>NC_072783.1:1231482-1965920 GCF_022539595.1 Amphiprion ocellaris
GTCAATTGTAACATTAACCATGTTTACAATTCAAATTACAACAGTGAAAAACGTAATATTAGCATTGTTGTCTAATGCATCCTTTTCACTCTGTAAATCTCTACATGAAATCACATTCACACATCATAACAGCAGAATGAAATATTACTCCAATAAACACATCGTAAATAATTTTAAGAGACCACTTAATGAACATTTTTTAAGATGAGAACATAACCAGTGCATACTAAATCTAAAAACTGAAAATTGATTTTCTCACCGATCTCACGAGGACAACGCAGGAGCACGTAATGGCGCCGCTTCAAAGCCTTGACCGTCTACAACCACAAGTACGAAACGGACCAAAACCAATTAAATCATGAACTATATGAATCGTCTTGGACGTATAAATGCATAAAATTACATTAAACATCAATAAATTACCGTCAACTCTTCAGTCTGTACCGGTTTTGTACCCGTTTCTGTAGTTCTCCGTCACCGTTACGCTAGCGTGTACAGCACTGCGATCACAGGCAGAAAGAGAGGTTCACTACCGGAGACGGACGGAGAAGGCGGGACAATCCGCAGTTTCGCAGCAGCTCATTGGAAAAAATGGCTGGGACAATGCGCCATTTTGTAGCAGCTCATTGGTTAAGAGCAAATCTGTCAATCATCCCAGAGGAGTTAACCCTTTAATCGCTGAGAGTACCATTTATTTATTATAACGAATCTTATCACGTTTGTGGCTTCAGATCACATTTAATACAGCCATAATTAAACATGGGCTACAGCATGTTTTCACAACATGTTGAAAACACTGATATTTTTCAACATAGTATACTATGGCGTTTTTTTGCGCCAAAATTCATGATGATTTTTTTTTTCAAAGAAAACCTTTCTGGAGTGTTTTTCACGGTCTGCTTTACATTATTTCATCATATGGCACGTTTTTACAACATGTTTGAAAAATCGCATTTTCTTTCGACATAGTATACTATAGCGCTTTTTTGTGCTAAAATTCATGATGATTTTTTTAATCAAAGAAAATCTTACCATAGTGTTTTTCACGGCCTCCGTTACATTATTTCATCATATGGCATGTTTTCACAACATGTTGAAAAATGACATTTTTCGACATTGTATACTATGGCATTTTTTTTGCGCCAAATTTCATGATGATTTTTTTTTCAAAGAAAACCTTTCTGGAATGTTTTTCATGGCCTCCTTTACATTATTTCATCATATGGCACGTTTTTACAACATGTTTGAAAAATCCCATTTTTATCGTAAGGCGTTTTTTTGCACAAAAATTCATGATTTTTTTTTCAAAGAAAACCTTTCTGGAGTGTTTTTCACGGCCTCCTTTACATTATTTCATCATATGGCATGTTTTTACAACATGTTTGAAAAATCCCATTTTTTTTCGACATAGTATAGTAAGGCGTTTTTTTTGCGCCAAAATTCATGATGATTTTTTTTTCAAAGAAAACCTTTCTGGAGTGTTTTTCACAGCCTCCTTTACATTATTTCTTCATATGGCACGTTTTTACAACATGTTGAAAAATTGCATTTTTATGTCACATTTGTCGTGTGAAATCTTTTTTTGTATCTTCTGACATATGTTACATTTCTTTAAATTTACAAAAGTGCAAACAGATCATTATCAGAGCTAATCTACAGAAGCCTGGCGCGTGGGACTCAAACAGCCGCATTTGAAGTAGCAAATCTTTTTGTCTTGGACCATGGTGCCAGTTTAGTATGTTGTCCGAAATTGGACAAAAACATCATAGATTAGTATGTCGTCCAAAATTGGACAAAAACGTCATAGTTTAGTATGTCGTCCAAAATGTCACAAAAACGTCATAGTTTAGTATGTCATCCAAAATGTCACAAAAACATCATAGTTTTACGGTGGCCGAGAGGTGCAAACCAAATTTACATAATGCAAAACACTTTTACAACCTCCAAGACAAATTTACAAGCGACAAAACACTTTTACAAGTCCAAAAACACTTTTACAAATCCAAATTTAACCGGAAAGGGAATGTCCCAACTCCGGGGTTGAACCGGAAGTGACAACGAGGAGCGGCTAATGCACTCTGTCGGTCTGATCTGCGCCATTTAAACACTCTAAAGGCCAACCACACGAAAAACAAAACCGCGTCAATCGGTTCATATGTTCCCCACAAAACGGGCAAAACATCACCCACTCGCTTGGTTCACCATCAACAACAACCAAAAGTAGCACTGAGGGGGCTGCTCTTAGACCTCACTCATGGGGATGACAGCTGGACTTCAGTGTGATAGTAAGACACTAGTTAGACTGGGTTAGACTACATGCTAATATAACTGTTCACTATGTATTAAATGCTAATAGTGTCTAAATTCACATAAAGTGTTTGCTTGCGAGATGAGCCTCGGTTTCCAGTGAGTCTGGGCCTTGCTAATTTTTACTTCTGTAGCTAGCTAATGTTAGAGAACAGCCACAGAAGGATGGTGGGGGATCGTCTGTGGAAGTTTTTCTCTTTTTTTTGATAATTACAACCTGTGATTCTGACAACAGACTGTAAGTCAAAATAAATCACACATTCACTCAGACTTTACATGACATTAAAGTGTAACCAAACCCCCAGTCACACCAGGTTTTCATGCACTGTTTGAAAACTACATCCTGTTTATTTAATGCAGTTTTTTATAATTTTGGTGTCAAGGTCATAATAACACAAACATTGATGTGTTTCATCATAGTACAGTCATATCATTTAGTTTAGAGCTGAAAAAAGGTTTACATGTTAAGTATCTCTTTAAAGGTTTAAATTGTACACATCAGATTGTATCATAGTTAATTATGAAAATTATCAAAGGAAAAAACATAGTTTAGTCAGTGTGATTCTTGTAGGAGACAGTAAAGAATGAAGAGGAAGGGAACCACCAGCAGCTTTTCCCAGCCTAAAAGAAGAGAGGAGGAAGAGCATCCCAGAGAGGAGATGGAGGAGGAAGAATTAAGAGAAAGAAATGAAGGCATGCAGAGCTCAGACAGCGAAAGGTAAATCAGAGACTATCTCTGGTCCAGCTGGTCCACATGCTATGAATATTGCTTTAGTATAATATATCTGAGTAAGAGGTACACCTGTCGCAATAGTTAGCTTTTTGGACAAATTATTATCTGATATAGTTAGTCTTTTAATTTTAAGATGACAAGTAGAGCCTTAATTCTTAAGAATATCCAAATATTGGAATTATAGAATTATTGTAAGAAATGTCTCAAATAAAGAGCATCAAAATATAAAACCACAAATCTAAGACAATAAATAAAATTATCTGGACTCTATTTCAGTCTAAATCTTTTCCCCTTTCTGCTAGACATATCAAATCACATATTGTGATTGACAGCTAATAAGAACAACTCATGTTTAGGATTGGCTGACAAATACAAATGATATTTACTTATTTAACATACTTATTTCAGCAGTATTTGCGTCAATTTGATAACGCCTGCTGGTTGGTTTCATCCAGATCCATCATTCCATTTTTGAGTAATGTTGCTATCAGACAGACAAACCAATGCCAATCATCACATGACTACCAAGGCTCCGTCTCCTTGGCAGAATGTGTATATATATATATATATATATATATATATATATATATATATATATATATATATATATATATATATATATATATATATATATGCGCCACCCCCTAAACTGTATCTGCCACCCCTTTGCCACCCTTTTAATTTTTCTCTAGATCCACCCCTGCATGTCGTCCAAAATGTCACAAAAACGTCATAGTTTAGTATGTCGTCCAAAATGTCACAAAATAGTTTAATATCCATCCATCCATTATCTATACACCGCTTAATCCTAACTAGGGTCTCGGGGGGGGGGCCTGGAGTCTATCCCAGCTGACTCAGGTGAAGGCAGGGGACACCCTAGACAGGTTGCCAGTCTGTCGCAGGGCTACATATAGAGACAAACAATCACTCTCACATTCACACCTACGGGCAATTTAGAATGATCAATTAACCTCAGCATATTTTTGGACTGTGGGAGGAAGCCGGAGTACCCGGAGAAAACCCACGCATGCACAGGGAGAACATGCAAACTCCATGCAGAAAGATCCTGGGAAAGCCGGGACGCGAACCAGGGATCTTCTCGCTGCAAGGCGAAAGTGCTAACCTCTACACCACTGTGCAGATAGTTTAATATGTCGTGCTAAATTTGAAAAAAACGTCATAGTTTAGTATGTCGTCCGAAATTGGACAACAATGTCATAGTTTAGTATGTCGTCCAAAATTGGACAAAAACGTCATAGTTTAGTATGTCATCCAAAATGTCACAAAAACGTCATAGTTTAGTATGTCGTCCAAAATTGGACAAAAACGTCATAGTTTAGTATGTCGTCCAAAATGTCACAAAAACGTCATAGTTTAGTATGTCATCCAAACTTGGACAAAAACGTCATAGTTTAGTATGTCGTCCAAAATGTCACAAAAATGTCATAGTTTAGTATGTCGCCCAAAATGTCACAAAAACGTCATAGTTCCGTGCGTCGAAATAATGCAAAAACGTCATAGTTTTGTATGTCATCCGAAATGATGCAAAACCGTCATAGTTTAGTCTGTCTTCAAAAGTTTGACCGAAACATCATAGTTTAGTATGTCGTTCGAAATCTTGCAAAAACGTCATAGTTAAGTATATCGTCTCAAATTTGACAAAAACATCACAGCTTAGTATGTCGTCTGCAATGTCGCAACAACTTCAATAGTTTAGCATGTCGTCCGAAATTTTGCAAAATCATCATAGTTTAGTATGTCGTCCCAAATTTGACAAAAACGTCAGTTTAGTTTCTCTACCAATATTTGGCAAAATCGTCATAGTTTAGTATGTCATCCAAAACGTCACAAAATCGTCTTAATTTAGTTTGTCGTCCGAAATGTCGCAAAAACGTCATCGTTTAGTATGTCATAGCTTTTAGTATGTAGTCCGAAATTTGACAAGATCATCATAGTTCAGTATGTCATCTCAAATGTCGCGAAAACGTCTAGTATGTCTTCCAAAATGTTTTCAAAAACATTATAGTTCAGTATGTCGTCCAAAATCTTAAAAAACCATCATAGTTTAGTATGTCGTTCCAAGCAATCCCACACACGTGGTCTCCATTTTGCGTTTGATGATTTTCCACAGGTTTTCAGTTGGATTTAGATCTGGTGATTGAGCAGCCAAGGCATGGTTCCAATGTTCTGGTTCTCCATCCAGGTTTTAACTGAAAATGGAAAATCCAGTCATTGTAGGCAGGAAAGAGTTTTCCAGCTGATGGAAGAAGACTGTTTTCCAGAGTAGTCCCAAACATGACCTGGTTCACTGCCCCGGTTCAACCCAGATTGAAACTACCCCAGATGGTCCCTGATCCACCCCCATGTTTTACTGTAGGGGCAGACAGTCTGGTCTGTAGCTTCTCCAGGCTTCCTCCTAACCAGTAAGTTGGCTGGAGTGGACATCAACTGAACACTGGATTCATCCCTGAAGAGAACCTTAGCCCAGTCATCAACAGTCCAATCCTTGTGATCCCAGCAAAGAGTAACTGGCTTTCCTCTGCCTTTCCTTGATGAAGGGCTTCTTCCTGCCCTGTGTGACTTCAGACCAGCTTCAACAAATCGCTTTCCAACTGTCCTTGCTGAACAAGTCCCATTTCTCCACAGTGTCCACTCATTTATAAGGTCCCTGGAGGTCTGAGGATGATTCCTGAAAGGAACGGATGAGTGACGGTCATCTGGTGGGTAGAAAGACGTTTCCTGACTAGCTAGCAGTTTGGTAGAACCATGTTGTTCTGAGTTGTGCTACCGCTTGAATGTCAGCAGGAAACCGCTCTAGGCTTTTACATGTGCAGTGCCACTGATGACATGAAATGGCCTCGTATAGACCCTGGAATACAATGAAGCTGAAGCAGGTCAGATAGGACATAAAATATTATGGAATCTGCTGCATTTTTTGTCTTGTTCATTGTATTCTTCAGGTAATATACATTTCGTGGTACCAGGCATTAAAATGAACAAGAAGTTCAAGAAAACAAGGGAGGTCAAATCATTTTTTCCATGACTGTATGTTAGCACATGAATAAAAGTGTGAGTGAAAACACGAAACTGTCTGGGTGACCCCAAACTTCTGAACGGTAGTGTATACATTCTCTTTCTCTGCAGTTCATATCGGGCTGCCATATGTTGCTGTCAGCATAGGAAACATGGATCCTCGAGCAAATACACACAGCTCAGAGTTATCTGTCAGACAGATCTGGAGGTAAAACTATTCATGGGTTTTCAATCCTCATGCTCACATAAAAACCACAGCTTCCGCAATCTGAAGGTGTTTCAGGAGATTTGAAAGGACCTGCCTGTTCTTTATTATAAAAATGCCAAGAGTGAGAGGAACATTTAAGCATGGCAGAGAGAGCCGGCTCCATTTTCACTGCAACTTTTTGCTTTACAATTCAGTTTTACATTTGGGGGGGAAAAAAGCACAACCATCTATACACATGCACAGAATCAATATTATATCAACAGAAATACGCCTGTTTTGTGCTATACGTCATCCAAAACTGAAGCCACCAAAGGGTTTCTAATTGCCAATAAGACTAATTTCCCACCCTTATGACTTGTCTTTCACACAATGCAGCAGAAAAGGCGTACAAAAACGTATTTGCATGGATAGCTTAAGAGGATTTCTAAAAATTGTGCCTTTCAGTAATGTATCTGCTTTGTTTCCGCCGGTGCCTGGAAGAGTACAAATAGCCGGATCGGAGCGGTGACTCACTGGAGCGACCACGTGGAACACACTGTTCCTGCCAGCCACATGAAATATCCGTCTAAAAACTGTCCAAAATGCTGTGGATATTTAGTCTACTGTTCCTCTGCTTTGATGTGCAAGATGCAGTCTTTGTTGAGGCTGTCTGAGGTGTATTAATAGAGGTTTGTGTTTGTTCTAGATGCTGGAAATGTGTCACTTTAGCAGATTTTAGCCAAACATTAAGCTTTGACCTTAGTTTGACCCTAAATTCTACACGTTTTTCATGGTTTCTGTATATTAGAATAGCAGCTCCGCAGAGCGTTCAGAAGCATCCAGAACGCTCTGCCTCAGATCTTCTACGTCTTTCTGATCTTCATGTTCAGCGTCCTCATGTTCTCCCTCATGGCTCTCAAACTGCTGGGCAAACGAGGTCTGACGACCATAGAAGGAGCTCCATACTTCACCAGCTACCTGGAGATAGTCTTCGATCTATATGTCCTCGTCACCACAGCCAACAGCCCCGATGTCATGATGCCGGCGTACAATGCCAGCTTCGTCTTCGCCATCTTCTTCATCTTGTACATCCTCATCAACACGTACATCTTCATGTCTGTCTTCTTGGCCGTCGTTTACAACAACTACAAATAATAAGAATTATCAGACAGGTTCCAGTTTGTGCGTGTCAACAACGACTCTTCTGAGCATACTAGGGTTAATCATGGAGTTCCTCAGAGTTCTGTCTTAGGACCAATACTGTTCACATTATACATGCTTCCCTTAGGCAATATTATTAGGAAGCACAGTATTAATTTCCATTGTTACGCTGACGACACTCAATTGTATTTATCTATGAAGCCAGATGAAACTAATGAGCTAGCCAGACTGCAAGATTGACTTAAGGACATAAAGACCTGGATGACCTATAATTTCTTACTACTAAATTCAGACAAGACTGAAGTCATTGTATTTGGTACCAAACATCTTAGAAAATTGCTTTCAAAGCATATAGTTACTCTGGATGGCATTACATTGGCCTCCAGTACTACTGTGAGGAACCTCGGTGTTATCTTTGACCAGGACATGTCCTTTAACTCGCACATAAAACAAATCTGTAGGACTTCCTTTTTCCACCTGAGAAATATTGTGAAAATCAGGAACATCCTGTCTCAGAGTGATGCAGAAAAACTAGTCCATGGATTTGTTGCTTCTAGCAACAAATGCATGATGGGGTGAGCTGGTGTTTTCATTTGCACAACTGACTTCCCCTCTTGACGTCCCTTTAGTTTGCCCCTAGTTATGCTGCTATAGGCCTAGGCTGCTGGGGGACCTCTCTTGATGCACTGAGCCCTTCTCTAACTACCTATGTATTTACTATATATACCATTACTGCATTACACGAACTCTGTTTCTCCCTGTGTCCTTTCTCCAAGTGTGCCTGGTCCCAGAGCTGGATGCTTCAGATGTGTGGTTGTTCTCCCACCAACTGTAACCCTCTATCTCTACCCCTCTACCTCTTCCCCTCTACCTCTTCCCCTCTACCTCTCTACCTCTATCCCTCTATCTTTACCCCTCTATCTCTACCTCTCTACCTCTTCTGTCCCTCTCAACCCGTCCGGCCAGCAGCAGATGGTTCCCCCCACATTAGAGCTAGGTTCTGCTCAAGGTTTTTTTCCCTGTTAAAAGGGTGTTTTCCTGCCACTGTCTCCTTAGGGCTGCTCTGGGGGGTCAGGCATATGGGTTCTGTAAAGCGTCTCGAGACAATTTGACTGTAATTGGCGCTATACAAATAAAATTGAATTGAACTGAATTGAATTGTTAAGACAACTGAAAGACATTTTTCATTCACTTTTAGATTAATTTGAAACATAGAAACCATGAATTACTAGGGGAAAAAACAGTTATAATGACACATACTTACAGTCCATCATCCATCCATTCAATGCCTGCTTTATCCTGTAGAGGGTTGTGGGATGGAGTTTATCTCAGCTGACATAAGGTGCAGTTCATCACAAGGTGCATGCCTAAAATTAAATATTGGACTTTGTAATTACATTGCTATAATCAATTAATCAATCAATCTGACTTTATTTTTAAAATAAATAAATACATAAATAAATACCTTTAATTTATAATGCACTTTACATATAAAATCTCAAAGTGCTACAATGCATTTTAGAGCACTTTTCAAACAAATGAATGAAACACAAAGAGCTTCATAGATGAAAGGAATGAAAATGCAATAAAAAATACAACATTGTGTGATAAATGAAGGACTCAAATGAGATACGTCAGATATGATTAGATTACATAAATACATGAGTGAGTGAATGAATGACTAATAAATGAATAAATATATATTAATGAACTATAGGAAGCTATGTAGAGGACAAAATAGAAGTTAAAAAAGAAAATAGTTTAAAATGAAGTAATAAATGGTACATTAAACAGACTAAAATTATGTAAATGAATCAATAAATAAAATAAATTCTAAGAAGAGTAAAGATATAAATGAAGAATAAAAGGCATAAGATGATAATGAAATGAAATAGGATTAAAATAAATAAATACGGATTAAATTAAATAAGTAAATGAATGAATGAATAACTAAATAAATAATTACATAAATAAATATTGATAAAATATAGGCAGATAAGTGAAGGGTAAAATAGAAGTCAAATTAAAAAAAACAGAATATGGAATTTTTTAAAAATTAAGTAATAAACAATACGTTAAATAGACTAAAATGTAAAAATAAGGGAATTAATAGAGAAATCAATAAATAAAATTCATTCTAAGAAGAGTAAAGATGTCATAAATGAAGAATGAATGAGATGTGATGATGATAAAATGAAATAAAATAAGATTTAATAAATAAATAAGGATAAAATTAAATAAGTAAATCAATGAATAAATAAATTAATTAAATGAGATAAAATAAAATGAATGAATGAATAATAAATAAATATTAATTAAATATAGGCAGATAGGTGAAGGATAAAATAGAAGTCAATTTTTAAAAAAAACAAACAGAAAAAGAAAATAATTTAAAAAATAGAGCAATAAATGGTACATTAAATAGACTAAAATATGCAAAAATAAAATTAAAATAAAATTTTTAAAAAGGGTTGGGGGCAGACTAAATAGAGAAATCAATCAATAAAATTAGTTCTAAGAATAATGAAAAAATAATTTAAAAAACTAATTATGAATTTAAAATTGTGTGAAAAAATTACTTAAAAATTTTAAGATTAGTTATTAAATGAATTCAATACTTTGATTTCATTAAAGTGACAAAGTCTGAATCAAAAATGAAAGATTTTTCCTCATATTCGCTGCTTTACATTTGCATGTTACATCTACAGTGTCTGTTCACGGCCAGTAGATGGGGCTAGCGGTTTTAGAGTTCACTTTTCCAGCTCCTTCAGTGACTACAGTTTAAACCTTTAATCAGTTCTATTAGCTGTGACTTGTGGCATGTAAAGAATGACACTATAAATGCCTGATTTATCTTTATGCTACTCTCTGCAGCTGAAAAAAGTAGTAAAAGCATGCAGTTAATAATCTGTCAGGACCTGTTTGTCTGAGGCCTGAACCCTGAGTTCACCTCCCCGTCTGCTGATTAAGGCCCAGCATCGCCGTGTCATTAACTTATAAAAGCATCAGGAATCATAGTTTGGCCTGTTATTGTTTCAGCTGCTCCTCCGTCATCAGAATTCTCACAGATGGCTGTTGTGCTAACTTTACATGACCTGGAGAGCCTTTGGGTTCTCACCACGCAGAACAAACCATTAAAGCAGCTTCTAATTGTGTTGGTGTTCCTGCAGTTATTTCTCACATCTGACTGTTTTTGCTTTTTTTGGAGTAAAAGCGCCGAAGTGCAGATCCAAGGCTGTCATTTCTGTTTTCTCCGCCTCTGCGTCTTAACAGTCATTTATTATTGAATGCTTGTTTCAACGTGAGAGCGAGGTCATCTAGGGTTTTCTATTATTGTGCTCATCACCTCATCTGTTTGAGGCAGAAATATACACCCAAAAATCTGACGTTTACACAAACACTGATACAATCTGGCATTTATTTTTACAATGTGTGGAATTCTGTGAGCTATTTGTTGCTTGGCTAAAGTTCTACTATTCATATAAGAGGAGTTTAAGCGGATTTTTGATCAAAATTGCAAATTTTGCTAGGAAAATCAGTTTTTTCATCAAATATCCTCCCCTTTCTTTACAAATATACGTCAATCCTTTATATATCTGCACATCTTGACTGTCTCTTCTCCATATATACTTGAATTTAACCTGCATTTACTGCTGTTTACGCTGTCATTTTGCAGCGTTTGGATTATAGTTTCTTGAGAACTCTCTTGCACCGAGACCTTTAATGCAGCATCACTTAAATGCAACTTTGAGCAAACACTGAAAATCTTCTCCATACTTACCAACAATCTCTTCCTCGTGTTTAGTCTGCGCCAGACATGTATCCCTTGTAATCCCCCATTTTTATCCTGTAATGAGACAGAACTGTAAGCAAGCAGCTAAGGCCAGTCGTGTTTGCTGTCTGAAACACACTTGAAAGCTTAAAAAGACTGGATTTTTGCACGACACAGTCATGTGCACGTATCTTTTGTCTTTTTTCATTACCATTCTATACGCTGAGAAAAGCAAACCAGGTTCGAGTGCAGGGGTCTCAAGGTAAACCACATCCACCTCGAACGCATAAATATTTAGTTTTAGTCAAACTGAGCCAGTCTGAGCCGCTCAATTAATCTTTTCAAATGAGAACGTGGTCAAACAAACCGAGACGACCGCAAAATAAAGCTTAAAGTGTGTCTGTGTGAGTGGAGTTTACCAAGGACGCACGAGCTGGAACTTCTGATGTTCTACAGAGAAGAATATGAAATATCTGATGGCCAAACGGTTGTTTGACTGCTGTTTGACATTCTTCATCAAGTCAAGGTCTGGCGCTCATAAATTATAATTAATGAGTCTGACAGGTGTTTTTTCTTTCTTTTTTCGTGGGCCTTTCATCGTAATTTTCAGCTGAGCGAAGCACATTTCAGCAAAGGGATAACAGCTGCACATTAAGGGCTTTCAGTGGAGCCCTCTGGAATAACAGAAGTTCGAAAATGGTCCCCTCCAGTAGGTTTGAGTGCTTGAAAGAAAAACGTATTTTTTTTCTAGCTCTGGCTGTTTCAAACAGGCCTCCAGCTCTGAGAAGCTTCGAGGCAAACCAGACGAGGATATTTTCAACCATGGTGCAAGTTTGTCCAGGTGGCACAATTAACCGTCCAGCTTTTAGCCTCCCTTCATACTTGTAATAATAGAACTGAGCTGATGTGACACATTTTTAACACAGGTTTTAAAAATAAATCATCAATAGTGAGGAACACCATTTAATCCTCTTTAGTCATGGATGTTAACCGCTCTTAGTGGTTCAGGGTCAAAGTGGGAAGTGAAAGGTGCAGAAAAGGGTAATTGCACAAGATATATCCAGACAAAAACCTACTTAGCACAAAGTCGTCTTTTCAATATATTTTTAATGACATCCAATGTGGATGTGAGGTGGAAAATTGGCCAAAATCTAGATAATAGTGAAAGATATATTTTTTCTATCACAGATGAACCAAAAGCATAAACATTAACAATAAAAAATAATGTGTTTCCTGGATTCAAACTGGTTATATTTCCATCTGAAGATACACTAGGCTGTTTTAAAGACTTTTTTCAGTTTTTTCATCTTGTAATTTTTTCTAAATCAACTTAGTGTTCATTTTGTCATTTAAATGGTTACAAAAATCTTTGCGAGCTCTGGAAATTAAGGTTAATGTCACTCCAAAGTAATGCTAATATATAAAATGCAAAGTACTTCTGTTCTAACACAAGGAAATAAGGAAGCAGTTCTCTAATGCTAATGAGATACAAAGAGCTAACGGAAGGATATCAAGTGACAGATCTGCTATGCAAATGTAAATATAGACCAGTCTTTGTCTTTTATTTGTATTTTAACATGACATGTCTACAGCTCTTTTACACAAAAATGGGTTATAAAGTTTCCACGCTTTAAAAAAAAAAAAGAAAGAAATGAAAGAAATGAAACTACTTGTACACAGGGAAGAGCCGGGTTCTGCTCGAGGTTTTTTTTCCCTGTTAAAAGGGTGTTTTCCTGCCACTGTCGCCTTTTGGCTTGCTCTGGGGGTTCAGGCATATGGGTTCTGTAAAGCGTCTCGAGACAATTTTACTGTAATTGGCGCTATATAAATAAAATTGAATTGAATTGAACAGCATTGCACTTTTGGGCCTTGTTTACCATGTCAACATATATTCAGACCTTGATAAAAGAAATTATTTTCTGTGCATTCTGCTGGGCGCAATATCTAAAAAACACAACAACGCTAAATGAAAGCTCACCCTACACCGTGTATGGTCTTCAAACAGCTAGCATGATAGCTAACTGTGTTACACTGATTCAAGAAAGTTAACAAGCCAAAAACAACCATAACACATATATAAATGACAAAACAAAATGAGTTTACTGATAATTTTCCAGCATAAGCCTGTGGAGAGCAGACAAAAGCTGTCTGTTGTTGTCTGTTGTGTTCACGTGACGATGTTGGTTATGGAACTGAGCCAGTGGCAGCAGCTGGTAAACACAGAATTTAACTGAAACTAACTGCTGGCTGCAGAACAATGAGATTTAAAAAACATCACACTGAGTTCATGTTGTAAAGTCTGACCTTCTGAACAGTTATGGAAAGAGAAGACAAGAACAATAAATAAGAAAGACGTAATCCTGGTAGTTCTTCCTTGAATGTCTTCCTTAAAGGTGCAATATGTGTCAAAGTTGTGGCACATTTAAAGTCCCCCTCTGGTTATTGAATAAACACCTGAAAATTCATCTCTGTGTCTCAAATTTACACATTTAAAGGTTTTTCTTTCATTAAAATGGTCCCTTCCTGCCTTAAAATGTCTTAGATATGACATTATACTGTGTCTTCCTCTATAGTCTGACTTACCAAATGTAGACTTGGGTAAAAGTCTGCCAGTTCCTTCCTGCCTTTCGCACAACTTCCTCCTCTCCTATTGCTATCTCCTATCAACACTTTCAAAATCCCCTTTGCTATGGGAAACAACAACAACCTCTGAGTAGCAACGTACACACTGAAAAGATTTGCCAAAGATTTGGATTGTGCAGGAAGGCATGCTTTCTGATCAGTCAACCATTACTACACTATTTCAATGGGGCACTGTTGCTGCATCCTGGGCTTCAGATGATTGGTTTAAATAAATACAAACACACCAGAGTGTTTCCCTCCTTATAATATGATGATACTGAGGTGTAGGAGACCATTCAGACTACTGTGAAACTACTTCCTCGAGAATGTGTGGGTGCATGAAGTTCCTACTTTCTGGCAATGTTCCACTATTTGCTGCACCTCAAGCACACCAGCTTATAAAACTACTCTATAGTGACAAGTTGCAGGCGTAACTTAATAAAAACAACAACCATAGGGGGATTTTTAAAAACAAAGATTGCATTAAACATTACAAAAGTAAAAATTAAATTTAAAAATTAAATGTAAAAATGCATCTTAAAAGAGCATTTCCTATTTCAGCGACAGAAGTATTGCACAAATTTTGACCAAACTATCAAAAATGAATACTGTTTAGGGAGGTTATCCCTCACATTGTGATTTCATTGGCAGTCAAGATTCTTCCTCATCTGCACCACAGAAAACCTACCCAAGAATTAGCCTGATTCTTAAACCCTGTGAGCATTTACAACCTCATCTTCATTCTAGATCTGGACCATATACAGCACCCAGTCTTTGTTCTAAACCTGCAGTGATTAACTTACTATGCACAATGCGAGAACACCAAAAAAGTTCAGCAATACATGTTTGAGTCAGACACCAATTCCCAAGAACAACACTAATACAGAAAACTACATGCCATAAGTTGGCAGGATTGATTCCTCAGGTTTTTTTTATGTATGAAACCTTCGACATCAGTCAGTCATAGTTTATTTCTATTGCCCTTTACAATCTGAAGCCATGTTTTCAAGACTGTCAATGGTAGACTACAGTTGCAATGCAGAAATGCTATGCCATGACTGTATATTTTGTTTTTGATATGTCTTTTAGCAACTAACAAAGAAAAAAAACACCATATAAAGATGTTAACAAGGTAAAAACTTGACCTTCTTACACCTGAGTGAGGCTCATTCACTGATGAAAAGCAACAGTTCAGACATATCACCAAACTGTGCATCATTATTAAACAAGATATTCGTCCCATATTAGCTCCTTAACCCTCGTGTCGTCCTGCGGGTCAAAACTGACCCGTTTTAAAGTTTGAAAATGTGAAAAAAAACACATTTTCACAGTGAAACTTCTGATTTTCACATTTTCAACATTTTTGGGAAATCTTTGAAAATTTTTTGGTGGAAAAAAAGAAAAGTTAAAAATGTTTCTTAAGAACATTCACCAAAAAATCTACCAAAATCCAACGAATTTCGCTGGATTTTGGTTGATTTTTTTGTGAATGTTCTTAAAGAAACTTTTGAGGAATTGTTGGAATTTTCTTCCTGAAGGTTTTGCAAATTTTCAGAAATTTGGTGATTTTTTTTTTTTTTTTTGCTGAATTTTTGGATTTTTTTCAGACAAGGAAACAGTATTTTTTGGTGCCCGTAAATGAGGACAACAGGAGGGTTAAAATGATATGCAGCTTTTTTGACTATAGCCTGACAACTGACAAGATAAATTGTGTCAAATAAGTCGCATGCATATTAACTGCTGACAGTTTCTTTGCATTGACTGAATCTAAACAGCAGTTTTCAGTAGAAGCTGTATGTAGCTTCATGTACAGTGTGGCCTTGAGCGGTGGTCTGCTGTGGAATGTGTGGGGCAGCGCTGGATGTGATTATAATAATGGCACTTGGTAATGTGGTGAGTGCTGGTATGTCGGATATAAAGGCTGGTTTTATCCCCTGTTTGAGTAAATATCACAGTGTAAAGACTTTTGTATTCAACATGTTGAAGCAGCATTGGTGTTTCTAAAAGGAAATACGTCTTTAGGGGTTCTGGAGGAATGGATTGTTCTTAGCTTTAAGTGTTTTGTATGTATGTATGTATGTATGTAATGTAGATTTGCTGTTAAATGTTGAGGGATACCGGCTGTAAAACACTCCTCGAAACAGCAACGGTGGGTGTTTTCACAGCTTCACAACAGCACTCTGACATTACACATCCTGTCTGTTACTATTGAAAAACACAATTCCTTTCAGTTTCCTCCTCGTGTTTCCTGCTGTCAGCTGAAGGGTCCAGGCTGACACCCTTCTCTTCCACCCCTCTCTGGGATTTAACCTCTGGCAGGGTGGAGAGTTCCAGCTTCCTTTACTACCAGGAGGCTTGGAGCAGCTCGGGTTGGGGTGGAGGGGCTGATATGACTCCATCGTCACCTCGGGAGGAGGTGGCAGAGAAGATATTTCCAGAAAATGAAGGCGTATCCCACACATTCTCTCCCTCTCTGAATGAAAACTCTGGGGTGGGGTCACGATGGAGTTCACAACAGAGGAGGAAACGGACTGGACGGATACTTCACTACTCCATCATCTGCACCTCCCTTTTCCCTCCACTGTTTATTTATGTATGTTTTGCCAGATGTGTGCATGTGTGTGTGGCTGAACAAAACCCCAGGAGGTGCTCCTATGGTTTCGGTCAAAGCTCCAGGATTTATATGGCTATAGTCCTGCACCATGACTCCTCTGAGCTAGTCCAAAGAAAGATGCTAGTGAACAAGGCCACCAAGACCACCATGAGTCCTCTGAGTTAGTCCAAAGAAAGATGCTGGTGAACAAGGCCACCAAGACCACCATGATTCCTCTGAGTTAGTCCAAAGAAAGATGCTAGTGAACAAGGCCACCAAGACCACCATGACTCCTCTGAGTTAGTCCAAAGAAAGATGCTAGTGAACAAGGCCACCAAGACCACCATGAGTCCTCTGAGTTAGTCCAAAGAAAGATGCTGGTGAACAAGGCCACCAAGACCACCATGATTCCTCTGAGTTAGTCCGAAGAAAGATGCTAGTGAACAAGGCCACCAAGACCACCATGACTCCTCTGAGTTAGTCCAAAGAAAGATACTAGTGAACAAGGCCACCAAGACACCTAGGATTCCTGTGCTGGAGTTACAAGAAAGAGACTAGTGAGGGAGGCCACCAAGACACCTATGACTTCTCTAATGGAGTTCAAAGAAAGAGACAAATCAGTGACGCCACCAAGACCACTATGACTCCTCTAAGTTAAAAATATGTTCTAAATATGTAACTCTGATACACAGAGATGAATATTTAGAGGTTTAATCAATGACAGGAAATTGACTTTAAGAAGTAGGAGAATATTCTCAACCCCCAAATGAAAAATTATTCCTTTAGGTTATCACAAACATTCACAAACATCTGGGTTTCACTGAGCAGGAAAGATATGAAACACTGTAATCTGTCTGTAAGCTGTCAGACAAATGAAGTAGAATAAAAAGTACAATATGTGCATAAAATGGAAATATTGCAGCAATATGGAAGTATCTCAGATTTGTCCTTAGGTACGTATACTCAGATACTACTGGGTACAACATTCATGGAATGAAAAGCACAATTACACAAAAGGAACAAACGTTTCTGCAGAAACACTAAATGAGATGTGACAGTAAAATGCTCTAATCGGGTTTACAAGGACTGAAAGTGATACGCGAGACAGACTGTCGCCAGAACGAGGATTCAAATGAAAGGTCAAGGACGGTATACACTGAATCCAACCGCTACGATAGCTGCCTAAAAGGCCACTTACCCATTTAAGCAATTGTTACTCTGTACACACGACACGGTAAGCAGGGGACAGATTGAAATTCCTCAGTCTCGCTGGTTAATCCCACATCTATGACCTGTCTGAAGCTCTGCCTGAGAATTTGGTCCTCGTTGCTGCTCAGAGAAATTACCTGAGGGATGCTGAATCCCTGATTTAATCCAAAAGTCATTTCAAGTAAAGGAGAAGGAGGGTTTGCTTTTTACTGTATGTAGAGAAGACGAGGCCTGAAGTTCATTTTAATCTGCTATCTGTTACTGACCCTGAATTAATTCATTATAGTTTCACTAAAATATCATTTAACAGGAACGTATGGATTGCATTCAAGCCTGGAAGATGATAACAATAATAATAATAATAATAATAATAATAATAATAATAATAATAATAATAATAATAATAATAATAATGCTAAAAAATAATACTAATTATGATAATAATAATGATATGATGATGATAATAATAATAATAATAATAATAATAATAATAATAATAATAATAATAATAATAATAATAATAATAATAATAAATAATAAATAATAATAATAATACCAATAAAAATGATAACAAAAATAATGATGATGAAAATAAAATAATTGTTGCTGTTGTTGTTACATTTCAAAAAAACTACATAAATAAATAAACAAATAACAGGAACACTCAGACAAAACAACACCAGAAAGCCAGTCAGTCCAAACAGTAAGAAAACAAGACCAGAGAAAAGTGTAGAAACTGACATGACAAAAGATTTTCAAAATAAGTCAATACAGCACCAACAGATTAAAGAGTAAAAACAACAAAAATAAATAAGGAAAAAGAACAAGTAGAATGAAAGAAAATAGAGCGGAAACCATAAAGGCAAGACTAAAAGTAAAAATATTAACTAATTTAAAAAAACACAAGTACATAAATAAAGCGTAAAACACAATAAAAACTAAGAAAGTAAATGAAATAAAATGAATAGATACCCTGTACAACCACTGATCTACACATAAAAGGATGATGTTACACCAAATCAGTGCACAAATCTATGAAACAAACAAATAAAACATCATGTATAAGGCAGTGAATTATTACTGATGCTGTATTTTTTATTAGTGTATGCAAGAATCTTTTAAAAAGCAGCATTTCTGGCCATTCAGAGGCTTCTAGATTCATGATTTCTAACATTTACTCATCAAACCAAACAGACCCCACGGTGACTGACGACGGTCTCAGCCACCAGTAGATTAATGTGCTATTAAAGCAGCCAATCACAAACCTCAGGCCGGCCTTTTACCGTCGTACATCACCAGCAGACAGTTTGCTCTCCTAGTGTAAAAAAGCAGAGTTACAGTTTAACAAGAATGTGCAGATAAATGAGGGAGAAAAACTAACTGAACGTGACAACTGACAGCAAGGAGCCCAGTCCTGCCTGAAAATGGTGACCATTTTACTTATGGCAACTCTTGTGCACATCGCCGCTTCAGTGACGATTCAATTCAATTCAATCCAATTCAATTCAATTCAATTTTATTTATATAGCGCCAATTACAGTCAAATTGTCTGGAGACGCTTTACAGAACCCATATGCCTGAACCCCAGAGCAGCCCTAAGGAGACAGTGGCAGGAAAACACCATTTTAACAGGGAAAAAAAACCTTGAGCAGAACCCAGCTCTAATGTGGGGGGACCCATCTGCTGCTGGCCGGGCGGGTTGAGAGGGACAGAAGAGGTATAGAGGTAGAGGTAGAGGGGTAGAGATAGAGGGGAAGAGGTAGAGGGATAGAGATAGAGGGGTAGAGGGTTACAGGTAGAGGGTTACAGTTGGTGGGAGAACAACGACACATCTGAAGCATCCAGCTCTGGGACCAGGGACACTCAGAGAAAGGACACAGGGAGAAACAGATTTCGTGTCATGCAATAATGGTATATATAGTAAATACAAAGGTAGTTAGAGAAGGGCTCAGTGCATCAAGAGAGGTTCCCCAGCAGCCTAGGCCTATAGCAGCATAACTAGGGGCAAACTAAAGGGACGTCAAGAGGGAAAGTCAGTTTTGCAAATGAAAACACCAGCTCACCCCGTCAGGGTCACCCAGTCAGCCCTAACTATAAGCTTTGTCAAAAAGGAAGGTTTTAAGCCTGGTCTTAAAAATAGAGAGGGTGTCCGCCTCCTGAACCCAAACTGGGAGCTGGTTCCACAGGAGAGGAGCTGATAACTGAAGGCTCTGCCTCACATTCTACTTTTAGAGATTCTAGGAACAACAAGTAAGCCTGCAGTCTGAGAGCGAAGAGTTCTGCTAGGATAATATGGTACTATCAGGTCTTTAAGATATGATGGAGATTGGTTGTTAAGAGCTTTATATGTCAGAAGAAGGATTTTGAATTCTATTCTAGATTTAACAGGAAGCCAATGAAGAGAAACCAGTATAGGAGAAATATGATCTCTCTTGCTAACTCCCATCAGTACTCTGGCTACAGCATTTTGGATCAGCTGTAGATGTTTCAGAGAGCTTTTGGGACAACCTGATAATAAGGAATTACAGTAGTCAAGTCTAGAAGTAACAAATGCATGGACTAGTTTTTCCGCATCACTCTGAGACAGGATGTTCCTGATTTTCACAATATTTCTCAGGTGGAAAAAGGAAGTCCTACAGATTTGTTTTATGTGTGAGTTAAAGGACATGTCCTGGTCAAAGATAACGCCGAAGATCCTCACAGTAGTACTGGAGGCCAATGTAATGCCATCCAGAGTAACTATATGCTTTTAAAGCAGTTTTCTAAGATGTTTGGGGCCAAATACAATGACTTCACTCTGGTCTGAATTTAGTAGTAAGAAATTATAGATCATCCAGGTCTTTATGTCCTTAAGACAATCTTGCAGTCTAGTTAGCTGATTAGTTTCATCTGGCTTCATAGATAAATACAATTGAGTGTCGTCAGTGTAACAATGGAAATTAATACAGTGCTTCCTAATAATATTGCCTAAGGGAAGCATGTATAATGTGAACAGTATTGGTCCTAAGACAGAACCCTGAGGAACTCCATGATTAACCCTAGTATGCTTAGAAGAGTCATTGTTGACATGCACAAACTGGAACCTGTCTGATAAGTAGGATTTAAACCAGTCCAGTGCTGTCCCTTTAATGCCAATACAATGTTCTAGTCACTGTAATAAAAGTTTGTGGTCGATTGTATCGAATGCTGCACTAAGGTCCAATAAAATAAGTATAGAGACCAGTCCATTATCTGACACTATATGAGAAGGTCATTAGTAACTTTCACCAGAGCTGTTTCTGTGCTATGATGCACTCTGAAGCCTGACTGAAACTCTTCAAACAGGCTATTCCTTTGTAAATGTTCATATAATTGATTTGCAACTGTTCTTTCCAGAATTTTAGAGAGAAATGGGAGGTTGGAAATTGGTCTATAGTTGGCTAAAACATCTGGATCTAAAGTGAGCTTTTTAAGTAAAGGTTTGATTCCAGCAACCTTAAAAGCCTGTGGTACATAACCTGTTACTAGAGAGAGATTAATCAGATCTAACATTGAGGAATTAATTAAAGGTAAAGCCTCCTTGAACAGTCTAGTTGGGATAGGATCTAAAAGACATGTCGATGGTTTGGATGTAGAAACTATTGAAATTAGTTCAGAGAGATGTATAGGAGTGAAAAATTCTAAATATCCATCTGGTCTTACAGCCAATTCTAAAGCATCTGTACTCGATGATACATCTGTGACATTTGTAGGAAGGGCCAGATTAATTTTTTCTCTAATTGTAATAATTTTATTTGTAAAGAAGCTCATGAAGTTGTTACTGCTCAAAGCTAAAGGAATACAAGGTTGAACAGAGCTCTGACTCTTTGTCAGCCTGGCTACAGTGCTGAAGAGAAACCTGGGGTTGTTCTTGTTTTCCTCTATTAAAGATGAATAATATGTTGTCCTGGCATTACCAAGAGCTTTTTTTTTTTTATTAATAAATTACTAGGCTATTTTTCCAAGCTACATAAACTTCCTCTAAATTAGTGGAGTACCACTTCCTGTCCAGCTTTCGGGACGCCTGCTTTAAAGTCCACAGCTGGGAATTCTACCAAGGAGCAGGTCCTCTCTGAGATAGAACTTTCTTTTTTACAGGTGCAACACTATCAAGTGTTGTACGCAGTGAGGCTGCAGCATTATTAACAATATAATCCACTTCTGTGGGGGTAAAATTATAATATTTCCCTTCCATTATATCAGTAAGTGGTGCTGAAGTAAATAGAGAGGGTATTATTTCCTTAAATTTAGTCACCGAATTGTCAGACAGACATCTACTGTAATGATATTTATTCTTAACTCCTATACAATCTATTGTTGTAAATTGAAATGTTATCATAAAATGGTCAGAAAGAAGAGGGTTCCGGGGAAATACTGTTAACTGTTTGATTTCTATGCCATAAGTCAGAACGAGGTCAAGGGTATGATTAAAACTATGAGTTGGTTTCTTTACATGTTGAGAAAACACAATTGAGTCTAATATTGAATTAAAAGCAGTCGTAAGGCTGTCACTGTCCACGTCATCATGAATGTTGAAGTCACCCACAATAATGACTTTATCTGAGCTGAGCACTAAATCAGATAAAAAGTCTGAGAATTGAGATAAAAATTCAGAGTAAGGAGAGGGAGGACGATATACAACAACAAATAAAACTGGTTTCTGAGCTTTTAAATCTGGATGAGAGAGACTGAGAGTAAGATTTTCAAATGAACTGTAACTAGGTTTAGATCTCTGGTTCATTTTTAAGCTAGAGAGGTAAATTGCTGCCACTCCTCCTCCTCGGCCTGTGATTGGAGGAACATGACAGTTAGTATGACTAGTAGGAGTTGATTCATTTAGACTAACATATTCTTCCTGCTGCAACCAGGTTTCAGTCAAACAGAACAAATCAATCTGGTGATCAGTTATCAAATCGTTTACTAACAGAGATTTAGACGAGAGAGAGCTAATATTTAACACACTTCATTTAATTGTCCTGCTTCTTTGCTCAGTTGAAATAGTGGTATTAATTTTTATTCAAATTTTATAGTTACTATGTCTTTTATTTATATTTGAATTGTTTAATTTATTGAATTTTGGTGGTCGGGGGACAGACACAGTCTCAATAAAGCTAACTGAATTACTGGAGGGTGACAGCTGAGAGGAAACTGCAGAGAGGTGTGGAAGACTACAACTCTGCATCCTGGTCTGAACTCTGGGTTGTCATGTTTTAGGAGTTCTAATAAAATCAGCCATATTTCTAGAAATGAGAGCTGCACCAGCCAAAGTGGGATGGATGCCGTCTCTCCTAATCAGACCAGGTTTTCCCCAGAAAGAGCTCCAATTGTCTATAAAGCCAACGTCGTTTGCAGTGCACCACGTAGACACCCAGCGGCGAAACGATGACTTACGGCTAAACATATCGTCCCTGGTCAGATCAGGCAGGGGTCCAGAGAAAACTACGGAGTCCGACATGGTTTCGGCAAAGTTACAATTAGTAACTACTAAGTTAAAATTAGTAATTAGTAAGTTAAAATTAGTGTGGCATCGGTGATGCCACACTAATTTTGGTGACCTCCGATTGGAGTAACCGGGTGTCATTACCGCCGACATGAATTACAATCTTACTGTATTTACGATTATCTTTAGCCAGCAGTTTCAAATTTGCTTCTATGTCGCCCGCTCTGGCCCCTGGGAGGCATTTTACTACGGTCGCTGGTGTCGCTAGCTTCACGTTTCTGACTATGGAGCTGCCAATGATCACAGTTGGTTTCTCAGCGGGTGTGTCATTGAGTGGGGAAAAACGATGAGAAACGTGAAGCGGTTTGTGGTGTGCCGGGACAGCGGGCTTGAGCTTAGGACTACGTTTCTTACGAACTGTCACCCAGCTACCCTGACTTCCCGGCTGCTCGGGAGCTGCTAGGGGACGGCTAGCAGAAGCTACACTAGCAGCTATATTATTGCGGTCCGCACCGGCTAAGGGGGCCTGGCTAACAGCTAGCGGGGTGTTTTCCATGGTGCGGAGCCGCGCTTCCAATTCAGAGAGCCTCGCCTCCAAAGCTACAAACAGACTGCATTTATTACAGGTATCATTATCACTAAAGGAGGCAGAGGAGTAACTAAACATGTGACACACTGAGCAGGAAAGAGAAGGAGAGGAAGAGGGAGAAGCCATGCTAACTGCTAAGTGCTAGGCTAGCGGACAGAGGTAACAGATTAACTTAGAATTAAGTACTGAGAAGGTGCTTGAAGAAAACGACTGTACGTTGCGATTCAAATATTACCGCTACACACAGATTTAATGAATATCAAATTAGATGGAGTGGATAAGCTACAATCCACAGTCACAGAACATGACACAGCGATACAACAGGAAGTGACGCAATACGCTCACCGTAACGTCAGACGTCACTGCTGTAAAGACGGCCTCAGGGAGATCCCGATCCAGAATAATGTGGTGGTATAAATAAGAAGTAATGCAGAAGCTTGTTAAACCACAGAGGAATCCAGAGAGCGATGACCCTCATTTCCAGGAACACTCTTTTGTCCAAATGGAAGGAGTTTCCATGAGGACCACACACGCCGGACTCCCTGCACCTCCACTTTAGGTTTATTTACACGGGCACTGCATGTATCCTGCAGCTCAAAATGGAAAGAAAACCATATACAGCTGAAAGCAATTTCTTTCATGGGCTGCAAACCAATTGAAAATGTTGAGGGTTATTCCTTTTTTATGTTCCTATAAACACATCCAAGGAAAAAGAAGTTTAGTCAGCGACAATCTCAGTGACTAATGGAAGAAATTCAGCCTCTGTCATGCAGTTTCCCTCCTTTTTCTAAAACATTTGACATCATCTCACAACCGTCAAATTTGAAGAGGATGTGACCAGGTCAATATATAATTGAAAGATTTTATTTTATGTCTTGCATATTTTTTTTTATTAAAATGTTTTTAAAAAAGTGTTTTTATGTTCATTATGATCACGTCTTTATGAATTCACAATCACTGATTAATAAAAAATGACTGAATACTAAAATATCAACTAAGTAACTGTCTGAGTTTAATACCAACCACCTTCTAATTAGCTAAACAATAATAAAATGAGCTGATTCAGAAACAGTTTGGATTGTGTTCTTTTTATTTAATTGGGATAATCATGACAGATATTTCTTTTTTTGGTAGTGCAGGAGGTCCTCGGTTTACGACGTCATCGACCTATGGCGTTTCGTCATTACATTGGAACTGGTTATGTGGAACTAGTTGACGAGTGGAGTGGATGAATACTTTGTCAGGCAGCACTATGTTTACATTTGCCGGTTGTACCATTCACTAACTTTTTGCCCTAATTTTGGGCTCCCAAGTGTAAGTCAGACTCTTTTGATGGCGTCTCCATGGAAGTGAAATTAGATATAGTAAAATGCTGGGAACAGGGCAAAACACTGACTAACATCGGCATAATTAGACGAAGTTGTAAAAACAGGTCAACGTATTGTAGTGACCCTCTGTGATGAATGAGTGAGACTTTATCTGGTTCTCTGCTGGTTTATTGAACCTTCACACAGGCTACTGTGGGCCGTAGCCAACGCCAGAGTAACTAGAAAAACCCCATAACTTAGCTCCAGAATTAGCTGCCGTTCCCAGCTCTCTCTACTGCTGACTCTCAGCCAATCAGAGGTGAGCTAACTAAACATGGCACATTCACTGACATTAGGTAAATCTGGAACTCAACAATAAACACTGAAACCTCAACATCAACAACAATATCAGCCCGTTACAATATTCTGTTATCTTCTTGTAAAATAATTCATACATGCATGAAAGTCGTTGGTATTCAGAACTTTATGAAGAACTGCTCGATATCGTGATGCACGGAATGGCTTTGTTTACATTTTCACCGGAGTTCCGATTTACGGCGGAAATTGACTCACATCACACCATAGGAACAGAACTCTGACGTAAGTTGAGGATCTCCTGGATATTAAATTTTATATGGAAAATACCAAATTAAATCCCTTCCACTAAGTTCCCCATTCCAAAAACACCTCTCCAGGAAGTGTATTAATTCCAGATCACATGACATGCTCCACATGATGTCATTTCCTCCTGAAGAACAGACCGGCCAGACTCCAAGGCTTTCTGACTTATTTAATATAAAGTAGTCAACAGGTTTACTACAATATCTTCAGAAATAACTTTACATTTCTATTTTACTCAGTTGTATATATACTATTTAGAAGAATCTTTGTCTAAAAATGCCATGTGGTGTTTGGTTAGAATAAAAGAAATGTGGACTTTAGGCCTGAAAACAGCAAAAATGTCAACTATGATACCTGTCAACTATGTTATAAAAAGTCCCGCCATTATATATTGACCCTAGCGATGCCGAGGCAGCCTGACAGCGCTCATTTTTCATCCTACATGTACGAAAACACACACTCGAATATTAAACAACACTGGCTGCAGGACAGTTTCCACTCTTGCAGTAACATAACAAGTCACAGATGACAAATGCAGCAGGTTTCACAGTTGTCGTTTAGCGAACCTAATAGAGGTGTTGCTCAAGCAAACTCCATCAGATGCCTTGAATCTGCACCTCTCCACATGTTCATTGCGAGCGAGGCTGCAGAAGGTCAAAAGGCCGCCGATGTCTTGGCTTGAAAACACAGAAGCTATTTTTAGAGTTACACTGTACGCTTCCAGAATAACTCCTGAAACTTGGACCTTACAGTATTTACTGCCGACTCTTCGCCACATGATTCAGTTATCACATATTTTAAAATTAAATATACTCTCTTAGACATGAAAACTCGCCTTTTCTGTGCCTCGACTCTCTGAACTCCAAAACCCCCTGGCTGTTTGAAAGGCACGTAGTGTTTAGAAAAAGGCCCAAATTATATCATGAATAACACCCAGTTACTGTAAAAATAGAAAGAATGACCAGATTTTTAACTTTTAGACGGTCCTTGAACTGCTCATCCATGGTTGCTGTCAGGAAACTTAATATCTCATTTAGAAATTCGCCAAAAAAATGTATTAATCCTAATCAGATTATGTAAAAAACTAAAAATTCTGCATTCCTTGGTGCAACTAAAGAGTCATTAGTGACTCAGCTGTGACCAACAGTCACATGGCAAAAATTCAGGGACTTTTCAGCTAAAATGGGCTGAACTGCAGCTCATTTTTACTCCGCCAAGGAACAGTGGAGTTATGTGATGACTGGCATTAGTCTGTCTGTTTGTCTGTCTGTCTGTCTGCCTGTCTGTCTGTCTGTCTGTCTGTCTGTTAGCAACATTACTCAAGAACAGACCAACAGATTTGGATGACATTTTCAGGGAAGGTCAGAAATGACACAAGGACCAACTCATTAGATTTTGGCAGTGATGCAGCTTATAGTCTGGATCCACGGATTTGTTAAAGATTTCTGTATCATTGCCAGATAGCAGCATGCTGTCACTGTAACCATGACAACAAGTGAACACTACGTCAGCTACCTGCTGATGATCACATGATTGTGATCCTACTACAAATCCACCACTGAGGACTTATCAGGACTTATCCATCAGAAATGATCCAAGGAACAACTGATTAAATTGTGGGGGTGTTTCTGAGTCCCATCAGTTCCCGCCACCCTGCTACATATTTAGGCCACGTGATCCGGTATCCGTACGTAACGTACACATGCAGAACACACACCTAAGCTCAGTGCAGGTCATTTTGTTTGTGGGTACATCTATATTAAATGGACACATTCTATGGTCTTGGGATTTCTGCCACAAATTTTTTCAAGATTTCATCCGTCGGAAACGATACGACTGAGCAGCCTTGGAGGAGGACTGTGCTCTCTGAGGGCTTTTCTTGTTACATTTGTAATGAGTCAAAAAGGTGTATATAAATCAGCTTTAGTCAAGGAAGAACAAGAAGACAATAGCTGAAACAATGAAATATTTAACATGAGCCCGACAAGAGACGAAACCTCACTTTACAAAGAAAAACTGGTGCATTGGAATGGAAATAAAAGACATGAAGCAAAATGTTTGAGGTCCACTGGATGCCAGAAGATAAACCCAATGTGATAAAAACTTCATAAACAGAAGGAACTATTCCACGTTGTATTTATCATTATTATGTACTTATTCAACTCAGATTTTGTCTGTTGATTCAGTTTTGTAAAATCAACAATCAAAGAAATCCAAATATACACTACCGTTCAAAAGTTTGTGGTCACTTAGAAATGTCTTTATTTTTTTCAATTAAGACAACATGAAATGAATGATAAATCCAGTGTAGACATTGTTAATGTGGTAATTGGCCATTCTAGTTGGAAATGGCTGCTTTTTAATGGAATAATGAGGCAAAAGTAAGTAAAAATATGACAGGAGCAAAAAATGCAGACTAATTAATAATCCTTTTAAAACTGAGGCAATCGGAGGAGAATATAATTAACTTTACACCCTGAGAGAAGTCAACTCGAGTCTCTTAATGATTAACTTATAATTGTAGCTATACAAGGATAAATTGCATTTTAGTTAAATAAAAAGCCTTAATATTTGTCATAGCATGTGTCTGACTTTCCATGAAGGAATTACAAGCTCTTCAGTAAGTTGTTTTCTTAGATTTAAAAAAAAAAATTCTCTAAAGGTTCAGTGTTAAAGAATGAGAAAAAATACATTCTTAGACCTGGAAAGAACTAGTTGTGTATCAGTGTTACAGACCCTCTGCAGAGTTTGACCCTTCGTTTGAAGGTAATTTAGCTTGGAATAGCTTGGAGAAGTGACACCCTGCATCTAGTTTCTTCTCACCTCCAGAAGCAAATGCATCTCAGCCTTTATTTACAGCCTAAAAAAAACCCAGTGCATCATTTTTACATTCACCTATTAACCTATTAAAATGCACCTTGAAGGAGTTAACAGTCATTGTAATTATTCCTTCTGTCCTTCAGGGCTGCAGCTAATGATTATTTCCATCATTGATTAACATGTTGAACATTTTTTTGATTAATTAATTAGCTGTTTGGTCTATAAAATGTCAAAAAGGGTGTCAATCAGTGCTTCCCAAAGCCCAAGTTGATATCTCATTTTGTCCACATTCCAAAGATATTCAGTTTACTGCAAAGAAGAAAAGAAGGTAGAAAATATTCAAATGTGAGAAACTGGAGACAGAGAATTTGGATTGTTTAAAATTACCGAAATTTAATAATTGATTGTCAAAACAGCTGGCGATGAATTCACTGATTACTGCAGTTTAGGAATCTCTAGGAAAAATCTACAATATACACAACCGTTTAAAAGTTTGGGGTCACCGAGACAATTCCATGTTTTCCATGAAAACTTCTACTTTTATCCATGTGCTAACATAACTGCACAAAGGTTTTCTAATCATCAATGAGCCTTTCAACACCATTAACTAACACAATGTAGCATTAGAACACAGGAGTGATGGTTGCTGGAAATGTTCCTCTGTACCACTATGGAGATATTCCATTAAAAATCAGCTGTTTCCAGCTAGAATAGTCATTTACCACATTAGCAATGTCTAGACTGGATTTATCATTCATTTAATGTTATCTTCATTGGAGAAAAAAATGCTTTTGGGTCCTACAATGAAAAACTACATGGCACAGATTCTTCTAAATATTAAATATATATAATTGAGTAAAACTGAAATGTAAAGTTATTTCTAAAGACATTGTAGTAAACCTGTTGACTACTTTATATTAAAGTCAGAAAGCCTTGGAGTCTGGCCAGTCTTTTCTTCAGGAGGAAATGACATCATGTGGAGCAGTGATCTGGAATTAACACACTTCCTGGAGAGGCGTTTTTGGAACGGGGAACTTAGTGGAATGGGATTTAATTTGTTATTTTCCATAGAAAATTTGATATATTGCCAAAAAAGAAATATGTGGCATGATTAACTGAACTTAATAAAAAAGAACAGAATCCAAACTATTCCTCAATCAGCTCATTTTATTATTGTTTAGCTCATTAGAAGGTGGTTGGTATTAAACTCAGACAGTTATTTAATTGACATTTTAGTGATATCCAGTCATTTTTTATTAATAACTGATTGTTTCCATAATAAATAATTATGCAATTTGTAAATACATGATCATAATAAACATAAAAAAACTTTTTTTTTTTTTTTTTTTACTTTTAATAAAAATGTATGCAAAGTGGACTTCAAAAGTCTCTCAACTATATACTGACTCTTTTCTTTCAGAAACAAAGACATTTCTAAGTGACCCCAAACTTTTAAATGGTAGTGTACGTGACGTGAATCTGAGTCTTCAAATCCTTGTTTGTCCAAAGACAGAATTCTGTACAAGTAACTGACTGTAGAGGATGCACACTTGATTTGGACTCAGATGAAGCATCATATTCAGATGAACACTGGAGTGTATTCATGCTGGGAGCAAGAACTCTGGATTTTGTCCCACATTCTTCATAGTGTTGCTGTTCTATAAAGATTTCAGGTTTTCTTCAACAATAGGTCCATATCTAAATGTACAGTCTTCTTTAAATTGATTCATTTGTCCCAGCTGAGGTGCAGATGTAACCTCTGACTGCAGAGACAATCCTGTACGGACACTGAATGATGTGTCTACATGTGACACATATCTGCATAAATCCAGTGTAGCATTTCACCAGCTGCAAATACGCTACGGCGGTTCGTAAATCACAGCGTCTCTGACGGTAGCAGCGACCGGCCTGTTATCTTGTTGACTGGCTGCCCTGACACATACAAGCGCATGATAAACGCAAATACACGTGGGCCTCCTTTTCGTATTATTTGAGTGGCTGTGAAAACCGCACGGTGAATTTTGGACATGTTTAGAAGGGGGTGTATTTATAAACGGCCAGCCCACCCGGACCGGCATGCTTCACATGCTTTGGGTGTTACCAGAACTGGCACCAATAAAGGCCAACGGCATACCTAAAGCTGTCAACATTGGAGGAAAAAGAGACATTTTTGACAACATTCAGGGTCCTACATTGTCAAATATATCAGATCTTGCATTTTAGCTGGACAAATTTGCCATTTTATTCTTAAAAACAGTTGGGATACTGAGTTTTTTTTGTAAAGATGCAGTCACTAGAGGTATGTAAAGTCACTGGGTGTGTCTGCATAGAATATATTTCAGGTCACAAGCAGGACCTTCCTCTTTAACATGCCTAGAAAATAATTCTCTCTCTCTGCTCATACTCAGTGTCTTATTTCTAACACAAACACACACATTAGGCAGATTTGGCTGCAATCCCACCCCCACCCCCCCACCCCCCTATGCAAAGTTTCCATTCCGCTGTAGGCGACCTTTTTTTTTTAGTGTCACTACATCAAAACACCTCATCAAAAAAGCACTCTAATGCATGACAACAGGCTGGAGGCTTAATAATCTGAAACCACTTAGAGAACGGAGGGAACACAAAGTGGAAAACTGTCTGTCAGTAAGGAAGGTTTAAGGACTTTTAATCAGATTAGGCTTCCAGATGTCTGGTTTCATTAATCATCTACCTTACAACAATAAAATGCAGCTCTAATCAGAGTCAGAGAATTATTATTGAGCTTTAAAAACGCTCCTCTAGTTTTCTCATATATTTGGTCTCGTCTTGGATGTATCATAAAACTGAGTAAACCTCCCCGAGGCTCCAGCTTCATATTTAGTGTGCAGAGTGAAAGTACTATCGATCTTCTCAGTCAAACACTTTGTGAGAATGTGATGTCAAAGTATTCCTTCAAGAATTTTCCATTGATTTTAAATTGTGGCAGCTTGTTGAGCTCCATCACTGTGTGTTAGTGGACTCAATGTGACGGATATTGGATCCAAATCCCTTCTGTGTCGCACATCTTTATCGAATATTCTGAGGGCCAAAAGCGCCGCCACAGTACAGGAAGTGCCACAGTTTAACTCAAGGCTCTGTGAGAAAACTCTACAAATGGTTTTATCATCGAGATAATAATGAGCAAAAGGGGACATAACTTCATAATTTCACTAATGAATCAAGGAATATCTGTATGTGTGTGCATCTGTTCTTCATTTTCCTCAACAACAGTTCATCCGATTTGCTTCAACCTTGGCAGATGTTTTGTTTGGGATGTGAGAAAATGCAGTGTCAAGTTTCAATTTGTTTGAATAAGTCGTTATTGAAAAGATGAACATTAATTGACAGTCATGAATGCAGTAAGCTGGGTCAACGAGGTGATTATGATGAATTTGATTAGTAGATGACTGAGATCACTCATGGTAATGTAAAGTGTGGAAGACTCAATAAATGTGGTGCTTTGTGTGCACTTTAAAGTGGAAATAGCTGATTACATCAGTACAAATGCTACATGAGCACTTGGAGTGGAAGCGTCACATAATGCTTTGTCAAGACTGCAGCGGCAGGAAGCACTGTCCAACACTAATAATGCTGATTCTCCAGGAAAAGAATGGGTTTTCTTTTCTAGGAAATGTGTTGCTATGCTATGCTGCTCAAAGGGATTCAATTTATATGTCCTTTTGAATCTCAGATGCAGTATTTTTCATATCAGGCATCTTAAAAATAGTTTAGCATCTATTCGCATTATTAACGTCATAACACACCAGTGACATGGAAATTAGATGATGATAAAATGATTAGATGATGAGTAGAATGTTTAAATATTAAAGACTTACATTGTTAGATATATATTAAACAAGTCATAAAAACAATATTTGAAAAAATAAATATAAATTTGCTACATGAATGGATTAATAGAACAACAAGAAAAGCACTCAGAGCAAAGTCCTCCTCCAAGGCTGCTCAGTCATATCATGTCAGATGGATGAAATCTTGTGACAGAAATCATGGGACCAAAATATGTCCATTTAATATACATGTACCCACAAAGAAATGACCTTGTGCTGAGCACAGGCGTGTGTTCTGCATGTGTACGTTATGTACGGATACCGAATCACGTGACCTAAATATGTAGCCGGCGATGGGAATTGATGGGATTCAGAAACGGCCCCACCAGTTAATCAGTTGTTCCTTGAATAATTTCTGATGGATAAGTCCTGATAAGTCCTCAGCGGTGGATTTGTAGTAGGATCATAATCATGTGATCATCAGCAGGCAGCATTCACTTGTCGTCATGGTTACAGTGACGCCGTGCCGCTATCTGGCAATGATATGGAAATCTTTAACAAATCCGTGGATCCAGACTATAAGCTGCATCACTGCCAAAATCTAATCACTTGGTCTTTGTGTCATTTCTGACCTTCTCTGAAAATTTCATCCAAATCCATTAGTCTGTTTTTGAGTAATGTTGCTGACAGACAGGCAGACAGATGGACAAACATACACCGATCATCGCATAACTCCACCACGTTCCTTGGTGGAGTATAAAACAAGTAGAGTAAGTAATGCTGAGGGATTTCCAGTGGTTCTCTTCCATAATTTACGTACTTATATGCATGACTGAGCTGCCATAAAGCTCCTCTCCTGCCCTTCAGAGCAACTTCAGTTTCATTGTCTTACTCAAGGAAACTTTAGTAAATGAAGGGGATTAAACCACCTGCGCTGCCGTTAGGAGGCAATCTGTTTTACAACCTGAGCCACAGCTGCAGCTTTAGTAAGACTTGTAGAGAGATTAGGGTTAACTGTGTCTCACTTGATTTGAGTTTTAACATTGAGAATAATACTGGAGGCCAGGCAGTTGACCTGTTCTGAAAAGGCGTGTTTTCAACAAGCGCTGCACTTTAAAGGGTGAAAAATAATGCTTCAGGACAAAAGGAGTCCAAGAAGAAAAACTTACCGCGCTTCTTAACTAAAAAGGTTTAACAGCAGATTTTGAGGCGAAAAGAAGAAAGAAACAACTGTGAAAAAGAGTAAAGAGAATGAAGTGTGAGACGGACAAAAATTGGAATAGTTGTTATTCAAGTAGAAGCACGTGATGAAGATAAGTAGTAAACCAGCACTGCACTGAAACAGTGATCCAGTTATGCTTTAGGTAAACTAAACTGTACTGAACTCTGCTTCAACTGCAATTCAGGAAACCTAATGTTTATCTATAAATGTAAGGAAAAATGTGTGAGAACCATATGTGAGTACACAGTATTCAGTGTATCCCTGGGTACCCTGCCACTTCCTGTCTTTCATTCTATGTGCACAGCTGAGGAATTTCCACAACCACGATTCGGAGTCAGGAAATTAGATTTTGAAGAAGAAAACTTTCCCTTTGTTCTTTTATGGACAGCAGGTCGTATGTTAGGGATCATGCTGGCCACAAACCTGCAATAATTAGTATTTATTTCCAATATAGCTGCAACCTGTAACTTTACTGACAGATAAAACCAGTCAGGGAACAGAGACATTTTAACCCTCCTGTTGTCTTCATTTATGGGCACCAAAAAATATTGTTTCTTTGTCTTAAAAAAAATCCAAAAATTCAGCAAAAAAATTTCCCAAATATCTGAAAATTTGCAAAACCTTCAGGAAGAAAATTCCAATAATTCCTTAAAAGTTTCCCTTAAAAGTTTTCTTTTTTTTTAAAAATCCCCCAAATTTGGCAAGAAAATTCTAGTAAATATTTTCAAAAATGAGTAAAAATCTTCCAAAATAATCCTAAAAATATCTAAAATGATTCCATATATATCAGTAAAACTTCTAATATTTTCTTAAGAACATTCACAAAAAAATCAACCAAAATCCAGCAAAATTCACTGGATTTTGGTTGACATTTTTAACATTTCTTTTTTTCCACCAAAAAATGTTCAAAGATTTCCCAAAAATGTTGAAAATTCAATTCAATTCAATTTTATTTATATAACGCCAATTACAGTCATGTGGAAATCAGAAGTTTCACTGTGGAAAATATATTTCTTTCCACATTTTCAAACTTTAAAACGGGTCAGTTTTGACCCGCAGGATGACACGAGGGTAATTCCACGCTTCATGTTGTCAGGACTGTAACACAACTTTATAGGGAAGCAGCATTTCTTGTTGGTCTGTTGGCTAATGATAGCTGCAAAATCCAACCTCTGTGTTCGACTTTACATCATTTGCCAGCTTCCTTCTATTCTCTTTTTGCCCTTTTCTTTCCCTGTGTGCCTTTCTACTGACTGCCTTTATGTTTTGCTTTGAGGTCGAGCTCCTTTAAGTCCTCACAGAACATCTGACAGCAACATTTTCAGCCACATTTCTTAATTGCAACGTGTCAGGTGTGAACCAGCAGACAGTATTTGGCTGTCAGGTACAAAGGACACAGTGTTCAACGCATCCACACAAACAGAGGGTGACAAGCAGACAGAATACAGTCTGCTCAGAGTAACCCAACTCATCTCATTTCACATTCTGATACTTGCATCCTCTCATTTGTATCATCTTTTTTTTTTTTTTTTTTTTTACTGATTTTTCCACTCACTCCTGCACATTTGCTCTTTTTCTGACTCCCCCACTTGGCCTCTTGTCCTCTCTCTCAGCATTCTCACTCTTGCTTTCTGTTTTAAAGCCCTCTCCAGCAAGACAGAAGCCCTCTATTTTCCTCCCATATCCCTTTAGTTCCTCCAGAGAGCATTCTCCAAAAAGCTCTTACAGCCTCTTCCTGCCTCTAAAGCTCCACAGTGGCCACTCCCACAGGATTCTCGTCTGCTGACAAAAAATAAATCTACATGACATCATAGCTGACTTGATTCATTGAACCGATGACTGTGTGGATCTGACATTCTGTTTGCTGTCAGTGGATTCTGCAGAATCAGACGATAACAAGTAGGATCGGTGGTATGATATCAATTTTGCCAGGTGGGAGATTATTGGTGGGGCTCATGGTTTTCTCTGCTGGCAGACAGAAGCTTCGGTGGGAGTTTGGATGGGTTTAAGTGTGTGTGCGACACATAGCGGCTCTTTGTTTGCATCGGCAGACAGGGGGCACTGGGCTGCTTCGCCGGCTCCTCTGTGCCCACAGCACAACGGGAGCCAGGATAGCAGCGAGTCATGACTAATAAACTGCACCTAATAAACAGAGCAGGAGCTCTTCTCTCGTACAGGCGAATAGTTGTGCAGCAGCTGCAGACCTTCTAAGGACAAGAGGAGACAATGTGATTTATGAAGTTTGCTGCAGCTGCGATCATGATTATGTTCCTCTGCACGGATAAAGTTCACGCTAGGACTGCAGAGCTTTCAGATAAACTGTTGTGAGACACCTATGCACGTGAGATTATATCTAAAAACAGTGTCTAGCACTGACAAAAGCAACACATTACAGCAGGTTTGATATACTGTATCTGTTGCTTGTCTTGGAGAGAAATCCAATCTCCTCAGCCCTCGCTCCACCAACACGTACCTTCGATCTACCAACCAATCACTACCCTCCAGTCTGTGCTCTCCAGTAACCATCAAGCAGTTTCAGTTCTCCTGTTAGAGTTCCCCTTCTGATGGAATTTTTAAGTTTAATCTCAATTGCTTTTCATTTTACACTCACATCTTTCTGATCTAAGTAAGTTTCTGTGCAAGCTGCTTACATACATACACTACCGTTCAAAAGTTTGGGGTCACCCAGACAATGTTTTCCATGAAAACTCCCACTTTTATCCATGTGCTAACATAACTACACAAGGGTTTTCTAATCATCAATGAGCCTGCTCCTCTCTGCTACATTCACTAACTTTTTGCCCTTCATTATGGTAATTCAGACTTAGCGCTTTGCAGAAAAGGAAAATCATCTCCATGGAAGTGAAATTAGAATAAAATGCTTAAGCTGTAAAAACATTGCAACATATTCTGTTATCTTCTAGTAAAATGATTCATACATGCATGAAAGTCGTTGGTATTCATGACTTTTCTGAAGAACTGATCGATATTGTGATGCACATAAAGACTTTGTTTACATTTTCACCGGAGTTCCGACTTACAGCAAAAATCAACTTATGTTGATCTGTAGGAACGGAACTCCGATGTAAGTCGAGAACCGCCTGCATACAGTACATTTTTCACTTTTACATATGAAGTAAGTCCTTTAATCCCTGTTCAGTGATGCTGACTCACCCGTGGTAGTTCCCAGAGGACACGCTTGGATCCAAATCTGCATTGAGTGCCATCATAAATCTGCTCCAATCTAAATTGTTTTTAAATCTTTATTTGGAGAAGAGATACACGAAAAAGAGCCCAACACAGAGCCCACATATTATAACATTAAATGCTGGAAAAAGCTTCATAACACTGGCTCGTTGCTGAATATCTACTCTGCATTGCCCTTACTATACTTGATTTGCTCATCTACATATTTTTGAATTTACCACCAGCTATATATGTAGTATATTTAATGCCAGAGCCATACACCATAGCAGTAAACTATAATTAGTTTCCATGTTAGTTGTACTTTGCATGTATCATCTGTCTTATCATGCATGTATTGAACTGTGTGTTTTATGGTCCTTGTCCCCCCCCACCACCTCTCCACCTCTAAACCCTCTACCTCTATCCCGCTACCTCCACACCTCTACCTCTCTACCTCTTCTGTCCCTCTCAACCCACCCGGCCAGCAGCAGATGGTTCCCCCACATTAGAGCCAGGTTCTGCTCCAGGTTTTTTTCCCTGTTAAAAGGGTGTTTGCCTGCCACTGTCTCCTTAGGGCTGCTCTGGGGTTCAGGCATATGGGTTCTGTAAAGCATCTCGAGATAATTTGACTGTAATTGGCGCTATATAAATAAAATTGAATTGCATTGAATTGGATTGAATTGAATACTTATGCATGTCTCAAAGTCTGAAAAACTTTATTGATCCCTGAGGGGAAATGGCTTACGTTACAGTTGCTCCCATTCGAGTCTTAGAAATTTAAGCACGTACAAAAAAATATAATCATGAGTAGAAAAATATGAGCATAACATTTAAAAGAGGCTTTATTCAAAGAAAATAAAAATCTAAGTATACAGTGTAATAGTAACTAATAACAGTTTTGCACATTATTAAGCATTAAATATGGTTAACTAGAGTAGAAATGTTTGTTTTTGTAAATTCTTCAGCATCCATTCATCCCGCTAAATGTACAGATAAATGCATGGAGCTGGCAGAAGTGAGCTCCATCACTTCATGTTACTTCAACATACTGCTCCACACAGCCGAATGAATGCAGACATCACCACTGATGATGCCTAGCCGGTCATACGCAGCTGTCCAGCAGAGACCATGATGAGGTTCTGGGGGCAGCTGTGCCCTGCTGGATCAGCTTTGCAGGCACGTGATGCCCATGCCGGGTAAACGAGAGCAGAGAGAGGTGGTAAAACATGAAAGGCCTTCCTCCGCCTCTGGTTGGGAGCAGCAACATGCAGTGCGGTAAGAGGGCCTTGGGTGGTCGCCTCAAACGCAGCACAGAAAAAAAATGTTAAACAACTGCGAGTTCACCACAGCTGCTTGTGTTACAGCGAGACCCAGAGCAGGAGGGCTGGCAGCACTAACCCCGAGGATTACAGACAGAAGAAACTGAAAGAGTGACGAGTGTTGACTACTGCTAAATATGTTTGGATATTACAAATTCTTGACAGTTCATGCATTTTTATTGGTGTACCATCAAAATCACCTTACAACTGGTGATCTGACAGTAATAGGAATGGAGAAAACCATTAAAAACAGAATTTAAGCCCAAAAACTAAGCATAGAATCCATATATCAGTTGCCAAAATCATCCTATGCTATCATAGATATATCAGTATCTGTGAAAATGTTGTCTAAACATGCAGAGATGAGACTTTCTTTTACAGAACTTAATACATGATGTCCCTAAAGTCTGGACACATAGGAAATCTCATTAACTACAATTTTTTTGCCTCCACAGATTAAATATAGCTTTGTCGAAAGAAGAAAGAGTTGAACTGGACACATCAAAAGATAATAGATCAATTTAATGCACGTCATCCATGGAGGATTCCTCTTGGCTTTTCCACGGTGGCGAAGGCGGTTAAAAGCTTAAAGAAACAGGCAGTGTCATGGACAATCCCCGTTCTGGATGACCAAATGTATCAGACGAAACTAAAGAATTGGTCATAAAATGTATTCTAGCCCCCCAAAAAAATCACTTCCCTAACCCTATCTTTCGATAAGTCCATCCTTCATGTCTACTGAGTAGTACCATTTCAACTCTTTCTTCTTTCCACAAAACCATATTTAATCTGTAGAGTCAAAAAAAACTTATAGCTGATGAGATTTCCTATGTGTCCAGACTTTAGGGACACCTTGTACAAAAAAGATGCTTGAGGTCACACAGAAACAGTGTCATTACATAGTTTGTCCACTAGAGCTGCTTTGCTCTGACTGCTGGCAGCACATGTAGCAGAGTAGACCGTGGTGCGGAGTCAAGTGGTGTCTTCATGCTAATTTTAGACTTAGACGACTTTATTAATCCCCAGAGGGAAATTAAGTTCTTACAGCAGCATGGATATTCAATAAAGGGATAAATAATAAGACAACACAGAATACTTGGGTATAAAATGAAGGCAAAATAAAATAAAATACAAATAAATTGAAATAAGAAATATAATCTAAAAAAATTCAACAGAACATACAAGAGCAACAGAATGTGAAAATGAGAATGTGATTGGATGTGCGAATGGTATAAGAAGTCACAGATAAGTTTCTGGATATAATGAATGACATTTACAACATAAAGTGTCCAGTATATGAAGTGGTTTGAGAACTAGGTAGTGACATACGTTGGTAGAAAGTTCCTAAATAATGCCCCTATCATTTGCACTTTTCATTATAACATAAATACATTTTTTCAGTCTAATATAAATAACATAGGTGTCACAACAGAGCTAACATGGTGTGGAGTCAAGCAGTGTCCCGATGATGAGTTGCTAACTAGTTTGTGAAAAAAGTTCCTAAATAATGACCCCATCATTTGCACTTTTCAATATAATATAAATAACATTTTTATAAACAATATTTGCTGATACATAAGAATTGAAATCAGTATTGACCACAACAATCTGGTATCAATCAGGCTCTATAGGAACAATCCATGAAATAAAAAACTCAGTACTTTAAAATATGAGCAAACTGTGTGTCAGCTACAGGTTCCACCAGCAGAAAACACCCCGCTGCCTTTTTCTTCCCAGGATTTTCTGCACCACGGTGCTAAGAAAACAGCAACATGTCTCTGGGGTCAAGCCCTGCGTTACCTCTCCACACTAACTGCTGGACACAGAGCAACGGGTCCCGTCTTTCTTCTGACCTCACTTTTGCTGACTCTGGCTCCTCCCATCGGGGGGTCATTGTGCATTCCCAGCTGCTGCAGCCCATCCTGTCCACGCTGAAGCTGCCACAGATCCACCATGGCCATGTCAGCTCATGGCACCCCTCACGTGGCACATACACCTGACATGGCATCATGAACGTAGTAAAACGGCATCATGATCCCAGTTAGAATGGACTCCAATGGGGGCCAGTGTGATACTCAGGGTTGGGATTTGATGGAGGCGGAGAAGGAGGCCACTTGGAATTCCTCTGAGACATTTCTACTGCTCAGCTCTCCTCTCTGTGACGCTAAAATTGGTAACCATGTGGCCATAATTTCCACGTCTGCTCCAGTTATGATATCTTCGCACCTTGGCTGAATGAATGTGTTCTGATAAACACATCCCACTGCACATCGGCCTGGAAAAGGCAAAATCTTTCCTGGGAGAATGAAAAAGTTCCCGCTGCGGCCATTTTTTTGAGACTGTTAAGCTGCCAGGAAAGACAAATGAATTTCACTCTAGTTTGTTGAGCGTGTTGACAATAGTGCCATTCTACTCCAGTCCAAATTTGGGAAAAGGAGAACAATTTGAAAGCTTGTGAGGAGCTGTCAACCAGATGCCTTTGGCATTTCAGAGGGAGAGGGAGGGCGCAGAGGATGGAAAATGCCTCTGAACAAAAAAGCCATGGTTTTAAATGCCTTTCTCCGCCTTGTAGTGGTAAATCTGAATCTTCCTTGGCCTTTTGTTTGGCCTGCATGAGCTATTAGATAAGAATCCAGACAGTGTGTGTGCGTGAATTTATGTTTTAATCAGAAAAATGTGTTTCGTGGTCAAATGTGCATTGTGATATTTAGACAAAGAAAAACAGCTAGAATGAACAATAGCATCATAAGGGGCTCAAACTGAAACTGAAATCATTCTTACGCTTGATGCAGAGCTCACTTTGGTGGTAAATTTTCATATATATATGCTTTGAGGAACACTGGAATGGAAGCAACAAAAGAACACATTTGAATGTTAACTATGCATCATCTAAATCTAATTAGAAGTTGCTAAATGGCAGCAGGGTTACATTGCAGCAGAGTGTGTCCTAACATGAGAACATGCCTTTGGATTCATCCGATATCTCAGCTGATGCACTCTGACCTTTGGCAGTACGCACAGAAAATGCATGATGAGGGAATGGTGTAGTCACAGCTGTGTGTATGTTCAATGTGTGTGTACCGCATACCTTGTGTCACTATACTGGACATGTGTTTTTGCAAGATTGAGTCAAACTGAGCGTCTTTTTTCTCTTCTAATCTGACACTATCGCAGGGCTGTCAAACAGACGATGACTTTGCAAAGTGTAAGAATTACAGAGAAACTTTGAACCTTGTGCAACATGAACAGGTCAGTCAACAGCTTTAACAGAGCTTGTTGTGGTGGAACTGTATTGTTCATGCACTGCCACAACTTTTATGTATCTTTTACGTATAAATTTTATACATTTGCAAGGCAGGGGGACAACTTAACCTTCTTCGTTATTAGTTCCCACTTTAGTTTGTATGATGTGGTGGTCAGGATGACTACACAGATGTGGATGTGAATGCAAATTTAAAATAATCTCTAGATCTTTACCATTTACCATCATAACAAGTTGTTTCAATCATAAAGTAAGATACTACATTGCTCGTTGTGTTTCCTTTTTGTCTTGCTTGTGTATTTTTGTCGCTTTTTTGTTTCATTCTGTTGTTTGTCTCATTTTTAGCATTTTGTGTCTCATGTTTATAATAACATTTTTCTTGTTTTTGTTGTTTTTTCTCTTTTTTTGTCAGATTTTTGTCGTTAGTCTCATGTTTTTGTTCTTTAGTTTCTCGTTTTTGTCGTTTTGTGTTTCCTCTTTGTCTTGCTTGTGTTTTTTGTCATATTTTTGTCATTTTGTTTTGCTTTATTCATTGTTTTGTGTTGTTTTGTCATTTTGTGTTTCCCTCTTGTCTTGCTTGTGTTTTTTGTCTATTTTTTGTCATTTTGTTCCTTTTTTTCCATTTTTGTCTGGTTTGTGTCAATTTTTTTAGTCACTATAACCTTTTTGTCAAATTTTTTTGTTGCTTTTTTGTTTTGTTTCGTGTCATTTGTCTCGTTTTTGTTATTTTGTGTCTCATTTTTGTAATCTTTTGTCTTGTTTTTTGTCTGATTTTTGTTGTGTTGATCATTTTACTAGTCTGGCCCACTTCAGATCAAACTGGGCTGAATGTGGCACTTGAACTAAAATCACTTTGACATCCCTGGTTTAAAGGGACTGATGAGGATTTCAGTTCTCACACTTTGCCTTCAGTGATCCTAGGAGTCAATGTTGAAACAACGTGCAATAAAAAAAAAGTTCTTTATAAGGACATTCACGTGGAAGAAGAAAAGGAGAGCTGTTCTGCCTTCAGGTTTAACTGCAGCACCTCTGTCGGGGACAACAGTGTGTTTGGAAGGCTGTTAATCGTGGGGCAGAAACGGCTTCGGTCACAGAGTCCATCTGGATCCAGCAGGTCCAGGTCCGTCTTCCAAGCCTTGTTCCCATGCTGCCAGGGTCCAGCTGTGCACAGTCGCCCATCAACACTGACAGACACCTCTTTGTGCGAGAGGACACAGACTACGACCGGCTATAAAAAGGGTACTGAGAGAACTGTAGTAACGGAACATTTAACAAGTGATTGGAGGGAGTGATGGGGGAGGATGATGGGAAGGGAGGGAGACAGTTTGTGCAACATGCTTGGAAAAAAATACAGGAAATTACAATGCGGGCAATAACTTCCTCAATTCCTTTCTTTAATCGTCTTTTTGGCTCTAATGCTCGATGCACTTTGCACATCAGTTGACCACATGTTTTACATCCTAAGTGGCACCAGCGCGAGGAATGCAGCATCCTTTATTCGTGATTAAGGCACAAGATATTCCTCTGACTGTGACTTTGCGTGATGGTGACTCATTGTGTAACCATATGAGGTTTCTATCATTCATGTTCCCTTCCTGTCATGCCTAGATGACAAGCACAAGCTGCCTTTTCCCTAATTTGGGGAGGAGGTTCAGAGTGTGAGAGTTAAAACACACGCCCAGGGTGAATAATTCAACTCCTGAGTCAGCATGGAAACATTAGACCTCTTTCCCCTTTATAAACGTTTGGCCAAAAATAACCACAATTACAAGCAGCAATCCGACTGTTACCTCGAAGCAGGATGCTAGCTCAGCTTATAGATGCTTAAAAACCTGATTTACGTGTAAACAACTACAAACAAAGCCTCAAATTAAAGACTATTAGGTGAAGAATTAACAGAAAAAGTCAATATTGACAGGAGTAGCACATCAGTGGAGGTGTTAATGGAAATAAATCATCTGTGTGGTTGAGATGGGCTGCAGTAGGGATGGACTGATGTGTGTCTTTTAGGGTCGATACCGATTATTTGTGACCAAGAAAGGCCAAAATCCATTATTATGAGCGAACATACATTGGATGTAATGTTTTATCAGCATGTGAAAGCAGAGAAACTGTCATTTCTAACTAGGTTTCTTCATAAAATGGGTGATTATAACTGAATATGTACAATAGAAATAGGAATGAATAAATTAGGACGCTCTTCTCTGTTTATATGGGATCAGCTGATCAGTGTCGTCTGCTGTTCTCTATTTTCTTAATCTTTCCCTGTTCTGTCACTTTTATTGTCCACTGAGGTTCATATCTTAAAGCATTATTAACTATTGTTTTCCAGACTCGGTTTCAGATTAATTTATGACTGCCTGCTAACTTAGCTGCTAGCTGTTAGCATAGCCTTAGCCACTGTGAGGGAAGCTAATTACCCGGTTTGTGGCAACAGCTTGTGTTTCTTGCTTTTACAGTCTCTGCTTGAGAGACATTACTGAGACCACAGAGTGACCACAGACAGAGAGAGGAGCTGCATCAGATCTGGAATAGTGCATTTCATTTATCAACAATGGGTCAATAGAAATACAGAGAACAATAATGGGGAAAATGCCAAATATTGGCCATGATAATCGACCAGGCTCATAACCGGTGCATCCCTAGGCTGCAGCCAGACACATTTCTCTAAAACAGTGGCTCAACAAGATAATTATGACTCGTCTTCCAACCTAGACAGAGATTAAAACATGAAACACTCATATTTTGCAAGCAGAAGCTTCCATTAATTTGTACACTTCCTGTAGTGACCAATAGAGGTGCTGTCCTGCAGAAAATTAAAAGACAAGTGGTTTTATGAAAAGAAATTCTTAACATTGGCTTGTGAATGGTTGTGGCACATAGAGAACACTCAGGAAACATGTATAGAATTCACCATGAGCTAAAAAAACGGAGATTATTTCCTCTACATAAATGGCATAGAACCACAAGCATCTTCATCTTGATCTCCATGTCGCACAGCAGTATGACTGGGCATGGATTCTGATTTGTGTTTCCTCCCCTGTCCTGGCCTGGCCTGGCCTGGCCTGGCCCGGCCTGGCCTCTCCTCCGCTCTGCTGTACGCCACACAGTGGCTCCAGTGGAATGTGATGACCACGGAGCGGACAAAGCCCTGCATTCATGGCCCCTCGGCCCACTCTGGAAGTTTGCGACTGAGAGCCTTGATCACAGAGTGGGGGATGGCTGAAGTCCATCCAAACCTCGCCTGTCCCGTCAGACATGCGTTGGCCTCCCCTGAACCACCACATGACAGACAGCCACATCAGCCAAACACCTCTATCTGCTGCATTTTATTGGCTTTTACAGTTTGGTTTAACCCTCATGTCGTCCTGCGGGTCAAATTGATCCGTTTTAAAGTTTGAAAATGTGGGGAAAAAAAAATTTCACAGTGAAACCTCTGATGTCCACATTTTCAACATTTTTGGAAATCTTTTTTGGTGGATAAAAATATTTCTTAAGAACATTCACAAAAAAATCTACCAAAATCCAGTGTCATTTGCTGGATTTTGGGTGATTTTTGTGAATGTTCTCAAAGAAAATATTAGAAGTTTTACTGATATATATGGAATCACTTTAGATATTTTTAGGATTTTTTTTGAAGATTTTTACTCACTTTTTGAAAATATTTACAAGAATTTTCTTGCCAAATTTGGGGGATTTTTTTTTTAAATAAAATTTTTAAGGGAAACTTTTAAGGAATTATTGGAATTTTCTTCCTGAAGGTTTTGCTAATTTTCAGAAAATTGGGGAATTTTTTGCTGAATTTTTGTATTTTTTTCAGACAAGGAAACAATATTTTTTGGTGGCCGTAAACGAAGACAACAGGAGGGTTAAACTGTAGGTAAAGCAGAAACCGCTCTTAAACACTGACCCGGGATGTTTCCTGTGAGTTACAATCAAAGCAGCTTTCAATGTTTCCATTTAGATGATTCGATAAATGGAAGGTGTGTGGTGTGATGTCAAAGGAAGAAAAAGAAAACCATCTGGATGCCAAACAGGTGGCATGAAGTGGAATTCATTGAGCTTTTAACCACCAGCAGCCCATCATCCATTACCCTTAATGGAAACATGAGAGGTTGTAAACAAGAAATGAGGAGACGCTGATTGCTAATGTGGAGAATGACATTAAGGAAATCAGTCTGTCTCTCAGGTTAGGACTGTGTGTGTGTAAAATTAGGACAACTTCAATGCTGGTTCACGCAGTAGTTTTGTCCACACAACCATTAACTGCTGCCTGACTGTCTGTTCATCTCTGCTTCCTCTGTCTGAGCAGCTAATACAGTATCCATTTGCCTGCTTTGTGTAGGTAATATAATAGAGCCCATAGAATACTCTGTGCCTCAGAGGCTTTTCCACTAAACCTACAGACATCACACTGCAAACACACAGCCAGTTACCATGCAACACCATACAAACATGCACAAGGCATGCGGGGATCCTAATGGGTTCATATTGCTATGCAACATGTACTGTATATTCCAGATATACACAGCACATGTACATACATACACTGATAGGAATGTAGCTCTTCTTAAAGGAGACGTCTGCTGATATGTTAGATTTTGTCTTATTGTCAATAACGGCTCACATTGTCAGTGCAGCCAAAGCTTGGTGGATCATATTTCTCTGCCCCATAGAGCTCCATTGTTCTCCAGAAACTATTAAAAACACATCAGAGAGACAAACCACTGAGCGACTGGGTGACATGTTTCTTCATTACCATGAACACAGGCCCTGTACTTCATTTTGAGGAAACACCACCCACACAAATCAAATCTGAGATTGAACAATCCCCCATAATTAAATAGGCTGTTTGAGTGATGCTATTGAAGTTATTTAGTTTTTAGATAGATAGATAGATAGATAGATAGATAGATAGATAGATAGATAGATAGATAGATAGATAGATAGATAGATAGATAGATAGATAGATAGATAGATAGATAGATAGATAGAAAGAATTAATCCCGAGGGAAATTCAAGATTATCATTCTGGAATGAATGGCATCTTCAGTAGAAAACAGTTAACTTGGTAAGTCAGGAAGCAGGAAAATGTTGAGACACAACTAAGGATGTCAGCAATTAATTGTGATTGTATTGTAGATTAGCTGTAGTACCTGGCTGTTCCACCAGGTGGAGCCTCTCAGTATTTACCACTGTAGGAACCCAAGGAGTTGGTCAACTGGACTAGTAGGATTTTCACGTTGGCAAGCAGAGAGCATTGTGGAGTTTAACTAGTAAAGCATGAGAAAGTTCCCTGTGACCCTTAATGCCTCCTGGTCAGAGCTTTTATGTCTTAGAAGAGCTGAAGTTCGGTATGTTAGCATCACCATGTGCTGGTGGCTGATTGTCTTTTAAAGCATTTTCATCAGAACATGAAATGATTGAGTGATAAGACTGCACATTATCAGCAAAGAATTTGTTAAATTTGCATCCCTAGACACATTACATGTTGCTGGTTTGAGTCTTTTAATGGAATTTGATGGGATTATGCAGACATTTTCTTGACATCATTATTTAAAAAAAATATTTAAAATAGACTAAAATTAAACCCAGTGCACTAAACCTAAACAGTAGTAACTGCAGTCACATGTTCATAGAATCATAAATCATCAATCATGTACTTGAAACCAAAGCATGCCCAAAAAATATGATATTATCATTAAAATTCATAATTCAAATCAACTTGAAACCCTTTTGGAGAGCAGAGAATGATGCTTAGCTTGTTTTCAGAATGCAATTCTGAACATTTTTCTAGAAGATGAAATTCTGTTACTGTCTCGTAACATTTACTAATTTACTACCTGCTGACTGGCAACACGTTTTAAATCTATGTTACTGTTTGCCGCCAAATTCCTTATATGTGAAAACCTACTTGGCAATAAAACCTTTCTGTTGCTGATTTAGGCATTAACAACATGCACCAATTGAAAAATCACACTTTGGCTTGCTGCATTTTTGATCCACACCACGAGGAATTGCTAAGAAAACTCAGACCGTATTAGCCAATATCATCAAGCTCAGTCAACACCATATTCAGCTGGTACCACTGGCGCCATAGAAGGCCCCAATTATCCCCTTTTCCAACAATACAAAACCGACTGCAAGCTCTGGGTTGGTGGTCTGGTTCAGAAATGGTTCAGCTGTGAATACTCTAAGAATCAGTTTGCTTTTCAAGGGACTAGAGAGCCACCATAGCAGCACATCATTACATCGGTCTATATGTCTATTTCAGTACTAGTAATGAAGCTCCCTCTGAACTTCTGTTGAGAACCAAAAAGCAAGCCAATGAAGTCATTATTTATCTCATTTTACCTGACGTTTGATGTTTTACTATCACATCAGTGGTTAAAACTGATACTCTGGCATGTAAAATGGCACTAATCATTTCTGTGCTTGATGTTGGAAAATGATGATGTTCAAACATGGAATGGCAGGAAAAATGAAACAAATAATGACGTCATTGGCTTTTCACGTTTCTGCTTTGATTCACATCCATGCTAAGCTAAGCGACTGGGAGCCATGCTAAGTTTTTCTTCTATTTTTTTTGATAGTCTACTCCAGTCTCAAAATATTAGTTGTTCTTGTTGGTCTTGATATTCCCTGCTGTAAACAGTTCTTGCTCAAAGTGTTGGTATTGCTCTAGAACCGTGAAGAACCTGGTCTGAATTAGACGAGTAGTGATGAACTAGACGACTCACAACATGCTAGTACAGGCGTATCATGGCTACACGGATAAACAGTCACACCACACACCAGCGCCATCTCGGAAGACTGTCCATGACCTAAAATGAGCCAAGGAGGCTCCTGTAGTTTTCCCATCTGGATGCTCTATCACCTCAGCAGGGGATCTCTAATACTGTCATCAGATTTAATGGTTCATTTCTCCTCCCGTGCTCCTCTCTAGGTGTGGCCACCCTCCTCACAGACTGCTCCATGTACAATTCATGAGAGGAAAACTGATGCCTCCATAATGGCCTCTATACTCGGACAGACAGAGGAGGAAGAAGCTGCTCGTGTGATTTGCCCGTTGAACTGTGCAGCTAGACGAGCTAGCAGAGCGTGGTGGGACTGCTGATGGTAATCTGTTCAAAAGAGGAAGCTGTGGTGGGACCAGAGCGCCGGATGGAGCAGGAAACTTGCCAGGTTGACATAGAAAAATGGGGGGTTGGGGTTTGATGAAACAAAAACACTCAGAGGCCTACAGAGGGAATGGACAAGGACTTGTTTTCACTGGGTGGGAAAGTTTAGCAAACACCGCTGGCCTCCTCCTCTTTCTATTCTTACCTGATGAGAGGAAGGTCAACGGTGAAAAGTGAAAGACGTGTCAAGGCCTTAGGGAGTGTGTGCGGGGGGGAAGAACTGCTGACAGTGAGCCCATAACATTGTGTTCTTCTCCAACTGTGAGAAAGTACAACAATCCCTGGATTTGGTTCTATGATGTTACAGTGAGTAGAGCAGATGTTGAAGCACTTAAAGGGAGCAGCAGGGATGCATTTCTTTTGCAGGCTGGTTGTAATTCTGACCATATTTTGGTGTACTAATTCCTCATGAAACTTACACAACATCAGAGTGTGCTTGATGGTGTCTTGCAGCTCATTTATACGTTCAGATTGCTCGTGTTTGTACTTGGGATTCCGTGCAGTGCTTGTACATTAATAGATAGAGACTGCAGGTATCTGAGACAGCCAAAGAAAAAGGCTGAAGTACTGTATGCGTGCAGATATTTGCCCCTTTTGCAAAGCATGTTCAAGGCCAGACTTGTAGGGTGGTGATCTAAGTAAATAAATGCGTAGGAGGATGAAGCAGAAACTAGGTTTTTGAAAAAATATATCCATATATGAAAACATTTAGTCATTTCTTTTATAGAGTTTAATGCACACCTTAAAAACACAAATACTACCTGACATCACAAAATGGGGAGCAGCAAAGCTAGATCCAACTTAACAGTAAGAAATATGGACTGTAACATACTTTTTGACACTGAAGATAAAAAAAATATATATATTTAAACAGCTACGATGGACCAAAGCTTAGTAACTGTGAGTCTTCTGGGTGTCAAAGGGACCAGGAACAGATCAGACTTTGCAGATATAACGGCCATCAGCAAGACCCTAATTAGCGGTGAGGACAGCCAGTACCAGTGCTCAGTACCGTGAAGTTTGCTATCACATGTCACATCATTAAACATCGACACTGGCAGGTTAACACTTGAGTACTGCTACTTGTCCGTGACAGAACCTAATGCAAGATGATCATTTGGTATGACATCATCTCTTGGTTATTTAACATTGACCAACACGAGCTGAATGTCTGATGAATCATTGCTCGTGCTAGCACCAGGACCAGAAGCTACAACTGATGGTGGAACTGAAGCAGGAGTGGGTAAAGAAGGAACCAAACCACCTATCCGTCTCACACATTTTCCTGGCTTAGACATCCCATCTGGAACTCCATGGTGTCTTCAAGAACATAATCCTTCTGTCTAGAATGAATGCTACATATGACCATTAGCAGCTGCAAGTGAAGTTGTGTCCCTTCAGCTACCCAAACAGGCATGAAAAGGCACAAAAGCTAGCTCAGTGGTTTGGAAAAAAAGTGTCTTCCTTCCACATGCAAAAATTTCAAAATGAAAGACAGTTTGCAAAAAAGATCAACTTTCTAAATCACAGTTGATGCACTGAGGCAGAGATAACTCTTTAATGTGAGGTCACATGATGTGTTGTTAGAAAAGCACTGCTCAAAAGGCCTAGAAGTCTCATAAAATAGATAAAAATATGTCATAACTTATCAAATGATCATCATAGAGAAATATTAGTCATTATTTACTGAAAAACTCAAGTAGTTCAGTCAGTTGCAGAGCTGAATCAACACGTTTGGGAAGAGAGACTTGACAGCGACACCGTTGTCTTCCATGTAGCACCTCTAATTTCAGAACGCCACCATGCTAAATAAAAGCAGCATGAAAGGAGGTCTTCTTTGCAGTGTTATTTTGTAATCTGTGTGTGAAAGGGGTCATTGTTAGTTGCATATATGGAGGCGCTGTTGTTGCCTCCATCACTAACTGAGACTGATCTGATTTTGGAAATATGACACAGGAAAAAGTCCCTGTTTGGTCATTGAACTGACCCCTCTGTGTATTAAAGGTACATATTTGGAAGCTTTATGTCCACATTAACATGGCTTAGATGTAACTTTAAACAGTTGACAAGGGCAGGGTTGGTTGTTTATCCAAAAATCTAAGTCTGTGTTTTTGAGACTGTCATCAATACACTGTAGTTTTTAAGGTGGAAATGCTGCTTATTTTGCTCAAGAAATGTCTTCTAGCATATAGAAAAACAACCATATGGACATTAACAAGGCTGAAAACTTCATTTTCTTTGGAGCCTGTCTTAAATGTCAGCCACTATGTGTGACTTCCAGTATTTATGTTGCAAAAGAAAGAAGATAAACATAAATGTCTGAAGTTGAGACACAAAAAAGCCTCACGGATGGACCCAATCTGAGCCTCAATCAGCTGAGAATGCCTGCATCAGATTTAGTTCATCATTTATTTCGTGCCTTGTGTCAAAACTTACATTCACTGCATATCTCCTGCAAGCCAAAATTAGAAAAAATCCAACACCTCTGCCAAACCACGACATAAATTGCAGAAATTATGATATCTTTTCTTTCCTTCTTGAGTCGCTTTTCATCCATAAACAGCAGCTTGACTACTAAGTGACTCCAACACCACATAAGGAGAGGACATACTGTCCATTTCAGACAAGCATTTCATTTAAGAACTCATTTTCTGATTGAGTTTTTATTCTATTACCGCCGTCGGCTCAGTGTCAGTGTGCTCTAAGTGGAGTGGACAGCATGCTTGCTCCCTCAGACATTCCTACTATGCAGTGATTCACAACATACTCTCATGGGCCACAAGTCAGGGGTATATATAGGCCCCTCTAACATTTCCTTCACGTTCTGAGGCCAGGCTGCGATGCGCTTCTCCGGCGGACACTCGCCGCTCTATCCAGGGGAGGAATTTCATACGAGGGCTGGCTTTTCATACTTTTCTGGGGCGTATTTATAGCGGCTGAGGTCAGGGTAGCCGAGGCGTGTGGGGCGGCCTTCCTCAACCTCGCCATGTTAAGTGATGCTGCCGGCCGCAGGGGAGGAGCGACGACGCGTCATTCCATTCTAAATCTAAACCCCCGTGTTTATGACAATAGTAGGCAGACCGCGAGCTGCGAAATAGCGCACGCTGTGGCCTCTTTCAAGCTGCCGCCCTTTTTAAACAGTGGACACAGTGGAGGTTTGAGGGGAAGAACCGTGAACCTGCAAACCAACCACACAGCAGCATTAGAGGGCTCTGAGACGACACAGTGTTGCTCTAAGTGCAGTAATTTGACGTATTTTTAACCTTTAGCTGAAAATGTTTTTGTTGTACTTGTCATTTTATTGACAGGTATTAGGAAAATGAGGTTCTAGTGAGATAAGTCAGTTTAAGCTTTTCATTGTAAAATTTTATTTAAAAAAATGTTTTTCAACCCAACTGCCTCAGTGCATCCTTCTCACAAACCTTTTACAACCAATTTTCAGAGATTTTATTTATTTATTCATTTATTTATCTATTGTGATAACAACAATAACAACAAACATAACAACAGTAACAGCAATAATAATTATAATTATTATTATTCAACAGCAATAATTATAATTATTATTATTCAATAACAGTAGTAGAAGTAGTAGTTGTTGTAGTTGTATTTTTTGTAGCTGTTGTTGTTGTAGTTGCTGTTGTTATGGTATAATAATACTAACATTAATTATTATTATTATTATTTTGTTATTATTATCGTTATCTATTTTTTTTAATTCTTACTTAAATTTTTGACCCCAAGAAGTGAACATCATTTGATTTCTATTGAAAGGAAAAAATGAACATCAACAGTGAATGCATGCTATACAGACCCATAAATGATCAAAAATATTATAAATGAATAAACAGCTGAAATAATTTGTTTTAGAAACACCAACAATATTGACTATGTCTGTCAAATACCTCAGCACATTTGGTCAAAAAATACAAACTGGGCCTTTTATGGAGAAGTTAACATAAAATGGAAAACATTTTTATTGTGGTGTTGTTGGTTTTATTAAAGGTAAGAGCAGAATACTTCTTTCAGCTCAGGTGGCAACATTTTTAATTTAATGGGCCTACTTTAAATAAAATATTGCAGCTGGATCAACACACCCTGAGCCTCTGTGCAAAGACCTATATTATGCAAATGTAAGTGGTGCTTCAACAACATGAATAGCTGATCTAATTATACTTCACTGGTAGAAGTATAATGATTTACAGTAGGCTGACTGTAAAGCTCTCTTCACCTGTCACAACCACAGCAAGAAAGCTTTCCAAACACTGACAAGACACAATAACACTATATAATGAGCATGCAAACACCAACAAAGTCAAACGTATGTTGGAAAAACCCCAAACAGCCATATATTTTGTTGTGGTCAGTAAAGACAGACCGGCTGAGGAGCTCCTGGCTGCATCTCTGCTTGTCCCTGTAGTGGAAACCAGGCTATCATCTGTCCAGCCCTACCCCCTCAGAACAGATTAGTGTAAATGATCCTCATGTCCAGTGGTAGGTAACACAACACAGATTATTATTCTGTGCTACAGGGGTTTGTGTGGACTCTTCCTGTGGCATGAATCATTCAGCAGGTGACTGTAATCCATACAGACAGCTAGTTCTCAGGGTGACAGTGAGCTATCCGGTGATGCACCCGGACCAAACTGAATTCCTGTGCTTCAATGACAAGGCTCAGATTGCTTCCCAGCTAACAAAGAAAAACTGTGAATTCACCAGAAAATCTCATTTATTTGACATCACAAGATTCCTTGTTGCATTTTAAGACATTTTGACCTTTAATGAGGAAACTAGAGAACATGGTGGAGATGGTTTATGGTGGTCAGATAAACATATTCAAAGGATCTGTTGATGAATTACGTTGACAAGGATTTGCAACACAGAAATCCTCACTACATTTCACACTTGTGCCTTCTTAATAGGTTGTATCCATTTGAGGGAAAAAGCAGAGTTGCTCTTCAGAGTTGCATCGAGCCAATCGGTATAAATCATGAAATGTAATAATAAGCAAAGAAAAATTACAAACACAAAGTCTTATCTATACAGTAGTGACACTTTGCAATGCCAACGTATTTACTAGTATAAAGAAATAAGCACCTGGAGGACATTAATCTGAAAATCCCAGGCAGAGTGTTGCAGTAACCCATGGCAACTGCTTCTGTGTCAACAGAAATCTTGGACTAGGCCAGCTCCTGCAGCAGGACTGTGCAGCACCATTGGCTGCCTGAATGAATGACTTGCAAACTTGTCTATGTATTATGCATGTCAGTTTACCTTTAGTGTGTTCTTGAGCTCATTCTCAGGTAAACACAGCCGAGAGGAGGCCAGTCACAAGACCCTGTGTACCGAAGGACCAGCTCTTATTTTGGTAAGACATTTCTTTTTCCATTTTTATGCTGTCATTTCATCACTCTAATTCTGATTCTTGTACCTGTTGATTCCAACTTAGTATGCTTGTCAACCAATGAGTTTGGAGGTTTTCCATTGCATTCAATGTACAACTCAAGCCTAGTCCTAGAATTTAAAAAAAAAAAGTTTTTATTGGGGATCTCCATTGATTTTTTTTCACTTTTTAATAAAGGGAAAGGCTTAATCAATGTCTAGGAAAATGGTTGTAAATGTCCTGGATTGGTAGCTGCATTAAGGGTATAAAAAAGTGCAAAGTATAATATATAGAAGTGTAAATCAGATGTAAATACTCTAGAAACTGCAGGTTGTTATGAAAATCTATATTTTATTCACTTTTTACTGAGCAGCAAGTGGAGAAAAGTACAGGAAAAAAGGGTCAAGACAACACAAAAATGACATTTATGCTAATTAAAGCTGCAATAAATCAGTATTTCTACATAAAAATGAGATGAGAAATGGGTTTTACATTCATCTGGTAAATGCAAATTTAAATATATAGTCATGTATAATATATACAGTGCTAAACAAACATCTGAAAAACAAGAAAACACAAATATTTTAGAAATCTTTCAACAACTTATTTCAAACTAAAAATTGTGTTGTTATTTATTAGGCAAATAACAAACTGGAGCAACTAAATAGCCCTCATTCACATATATTAACTAAAAATCCTAATATGACCTCCTTTAGCACTGATAACAGCTTGCATTCTTGCTGGCGTTGTTTTTATGTACTTTTCGACAGTCTCTTCTGTTACTGAGTTCCAAATAGTTTCTAGCTGTTCCCAGAGACTTGCTTATTGTTCATTTAGTGCAAACACCTTACGCAGGATGGTGGTTTAATAAATTTGTTAAGCACTGTTCATGTAAATATTCAGACTTGTGAAAATTCGATTATTTTTTTACAAGTTGGACTCAGCCTGAAGGGCGTGAAAAAATGGAGCTGATCGGATCCACCCTGACGGCCACATATGCTCGGCCAAAAACCAGCCACTTCCTCCCTGCCATCTCCACCATGGCATCCAGCTACCGCAACACCCAGCCGGCCTTGGCCATGAATCCCAGTGCCAATCTGTGGAGGACCAACAGCTATTACAAGAGCAGCAGCGCCGTCCCGGCCACCTCCTCCATACAGAGGGAGAACTTAGACCTGGTTCGAGCCAACACCATGTTCTACCCGTCCAACAGGAGCGCCCTGACCACCCGCTACACCCCGGACGACTGGTACAAGTCCAACCAAAACAACTACAGGGAGTCCGAGTCGTCCCGGAAAAGCGCAGAGAGGCTGAGGAAAGACACTCTGAGGCTGATGCAGGACAGAGAGCAGCTGACCAGGCGGACCCAGGAGAACACCAGCAAGAACATCGGCGAAAGGCTCAACGACATCATCTTCTGGAGGTCTGAGCTGAGCCATGAGATTGACAACATGGTGACGGAGATAGCGGCTCTCAATGAGGTGAAGAGGAGGCTGGAGAGAGCCTTGGCAGAGACTGAAGGGCCTCTTCAGGTGAGGGTGGAAGGAACATCCTTCAGTGGAGAGTGTGTGTTATCTTGAACTTTCTTCTCTGGTATCTCAGTTTGGAGTTTTGTTATTGGAACATTTGAGAGGAAATATTTACATTTCTACAAGGGCAAGCTCCGTGTTCACCAGCAATCTTAGCACCGCTGAGTGCACTGGTGTTATCATTCATGCATGTCAGGTCTCAGGGTGCGTCATGGTATCTGTGCAGGAACAGTTTTGACTAAGGTTCCCTGTTTGGTTGTAGCAACAGTATCTGTCTGGTCCTTCACAACACTGTGTAATGCAGCAGTGCCTTCGCTGGGTCAAACTCTTAATTAGGTCACCTTAGTGCTCCATGAAAGGGCCGGCGGTACGTTTGTGTTGCCCAGAGTGAGTCAACTTGGAGATCTGATGACACGTACACCTTTCTAGGACAATATCATGTGGCAGGGAGGTTTTCTTAGAGTCTCCTGCAGGTAACTGGAGGACATATCTGATATGAATACCGGGGCATAAACCTTACACATATATGCATACAGGGCCATACCTGCTTATATCTCACGCTCAAATTACTTCCTCACCTATCTGACTGTCACAGAAAACAGCAGAGTGAAGAAAATGTTGAATATTGAGTGATTTTTACATAATGAGCATCTCAATTTGTTTTAGTCATGATCATTTTGTCAATAGGTGTCTCAAGAGTGTTTGTACCACAGAGAGAAGCGGATGTCCATCGATCTGGTCCATGATGATGTAGAGAAAGACCTCATAAAGGTAAAATACAAACAGCTGTGAGCTTTTAAATATGTGTTACCTCTGCAGAAATAAGCCAGTTCTCATATCTTTCCTGCCGTTGCTACAACAAGGAAGTATCCGTCATAAAGTCGTGTCAGGAGAGGATGCGTCGACATCTGGACAGAGCCGTCGCCCAGCTGGCGTAAGTGTGAAAAATCAAGTTTAGAAGTATTTGTAAATGCAAATCTATTCAGTCTGTTGATGTGTTTGTTTCTGTACTGCTTTGTGGGCTTCCTCAGGTCAAACCGAGCGGCCCAACATGAGCTGGAAAGAGACATGAGCGACAAAGTGGCAGCTCAGAGGATAGATGACAGGTGTCACCATCTGAGGAACACATCAGACGGTATCGGCTATTACAGAGGAATTGACAGACTAGACCCTTCGTGAGTATAGTTATATGATCGAAGATTAACCGTTTAATCGCGTTAATCAAATAGTCGCCAACAGTTGGGATCCTGGACAGTTGGGGTGTCCGGTTAAACTGACACTCTTTGGCACTTTCAGACATGCACTCGTCTCCATTAATCTGACGGCATCTGAAGGTGTCGGCTTCATGTCTGGTCATTTTACCATAGAAGCTATGATGACAATATTACCAGATCGGACCTCGTAACATTTCTATATCACTTTCAACCAACACAGATTTGAACTACATATACCTTACCTTATTAACTGATTTTAAGAAGGTTTCCTCCACATTTCAGCAAAAACATAAAAGAATGCAAAAAATGCAGTTTGGACCCCAAATACTTTGGTCATTCCGTTTGCTTGAGAATTTCACATCAATTACAAACTGAAATGTGCATAAAAATACAACTTCACTGTGATGAAGACCAACTTCAACATGTTATGTTGATGAGGGTCATTAATAATTAATGTATTCTGAGTTTTGACTAGAAGAAGCTGAAGTTTAGTTTGTTGCTTCCAGCTGTTTGTAGGAGTCTTTCCTCTGAGTTTGTTAATCATCAAACATCAGCAGGATCCATAGGAGCATCTCCAAAGCCAAAGATGTGCACATATTTAGGCTGATAGAAAAAAGAGTCATTACTTAGAATTATAAATAGTCCCTGACATGGAGACAGGACCAATCAGGATCTACGAGTGTCGACGTTCATAAACTGTAGTTAAAACATTGATCATAGTGGATTTGGATATAGTCTTTTGTTCATTATTGCTCTGTTACTGTTGTGGGTTTGTGTGAATGAAGCTATGAGGAGCATTAAGGTAAAAGCGATGTATGTCTGAATGACAGAATGTTGTCATTTTACCAGATTGTTGAAATCAACAATGTTAAATATCCCATGTCTGAAAGGGTTTAAGTGTCTACATTCTAGTCCTTTGTGAAGCTGTACTTAGACATAATAGTGATTCTTTTCTAAATAAACTACTCACAACAACTTTGTTAACACGTGCTGGTGTGAAACAGGAATACAGTTTATCATGTCCACCATCTTAGATAAGAACATCAGCATTATAGTATTTGCTAATTAGCACTAAATTACATCTCAGGCTGGTGTGAATGTCGTTAGTTTTAATATGATGATTATGCCAGATAAAAATTCAAGCAATCACCAAAGTAATTACACTGTCAGTTCATCTTGAGAAAGATATGTGTCCCAAAACTGTGTCCAAGATGATAGAAAACAGGTCAGTGGATCATCGGTGTCATTGCTATTCATCCTCTGGGAGCCAGACAGAACAGACAGAACAGATCTCTGTAGAAGTCTGAAACACAAATTTCTATCATTCTTCTTCCTTGTCTCCGTCAGACTCTCTCTGCCCGACTCCTGGTCCAAGTTCACGGATGACAACATCCTGCACTCCCAGAGCGAGCGAGCTGCTTCCCACAAGCTCCGGGACGAGATAGAAATCCTGCTGAACACCACGTCCAACGAAATGTGGAACCAGTTCAACAGCGTCAACGTAGCCTTCACCAACCGCATATCAGAGACGGCTGACACCAAGAACAGCCTGCAGACACACCTGGCTAAGGTCACCACCTTTTCTACACAGTTTCATCTCATTAAAAAACAGTCCAGTCTTGTCATAATCAGCCACCAAGAACATATCTTATTCTATCTTAAATTGTGGCATAATTTATTTATTTTGGGGGGTTTATTTATCAGAGAACTCATCATTTCACAAAGCAAAACATTAAGTAAAAAAGCCTATATTATAAAAAAGAAAGTGGTTCCAAAGAGACAGTCACATGTCTCTATAATAAGGAAAAAGTCCAAATCCATTCACTCGCTTCATGTAGCGCTTAACTAAATTTGTCCCCTATTAGAGCGAGATCATGTGTTTGAACTATTCTCTTTCTGTTTTTTCCCACAGAACAGACAGCACCAATCTTATATTCAGCACCGGCTATAAAAATGTGTACAGATTGCAGAACATAAGATCTTTATTGTCTGCTACCAGGCCTGTAAGGGAACATTCGCCCTGAGTAGTGGATTACATGCATTGCTTATAATAAAACATCCCTCTCAGAAGGGAGGAATGGTAATAAATTGTTTATTGCTGGTGCAATATTCTACACTGGACCTCATTATTCTCAGGTTAATAGCAAAGAGCTTAAACTCTGAGATCACATAAACTGTTGGCTGAATTTGTAGTCTGTCAGAAACTGATATGAAGCACATCGTCCTCAATCAACCTCGCTCACTTTCAGCTATAAGCAGTAGTCATTCAATAGAATTCAATTACATCAAATGGGTTTGGACAGAGCAGGTCACTAAGCAGCAGCTGATGTGACGTCTGCAGCTTTTTACTACTTCTCTGCCTCTTCTATTAAGATTGTCACATTTCTTGCCTTTTTTTGCCAGTCAGTCCTCTTTACTCTTAATAAGCACACTTTACTGTACTCAAGCTAATTTAATTAGCATAAATGAGACACTCAGCTGCTATATTTTGTTGTAAAAGTAGTTTTTCTGTGTTTTTTTTCCCACCCAGACTTTGCAGGAGATTTTCCAGACTGAGATGCTGATCGAGTCTCTGAAGAAAGCTCTCAGAGATAAAGAGTGTCCGCTGAAAGTGGCCCAAACCAGGCTGGAGGAGAGAACTCGCAGGCCAAACGTAGAGCTCTGCAGGGACAACCCACACCACAGGTAGCTCAACAACTAGTATTAACCATCTTTAACAGCCTGTGCACAGATAATGATATATTTCTGCTCATATGTTTCCTACAACACACCACATTTGCCAAAATTGTTGAGTTGAGATGAAAAATTAGCATACCTGCAACAACAGTAACGCCGAAAAGCATATAGAAGTATACATTTAAATGCATTTAAGATACAGATTCAAATGCTTTTTGTGTATTTGGACATTAGTGTTGATGTGGTAAAATTGGGGCTAAATTATTGGTGGTACGATCTGGCTAAAAGGATTATCTTATATGAGACAATCAGAATTTTTTTTAACAAATAGCTACTCCATGTAAATTAAATTGTGTTTTAAATAAAAATGCTCAGAAACACACTTCACACTGGCTATGACTTGGTAAAGATAGACGGTGTCATAATAATGCAGTTGGTGCTTCACTGCTAAACTATAAATCCCCTATGACAATTTAACATTAAAACAATAATATAAGAACAAATAAATATAGTAAATAGAATAATAAATAATAAAAAAAGTGATTTTCATTTGCTAAATTAAAGCTGCAGTGTATAGGATTTTAAAAAATCCTTACTTTGTCACCATTATGTGACACCAACATTGCATTATGATTCCCATTGGCACATTTATTTTCCGCATTTACTAATTTAGTAATTTGCACTTTAACTTCCATATAAAGGTTTAGTGAACCAAACTTAATGAGATGTGGTGATGAGTGACAAAGTGGAATGCTGCACTGACTTATTGTTATTTAATGGTTAGAATTTTGTCATTTCTAATGAATTAAATACATTTTTAACCCTCCTGTTGTCCTCATTTACAGGCACCAAAAAATATTGTTTCCTTGTCTGAAAAAAAAACAACAAAAATTCAACAAAAAAACTCCACAAATTTCTGAAAATTTGCAAAACCTTCAGGAAGAAAATTCCAATAATTCCTTAAAAATTTCCCTTAAAAGTTTTTTTTTTTAAATTCCCCAAATTTGGCAAGAAAATTCTTGTAAATATTTTCAAAAAATGAGCAAAAATCTTCCAAAATAATCCTAAAAATATATAAAGTGATTCCATATATATCAGTAAAACTTCTAATATTTTCTTTAAGAACATTCACAGAAAAATCAACCAAAATCCAGCAAATTTCCATGGATTTTGGCTGATTTTTTGTGAATATTCTTAAAGAAACATTTTTTTACATTTCTTTTTTCCCCACCAAAGAAATGTTCAAAAATTTCCCCAAAAATTTGAAAATGTGGACATCAGAAGTTTTACTGTGAAAATATTTTTTGTTTCATATTTTCAACCTTTAAAACGGGTCAGTTTTGACCCGCAGAACGACACGAGGATTAATACATTTTAGTCATTTTTTCCTGTCTTTAAATCATCTTAACTATGAAAATGTTACACAGCTGTATGTTTGCTGAGGCTGAACATGTTTCCTTCTATTTGTAGAAGACGTTAACAGTGAACCTGCATCTCTTTGTCTTTTCTTGTTCAGACTTGTAAGTGAGGTGAGGGAAATCGAGGACACCATCCATAAACTTCAGGAGAGGCTGATAGAGGCTGAAAACACTCTGCAGACTCTGGTCAAGACTAAAGTAACCCTGGAACACGACCTTTCCATCAAGGCCAACTCACTCTTCTTAGACCAAGAGAAGTGCATGAGCATGCGCAAGAGTTTTCCCAGCATGCCCCGCCTGGTGGGCTACACCTAAACCGAGCCCTGGAGGATCAATGATGTTCTAATGGGTTTGGAGCAGTGTGTGAACTAGAACCATGGATTCAGGGGAATGACAGAGAGAACATTTGTAAAGAGGTTGATTTTTTGCTTTCATTTATGATTATTTATAGTAATTACCAGATGAGAAGCAGCCGCAGCTCCCTGCTTTCAGCTCCGGTTTGTTCTTCGCTCTACTTTATGATCATTACTATCAAGATCTTTGAGTTAACCCTCCTGTTGTCCTCATTAACGGGCACCAAAAAATATTGTTTCCTTGTCTGAAAAAAATCAAAAAATTCAGCAAAATTTCCCCAAATGTCTGAAAATTTGCAAAACCTTCAGGAAGAAAATTCCAATAATTCCTGAAAAGTTTCCCTTAAAAGGTTTTTTTTTTTTTTTTTTAAATCCCCCAAATTTGGCAAAAAAATTCTTGTAAATATTTTCAAAAAATGAGTAAAAATCTTCCAAAAAAATCAACCAAAATCCAGCGAACCAAAATCCTGCGAAATTTGCTGGATTTTGGTTGATTTTTTGCGAATGTTCTTAAGAAACATTTTTAACATTTTTTTTTCTCCATCAAAAAGTGTTCAAAGATTTCCCAAAAATTTTGATGACAGAAGTTTCCTTGTGAAAATTATTGTTTTTTCCCCACATTTTTAAACTTTAAAACAGGTAAATTTTGACCTGCAGGACGACACGAGGGTTAAAGTGAATGAAGTTTATTGAATTAGTGATACACCATGTGTTAATCATATCATCAATAATAGCCTGATTTTGTGTAATATTCATGTTGATAAAGAGGCATAAGACAGACATGCACAGACTGACAATATTTTAGTCCCTTCAAATCATGTATTTAGGGGAGCTCATGTCTTAATTTCCCTCAAATCCACTGGAGTTCGCACATGTTTACATGCTTGAAGTGGTTTAGAAGAAGGTGTGGGTAATTTAAATGTTAACGAAATAACTGAACTTATAACCACTGATTAACAAAAATGGATTATCTTAAAGTTCCTGTGCAGAACTTGTGTGTGTGTGTGTGTGTGTGTGTGTGTGTGTGTGTGTGTGTGTGTGTGTGTGTGTGTGTGTGTGTGTGTGCGTGTGTGTGTGTGTGTGTGCATGTGTGTGTGCGTGTGCGTGTGCGTGTGTGTGTGCGTGTGTGTGTGTCCCTTCTGGCAATGAAAGTAATTACATAAACACTGCTGACATGCGTTTACGATGAATTCCTCACCATTGGTTCCTCTCTTTTTTATCTTTTAATCATTCCTTTCTTTTGTTTTCTGGAGCTTGACAAACCTTTTTTTTTATGCTTTCCATGTTTTTCCACCTCACTCCTATGTACTGTAGCCCACAGTTTCTCCACTGTTCATCTCTTGAACCACCAATCATTGCTGGTTAACATAAAACTCATCTCAACCAATGCTAAATACAGAGAGATGTACCTGCTGCTAACAGGCTTGAATGTAACGAATGTTCATATATATGTAAAAGTTCCTGCACTGTAGCTTTGATATTAAGTGTTGAACCTGTAATGGATTTAACAGCATTAATAAAGAGACAACTGAAAAATGCTTAAAATGTTTTTGTGTTGTTGAAGAATCATCTGCAATGGCAAATAATAAAACATTATTCAATATCTACTCAGGCTTTCATTTTGCTTCCAATTCCATTTCATTCAGCCATTATTCCATTTATTCTTGGTAAGAAATTCATTCTACTAATCATTGTTAAGGTGTTGGAAACTCATGTGTTTACCATGGAAAGTTCCATTAGAAAGCCCTTGTTAGTCACTAAAACCACACAAGTCTCGCACCTACTGTGGATTTCTTCATGTTGTACAAAACAAAGTGACCTCAACAGTTAAAGGGAAGCATTTCCATGACGGCTAATAAATGACCTCAACTGTTCTGTGACAGCATCCAGCATTTTCTCTCCATTTCTGAAACTGAGAGCCTTAGATTTATAATAAAACTCTTGATTTTAACCCCTATATGCAGCAGTGATGTCATGCTACCCATCTAAGTGTTTTCCTTAACACTGCTTTGGCAACCAGCCGCGGTCCAGTGGAGGACAAACACTGCTGCTGGGAGCACGTGACTAATCTCAAAACAAATAGTAGAGATCAGCTTATGCAACTCACACACACCTCTGTGTTAAGTTAAACTGATCTGAGGGTTTGGTGCAGAAATATGAATCGTAAAGGACAACTGTATCTTTACTGTCCTTCTTAAAAGCCTGGTGCGGTCCATTACTCATCACCTCACCCAGAGGAGGAGCTGAACAAACAGCTTTAAAAGCCCCACGCCCATCCAATAAGACCCAGGCCCCACCAGTAACTTTATCTTCAGACTGTTTCTTTCTTCTCTATGGTTGTGTCACTTTTATATTCCGGTACTCTGAGGAGTTAACTGTGGCTTCATCCCTCGAGTATCAGTTTCATTTCATTTTGTTGATTCAGGCAACACCTTCCTAGAGGCAGAGCAAACTATGGACACACACACTGTAAACACGATCACACTCCTGGACCCAACCCTCCCACTACTGCACTTCCTGTGTAACCTTTGGCTTTCCTGAGGAATGTAAACTCTGCTTGAATTGACAACGGTTTGAAAATGTGTGGAAAAAAATAATAATTTCACAGTGAAACTTCTGATGTCCACATTTTCAACATTTTTGGGAAATTTTGGAAAATTTTTGGTGGGAAAAAATGTTTAAAATGTTTCTTAAGAACATTTGCAAAAAATCAACCAAAATCCAGTGATTTTTGCTGGATTTTGGTTGATTTTTATGTGAATGTTCTTAAAGAAAATATTAGAAGCTTTACTGATATTTATGGAATCACTTTAGATATTTTTAGGATTTTTTGGAAGATTTTTACTCATTTTTTGAAAATATTTACAAGAATTTTCTTGCCAAATTTGGGGGATTTTATTTTTTTTTAAATAAAACTTTTAAAGGAAACTTTTCAGGAATTATTGGAATTTTCTTCCTGAAGGTTTTGCAAATTTTCAGAAATTAGTGGAATTTTTTTGCAGAATTTTTGGATTTTTTTCAGACAAGGAAACAATATTTTTTGGTGCCCGTAAATGAGGACAACAGGAGGGTTATGCAGAAGCTGCAGCGGACCGCTGCACATGCTAGCATTAATTTAGGGTGTTTTTAATCTCTGAACAGTTTTGTCTCATTTTTTGTATCTGTATTGTTTATTTGTTGTCTTTCTTCCTGATAGGGCCTCTTGCCAGGTCATCATTTTAAATGAGAAATTGTTCTCAACTGATCTTAAGTGATGAAATAAAGAATAAATAAAGCTAGTTTCCTGGTTTGTGGCAACGGCTTTTCTTGTTTAGTTTTTGCTGCTTGAGAGACATTTATCCGCCCACAGAGTGATGACAAACAGATCTGAAGTGTTGCATTTAATTTATCAATAATGAGATGCCGATAATCGTGAAAATGCCAAATATCGGCCACGACAGGCTGATAATCGGTCGATCCCTCATAGTCACCACCGCATCCAACAGCTAAATTAATCTCCGAAAGGTTGCATTCTCTGAACATACAGACTTCTCACCTTCTTGCTATCAAAGTATGAATCTGTTTGAGTGAGTAACTGGAGGCAGATGCTAACTGGATCGACATGAAAGAAGAGTCTAAGCTGTGGAGTTCAGATCTATCAAGACAACTGGCTTCATTGTGCTGCTTTCAGTGGCTGCAAAGTCAAAGCAAAAGCATGAAAACACCTCCTGTCTTGTAGTCCAAGTAGAGAGCAGTACCGCTCCACAGATTCCTGACCAGGAGGAGCAGTGACAGTGAAGATAAACCACCCAGTGCATGTGCGTTTATGTAACTTTGATTTAGGTGTAATGTTTTACAGCTCTAAATCTGCTGCGAGCTGAGGAGCTGTCTCTGCAGTGCAAACTCCAACCCTGAGGAGCGAGTCAATAGCCAGAGGTCTCTTCTATGGTTTCCAACATGTATGTGGTTTAATGTGTCCCCGGAGACATTCCTAAGCCTTAGCATCGCCAAAGAAAGGCCCCCTGTTGTCTCGCTTACATCAAAAGCCTCCCGACCATCATCACCTTGCAATTAAACACACTGATAGATAGTTGAGGGTTTTCTTCCCCCCTTATTTTCCCCAGTCCAGCTTCAGAAACACATGACAGCGGCAAAAAGTGCAATGAGCCACGGCTCCCATGCTCAGTCTGAGGTTGTGGTTCTCGTTCTGGAGGGGACACAAATAGTTCTTCCTATTTGACCTCCTGTGCCGCCCCCACATATGGGGAATGTACTCTGGAATTCTCCCCGCAGTCCAAACATATTGGCAGTTTATTTTTAACGCCGGCTCTTGTTATAGATGCCCCGTGCCTCCATGTTATTTTATGTTTCTTACATGCCATCGTGCCATACTAAAGAGCTGATCGAAGAAGACTTGAAACCGGTGTCAGTCACCGAAGGTTTTCTACTCGACTGTAATTACAGACGGGGACTGACAGAGCATCGCTGAAGAAGAAAAGTGCTGGATGTCATGGAGACTATTTATTTTATTTGAAGTATGCCAGTTCAACAATGTGCAAAATTCGACCACTGTTGACACTAAATTCCTGCTTTTCATGTCAATTTAGCCTACTTTAGCATGTCACACATGCTAATCTGTTGGTCACTTGATCGCATTGCTGCTGCTTTGTTATAATTTTGGCCATTAGGTTAAAACCCCAAAAAGAGACACATGGTCTTGATGTCACGCTGCATTTTTTATGGTTAATTTATTCATAAAGGTCCCCACTTAAGCCTCCAGTTGAAACATAGCATCATCACCATCCTTTATCCTGGAAAAATTTGTCCAATATTCACTACATGCCTCCATTACATGTGACTAACTTTGAGTTTTGTATCTCTGCAGGTGTCTCTGGATCTAGAACTACATGTTTCTGATCTAAAGTTACTGCCCTCACTGACCTCTAAAGGGTTTATTGTTCTTGTATGTGTTGTTAATCTGTTCTCCATCTGCCCTGACCCTCACCCCAACCAGTGGAGGCCGGTGGCTGACCTCCCTGAGCCTGGTTCTGCTGGATAATTTTATTTTCTCCCCACTGTTTTCAAGTGCTTGCTCAAAGGGAACTCAAAAGAAACTTTAGGTTTGTTGGGTTTCTCTGTAGAAATTGTTGCAAGGTCTTTACTTTACCATTTGAAGAGCCTTGAGGTGACACATGCTGGGAATTGGCACTTGATAAATAAAACTGAAATGAACTGAAACTAGGCTTTTTGGTGTTGAGCCTTGTTCTATTGCAATTTTTTAAAATTTTCTCATCCTACTTGTTGATAACTTGCATTATTTTTTTGTTTGTAGAAGTGTTGAAAACAGGTGCAAGAATCACGGATCTGGATCACTTTCTTTAACCCTCGTGTCGTCCTGCGGGTCAAAACTGACCTGTTTTAAAGTTTGAAAGTGTGGGAAAAAGTATATTTTCACAGTGAAACTTCTAACGTCCACATTTTCAACATTTTGGGAAATTTTTGAACATTTTTTGGTGGAAAAAAAGAAATGTTATAAATCCAGCGAATTTCGCTGGATTTTGTAGACTTTTTTTGTGAATGTTCTTAAAGAACATATTCGAGGTTTTAATGATATATATGGAATCACTTTAGATATTTTTGGGGATTTTTTTGGAAGATTTTTAGTCATTTTTTGAAAATATTTACAAGAAATTTCTTGCCAAATTTGGGGGATTTTTTAAAAATAAAACTATCAAGGGAAACTTTTAAGGAATTATTGGAATTTTTTTCCTGAAGGTTTTTGCAAATTTTCAGAAATGGAAGGAATTTTTTGCTGAATTTTTGGATTTTTTTCAGACAAGGAAACAATATTTTTTTGGTGCCCGTAAATGAAGACAACAGGAGGGTTAAAACTATGAGATAGAATCTTGATCTTGAAAAGACTTCACTCCAACACCGCCCTTTTGTTACTTTGAAAAGTAACAGTGGAAATAAAATTATATTTCCCACTATGATGAAATTAATCTGTGGTTCTATAGCCATCAATGCAAATTTTAGGAGAACATCTACTGGTACTAAGTCTAAAGGATGACCTTCTGAAATGACTGGTTAATGCTGCTGTAGCTGTCAGACATACTGTGGCTGCCTGTGTTAGAAATACTGTAAATGAGTCAAAATTCTTTGGTGTTTTCCTTCTCAGAGGACACTATTAAAGGTAGAACTTTGCACAGATGAGCAGGTCCTTTATCCCGATTCGGTTTAAAAAAAGTTCTTTGTCATGCACTGATAGATTAACCACAATAACCACGTATTATTAGACTCACTTCTCTTTTACTGTCCAACTGAAACTTCAGTGGAAAAAAAAACACATTAAGTGCATGTTAAGAAATCAATATGAGTAATACCTTCACAAGTCAATTATTACAACGTTAGCTTTGTCGGCAGGAGTGGAATGTATAAATGTAGATGAGATACTCTGTCAAAGTAATAAATGTGGATTAGAGAGAAAACCAAATAAACATGAATGAGCTCAGATACTCCAAATAAGAAACAAATCAATAATAATAATAATAATAATAATAATAATAATAAAAAAATTTGTCTGAGTCATAATTGCTGCATGAGTAAAAATTGTTGCCAGAGGCTGCTGGTTTTTACTGGAGAAAAAACCAAGAAACCAAGAATAAACTCTTGTTTAAATCTATCTTGCTGCTTGACACGGCACATTTATCACTGCATCTCTATTCATCTGAAACTGCCGGAGCTCAGTTTGAAGTGAAAACATTCATGGGAACCAACTCTTCCTGCGGCTTCTGGATCCGAGCCGAAAACTCAGAGTTTTCTCAGGAGGCTACTTGGCTGCTCCATCATTGGACTGTGAAGTTTGTCTATTAATATGAGCTCGGATGAAACGAGAAAAAGAAACTACACTGCAAAAACTCAAAATCTTACCAAGTCTGTTTGTCTTAGTTTTAGTCAAAATGTCTCATCCCACTTGATTTAACATAAATTCACTGAACAAGAGACATTTCAGCAGATGGAGGGACTTGTTTTAAGACAATGCATCTTAAATATCTGGTTTAGTCAAACAATCTTCGAATTATTTTGTTTTGAGTTGAATTTTACAAGAAAACTCAAAATAAATTTAACCCTCCTGTAGTTGTCATTTACACCAAAAAATATTGTTTCCTTGTCTGAAAAAAAAATCCAAAAATTCTGCAAAAAAATTCCAAAAATTTCTGAAAATTTGCAAAACCTTCAGGAAGAAAATTCCAATATTTCCTTAAAAGTTTCTCTTAAAAGCTTTATTTAAAAAAAAAAAAATCCCCAAATTTGGCAAGAAAATTCTTGTAAATATTTTCAAAAAATGAGTAAAAATCTTCCAAAAAAAATCCTAAAAATATCTAAAGTGATTCCATATATATCAGTAAAAATTCTAATATTTTCTTTAAGAACATTCACATAAAACTCAACCAGAATCCCGCGAAATTCGCTGGATTTTGGTTGATTTTTTATGAGTGTTCTTTAGAAACATTTTTAACATTTCATTTTTTTCCACCAAAAAATGTTCAAAGATTTCCCAAAAATGTTGAAAATGTGGACATCAGAAGTTTCACTGTGAAAACGTATATTTTTTGCCACATTTTCGAACTTTAAAACGGGTCAATTTTGACCCGCAGGACAACAGGAGGGTTAATACATCTCAAATTAGGAGGTTACATGAAAGCAAAAATCTATTTTTGAGTGAAAAACTACTATTTTTTTTAAGCATATCTGGCTTATTTTAAGACACCTAAGCTTGACAATCCTGGTAAAATACAGCTTAAAATAAGTTTTCCCAGCTAATTTTAAGATCTCAATATTCTAAATATCTTATTTCAAGAAATCTTACCAAGACATTTTTCACTCGTTCTATTGGCAGATTTTTTCACTTATTTCAAGGTGAAATTTCCTTGAAATAATTTCTTTTTTGTTTGTTTTGAGAGGGGCATTTTTTCCAGTGTAGGCGGGATTCTGTTGAATAATTGTAGCTGTTAGAAGCAGAAGGAAGCTGGAGACGGGCTGATAAGATGCGTAGCATTCAGTGTGGTTTTCCATCCTAACTGCCACCCCGTGTGTCGCTCGCTCGCATGACAAATCTTTACTTTCCTTAACTTTCGATCGACGTTATCTCCCTCCAACTAACTGTTCCTCCAAGGAGGCGGCCGTGATAAGCCAAGAAGAGTTGACCAAAAGTTCAGGGATCAACATTCAGTGACAACGTGGAAGCGACTAGAGTCCTGTGGGTCTTTTGTGCTCATTGAGTCGACTTCAGGAACAATCCATAACATTGATCCGTGAATCTAATTCTTCACATTCTTGATAGGAGGAGGACTGGGTGGATAATGGAGGGATGCAGAGGTCAAGATACAGTACTGCAGTCTTTGCTGCTGAATCATCGTGGGCTGAGCTATGCAGCATCGTCTGCCTTAAAGCCACATTTAGTCCACTTCTGATTTATTCATTTATGTATCCACCACCGCCTCAGTGTCTCACAGCACAGGCTTGAATTGAAACTGCACCACTTTCATGCTTAAACTCCACATTTCCCACAGTTTGCAATGAAAATGTTGCAGGATAACTCCTGAATCATGACTGCTGTTGCAGCCACATCAGGTGACGCGCCTTTTTAGGTTCTTCAAGGTTACACGTAAAGTCTAATTGGGTTTGATTTATTCAAAACGAGCGACAAATTAATGCAATCATGAACGTCTCTGTGAATAAGGGAGATTTTTTCAGGGATTGGGACTAGTTAACAGGCGTTATGATAGCAGCAACATACCCGCCGCAGCATGATTTTAATTAAATCATTGTCTTTTCTACACGCAGGTCATATTTCATGATTATCTGGGTCATTTCAACTTGACCCTCTTGTGTATTTAGTGTATTTTAAGGGACGGGGCCTCGGTTTGGCCCTTTGTTGTCGTCTCCAGGCTCTGATTAAAGTGTGATGACAAGACAGCAGTGGTAGCAGCTTAAGACAAACAAACAGAGAGTATTTACCTCTCATCACTCCTTCAGCTGGTCTGTCTCCACGTCTGTTCACCTCAGCTCCATCTCTATTCACTCCGGCTGTCACACTGTAAAAAACACGGTAAAAAAAATTATCTGTAAATAACAGTTAAAATCTGGTGTCATTTTTTACAGCCTACATGTAATTAAATTTTTTTTTCTGTAATTTTACTAAATTTTATCTGTAATTTAACAAAACAGGAGAAATCTGCCAACAGTTAACTGATCTTACCATTCATCATTCTTCCATCCATCCATTATCTATACACCACTTAATCCTCACTAGGGTCATGGGGGGCTGGAGCCTATCCCAGCTGACTCAGGTGAAGGCAGGGGACACCCTAGACAGGTCACCAGTCTGTCACAGGGCTACATACAGAGACAAACAATCACTCTCACATTCACACCTACGGGCAATTTAGAATGATCAATTAACCTCAGCATATTTTTGGACTGTGGGAGGAAGCCGGAGTACCCGGAGAAAACCCACGCATGCACAGGGAGAACATGCAAACTCCATGCAGAAAGATCCCGGGAAAGCCGGGACGTGAACCAGGGACCTTCTAGCTGCAAGGTGAAAGTGCTAACCACTACGCCACTGTGCAGCACCTTCATCATTCTTAATATGTCATTTTTCTTTAAAACAGAACAAAAATATCTGCAAAATATGAATAAATTTAGATGATTTAATACAGTAAAAGTTGCACAATTTTACAGTCAAACACTGAACATCAGGCAGCAGTTAAAAATGGTGGACTACTGTGACACTGTGATTTAAAATAATGATATTTTTAGCTATAAAACAGCATGTATTTGTGGTCACACATTGTAAAGGAACTGATTACCATTTATAAAACTACTAATTTTTTATATGGATATTATTTAATTATTTGAGCTTTTTCTTTACAGTAAACATATACATTAATAATTGGCTTTCTGTGATTTTACTATATATTATCTGTAAAATAGTAAATAATACAATAATGAATAAAATAGAATTTTCTCCCCCATTTTTCAATCCTTAATATACATAATTTTTCTGGTAAATAACAGTATAATATCTGTAAAATTCTGGTATCTTTAGATGATTTAAATCCAGTAAAAATAGGGTCATTTTATTAACAAATTAGCCTTCATACAAATACATGTTTTTGATGTTATTTACAGTTTTTGCTCCATTTTTATTTCTTTAATGTATTTATTTTTAATTGATTCAACATGTAGATGAATACATTTTTCTGTCATTTTTAATGTGGACATTGTTCACAGTTTTAGTTCTTATTTATTTATTTATTTATTCATTTATTTATTTCAAATTCATTCAGCATGTGGATAGTTTTTTCTGCAATTTTTGATGTGGACATTGTTTACGGGTTTAGTTTTTATTTATTTATTTTTAATTCACTCAACATGTAGATGAATCTATTTTTCTGTAATTTTTATGTGGGTATTATTGGCAGCGTTACTTCTTATTTATTTATTTGCTTATTTATTTATTTGTTTATGTACAATTCACTCAACATTTGGATGAAAACGTTTTCTGTAATTCTTGATGTGGACATTGTATACAGTTTTAGTTCTTATTTATTCATTTGTTTGTTTATTTAAGTATTTATTTATTTATTTATTCATTCATTCATTCATTTTAAATTTACTAAACATGTAGATAAATACTTTTTTGCGATTTTATCTGTAATTTAAGAAACCACTGAAAATCTGCAAAGTCACAGTATATTGTTTTTAAAAAGTAGTTAAATTTTGTTTTAAAAAAATTCTTTACAGTGCAGTCTTTCATTTATGATCATTCATGCATTATTATTATTATTATTATTATTATTATTATTATTATTATTATTATGAGTATTATTAGCAACAACAACATCAACAATAATAATAACAAACGACTATAATAAATAGACTAGGATGGTGTGATTTCACTTCATGCTTCAGAGTGTCTGTGATCGTTAGAATACAACTATCCTGGTCAGTAAACACAGAGATAAACTGGTTCCAGTAGAATCCACAGTGAGTCTAGATGGAGGCAGTCCGACTCCAACTGCTGCAGTAGGAGGGAGGATATTAAACTCCTCCAGCTCAGTGGACCGACTCCCATTTCACTTCTGATTACAGGACTGACCTACAGCTGATAGGACCTGAAGAACAAGGCAGGAGGTCTGTTCCCCAGAGCTCCAAGTGTGACGCAGACGGGCCTTCACCCTGACCTAGAGGAGCATCAGCTGGAGACGAGCTGAAAAACACCCACAGCGAGTACGAGCTGCCGATTCACCCAGAAAACGGACTGTATGAGATGAGGGAAACTGCATCTAATGCAATAATGAGAAAGGAAGCGGCCTGTAGGCGTGTTTTAATATCAACAAGAAGGATGCTGCATCATCTCTACTTTATTTTACTATTCTGGCTTTGGGAGTTGTTCCACTAGAACATCCCTGGCGATGTTCACATCTGCTCTAATGCTGTCCTCCATGCTGGTATGTGGATGCAGTTACTGGAACTCAATCACATCACTCTCCAGATTCACCACCCTTGGCTGAGCTCCTATCTACGGTTTCGGAATGCGCTCCGAATGTCTGCTAGTGTGGATATGAGTCATGGCTTTTTAACAACAGAGATGAAATGTTAGACGCCGTTCCAGATGCAACATTATTCAGAATGTTTGTTATGTGTTTCACCCCGGAGAGTTTGGCTGCAGTAAACTTAACACTCCCACTCGGCCCACTGATTGTCAGTCTTTTAGAAACATTGACATATAAGGGATGGGAAGGAGGAGTGCCTGCACGGCTACACTGCAGGTTTAACAAGTCCTCTCCTCCACCAGCTCACAGTTCCTGGTAATCCAGGAAACACCACGTATCAGTAGAACAATCACGCTGGGCAAAGAGCTACTTGGTGCAGCTCAGCCTTTAAGCACCACAGGCTCTGATAAGCGAGCAGAGCAGCACTTCAGGCCTCTGATCCGGTCTTCTAGCCGACACTTTCACGCATGTGTGCAGCAGAAAGGCCTCCGTTTTCACGTCAGGGTGAGAAAACACACGAGGCGTGATGCAGGAAGTGTGAGCTAAGTGGTAGGGAACAGAAAGTGGATGTTGACGGGGGTTATCTGAGGTCGGACACGTCTTCAGCTCCTCCAGCAGCCAGCTGATGCCAAGAAAGTGTGTGTTTGTTACCAAGGAAGTTGTACAGAAAGACACACCAGTTGTTGATATTTTAAGTACAACTCTACAATTTCTTTTATTAGATGCTTTTATCCAAAACCACGTACATCTAAGAATAGAAACAACACAAGCAAGGATCTAGTCAGGGAAAACAACCTGGAAAGAGCCATGAAACAAGTTCAAGAGTGATAATAGGACCGTGGTGTCTACAGGCAGTTTATTTGTGCCGTCTGTCAAGTGCAAAGATGTTCAGTGAAGAACTGTATTTTTAGTCTTTTCCTGAAGACTTAAGTGAAGGATTTGATCATAATTTGCCATTTTTCAATTCTTAACATATAGAAATCTTCTCTCAGATAATGAGATTTTTAAACACCTATTTTTGTTAGCTGAAAAAAATAAACAAATAAATAAAATTACATTATTATATTCTACATTATATATATATAACAATGCACATATACATAATTACATTTTTTGCTGATTTAAATACAATCAAACAGTATGCTTTTTGTGGTCATGCATCGTAAAAAAAAATAAAAATAATGACCACTTGCAAAACTAAAAATTGTTAATGTGAACATTATTTACAGTTTTGACCTTTTCTTAAACAGTAAATATTTAATTTTCTTTCTGCAATTTTACTAGATATTATCTATTATTCAACTAAACAGGAAAAATCTGTAAGTCAATTCTCAATGCATAGAATTTATCTTTCAAATATTAATATCTGCAAAATTCAGATTTTTTTTGCCAATTTAAATTTTAAAAATTGCATTTAACAGTAAAAGGTTGTTTTTTGAAATGCCATTTAAAAAACAACAGAATTTTGATATGGACACTTTGTAATTTTGGCCTAATTTTTTTGTTATTATTTTTTGTTATTATTTTTTTGTATTAGCATTATTTGGTCAACATGTGAATGAATATTTTTTTCTTTGACTGTACTTGTTATTATCTGTAGTAAACATGAAAAATGTAATATAATGGTAATTTTTTTACCATTATAAATTTAAAAAAACAAAACAGTTAACAAAACAGGAAGAGATCATTTATTTTGAAATATTTATATTTTTACACTCCCTGGACGTACTTGCAGGAATTCCATTCATACACGTCCACGTATCGTTTCACCATCAGGGCTGTGGTCTGGAAATGAGTCAAACAGAGGAGAGCCCCAGATGCTATCTCTCAGCGGTGGGTTTGTCCACATGGACCATGAGTCACCACGAGGCTCATGACTAGCAGGAGGGAAAAGACCCACAACGCATCACACTGCCAGAACGCTTGTATCTCTGGTTGCCACAGCAACGAAAACATATGTTTACAGGAAGCTGTCCCATTCTTCTACTACAGTGTGAATATAAAAGCAATTAAAATCATAGCCTGGTAAAACTCAGCAAAAACAACAACAAGATGAGGTTAAATTAACTGAAGGTTGAGACAATGAGTTGAATAATCCCTTCCAAACATCACACTGTAAATAAAAACCTGTGATGATCTGGCAGCGAGGGTGCAAGAAAAAATAGGTTTTAAAAAAAGGTGTAATAGTGTAACATTTAACAAATGTAAAAACTGTGACAAGAGCTGCAAAATATCTGTAAAATAACGATATTTTTATCTGATTAAAACGCATCTGAATGGTGTAATTTATTGGCTGCATGTTATAAAAGAAGAAAATGCAAAAATACAGATTTCTGATGTGGACATTATGTGTAGTTTTGGCCTGTTTTTGTTGTTTGTTTTTGAGTTAATGTGTATATGATTTTTCCCCAGTGACTTTCCTACACACTGTCTATAACTGGGGGGAAAAACATGTTTTTGTTTTTGTTTTTTTTAAAAAAAGATTTAAGATTTATTATTATATAAATATTTACTTTTACAGCAAATATCTGCAAAAATGATACTTTTGCTGATTTAAATACAATAAAATAATGTCACATTTGTGGTAAAACCATAAAACCATTTGTAAAAATACTTTTCTAGGGTTGACATGTAAATGGAATCTTTTTTCTGGGATTTTGCTCGTTAAAAAAACTGTAAAATAAAAGTTTTTTTTTTTTTAAATATTATAGTTAAAAATGTATATTTCTTTTGTACAGTGAAGGGTTTAAATCCCACTGCATCAAATGCTTTGTAATTATCAGCCAGTTTTGCCACGTTTGCATAAAATCCATTCGTCTTTATCTTGTTACGCTTTTTATTTAATGATATATACTGTACAGCTATCAAAAATCTCATTATACATGTCTGTTTATATCTTTTCTGTAAATATAAACAAACTGGAACACAAAAACTGCATTTTTCATAACTGCAATATAAGCTGTAAAAAGTGTCAGAGACAATAAATAAACCTCGACAGCAGATAACAGCTCGTAGTTACCAGGACACCAAAACAATGATGACCGACTCGCCACACAGACACCAAGTCAGTAACTAAGGCAACCCGTGCGCTATTACGCACAGTGCGTCTATATTGGGAAGCCTGGCTGTGAACCAGAGGGTCACTCCATGACGCAGCGACGCACGCAGGGCGTTGTTCTCCCATAATGAGACACTTTATAACAGAACGTCAGCCTGGCATCAATCTAGTCTGAGAGCGACTTGGGACGGAGGAGCTACCGCTGTTGGACTCTTTTAGGGGGGAAAGAAACGTTGCTTTTTGCTTGCTGCGAGCCAAACTTCTTCTTTTTTATTGTGGGAATACAAGCTGCGCGCTCCAAGTAAGTGGACTTTGCTCTCTTTCAAACTTTTAATCACTCAGAGTCAGAGCTGGCGGATTAAACGCGGAAACGCAATGACACAAGGACTGAGCTGTCACGGCAAAAAAAACCCGCCTGATTTTACGCTTAACTTTGTATATTACATGTATGGAATCATACTCTTCCACTTTCTTTGAACCGCTTTTCCTATTCTCTAAAGATTACTGAAATTATTCCCATTTTGTTAATGACACACTGAATTTAAAGCACTTTAAAGTGACAGAATACCTGTTTTCACTCAAAAATGCCACAAAATAGGCATTTTGAAAGGATTTCCAGACAGATTTGTTTTTGTTTGAGCTAAAAAAAAAAAACAAGCAAAATTGCAATCCCTAACATCAGCATCAAAGTTGAATCAAGTCATCTGAGACTAATTTGCCCACAACATTAGAAATGACTCACTTTGTGTTAAAACTGAAGTTAAAGACGCACCGTGGGGGGAAAAGAGGTTCAGATAAAGTTTCTCTGCTGGCTGTCAGTGTGGAGCGGCTGCAGCGACACACCCATATCTCACCAGTCTGACACACACACACACACACACACACACACACACACACACACACACACTGACAGATGTCCATTCTCCTCACTGCCTTCCAGATCGACTGTAAAGATGCTGCTCCTTCTACTGGGAATCATCCTCCTGCACTTGGCTGCTCTGGTTCTCCTGTTTGTGTCCACGATTATCAGCGTGAGTAGAATTATTTGTTCAGCTCGTGAGTTTGCAGAAAAATGTGCATGTACATTTAATATCCTGAAGAAACAGTTTAGTATAGAAGATTAAATGCAAACTGACCCTCTGGTGAAGCTTCTACAGACATTAAGGGATATAAAATAGTGTTTTTTGACTATTTTTTGTTCCTGTTGCTGCTCTTTCCATGTTACTGACCCTGTTGTTGCCACCAGGTTTGGTCAACGAGTGAAACTGGCACCTCAGACCTGTGGACAAACTGTTCTATTGTCAATGGAGGATACCACTGTAACCCAGCATCAACTGGAGGTCAGACACCTGCTTAATATTTCACTTTTCTTCTTCTTTAAGGCACATATGACTGTATTTCCTCTACGTTTGCACCACAGTTGCTCATTCTGTGTGTTTTTATCATCTCTCTGCTGTAAAACTTTGCAAAAACGTCTCGATGAAAGCCAACTTTTCACCTCTGTTGATGTGATCTGTGGGTGTGTCGCGGCTCCTCTGGGACTCTGGTGCCATCTAGGGCAGAGAATGTGGCAGTGCCTCTCCGGAGCGCTAGCTGATAGGCTGCCACTGTATAAATAGTCGTGGTGTGATGTCCATATTCAGGGCCTCGTGTTGGGACTCCATGGTGACATGAGCGACGGGAGCCGGGGGTCGGTTGGGGTGGGGCCGCAGAGAGTATTTAAAGTTTTAGATGTGTCTGAAAGCAGGGAGGCCTTGGACCACCTTGTGCAGAACATGGCATGCTGATGGCGGGTCACCCCCCAGTGTCAGATCAGAGTGTCCAGTGTTGGTTTGCAGGGATCACTGGGGCACTTTTAAGGTGGCAGCTGCAGCGTTAGGAGATGTATGAGAAAGATGCAGGACAGTAAAGATGTTTTTGGAATGTAATGCAGCTGAAAAAGGAGTAATACAGCAACGAGCTCCTGTGAGATCACTGTATGTTTTGCTGCTAAATGTGCCGTCACCGTGGTGCAGCAGCAGATGAGGTCATTTGTCTAGAATGCTCGGCCAGTAGATGTGTGTTTTGTCAGCAGCGCGCTCTGCCAGGTAGTTGGATGGTGCAGCCGGTTTGTTTGACTTGCTTTCATTAGCGCACTGACGCAGAGTGTTTATTCAAGAAGGAGCGTGTGCTGGTTCCCGGGTCGGTTTGTGCTTTTAGCTTTGGGAGATGGAAGATAGCGGCTCCACTTTCCTGCATTCAAAACAGCTTTCTTCCTCTGCTGAGCAATCACTCTGAAGTGAGTCAGAATGATTGTAATTGCAGCTATTTTTAAGGAGGAATCTCTCAAACTTTTGGAGGTCCTCCTTGTTGTTGCCCTTGGTTACGAAAATATTGATGACGCCCCAAGTGCGAAATAATCACGCCTCGCTTATTACACGCTGAGTGAGTTAAACATCGCGTCCTCACAGCCAGGAAAATTACTTCATAGAGTTTCTATAATTAGCCGTGGAGGGCAGAATGTGTGATACATAAACACAGTGAGGTAAATACAACTCCTCAGCACTGTGGAGTGTGGATAGAAATCACAAAACACAGCAAAAAGGAGAAATTCTTCAGCTGAAGATGCACAACCGCAATAATAAACCAGTCCTGAAACCAGCGCCTCAAGCCAGGAAATGCCCGATGTCACTGTTTCCCACTTCAGATAGGAAGGAAGGAGGTTTGTGTTTATCAGAAAGCAGTGATGTATTGTTTCTCTCAGCCTTATCTCAGAGTTATATATAAACACATATATATGTCCTGCGAAAACAGGATCATTACAGTGGAATGGTGCGTTTTGTGGATGATTTGCAGCGTGTCATGTTTCCTCTCATATCTCATCCCTGAGGCCGGCAGAGCGCTGCTGTCAGAGGAAACCTGACACCAAACTGTGCAGTCATTGTGCACATTCTCCAGGAAAACTGCAAGATTCTTCTTGAAAAGTCATAAATATACGGCAGTAAGTTGCGTCCCGGTGTTAGAATGAGGTTAATCTAAGTAAAAACATCTCACAGAGTAAGCTGTCTTATGACTTCAGCATCCTGTTTGCTTGAGTAGTAATCATGTATGCATTGTGGCTTTGTGACGGAAACGAGCGAGATTTGAATGCCAAAGTTGAGCAAATCAGTGTGAACCACAATAAAAGTCAGTGTTTTCTAAACTTTTCTGCAATATTTGCTGACGTTAGAACAGGACAGGAGGAAGTTATGCAACAGATAATACACAAACAGACCTGGGTGGTCCTTTGCGATCAAGCACCTTGGCAGCAGTTGTGATAGAAATAGTAAACACACAACAGAAAAAGTGGAAGCGATACAGTGAGGCGGGGGAAGGGAGCACAGCTAACCCTTAAGAACCTGCTTGGAAGTCTGAGGATTCCCGGCACGATGGCTGAATGGAAGATAAAAACAGGACCTAAGATAGACGGCACAGATCCGGTCAATGGTATTCCCAGTCGATACAGGTGTCTAATGGGTTAATGGCGTCTCCTGGCTTGGCCTTGGAAAACTAGCGGTCGGGATCGATGGGGAACATTTAGGTCCTGCTGTGAGGGGAGCTTTTAGGTAACAGGATACCCAGGTTTCATTGTTATGGATCCATTACGCATTCCCAGAAGTAAACACGGCCGGGCGTATCTCATTATGGTTCTATTTGTGAGGATGCTAAAACTCAGCCAGCCATAGCACACTTATGCTTCATTTGTTTCCTCCCATCGTCCTGTGTACATACATAAATACTAACTATGGGTGAGTTATTAATGACTGCGCTCTCCTTTCTCTCCTGCAGAGTGGATTCAGGCGGTCCAGGCCCTCATGATCCTATCCATCATCTTCAGCTGCCTGTCCCTCTTCCTCTTCTTCTGCCAGCTCTTCACTTTGCAGAAGGGCGGACGCTTCTTCCTCACCGGAACCTTCCAGATCCTTGCCAGTGCGTTCCACCCCTCCTCAACGCTTTTACACAAACAGCAGGACTGAACTCACGTAGACATCAGACAGATCAAGGCTTTATTTTTTGCCAGCATTACAAAAAGGGAGTTTGTTTTGGATCTGATACGACTATTTTTCTGAGTTTATAAAATGGAGTGAATATGTAGCAGAAATGTGTTCAATCGATAGAAGCATAAATTAGAAAAAGGCCAACTTTCAGGCTTTAAACTGTACTTTTAGTTGATCACTTCATCTGTGAACTGTATCAATAATACAGCAACCCTTAAGTAGTCTGAAAATCCACTTAGACAGGCAAACCGCTGGTGGATGCTCACACCACATCTTCCATGGCAGAGAATTGAATTAGGAGGATCCGAGCCAGTTCCTAATGGTTTTTATGCTCCACTTGTCTATTGTGCTTCATGCCCTTTGGCCAGAGAGCAGCTCCACTGCTAGTCCATTGTGTTCTCTCTTGGCAGCCCTTTGCAAAATCCCAGGTTTTCTCTCTCTATGTACTGTGCCAGCGCTTTGCCCTGGCACCCAGGTGCCCACTCAGCCAAACAGGAATGACACCGGGAACGCTGCCAGCCGTGCAAGTTAAAATGTCAGGAAGGCTGGCGGTGCAGGAGGCCTGATAGACAGATCATGCCGTATCAGACCAGGGAGGTGGGCAGGCTGAGACTGGGCTTCAGTAAGCATGAAGCTTGATGTGATGTGGAGGGATGCCTTCTGGTCGCCAACGCTGCCACACAGAGTTCAGCTCAGGACACGAGGGCACAACGCTGCAGGGAAACAGGATCTGATGATTGCACACGATGACGCTCTTTTTACTTTTCTTCTTCGCAGGTTTGTTCGTGATGAGCGGCGCCATCATCTACACGGTGACGAGTCAGTACTGGGTGTTGGAGACGTACACCTTCGGCTACTCCTACATCCTGGCGTGGGTGGCCTTCCCCTTGGCGCTGATCAGTGGACTCATCTACGTCATCTTGAGGAAGCGAGAATAAGCCGCCACTCCATCCCAGTGTTCCCAGTAACCCTCTGCCCAACTGCAAGTGTTATCAGCCCCCCTCTGAAGCAGTGACGCCCGAGTCCCAGTAACCGACGGAGGCCCAAACATCACAGCGAGGGGGAGTAATACCAAAAAATCAACATGCAAGCCAACATAAAAACACACCAATACTGTCTCAGTTAAAAGATGTATATAGTATCTATGGTTTAAAACCTATTTATAACACTTTTTACATATATGTACATAGTTTTTGTGTTGCTCTGCCAACGGATACTATGAGCTTTGTTTTAGCTGATTAAGTGCCTCAGTTTTTGTTTGTAATGATGAAATAATTATACACTATTTTGTTGTGTTTTTGGCCTTTTGTTTTGCCAAAGAATTAGTTGAAAAAAAATAGCAAAAAAAGTTTCTTGAAGTATATTAACCAAAGTGCATGTATAGAAATAGAAGGGTTCAGTAATTTTTTTTGAATGGGCTTGCTTTACAAAGAGAGTGGTAACATCCATGGATGTAGCGTTGCCATAAAAACAGAGATTTGGTCCTTTTTTTTCTATTTGTGAATTTGCAAGTTTAAGTGTTTTTGTTTTCGGTATTTTTCTATTTCTTATTTTCAACAAAAAAGATGGTGCTATGTATTTATCATTCCTATTACTGATAGCGATCATTTACGACACTTATTGTTCTTGTTTAGAGTCAAAGCGCTTGCCATTAATTCAAAAAAGTGAGAATCAGACAGAGGTACAGTTGAGCTTCCGGTGCTCACTGCTTCTTTAGGGAACACGGCCTATTTCACTTTGCAGTGTCTGATTTATTAGTATTGTTTTTCTCTTCATCAGCTACTGTAAAAGTTGAGGTGGTGCATGGAGGAAATCGAAAGTCATTTGGAATGTCAGTATTATTCTGCCAGTTTGGAAAGAGAAATACCTTAAAATAAGCTTTATTTTTCACTCTGCCTTTATTTCCCATCATTCTGAAAGTCTCAAGAAGCCAAATTGCCTTTTTTAAGTCAAATATCATCCAGAAAATAACACTGTTGGGCATTATAGCCAAAGTATACATCTAACAATACTACAAACCACCGAGCTGAAGCCATATCAGAAAACACCAGATGATAGGAAAAAGATATTTAGTATTAACTCTACAAGTGAAGAAGAAGGACAGAGAGGTTTGCAGTGATGATACAAATGTCTGTTTCATATACTTGAAGTTTGACATGCTGCAGTCGCTGCCCACTGACGTCTACATGTTGTTGTTTTTTCTCTTCTACTGTATAAAACACTGTTTATATGTTGTGCATAACAGATGTTTGTGACAATCTAGCCTTAAAAAAGCACTCACTGACTAAATAAAACTACTCTCACTAATACTGTGTAAGGGACTGGATTCACGCTAACACTCGATGCATGTACGAGTCGTTTTCGAGGATGTTGTTGATGCTGAAAAGCACCTTTTTGAGCTGTGAAAAAAAAATGGGGGAAAAAAACCTGCCAGTAAATAGGAATCAAACATTAAAACTCTGAACCGTTTGTGGTGATTAATCTGTCCTGACAACAGCTGCATGTTCATGGATCGAAGACGTCAGCAGCATGCAAACGTGTAGATTCCAGCCGGCCGAGTCTGCCTTTACAGTCCGTGTTGGTACTCCGGTGGAATCAGACGAGATGCCTTCTGCATGCAGCTGCAAATGCTGTATGTGACCCGAGTCACCCACACCGGCTGCAGAGGCCCTCGGCTCACAATGCCAGTTATTTCAAACACGCAGCTCGTGTTGCAGTGTCAACAGTGTCGTGACATCAGAAATAAGAGGACTTTTTAACGCTGTATGAAAGCGTCCGTCCTCCGCTTGACATCTCCCGTGAGACCCTCTCACCCTTCCCAAACACGCCGTGGTGGATTCAAGCATCTAATTCAGAGCTTAGACTAGCTAGTCTGCTGTGTTTTTTCTTTACTTCTCTTTGCTCATCTTTGGGTTCAGTTAGAAGACTCGGCCTCTAATGACGACTGCCCTGTAAAGCTACAGCCTCCACTGTCTACCATGTTTACAGCAAAACTTCCAAATGCTCTTGATATTACCAAAGCTACTTTGAATTTTAACCATTAAAGGATGTTTCTTACCACCACAATGGAGCCATTTTTGTGTGTGTCTTTCAGTTTGCAGCACACATCCACCAATCAGGCATAACGTTATGACCACCTGCCTAATACAGTGTTGGTCCCTTTATTCTGCTGAAACTCCTCTGAATCAGTGGGACATGGAAACAGGACATCTGGGGACGTCCAGTGGGTCCTGTGGGTTGCAGGGTGGGATCTACCTAGATCAGACTGATCCTGGCTCATTCCACAGATGCTCAGTGAGATCTGGATCTGGGGAGTGTGGAACCCCTGAGCTCTGTGCTGTTTCCTGGGTCACTCCTGAGCAGTTTTTGCAGTGTGTTGGTGTGCATCGTCCTGCTGAGGGTGGCAACTGGCATCAAGGACTGCTGTTGCCATGGGGCCATGGGGGGTGAGGGTTGGGGGGTTTGCTTGACCTGCAATGTTTAGGTGGGTGTCAAACATCCATACGAATGTCAGGACTCAAGCTTTCCCAGCAGAATGCGGCATTAGAACAAGATGATGGAGCTTCTTCTCTTCACCTGTCAGCAGTCATAATGCTGCGGCTGATCGGTGTATATGACATCATATCCAATCATCCAGACGCTTGCAGATTATCACCAGAGGTTTGAAAATGAATCTATTCCTTTTAGAGACAACAGCCAGTCGACAGGCAGCACTTCTGAGCCGATGATAGGCGTCTAAATCTCCGAGTACTCTGAGACGGAGGATTCGAGTTGCATAGGTCACAGCCTCCTACGGCCTCCCTCCTCTGACATACTAGAACCGGGTGAAACAGGGACACTGCATTCTGGTTTGCATGTTTGTGGGTGTGTTTTGTAGTTTAGAGAGTGGGAAATGTCTTAACTTGACGTACATGGAATATAAATGGAACTATGAGCCTTTTATGTCACCATGCTGTGCCCATATCTCTCCGTATCTCTCTATATATGTATATATAAGCTTAAACATGCAACATGTTGCCATATCCTGTGCAATGTCGCCATCTGCTGGATGCACACAGTAGCAGCACCAACATTGAAATATCACAATGGCTTGACAAATGCTGCCACTGTGTGGTCAACCGTGAGTACTGCACTCAAACCACCACACACCACAGTATCAGTGCCTCCCCTGGGTGTAGCGGATCATATTTTTCTTAGTGAAGTATGTTAAACCTCATTAACTCTATATGTGATCATTACGCCTCGTCTAGAGCTCAGCTTGTTTGCGAGGGTCCATCTCTTCCATTAGTATGCACAGAGCACATAGAGAAGGGTGATTTCTCCCACTTGTCTACTCTCTATTACCCTTCAGTCAGTCTAATGAATGCCCCTCCTCCGGAGCCATTATGAAGGGTTTTATGGCACAACACCTCATTAGAGGTAAAGGCAGAAGACAAATTAGTCTTTTACTTCTGATAAATTAGGGGAGAACAAAAAAAGAAAAATATCAGACGTGTCACAAAATGAAATCAGCAAGAAGAGAGGGCAGATTTGGACACTCAGAAGGTCAGACTGTGTCTAATAAAGCACCTTATAGTTACATTTAAATGAGATTTAGCAAAACATTGCTTTACTTACAAAGAGATTTAAAACTCAAAAATGAGATGTACATTGAAGACAGGAAGGGGCTAGTTCAAGTCAGGATAGTTAACAATTAACTAAATATGAGGTTAGGGTTCAATTAAAAAAAACATTAAAAACTTTTAAAATGAATGAATGAATGCAACAAATGCAACAAATGCAAGAAGTTAAAATGAGCATTAGAGTGTAAGACAACAAAGAGATACAATAACTTGAATTCTGTTTGGCATAAAGTGTATTTGTCGTGTCAATATATATATTGCAGGACTTTTTGTATCATAGTAAACATTTTTTTTTTTGCTGTTTTCAGGCCTAAAATCAACATGACCGCCTATAACCAAACACCACATGACATTGTAGAGAAAGACTCTTCTAAATACTATATATGTAATTGAGTAAAATTGAAATTGAAGGTTATTTCTAAAAATATTGTAGTAAACCTGTTGACTACTTTATATTAAATAAGTCAGAAAGCCTTGGAGTCTGGCCAGTCTGTTCTTCAGGAGGAAATGACATCATGTGGAGCAGGTCATGTGATCTGGAATTATATATTGCCGAAAAAGAAATATCTGTCATGATTATCTGAACTTAATAAAAGAACACAATCCAAACTATTTCTGAATCAGCTCATTTTATTATAGTTTAGCTCATTAGAAGGTGGTTGGTATTAAATTCAGACGGTTATTTAGTTGACATTTTAGTGATATCCAGTCATTTTTAATTAATAAATGATTGTTTCCATAATAAATAATTGTGGAATTTGTAAACACATGATCAAAATGAACCTAAAAGCATTATTTTTTGATTATTTTTAATAAAAATGTATGCAGATATATCCCATGGACTTCAAAAGTCCCTCAGTTATACATTGACCCAGTCAACTTTTTGAACTAACATGGGTTTCCACCACTAATCCAAAACTTATTTCCTCCTTTTAGCAAAACAAAATGACTAAGATCAGCTTCCTTATGTTCAGACTGTATGTGATTCACACCATCAAACTCTTCTGTCTATGAAAGCATCTCATTTATTATGCTCATCCATTCATTTATTCAGGGCTTTGCATATATTTCCTACCTGTCTGCATCCAACCGATTTACCGAGCTGTCAGGCCTGCTTTCATTGTTTACTCTCTGCTAATCCTTGTCTATTTTTATATAGTCTCGGATAAATTGCAAAAGATGCATTTGGAAGTTGTGGAAGATATTAGAGATAAACATGCAATCCATTAGAGCTTATATTTAACGTGTAAATTTCATTCCTTCTTTACAATCTGCATGTCTCTGAACTCACACAAAATATTTAACACAACAAATGTGCGGCGGGACAAAGCAGACAGATAAATTTGTCACATTATGCTGAACTGACATCAGTCTGAAAAGAATCATCCAGTTCCTGTCACATTAACTGAGGCAATGATAATAAATCAACATCCTGTCATAGCTGCCTGTTTGATTTGGTTTTTGGCGGTTTAATGAGCATCATAAACTCTTTCCTGCACACAGTTTAGAGCAAAAAAAAAAAAAAAATGTAATCCTCATGTCATCCTGCGAGTCAAAATTGACCCATTTTAAAGTTTGAAAATGTGGGGGAAAAAACTTCTGATGTCCACATTTTCAACTTTTTATGGAAATCTTTGAACATTTTTTGGTGGAAAAAAAGAAATGTTAAAAATGTTTCTTAAGAACATTCACAAAAAAAAAGGATTTTGGTTGATTTTTATGTGAATGTTCTTAAAGAAAATACTAGAAGTTTTACTGATATATATGGAATCACTTTAGATATTTTTAGGATTTTTTTTGTAAGATTTTTTACTCATTTTTTGAAAATATTTACAATAATTTTCTTGTGAAATTTGGGGTTTTTTAAAAAAAATAAAACTTTTAACGCAAATTTTAGAGGAATTATTGGAATTTTCTTCCTGAAGGTTTTTCCAAATTTTCAGACATTTGGGGGATTAAATGAATTGAATTTTTGGATTTTTTTTCAGACAAGGAAACGATATTTTTTGGTGCCTGTAAATGAGGACAACTGGAGGGTTAGAAAGAGGTGCAAAGCCACTGTATTGTGTCTATCCAACGCTGACTGATGTGCGTTATTACCCCAGTGCTGTGTAGGTGTCTGGGGGTTTCCACGCATCATTGTTTTGCCATCACGGGGTCAAGGACGAGCTTTTAAAATAATCACTTTTTCCCATTAATGCCTCAAACATTCTCCCCGTCTTGTCCTATCACACCCATTGTCACTATCACATCCTGCACCGCCGCCTCCAACCACAACCTCCCCCCTCCTCGTCTTTTTTTGACTTTGACTCGACTGGGAGATAATATTTTCTAATTTCTGGAACACAATGAGGGGGATGCAAACAGAAGGCCCACCTTAATCTATCACGGCTCCTTCAAGGGGCGCAGGGGTGCTCGGTGACAGGCACAAAATCGGGGAGCCGGTGGGGAGGAGGGCAACAGACACAATTAAGGCTCATGAAATGCAAATGGCGCTTTATGGGAGGGTGCTGGGGAGGAGGGCTCGGTCCGACTCCTGGCTCTCGCTGCCATCTGCTTGCCATCACCACCGGTGGAAGGAACCTCTGGGTCTCGGTAATTTGTAGCTTTAATAATTTCTCTCTCAGCTGGAGAAGAAAGAAAAAAAGAAGATGAGGCTGGAGGGGCCGAGGACATGCAGCTGGCTGAGATTAGATTTAGATTAGTCAGTTAGATCGCATGGAGATCTGACCTCTTAGGTTTTAGCGTGGGCGTAAACACACTTACATGTTCACATATGCATCACATATGCAGCAAACATCCAACCCTGCTGTAGCTGCAACTCCCTACGCAATCCTCAACTATACTCCATCAAAGCTGACCCTAATCCGAGGTGTACCTCCAGCCCAGTGGCTCCATAAATCCCGGAGGATGTCTGGAGGTTATTTGGGAACATGATCCCTGGCCGCTGGGGGCCACGCTGTAACCCTGAGACCAGATTCAGGCCCCAACTCTCCCCGGAGCACCGTTTGAAGGGGTCAAAGTGGACACAGTGTGCTTCTTTTCCCTTTTTTCCCTCAGTGACAGAGCCATTCATTTGTCACGAGGAACCGCACTGAGCCTCCAAACCCACCGCCTTCCGATACCCACCTTACCGAGCCATTACTAAGGTCCCGACTGGGTCAAGGTCATCACCACACACAGCTGACCCCCTGATCCCGTGGGCGTCCGTCACGCTGGGGGAAATAAAGCAAAGATTGGCAGCTGATGTAGTCGAGGAGTAAATCAACTTCAGCTCCGGCCATACATCAAAATCACTTACGCTAACATGCACTCGCACTGAGAGCCGAATCATTTTACCAACAATAGAAGGAGGCCGAGAGGACGGAGCGATGCGGCACAATCAGACGTCCCGGAGCTTTGTGCACTGTTGAATAATGCTCGTGAATACGGTTAGTGGTGACTTTAACAGCACTGAATGCACCTTTAGCAGCTGGAGAACATCAGCGAACATATGATAGCCAGCAAAAGGACTCATGAAACTGAAGGAGAGCTTGTAACAATCGCATTGACAGGGAACTTTTCTTAAAAGATCAGTGACTCTTGAGCTTAAAAACCTTTGATAGCACACTGCAGAAACTCAAAATCTTACCAAGTCTATTTGTCTTATTTTTATCCCACTAGATTTAGGATAAATTCATTTAACAAGAGACATTTCAGCAGATGGAGGGACTTGCTTTAACCCTCGTGTCGTCCTGTGGGTCAAAATTTTGAGTTTGAAAGTTTGAAAATGTGGGAAAATATATATATTTTCACAGTGAAACTTCTGATGTCCACATTTTCAACATTTTTGGGAAATCTTTGAACATTTTTTGGTGGAAAAAAAGAAATGTTTAAAAATGTTTGTTAAGAACATTCACAAAAAAAATCAACCAAAATCCAGCAAATTTCACTGGATTTTGGTTGATTTTTATGTGAATGTTCTTATAGGAAATATTATAAGTTTTGCTGATATATATGGAATTACTTTAGATATTTTTAGGGGTTTTTTTTGAAGATTTTTAGTCATTTTTTGAAAATGTTTTCAAGAATTGTTTTTGCCAAATTTGGGGGATTTTTTAAAAATAAAACTTTTATGGAATTATTGGAATTTTCTTCCTGAAGTTTTTGCAAATTTGAGAAATTTGGGGGATATTTTGCTGAATTTTTGTTTTTTTTTTTCAGACAAGGAAACAATATTTTTTGGTGCCTGTAAATGAAGACAACAGGAGGGTTAAGACATCTCAAATTAGGAGGTTACATGAAAACTAAAATCAATTTTTTGAGTGAAAAACTGCTTCTTCTTCTTTTTTTTTTAGCATGTCTGCTTATTTTAAGACACCTAAGCTTGAAATTCCTGGTAAAATAGAGCTTAAAATAAGTTTTCCCAGCTAATTTTGAGATCTCAATATTCTGAATATCATATCTTATTTCAAGAAATCTTACCAAGCCATTTTTCACTTGTTCTATTGGGAGATTTTTTTTCACTTATTTCAAGGTAAATTTCCTTGAAATAAGTTTTTTTCTTGTTTTGAGAGGAGCATGTTTTCCAGTGCAGATCACACGCGTCGTAACATAAATGACACGAGCAACACGGGATGGTGACCTGGATGTTCATATCAAGAATCTCTCGGCTCTACAAGGAGCGAACAACACAGTCAATAGCAGTTAATACACACAAAAAAGGACTGAAAAGGTTGCAAAATCTGCAAAACCGGAGAAGAAAAAAAAGCCAGAGAGGGAACAAGGCTGCTTTCAATTTCTGCAGACAGACAGACACACAGACGGCTCTCATGAGGTCCAGTAAAGCTTCATGCTGGTCAGATGGACAGCAGTAAAAAGCACTCTGAATGGTGTCAATGAAGCCTCATAAATTCCCCAGGCAATAACCAGGGCCTCCTTGGGGGGGGAATGGAATCCTCAGCAGTGAGTTATTTGTAGCTGCGCTGCATTTAAAACACGCACAATTCGAGAAGCCCACTCATTGAGACGCTTTTTCAAGCACACATCCACGTAAACACTTAAAATGTAGCGATACGTGTGATAGCATGAGGTTATGAAGCTGTCAGAACACGACTGAGGGTTGCAAATCTGTCGGATTGAGCTGGAAAAGACAGTTTGATGAGCCAGTGATTCATCGAACTTCTGGGACAGTTCAGGAATGACAAGGATTTGGAAGTTCAAATTCCTTGTACACAATACCACATATGACTGTAAGTCTGCACAGTTCAGCAGAATAGTTGGCGCCTGCAAATCCTGCAAGCTTGGAGACACTAGAGATAGTGTAGAGCCTTAGCATTTATTAGAACCACCTCTCTCAGCTGCCTTCACTGCTTCTTTTCATATTATTACCAAATATCTCCAAGAAAAAGCCTCAAATCTATATTAAATTTAATTCGTTGATACGTTTGTTTCAATGCCAAACATGAGCTTTGCTGCCACTATCTGGAAGAAGGGACAGCACCAAATGTCCTCTTTTTCTGCTGTGACAAAACGGTATCAGCATCCCAAACAAAGCACGTCCTAGAACCCTTAAAGGGCACCCTCAGATCTGACCGGCATGATTTATTTACGGCTCTGAAGGCTCGTATACAACTCCTAATTATGATATCTTTTGAGTAATTGAGCTGACCAAAAAAAGGCTCTGAATTAAATTCTTTTTGTCCATAGATACAGAAGAACTGGGACCTAAAGGCTAATGAAAGTATGATTAGTAAACCTAATTAGTCAGCTGCTTTCCAAGTCTCCAAATCACTATTCATGTACACGGAACAGAGACTGGGTGATTAGAGGAACAAAGACGAACGCTGTAATCTGCTCTCGGTGGAGTGTCTGCCACGGCCCATCAGGAGATAGCGGCGCCGGGCTGATAGCGAGGAGACCGTCGGGCTGGAAGGGCCCGTGAAGCCGGGAAGCAGTGGAATCCCAGGACAAAGGAGGAGGGCCGAGGGGAGGACAAGACGGGACTCAGTGGCATGAATATCCAGAGTGATACTGGATTGTGTATGCATGGCAGCAGAACAAAGCCAGAACATCAAGTGTATCTGCACACAGTAAACAAGCTTAACATGGTCAAACGTCCATGACATTCAAAGTCCAGTCCAATATGATAATGCAGCTATGACATTTTATCATTTTACATTTCTATATATTAAGATAATGTTGTTTCCTGTAACGAGAAGACACTGTTCATGTAGTTTAACCCTCCTGTTGTTTTCATGTACGCGCATCAAAGAATATTGTTTCCTTGTCTGAAAAAAATCCAAAAATTCAGCAAAAAATTCCTCAGATTTCAGAAAATTTGCAAAACTTTCAGGAAGAAAACGCCAATAATTCTTTAAAAATTTCCCTTAAAAGTCTTATTTAAAAAATGTCCCAAATTTGGCAAGAAAAATCTTCCAAAAAAAAATTCTAAAAATATCTAAAGTGATTCCATATATATCAGCAAAACTTCTAATATTTTCTTTAAGAATATTCACAGAAAAATTAACCAAGATCCAGCTAAATTCACTGGACTTTGGTTGATTTTTTTGTGAATGTTCTGAAGAAACATTTTTAACATTTCTTTTTTTTCACCAAAAAATGTTCAAAGATTTCCCAAAAATGTTGAAAATGTGGACATCAGAAGTTTCACTGTGAAATTATATTTTTTCTCCACATTTTCAAACTTTAAAACGGGTCAATTTTCACCTGCAGGATGACATGAGGGTTAAAGTAAATAAATGATTAGGGTAGCTTGACTTCCATTGTAATCTACCTACAGAGTGGATTTGTTAAGTCATTTAATGTAAATTGTGAATAGTTAAATCTACACGGACAAATTCACAGGTCATAATAACGCCTAATTTAGATAAGATTTAATGCTCTGAGCTTAAAAGGCAGGTTATATTTTTAAAAATGCCAAAATTACATCATGTATTGCAACCATAAACTGTAAAAACTAAAAAAATCATTGGATTTTCTACTTTCTGACAGTCCTTAAACTACATTTCTGTGATGTGCTGCTCTGTTGGTAAAATTATCCAAACTTATCAGACTTATCAGGACTTATCCATCAGAAATGATCCAAGGAACAACTGATTAAATTGTGGGGGTGTTTCTGAATCCCATCAATTCCCGCCGCCTGCTACATATTTAGGTCACGTGATTCAGTATCTGTACATAACGTACACATGCAGAACACATGCCTGAGCTCAGAGCAAGGTCATTGTGTTTGTGGGTACATCTATATTAAATGGACACATTCTATGGTCTTGTGATTTCTGCCACAAATTTTTTCAAGATTTCATCCGTCGGAAACGATACGACTGAGCAGCCTTGGAGGAGGACTGTGCTCTCTGAGGGCTTTTCTTGTTACATTTGCAATGAGTCAAAAAGTCAGTTTTAGTCAAGGAAGAACAAGAAGACAATAGTTGAAACAATGAAATATTTAACATGAGCCCGACAAGAGACGAAACCTCACTTTACAAAGAACAACTGGTACATTGGAATGGAAATAAAAGACACGAAGCAAAATGTTTGAGGTCCACTGGATGCCAGAAGATAAACCCAATGTGATAAAAACTTCATAAACAGAAGGAACTATTCCACGTTGTATTTATTATTACTATTATTATTGTGTATTTATTTCACCTAAACTTTGTCTGTTGATTCAGTTTTTGTAAATTAAACAATTAAAGAAATCCATGAGCAGCCTTGTTGGAGGACTGCGATCTCTTTCTTGTTTGTCAGGTGTTATGTGTTTGTTTTGCTTAAATCCGGTCCGTGGTGCAAAAAACACTGGAGACCGCTGGTGTGTAGGGTTGCTGCTACATGATAAGGAATGGTAAAAGCCGGTCACTGGTTTATTTTTCTTCTAAAAAAAAAAAAAAAAAAAAAAAAATCTTAAAGTTTGTCTATAAATCATGTTGATGGGCTTCAGTCTGCTACTATATGTTAGTCATCTGTGTCTGTGTGCATAGTTGTACCCAGGACTGTTGGTTAGTGTAGCCCCCTGATGGCCTGACCCTCGGAGCCTGCAGAAAACCCTCCACCCTTCATCCCCTCAAACAGCACTGCACTTGCAGCTCGGATCTGTAAATCACACACACACACACACACACACACACATAAATAGGAGAGCGTCTGGATAATGTTCACACTGCCACCACTTCACCGGAGCCTCACGCTGCACTTTCAGGACAAACCCCCTCAACACACACACAAAACCACACAGCCCCTTTATGCTTTCTTGCTTTCTCCTTCCATTTCTCCCCCCAACAATCAAAGGCCATATGGCAAACATATTCCTACGGTTCATTGGCTTTTATGGCTGTTGCTTAAAGAATGGGCCGTGGCTTGGTTAAGGGGTGTTCCGGGGGGCCAGTGTGAAGGGCAAAATAATATAGTCTGCCCCTCAGTCCATTAGAGAGCCTTTATTTCTATTAGCCCAGTCACCGGGCACTTTGGGACCATTGAAACAACCCCTCTTAATTAGGAAAGAAAACACAAGCACATGATGTGTTTTAGTAGATGGCACGCCGCTGTGGATTTCTTCTGCACCTCTACACTCGCTCCCCAGGCATCGGTCCATTTATGCGTCATTTCATCACTTCGCCAGAGCTAATTGCACTTCAGCGAGAGATTCAGGCGTCACCAAATAGCCAAACAAAAAGTGATTACATTCTGCTTCAAGTGTCTCAATCATACATGAAAGTGACTTTGGGCTCCCGATAAGTAAAGCTTGCATGAAGGTAATTCGCTCTACTTGGGAAATTAATGGTCCACAGTCATTGGGAAGAGGGACAAAGTGCCCGCAAAGCGAATCACATCAGAGGTGTTAACCTGAGGATGTTTGCAGCAATGCTTTCCTCTACCGGTGAGGAGCAAGAACTCAGGAACATTTGGAAACCGTAACTTCCCACTTAGTGCTCTCCAATGATGCAGAACAGAACCTGTGCTTGACAGCATGTCAGCTTTCCCCCGCAGACCAAACGCTAAACACGATAAGAAGGAACTCAATCTCTGAGACGTTTTCATGCCTATTTGGCTCATTCTGCAAGCTGGAGTTTAGAGTTTACCCTCTTTTCTTTCTCTCCACAGTGGCTTTTTTTCCCCTTTTCTTTTACAGCATGCCGTAAGTCACTGGGACAGCATCCTGCACCCCGCCGATGACCTGCATCTGGACAACATCTGGGGTCACCGAAGTCACCCTGACAAGTGCTAAACCATGTGGAAACTTCCTCCTTCACTTTGAGGGGTCATCATGCGGAGGGGTGATGGAGGAGACTGGAATAAAAGACGAGGAGGAAGAACCCGGGCTGAAGGAAAAAGGCTCGGATAAAAAACTGATGTGACGATTATCATACAACACAATCAGCAGCATGGACGATTAAATAATCTCTCACAAAGCACTTTTAAAGTGAGATACCCTTTATTAAGACATCCTATGGTCTATTTAAGACTTTTTGAATGTGGAAATGATTGGATGTCATTAGCTTTCATTTCTGAGGGGCAAACATCATCGGTTTCCAGCTGACTAAAAGGATCTTTATCTGTATTCAGATATGCAAACAGCTTCTGGTGAAGGGGTCAGGAGTCAAGAGAAACGTTCCACAGCAAATAAAAAACACAAGTGTCCTTAACAGAATATGATACCATCTTTGCTGTTTGTGAAAAGGGAAAAAAGGAGGATAACAGTCCATAGACAAAAGATAGAGAAGAAGTGAAGAGGGAGCTCAGCGGTTTAGCTGACTTGAAGTACTTAAAGGTGTGGAGCCTCGGGGTGGAGAGAGGATGAAGGATCCTGCTGCAGGAAGTAAACAGAGCTCTGTGAAAACACGGTGAAATGTTCAAGACGAATTGAGAGATAAAAGGAGTTTTTAAAAAAGGAGGAGGAGGGGTGTTAATCGAGTGATGAGGGAGGATGGTGAAGGACAGCAGAGGGTGTGAGGGGAGTGGAAGCAGTGATAATTGATAACAGATTACAGAGTGAGTCTCAGGTGCAGGACACACCGAGACGCAGCATCCACAGTTAATTCCAGCAGTCAGAGAGGGTTATTGTTCAGTGGATGTAATTAAAGAAATCATTAAGACACACAAAAAAATGGCTCCAGATATAAATATATTGAGCCATTGGTCAAAGTCAGTGAGGAAAATTAGATGTAGAAGAACAGCAGTGGCTCACATTCTGAGCCTGGATAACCTTGGATTTAGGATCATCATAATGAAACTACACTGTAAAAAAGGTTGTGTTTAAAATCTTTTTTCCTTTAAACTATTTGCTCTCATTTTACAGATTTTGCCTGTTTTGGTCAATAAAAAAATACTAATAAAATCCCAGAAAAGGCATAAATTTATGCACTGATTGTAATAAAAAGGGCTAAAAATGTTAATAATGTTCACATAAACCTAATGTTCACATTTATCTACCATATATTTTGATAAATGGTAGTCTGGTTTTTTTTTATAATATTTGAAAGTAATATTAAACTTTTTTTTAACTTTATTTCAATCAGATCAAATTATATTATTTTGCAGATATTTGCCATTATTTAAAAGGAAAAATCTGTATATTAAGAGTTGAAAATGGTATTTTTTTATTTAACTGCAGATTTTCCCAGTTTTATTACAATATATTAATAATATATTAATAACATTTAGCAAAATCACAAAAAAGTACTGAAAATATTCTTAAGTTAACTATTGAAAAAATAAATGGATGGATGGTCTACAACTGTACATAATGTCTATATCCATCAACTTTATTTTTGGTTTTTACAAATAGTAATTTATTCTTTTGCAACATTTGAAAGTATTTATATATATATATATATATATATATATATATATATATATATATATATATATATATATATATATATATATATATATATATATATCAGCTGAAAATGTATTATTTTACAGAAATTCACTGCTATTTGAAAGAGAATTTATGGATATTATGGCTGAAAAATGGGAAATCATTTTTGAACTATTATGTAAAATAAATTTATGAATAATTAAAACATGCTGTACATGATATTAACATGAAAATGTTCCTTACAAATAGTAAATAGTTCTTTTACAATAGGACAGAAAAATTAGTTTTACTGTATTTAATTCTACCACAAGAAAAACATTTCTTTCTTCTTCTTCTTCTTGTTTTTTTCTTGCAGTATTCTTTCTAGCTCCCTTGATGCCACATTTTCACAGTTTTCTTCCAGTGTGTCTTAAACAGGGCCATCTTTAATGGGCTTCTTCTCACACACAGTCAGGGTCTATGATGGCACCACTGGATTACAGGTTGTAGCTCAGAAAATCACTACTTAGAAGACAGGAAATAGAATCAATATGGCATTCCTCCTCAGGAAAGTAGAGAAAGCATGAGATCCAAGTGGTCCCACACCATGTATTACCATCTAATAGCCCTCCCTGCCTCCAGCACCACATGTGTTCTGGCTTCCACAGATTACAACAGCGGCTTTTCTTTGTATTTTTTCCTGATGGTGCATGTAACATAAACTAATCTTTAAAAAGGAAAGCATAGAAGAAGAGAATTAGCAGGGGTTTGTTCCTTTCATTTCCTCTAACAATGGCAGCCTCATAATACTGGCAGGATCAGGAATTGTTGATGGCGCTCGTGTTCTTCATTTGTGCCGAATCAATGAGGGCTCATTCACTATTGAGCTAATGGTAAATGCAAAGGGACTCTGGGAAGTGCTTCTCATTAACAGAAACTGGCTTTTAATGATGTCCTCTCTCATTAAGACTGATGATAAGAATTGATCCTTTGCCCAGCTGTTTGACCTCGGGACCTCCAGTTACAGCGGTTAAACTGTAAGCCTGGTTGTACAGGAGGTCAGCCGCTCTGCATCTGTCTCTGTAGGCCCACACATGGAGAAGGAGGAGGAGGAGGAGGCGGAAAATGAGGAGGGAAGAGATGGGAATAAGGATAATAATGACGAGGAGGGTGAAGGTTGGAGATGCAGCTAATGGGAGATGCCGAAGGTGAAAGACGATGCTGCTCAAAGTTGCACTCTTTGCCCTCCTTCTACCCCGGGGCACTGTCTCCCAGCTGATCCCACAGGCCTCGTCTATGCCTTCCTAGACGCCGTTCTTCCTCCCCAGCGGCCCGCCATAGCCTGCAGGTAGCAGTGACAAATGAGTGACAGAGCTAGCACCTTGTTGTCTGTGTTCAGGGCCCCTGTCAAGTAGCTGGCTGGTCATTATCCAGGACCAGCGGCACTGCAGGGGACGCCCCACATGATCTCGCCTCTGTGCCCTCAGCTCACCTCTTTATATGCTAATGACGCTATGAAGCCGTCCCCAGTGCTAATTTGTAACAGCTTGGCCAATCAGTGGGGAACTCTTTGGTTGCCATGGCGCCGCCCAGCAGGAGCTCCCTGGTACCGGGCGAGTTCTAAAGACGGCAGGTGGACAGCAGGGCTGCTCGGTTCCTGTCCTGTCACCTCTCCTCCTTCATCTGGTCGTGGGCACCAGCTGTGTCCCACCTCCATGAGTCACGACCCTGAGATAACCGCCATGGAGGGGTCGCCCACGTATCCAGGCTCCCCCTCCACTCCAAACACACAAAATGTGGTATCAAATAAGGACAAACTTCCTGAAATATGAGGCAGTTTCTCATTGTTTTCTACTCAGCCCTTGCTTCTCTATGAAACAGAGCAACCATGGCTACACAAAGAGAGAACTCAGAAATATCTTTGCGCGGAACAACAAAGAAAAAATGAAAAAGCAAACGCAAAAAAAGTAATAAATGGCTACAACTTAGAACTCACAAATGTTCAGAAAAACAAAGTGAAAATGTCATAAATTTTGACAAAATTTGAATTTATTTACTATTTAATTCTACAAAAAATGTTAAAAACCTGGAATGAAAATGTAGAACACCTTCCCAAGTGCCAATAGGAGTTAAAAATACTGGGATCTAAACACTATAGATATTTTACTAGTTTATTGTTTCATTACAGATTAAACACGGCCTGCAGTTTCATCCTATTTCAGCTGAAGAATCTCTATTTTTGACTGTTAGTCTTATCTGAGTCACTAATTTCTTCCCAGGCACCCTGAGGAGAGCAGCTTTTTTGTTTTTTACAAAATGTAATTACAGTAAACTGTTTATTTTTGACATTAATTTAAATTACACGTGTAGAATAATGTGATTTTAAAGAAATATTGCATTTTTAGGCTTAGATTTGGCTAATTTAACCAAACAGCATGTTACAGATGAGCAGTTCAAGGACCATCGAAGAGCTGAAAGTCTGATCATCTGCTCTGTTTTCACAGTTTCTAGCTCTAGAAATTTGGCAATTTTGGCTGTATTTTAAAGACAACATGCCTTTCAGACACCCCAGTGGGATTTGGGATTCCGAATGTTTAAGTACAAAGTAAAAATGAGACTTTTCATACTGTTTTCCACCTATTCCCACAGCTGATTGATGTCAACCCAAATTAGAAACTGCATAAAAACTTGTAGTCATAAAACTTAAAGGAAAACCTACTGAGACCCCAGAAAATATCAACACAGTAATACAGAAAAACACACAGATAATAAACAGCATAAAGACTCAGAGACAGCTTTAAATGTGCCATTGGGATTTGATATGATCTCAGACGCTCAATAGTATCTTCCTTAAATATGCATAAAATATGGACTTTCAAGGGTAAGCAAATTGTGTATGCATGTGATGTAGAATGTGTTTCTGTGATTGTGAGATAATGGGGTCATTTGGGGATAAGAGCTTTTAATGAATAACAGATCACGACGTGACATCTCAGTGATGGATTGAATAATTTTTATATAAGACACAATGGTGTGTGCAAAAAAAAACAACAACAACCGGAACAAAATAAAGGGCACTGTGATAATATAGACAAGCTTGAAAGTAAATTAATTGTATCTAAATAATGACAAAAATTAAGTAAATGGCAAAGATAGATTGAAAGCCACGTATTGCTTCCTTGTCTGAAAAAAATCCAAAACTTCTGCAAAAAAATTCCACAAATTTCTGAAAATTTGCAAAACCTTCAGGAAGAAAATTCCAATAATTCTAAGTTTCCCTTAAAAGTTTTATTTTTTAAAAAAAATCCCCTACTTTTGGCAAGAAAATTCTTGTAAATATTTTCAAAAAATGAGTAATAAATCTTCCAAAAAATCCTAAAAATATCTAAAATGATTCCATATATATCAGTAAAACTTCTAATATTTTCTTTAAGAACATTCATTTAAAAAATCAACCAAAATCCAGTGAAATTTGCTGGATTTTGGTAGATTTTTTAAGAATGTTCTTAAGAAACATTTTTATCATTTCTTTTTTCCACCAAATAATGTTCAAAGATTTTCCAGGAATGTTGAAAATGTGGACATCAGAAGTTTCACTGTGAAAATATTTTTTTTTTCCACACATTTTCAAACTTTAAAACGGGTCAATTTTGACCCGCAGGACGACACAAGGGTTAAGAAGCAAGACACAACTCTGACATATTTGTTTTACCATTTTGCTTTTAAGCCTATGCTTATTGTTTTCTACTTGTATTTTTTCACTTCTACTTACTCTATACTTATATGCATTGACACTGTGGTAATATCCTTCACTTCTAAATAGAGATGTAGACACTCATTGCTGCAGAAACCACAAGTCAAATGCAAATTACAGTTTATTTTTCTTTGGAGAAATCTGGTAAATCACTTGGGGGACATTTGGGACATTTGGATGCTAATGCAAGTTAGCAGCACGAAAGGCCACAAGTGCCCTAATCTGCAACAACCACCTCAAAATGAACCAACTTTCCACTGGAGACAGAGGCTGGAACAATGAGGCTCGGCTTCCCTTTCAAAGTCCCGTCAAATCAGTCTTTCTGTCATTAATGAGCTGTTGTAAAAACACATTGTCTTTGCCAGTGGGGATGAGGAGGAGGGTGGGGGTGGCCAGGAAGAGAAATTCCCATTGACAGGGAACTTTCACTGTAAAGAACTCTCCTCCTCCTCCTCCTCCTCCTCAGGTCTATACTTGTACTGTTATCTAAGCCTGTCTGGGCTCCAATTAGACCCATGCAAGATGGAAAATAATTGGGCTGTTTGCCTATTAAAGGATGAGACATGGGACCTGCTGGCGGCTCTATAGGATCTGCTGGATCCTTTTCAGTGCAGATGGAACCGTAGTAAGGCCAAAGGGACAATAGCATTAGGTATATATCCTGACCTCTGCCTACACAGCCCTTAGGCCAAATAAATTGCCAGTAAAGAGGATAATGGCAGATTGATTGGGCCTAGCGGTCTAATTCTTTAGGCACCCCCATTCGCTAACAATTTTTCGCTATTTCTCCCTGTTCCGATCCTTAAGTGAAGTGGGAAAGTGCTTTCATATGCATTAAATCAAACAATGTAAGCCACATTAGCTCCTAAGACCCCTGTACTTTGCTCGGCAGGTAACAATACACTTGTGTTTCTAAAAATACTGCCACTTCACCAGCAATTACTCCTGAAGCTGAGCAATACCTGCCATTAAAGTAAGAGCTACGTACATTAAAGTACTGGCAAAGGGAAAAAAACAATGTAAATGGCTGAGAGGTGATGGATTGCGAGCGCCTGCCATCTTTACTTCGACTCACAGACAGACGAACATTAAGGGAATGCTCCGATTTGAAAGGGTTTACAGGCTCATCAATCTTCAACGGTCAAACTGATGAAAACTTGGCACGGCCGTAAAACAGCACAAACAATTTGCACTTATCAGAAATTAAAGGGCATAGCTCAAGACGTCATGGAATGTCAGTGCGCTGTGGTTGATGGAGGCAGGAAAAACCAAATGAGGATCATTAAGTGGAAATAAAACTCCTGTGGGTAGGTACACAGAGCACAATGGGGCATTTCATCGGGCCTGTTTTTATTTTTGTTTTAACTCCAGTTCTTGGCTGAAGAGAACTATGATGCACCAGCCAAATTAAAGACCTTTAATTATTCAATTGCACCTTAAACTAAAATATCTAACAAGTCAAGCTACCCGATGTCGCTCCTCATGTATATATTTGACAAATTAGGGTCCAATTAGAAGTAATGGTCCTTGCAGTGTAAAATTTATTACCATGTGGGTTTGATTAAGCACAGCAAAGGCTGCAGACATTGTTATTTCTGAAGGTACGCCTCAATACCACTCAGTGTTTTAAACCACTACCTACTGGCTTCGTATACGGGAAACTGCCAGGTATGGGTGATTAACAAAAGAAAGAGTAGTGGTGTTAGTGCTGCAAACAGCAAAATTCAGGACAATTTTTTTCATCATCACTTTAAAACAGCTTTATGTGTAATGCTACTTTGGTCTTTTTAAAGAAAATTGCAATGGGTAAAGCTAAAAAGTAAGTATTTGTTAACCCACCCTGTGCTAAACCTTACTGAGGACAGACAGAGCAGCGTGATCCGCTGTCAGAGTTCAGCTGTGTTTGGTATCCCCAGTGCACAGGTTAAAGATTGATGCCTGCTCTAATCCCCATCTCCTCCCACATGCACACTCACTTTCTCTTCCTTTGTCCCCGCAACCCAAAGCAGAATCAAAGAGCGCATTGAGCGGACCTGGAGTGCCAACACACCCCATTGCACATGAAAACCTGAGGTAAGCCCTGAACTTTGAGGTCCTTATTGTTCCAGTGCACTTTGACACAAGGCAACAAAGGGAGCCCTATCTCCAGCTATAACGCAAGCTCAGAAGAAGGGGAAGAAAACCATTCATCCCGTCATTAACCCTTCAGCCCGGCTCTGGAAAACCAGAGAATGGGGTAGTTCCACCGTAACACCCAGCCCCATACACCTCATACACCACCTTCCCCGACAGACCAACTACCCTCCAGCGGTACAGCCCCCTTTTGTCTTCCTGCAGCATGAGTGATGGATTCTGGTGGCTGGGAAGAAAATGAAGGCCGCAGAGAGTTTCGTAGGCTTGATTGGCAACTTTAGATATGCAAACTGTCAAGAGGGGAAGGCAGGAATAACTAGGATACACCTAAATGGGCTGATCCCAAAAGGAAAGAGGGCAAAGGGGGCATGGTGTTGACGCAAAATCATAATGATAAAGAAAGAAATCCCTGTAGAGAAACCTTGTGTGCAGCTTGGCCTTTTCTCTGGTGGGTTAACTTGATCTCTTGTGAATGTTGGTGGAGGATCATGCAGATATTTTGGGGGGTGCAGACAAGGCTGACAGTGTTTTTAATGGAGGCCTCTTTTGAAGCACAGGGACATTATAAATGCTAAACACAGAGCCGGACCCAGCTGATCACCATAGCCCGCGGCAATCAATAAGTGAATGGAGACCAGGTGGTGACGGCGCCATTCGAAAAGAAAGGAGGAGGACTCGGATTTTACCAAGTGGGGCACAAGTGAATACACAAAGGAGGCTGAAACTGAGAGATCATAAAAGTGATTAGACACTCTTGCACACATCAGTGGTGAAGCTTTGATTGAGCACAAGCCAAGATGGAAAAGGATCAATACATGTGTGGAGGATCTCAAATCCTCGAGGCTGGACAGAAGTATGGGGAGCCGGAGCCAATGCTGACTAACGTTCAAGGTATTTCTCTAACATCACAGCATCTGTTCAACAACACGTTGAAACTTTTTTGGTCTAATTTTCAACAGACGATTTTCACAGGTGACATTTTGACTCATAGTCAGAAAATGCACAAGTGAAAGTTCATTCAAAGGGAACAGTTCCAATAAATCATGACAGGAAACCAACAAGCACAATATCAGAACCCTGAAGCTGGGCCACACAAATGGGACACATTTGTTTTAGATTTTATCAAATGCACCGGTGCTTTTCCTGCTATGACACGTCAAAATGTCTCCAGTGAAAAAGGTCAAAAGAAGATAATTCACATATTTCTGTAGAGGCTGAATAGCACCCTATTTTTATTATATTTCAGTATCAAATCAAATATTTTATGTCAGATCTAAATTAGCTTTTCTTCTAACAACTAAAATGCATCTAAACTTAGAAGATTTAAAGATTTAATTGAGGTAATATTGACACAATCAGGATGAGGACTCAACATTGACCCAACTGCAAACTTAAGACCATGAAGCATTGGTTCTTACTCTAATGAAGGATGTTTGGTCCGGAAACATCAACTCACAGAGAGCAAATGAACCACACGAGTTTCATTTGGGCCACTGACTGAGTCAATTACTTAATGGTGTGACATAATTCACTGCTGTTTATCATTTCCATCAACGACAGAATAGTAATCATGAACAGAAACACGATAGGCTGCCAACCTAAACGTTTCAAATGCTGCTCTACATATAAAGTATAGTGAGAAGTAGGATTCTATAAGAGACTCTTTAGCCTTTGAGCTTCAGTCCGGAACAAGTTGTCATGGTTTTAAAAGCATTACTGTCATCATCACATTACATTTGCATGTAATGCAGTAAAGTCAGTAATTACATCCCAGTTGCTACTTTAATTATGAGGCAGTATAGCCACATTGGTACAATGAAGTGCTTTTTGGGCTGTTTTTCTCCAACTTTACTGACAGTTTTGTGTTAATACTCTACTAATCCTCTGAATCTCAAACAGTTTTTTGCTCCCATTACATTTTTACTCACTGTTGGCTCATGTTTCACTCCAATATAAAGTCCTGCATCTCCATGGAAACAGCACAACCATGACTAGAAGTACAGAGAACTTAAAAATGCTTTCTGTGCAGTGTGATGCAATTGTAATGCTATTGAATTTCTTTGTTCATTTATTTTACAAAGGTTGAAAGTACCTCAGTTAACCTTAATTTGTATCTACACTTATTTCTTATCTGTTCAACCTGCAGTTCAGCCTAGTTGCATTTCAAAGCTACTGAAAGGCTTTGAGGTTCAGAGGGTTGAAGAGCATCAAAGAAAGATAGTTGGTGTGTCCTGACAACTGATTCTCCCAAAAACTACATCCCCACAGTGAAACTGCATCCATCCATCCATCCATCCATCCATCCATCCATCCATCCACCCACCCACCCATCCATGGACCTGGAGCCTATCACACACTTATTTACATAAATAAATACAACAAAAACACATTTTCTCCCTGAAAGGTAAGACTGTGATGTAGTAGAAGTTAAAGAGCCACAAAGTCCCAATAAGGAGGCAGGAAAGGATCACGGTTACACAGTTCCACAGATCCCAGACATGAATGACATGGTGCAGGTGAGGAGGCCGGTGAGGAGACGCTGCTTGGCAGGTTCAGCCGATCTACCGTTTTCACCACATAGAACAAGCCGTACATCTTATGTTAAAACGTATAGTGTTTTAAACTTAATTAGCTCTTTTACACCTCACAATAATGACAAGATCTGGGTTGATCGTGATGCTGTGCTATTCACTGCACTGCTACCTGTGCGCGTCTGCCTGTTCAAAGCAATCAGTGCTGATTACCGATGGCAAGCCAGTCAGCGGATCACCACAGGCTTTGGAAGGACAAAAACTATCAAGATGATCCACTATTAAAATGGTATTAAATGTGAACGTGTTGTGTTCAAAACTCCTAACACTCTAGAGTATGTAAGTTTAAGATTAATTTTGTCCCAACAGATGTCTTTTAACGTTGTGGGGATATATAGACCTCCTTCAACAAATGACACTTCTTATGATCAGCTGACAGGAATCATGACAAAGAGCTTCTTCTTATGGGTGATTTTAATTCAGACTGGGGTGACAAATCGAAGAGAAAAAAATTAAAATGCATAACAGATAAATATAACTTAGATCAAATGGTAAAAGGTGCAACAAGGATTTCAAAAATCTCAAGTACACAACTGGACCTGATCTTCACAAATAGAACAGAGAGAATAACTAAAAGCTACAACCCGATCACTGGTTTGTCTGATCACAATCTAACCCTGGTAGCAAGGAAACTGACTAGGAAAAGATTTAACTTCATTAAACAAACCTGTACAAACGTGTTTCACTGCATACCAAAAGATAAGAAAGTTGCATTTGAAACAGAAATAAATGACATAAAGTGGAATGACATAACAGACTCTGAAGATCTTGACAAGTGTTGTAAGATATTTACAGACAAAATTAACTCTATCAAAGAAAGCTTTACTATAAAGGTCCAGAGAAAAAGTAAAAGAAAGCCTAACTTGCCCTGACTAAATGAAAATGTGTGGAAATTAATGAGAGACAGAGACACTGCACTAAAAAAGGCTGTTAAATCAAAAAGGGATACAGACATTTTGATTTTTAAAGGGCTGAGGAACAGGGTTATAAAAGAATTGAGACAAGCTAAATCTAGTTTTTATATCCGTTTATTAGATGATGCAAAAGGTAATAGCAAGAGTATCTGGCAGAACATTAACAATCTTATGAGGAAGGAGCCACGGTTTTTTGATGTCCAGCTTAAAATGAAGAATGAAATAACTGGTGACAAGGCTACTGTTGCTGCTATTTTAAATCGTTATTTTTTTGAATCGGTAGATGAACTAGGTAAGAATTTCAAAGATAGGGAAGTGGATGTTGTACCTGTGAATGTTACAGAGGAACCTTTTGATCTGTCCCTCACAAATGTTATAGAAGTGAGTAAAATAATTGGATCCTTAAAAAGCTCAAAATGTAAGGACAACTACCAGCTGGACACCTTGTTTATTAAAAAACATTGTGATTTCCTTGTTCCACCTATTACTCACCTAATTAATGTATCACTCACACAAAGTCTTTTTCCCAGCGCATGGAAACAAGCAATTATCACTCCAATTTTCAAGTCTGGAAATCGCCATGAAGCCTGTAATTATAGGCCCATAAGTATTCTGCCTGTATTGTCCAAAATTGCTGAGAAGGTTGCAGCCCAACAACTGACATCCTACCTTGACACTAGTAACTTTGACTTACATGCAATGCAGTTTGGCTTTCGGCCCAATCACTCCACTGAAACAGCTACGCTGTATTTAATAGAGCAGATAAAATCTCAATTAGATAAAGGAGGGGTGGTTGGTCCTGTTTTTTTAGACCTCAGTTTAGCCTTTGATACAGTTAATCACAAAATTCTTATATCAAAACTCTCAAAAATCTGTTTTTCTCCTGGAGCACTACAATGGATGTCTTCATATCTTTCTGACAGATCACAGTGTGTCAAAGTTAACATCTCTCTGTCAGACAATGCCATCTGCTCCATGGGTGTTCCCCAAGGTTCTGTGTTAGGGCCTCTGTTATTCAGTCTTTACGTAAATGACCTTCCGCAGGTGTGCCATGGCATAGATGTACAAATGTATGCTGATGACACGGTCATTTATACTTGTGCAAAAACTGCTGTGTTAGCGGCTGAGACACGAACGAATGCTTTGGGAAAGATTATAGAGTGGCTTGATCAGTCATGTCTCAACCTCAATGTTACCAAACAAAAGGGATGTTTTTCTCCAAAACAAAGACGTCTGTCAGTGCTGACATTTTAATTAGGACTGAAAAAGTAGAAATTGTGAGTGAGTTTAAATATCTTGGCGTAATGCTGGATTCTAATTTAAATTTTAAGTCACACATCAAAAACCTTGTAAAAACTATAAAATATAATCTGATTAACTTTCGGCACATTAGAGGCTGTCTATCTGTGGATGCTGCAAAGACCTTCATGCACGCTATGATCCTGTCCCACATGTATGATCCTGTCCAACATGCTATGATCCTGTCCCACATGTATGATCCTGTCCCACATGTCATATCGTATCACATGTTGGGGATGAGCTGGGCAGACAGTCATCAAACCGCTGGAGTCTCTTTACAGACAGACTTTGAAAATCCTGGACAAAAAATCAATGCAATACCACCATTGCAGGATTTTAGATAAGCATCATCTTCTCAGCTTTGAAAATTTTAAATTATTTTCAAATATGTGTCTTGTTTTTAAAATTTTAAATGGTTTGGCCCCTCCTCCGCTGCGCCAGTTCGTTCAGTACCGCTCGGCATAATCTATAAAATCCATGAGAATATCTTCAACCACTGACTGTTCAGTTCCTTTTCAACGCACCACCTTTGGACAGTCAGCTTTTTCTGTAAAAGCTACAACTCAGTGGAACACCCTGCCTGATGACATTAACAACTGTACTTCTATCAGCAGTTTTAAAAACAAACTGAAAAACTTGCTTAAGAACACTCAGAACTGCAACCATTAATGTCTTTCTAACTGGTATTTGTGTGTGACTGTGTGTACATGTGTGCTTTTAAGAGTGTGTGTGTATGTTTTGTTTCACTGTCATGTATTTTAGTCCAGCAGTGTCCTTTTAATTGGCATTTGTGTGTGAGTGTGTGTACATGTGTGCTTTTAAGAGTGTGTGTGTGTATAATGTTTTGTTTCACTGTGTCATGTATTTTTTTGTAACATTTTAATGTTTTAATGTTTTTATTGTGACCTGCCAAGGGACTGCAGATGAAAATTAGCTTAAAGCTAACTCTGGTGCAGTACATCAAATGGAAACATTTATGTTTAATATTGTACATGGTTCCTTTTAAAATAAACTGATAATAATAATAATAATAATAATAATAATAATAATAATAATAATAATAATAATAATAATAATAATAATAATAATAATAATAATAATAATAATAATAATAATAATAATAATAATGGTGGCACCAGGACTTGACTGACTTTTGTGGCTAAAGCTTGACTTTGGGTTTACTCGTTGTTTGGTGAGGCTTAGGCTCCAAAACCATGCTGTTAGATTTAGGAAAATATTACGCTTTACTTGACACTTTAACAGCAGTAACTACATGGTAGATGCTTGGTTAAGCTGAGGTGCCAAAAATGTGTGGTTTGGTTGAGGAAAATAGCAGAGTTTGGGTTAAAATATGACTTTTCACAACCTCTAATACGAGGATGATGAGTCCTGGACCATCTAATATATGATTGGCAGGCTGGAAAAAGCTAATAAATGAAATAAACTGCAAACATATTTTAATTTTAACACATTTTTGACATCTAACAAACCAATGTTTCCCTTAAAAAAGCAATTGTGAATGCAGTTTAGCTGCATACAAATAAATTTTATTGGAAGCCAATGCTGAATGTCAGGTTGCAAGGTTTTGAATTATTTCTTACAGGGAGCAAAATAATGCATTACCTTTATTTCAAAGAAAGCAGAGTTATGAGTAATACCAGATCCAAAATCAAGAGTAGAAGTTTCCTTTGACTTAAATTGCTATTTAAAGCCAGTCTTTATATTCATACATGCTTCTACGTCCACCTGTGTGCAATATGTGAGCGTTGTTTTAATAATTGCCATTTTTACAATGAATAACATTCCACCTGCTCTTTGAACACACTCCTGTATTAACGACTGTGTCGGGCACATCATGTGATCCCAGCTGCTTTTCCATGTCTAATGTGATCCAGGTACGGCTTTAGCCTTCACTTAACTCTAATCCTCGCACACTTGATACTTTCTTATGTGCGACTGTAATGCAAACATCATGTCGAGGCTTTCAGAGCCGCTTAATGTGATTGCAAAAGCAGGGGAGGGGAGGCAAACACTAAAAGATAAGCTTTGCTCTTACACATTAATATGGATCAGGTGGAATCTCTTTTCTTCTCACTCACAAGAGCTGCATCCCATGAAAAGAGAAGGGAAAAGCAGAGAGGATTTAACTGCCCTGCTGATTGGGGAACAATATGAAACAATAAACCCAAGTGTTTCTTATTTACCATTTTGGTTTAATGTGTTTTTAAGTGTGCCAGCATACTTAAAGGCAGCGCCGCAATATGTCAGGGTGCCTTGTTCTAGTTAATCAAATGATAAATCACCAATACAGAACAGCTGCTGTATTCTAGGGCCACAACTGTGCTCATCTGGATTGATTTAAGGAAAACGCTTGTATAGGCAGACTGTAGGACAGAAACACACACTTCTACACGGAAAAGAAAGAGATGCTGAGGTTGTACAGGCAGCTTTCTGCACAGGAACAAGAATTCTTTACATTACTATAATCAATACACTCAATTATCCTCATAAAATGTCAGGAAGCAATCTGTAAATGTTAATTCTGTAAACAACTACTCGTACATCGAGCTCAGCTTCACTCACAATATATATTTTTTTATCCTCTCCAGTATAATTGAGCACATTTCCCTTATTTCATTTGCATTTGCAGCATCGCCACATATTGATATCCCCTTTGGATTACACGCTTTTTAATGAACTCGGCGTGAATAATCATAGTCATTTTCATACACTAAATGTTAATCATATGTTCCTTCTCTGGCTGTAATTACCGTCATGCTGCAAGCTGTTGCATCCGTTAATGTAATTAATTAGTATTTTATTCAGAATAACAGCAGAATCTTCTGCGCTGAGGTTGGTGGTGCTGCTTTAAAAAAAAAGTTGTTACCAGGGTGATTATGGTTCTGATTATGTGACAATAACTCAGGAATCAATATCGGCCTGATCTCCATCAGTGGTTTTGTGGATGCTGAATGGAAATATTAAATTATATTCTGAGTATAAACTCAGTTGATGGTCACTCTGGTTTTGACCCTTTGACCCAGAGTGATACTGAAAATTGAAAAATTGAAAAAATTTATGTTACCAGTATGCGTCCTTCAAGGTGAGTGTTTTTTTTCTTCCTCCTGATACTTTAGCGAAAATGTTTTTGAAGGTTTGAAACTTGTGTTGTACATTCAGGTCTTCTTCTCTTTAGCTATATTTTATATAAATGTATCAAGATATTTGATAATAACCTCAAATAAAAACATATCTACATGTGTAACTTATTACTATCTATTCGTTCAGTTTATTTTTTCATTATTATGCTGTTTATTCTACAATATACATGATCTACTATGTATTTTTTGTTTACTTTGCAATACACATTGTCTTACTTGAATGAATGTTATATTTCTGTAAAAAGTGACATGTTTTGCTCTTAAGGAAAAGCATTTTGTTGCACATTTCTGTAATGACAGTAAAGGCTTTCTATTTCTGTTTTTTCTGTTATGCTAAAACGAAATGTTGATCTGCAAACACTGGATTTATCAGCCTCCTGCATATTTATTGAGACATGATCATTATTAGTGGCTACTTGAACAAAGGGTCCATTATCACTAAATTGGTGACAGTATATATTAAAAACTAATGCTGCTAATGAGAAAAAAACTATACAAGGAAGTGGTTTCTTTAGATGTATTTTGGGTAATATACATGGGTTTAGTAAGTGCCTAAAGCAACTGAATAAAAATCTGAAACTTTAATTATTTTTCATAAGTAGTTCAGGACTTTTTATTGTTTGCAGTTGCTAAAATGAGACTCCACTCACTTTTACTGCAGCTACCAGCTACTACAATCCGAAGCTCTGTTCCTCCCGAGGGCCTCCAGAGCATTTTCAGCTGGTATTACAAGCAATGAGGTGGAGTAATTTATCCCAGAAATTACAATGCTGCAGCGAAATGTTTCTTTCAACTTTCTTAGAATGACTTTGCATACCCGAAGGGGAAGGAAGTCACTGAGCGACGTGAAATCCACGAGAATTTGTCCTTTTATTAACCTGATCCAGGGATCGTTTTACTTTGAACCTCAGAGCTGTGGGTGCTGATGAGCCACGGCTCCCCCAGTGAGAGTGTAATTATAATGTTCGCAGATTTCTAACCTCTTCTGTGTGAGTTATGGGCTGGAATTTAAATACTCTATCATTTAGCTACCTGGAGAGCGCTGTGCTTTGTTCCCGTTTGATACTGCGGCGTCTTTTCATGCAAGCGACGAAGACGAGACGAATTGTAGGAGGCCGCGTTTCCCCAAGCCCATTGCTGTATTTTCTTCTTCCTGGCATTTACTGGGACTTATCTTCTTTGCATTTCAAACCAAACTACTCGTTCTTTAACAACAGAAGCACACAGATATGGAGTGTACGTCTCATACGAGGAGATACACTCACAAAAGATCAAAACGAGCTATCCTGTCCTGTGAAGATTGCCTCTCACGCTGGCATGTGCAGAGCCGTTCTGTTTCCAAGCACAGATCTGGAGACAGCGATGACACAAAGCAAAGACTAAACAGAGACAACTCGAGAGCGAAAGTCATCCCCCTCGCTCAAAGAGATGCGATACGGAGGCCTCTCATCACCTCCATTGTGCTAAATCAAAACAAGGCTTCAATCGATGTTTTGCAAAAAGAAAAAAAAAGTCTTCATTTATGTGCAGCTGTGTTGTGCTCGCCAGAAAACTGTTGTCTGTCTTTCATTATTTTGGATCTATTTGACAATTTTGGAAATAAAAAAAACCCTGAATGAATAATAGGACAAACAGGCTGCTGGTCTGTGGCTTACAGCCCAGCGGTTGCTCTCTGGTGTAATCGGCACAGACAGGGAGTCTATAATAAACACTGGCAGGGGATGATAAGGCTTGTCTCTCCATTAAACTGTTGACGCTGCAGTTTTTACTGGACTGTATGGCACATGGCAGGAAGGCAGCACTAAACATCCCCAAAGCTTTATGATGAGTTTGGGGAGGAAAGAGAGTGGGGGATGAAGAAAGATAAAACAGGGAGGCATAAAAAATAATAATAAAAACAAAACTTGTCCACATATCTTCACTTCCTCATTCACCACTTTTTCCTCAATGTTTCCTCTTTTCCACTTCAGTCTGGCACAAAAAGCCTTCAGTTTGTTGTCACGCTATAAACTGCTGTCACTAGATGCTACTGCAAAAGTTGCTAAAGCACGTGCACTAGAGAGAGCGCATGTCGCGGGTGGCGGGAACTGATGGGACTCAGAAACACCCCCACAATTTAATCTGTTGTTCCTTGGATCATTTCTGATGGATAAGTCCTGATAAGTCCTCAGTGGTGGATTTGTAGTAGGATCACAATCAGCTGATGTAGTGTTCACTTGTTGTCATGGTTACAGTGACGCTGTGCTGCTATCTGGCAATGATACAGAAATCTTTAGCAAATCCATGGATCCATACTATAAGCTGCATCACTGCCAGAATCTAATCACTTGGTCCTTGTGTCATTTCTGACCTTCCCTGAAAATTTCATACAAATCTGTTCGTCTGTTTTTAAGTAATGTGGCTGACAGACAGACAGACAGACAGACAAACGTATGCCGATCGTCACATAACAATGTTGGAAGCACCTTATAAGAAAAACTAAACATCTACAATCACTACAGAAATAAAAATCCTGCAGTCATTAGGACCTCAGCCATGCTTGTAACAGCTGTTTTATTAGTCGAGGAGGTTTAACATATTCAAGCTTTCTTTGCCTTAACCGGATTAACAAAACCTGAAACCAGAATCAATCAGACAGTGGTTATCAGGTGTCTTTGTGTTTTAGGTTTCCTTCACTCTGCATAACAGAAGTCGTTTAATGCATAATTTGACTCATTTTCTGTGTAAATTTGGCCAATGGCATGCCGCATACTTCAGTCAAGAGGAATGGTTGTTCAAATTGACAGCTATGAAGAAAACTCAAAAAAAAAAACTCTCGATGAAAATATTGTTACTGTAAATGATGCAAGGGAGGAATGCTAGCAGAAAATTGTTAATCGTGTGAATGAATATATTTTCTCTATTTGTCACCAAAATTTTTTTTTCTTGGGTACACTATCAACACATTCTGTGAATTCAGAATATTTCCTACTTTTAAAATCCCTGTGCAATATCTATACTTCTATATATACTAAAATATGTGCTATATTGTTATTTTTCTACTTACAAACAAATCTGTTCAATGGAAAAAAAATAAGCTGTGCAATATTATTGCTTTTATTTCTATTCATGAAAAATCTGTGCATTATCACAGGTTTGTGCAATATTGTTATTTCTAGAGCTAGTATTTATGTATATTTTGGTTTGTTTTTTTATTTTTGCACTACATTCCTTAAATGTTTCATTATTGTTGTAACACTGCAAATTTCCCTGGATAAACAAAGACATCATATTTTATCTTATCTTATCATAGTTTATCTTTTCTTGTCTATATATTATATCTACACATGTTATATATTTTACTCAGTGCACTCTGCAGCTGCTTATTTCTAACATGACTGCTGCACATTAGAGCTCTTGAACTTCAAACATTCGAACATTATACTCATTAATTGTGTAAGTACATATATATATATATTTACTTTATCACCCAAAAATGTATCTGTGGTACAATGTCAAAACATTCTGTGAATTAGGAATATTTTCTTCTTTTAAAAACACTGTGCAATATCTATACTTCTACATGTACTAGAATATGTGCAATAATGTTGTTTTTCTACTTACAAACGAATCTGTGCAACATTAATGCATTTCTCTGCATTTCTATTCATGAGAGAAAGAATCTGTGCAATACTGCTAATATGTGCAATACTGTTATTTGTAGAATTGGTTCATATGTATATTTTAGTTGTTTTTTTTTATTGTTGTGCTACATTCCTTAAATTGTCCTTAAACACCACAGCATTAACAAAGACTTATCTTGTCTTATATGATGCAAAAAGTACATTTAGGTCAAAGACTGTCCCATAATGAAGGATATCTCTGTATTTTTTGACCAGATCAAAGTGAAACTAATGTTACTGATTGAATTTTCTCTGTGATAAATGCAAATAGACCAATCAGTTTTCTAATCTGTGTTCTATCAGCTCAAGTAAGAGGAGGTTAAAACAGATTTGGCAGCAATTCAGGACCAAGCATGACAACATATTTAAGCATTTTCTGCATCACCGGCTACATGCACGAAGGTTTTCATGGCGAGACAACGCACACAGGAGGCAATGCATAAGTTCATTCAGCTCAACAGGGAAAGAACCGGTGAGAAAATGACACTTTTTACAGTCAATTTCAATCCCAAACTCTGTACAGCATATATGATCTAGCCAACTGTATGCATCGGAGCCACATTTTGACACTAAAAACTGACCACTGGGGGCAGTAACAACAGAGAAAGAGCAACTTCTGTTTACAACAGAGTCACAAGAGTCTTGCAGGATTCACTGCAACATGTTTCATAATAAAAAAAACACAGTAAATGATGTTATCTTACATATAAATGCTAAACTCATGTTACAATGTGGTCTAGTTCATTATGTGAAATGCACACAGACACCATCTTTAGACTTTTGTGAGCATTGTCTCCTTTGAGTCACTTACTGTATGTGTGGGGATGGAAATCTGAGGCCTGCAGATACTAAGAGGACTACAGTTATAGAATATAAGCACATTGAATGACTACTACTGAAAATTTTAGCTGTAATTACTATGAATGGTATAGTCAAGTGTCAAAATCACAGGGATTACAACTTTAAAAATGGCTTTGGAAAAAACAAAAAAAAACCCCACCAGTGATCAGAATTTGAGTGCAATTGATCTCAAATGCCTCCCTGCCAGTCACTGCAGCCACAATATCACAGTGTGCTGTTATTCATTCTGGAGCAAGTGGGCTAAATGAAGCTTAAAACCACCACAGGCCCCGACAGATTCTACAAAAAGAAATGTTTCCTGAAACCACAAACGCTTGCGACTTTCAGGAAAACTCAGAAATCTTTTATTTTCCCATGATTTGTCTTGATATATATACTCTAAATGGTACAAATCCTAGAAAAAAAAAGGCTTATTCTCACAAAGTTTTAAATGTATCCTTTCAAACGCACGACTGGAGTGTCACAAAAAATATATATAATATTGAAACTGAAATGTGTGAACGCAGCTGCACTTTACAGCAAAGTCTTACTCCTGCTTTGTCACCGACGATCCATCCATCCATCCATCCATCCATCCATCCATCCATCCCTCCCTCCATCCATCCATCCCTCCATCCATTCATGCCACCATCCATCCCTCCACTGAGCCATGAGAGTCTTCTTCTTTATCTGTTGAATGTTTGCTTCATTTGCCCGCTCAGCCCTGCCTTGTTTGAGGGGATTTGAGGGGCGAGATTGCTAATCCCAACTTTGAACATGAATCAGCATCCAGGGGGAAGGCCTCCTGGATTCTCAGCCTCTTTCTTATGATAATGGTCCAATCAGTATGGCCGGAATGATGAAAATGCCAGCCGGCTTATCTCAGTGGGACAGCTTGGCGGTGGTAAGGGAGGCCTGTCAGAGAAACAACAAGAACCTGTTCTGGAGAGAAAAAAAAAAGAGGAGGAGGGTGCAGCTCTTAGTTCGACTAGCTAGCTGAAATGGTATCAGTGTGTTTTGTGCGTATGTGGGTGGATATAAAGTGAATAAAAAGCATGATTGCATATGTTGCATTTGCATGAATGCACATTGCGGGAACTGGAGTGTGTGCATGTTTATGGGGTTGCGGTGTTTATGCATGAGTATGCCCTCTGCTGGGGCTGATGCTGCTCGCTGTGTGGGTCAGATGCCCCAGAAAACACTGATCCATCGCTCTCACATTTCTGAAATTGATAACTGCTGACCAGGAGATAACTTTTTTCCATCAGAGCGGGTTTAAAGTGCATGCACGCGCTGCTTTTTAACCGACTTGCACGAGCAGGAAGGCCGCCTGTGGACATGTTTTGGGATCTTTATGGAGGCTGATATGAGTGAACTTTGCCCACGCCGGTCTCACGGCTGCAACAACAGCTGCCTTTAGTCAGCGTCAGCGAAGCAGCGCGAGGCTTCAGTCACATCGTGAATCCGCTCGTCTATGGGAGGCATTACGGCATTTGGCATGGACGAAACGTGTTAACTACCAGTAAGGTGGAAGCTCTGGCCAGCTGGGGAGGAGCGGGAGGATGGGACCGGATGGGAATCGGGCTGTGTGTCCGTCCCCCTACATGAGAGCTTGAGTTACAGTGAGAGGCATCACGCCAGATTATGGGGGCTAAGCAGGGGGCACTGTCTGTCTCTGGGCTCGCTGCTTGGACTGGACTCGGCTGGACGGGACACACAGCTGTTCCTGGCCGCTCTGCACTAGACACTCCGGCGTCCAGTAAAACTGCACAGCATGGGTGTGTGTGTTTTTACGTCTGTGTTAATATTTGTTTTGTTAGAGTTCCTGCTTGGGTTTGTGCTCGTGTCCAATTATGTGCAAGCAGAAATACAGTCCTCTGATTGCCCGTTTTCCAACTGTGTGATGAGGGATCGCCTTCTGTGATGCAGAGACTATAGCCGCTAACTTATCCGAAGACGCCCCGGGGCTGCAGTTCTGTAATGAGAGGCCATTATCGCTGCACTGGAGATAAGAGGAGCGCCGGCCTGCAGGCGACCTGCGCTGCTCGCTGTCACTACCCAGGAATAGTCGCTTGTATCTCCAAATTAAATTCTCATCTGCTTCCCTCTCTGCCTCTCGCAACCCATTACCTCAAATGTTCCTGGCCACTCTTTCCTGTTTATCTGAAGTATTTTCTTGCTCCTTCTTTCTCCGGCTCATGCCTCCGGATTGGCGGGGCCCAGGTGGGATTGTGCTTGTCAGTGGAGGCGGCGGGGTAACAAGCGGAGTGATTACGAGCGCACCTCCCTCAAAATAAAGCCGCCTCCATCAGAGGATAGGAATGGCATGTACAGTGTGCCAGCCCAGCGCCAACCCATGAGCTCATTTTCTACAAGCGTGAGTGCAGAGCAGACGTGGACACCATATCCTGAGAAGAGTGCGTGTGTCGCGTTTGTGACCTTTGGGCGCGCTCAAGTTACATTATGTGTGAAATTTCAATGTGACATCATGTACATAATCATTAGTACAAGGTTGCAATTGAATACGGATGTGACATTATTATGGAAATTCTCGGTGCAGTGTAGTTTATACTGACTCTTTAATAGAGTATTTCCTTTTAAAATACCAAAATGTAAGTATTAAAAGTCCTCTTTCATCCATGTTAGCTTCCTGTTAAGTTTCTTTTTAATTTTTTTCTGTTGACTTTCATTTACCCTATTGGACAACATTTTCATAGCATTACTTCCACACAACCAATAGCAGCACTTGTTTTAAAGCTGATTCGATACTACTACTACTACTATTATTGCTACTATTACTACAGAGCTGAGACAGGAAAGATCTGCTTCTGTTGATTTTCATTTACCCAAATGGTGTCCAATAGGGTGCTATTACTACTACTACTACTACTACTACCACTGTTACCACTACTACTACTACTACTATTATTACTGCTACTACTACAGTTGAGACAGGAAAAATCAGCTTCTACTGACTTTTATTTACCCATTCAACACCATTTGCATAGCATGACTTCCACACAACCCAACCAATAGCAGCACTTATGTTAAAGCTGATTCGATACTACTACTACTTTTATTGCTACTACTACTACTACTATTACTGCTACTACTACTATTAATGCTGCTGCTGCTACTATTACTGCTGCTGAATTGAGACAGGAAAGATCTGCTTCTATTGACTTTCATTTATCCATTCAACACCATTTGCATAGCATGACTTCCACACAGCCCAACCAATAGCAGCACTTCTGTTGAAGCCGATTCAACAGTAAAAACTTCACTAAGTGTGTATAAAGGAGGAAAGTTGGACCTGAAGTCCTTCACATTCAGTGTGTCCTTATCAGCGCTGCTCACAAAGCCAGGCCTCAACACTCTGAACTGGAAAAAAAACACAGAGTTGTAGAGAAATGTGCACAGAAATGGGAGGAAACGAGGAGAAAGTGTAAACAGAACACACACATTCTCACAACAGGGCTGGATTCACAGTTGGCGACCGAAAGCAGCAACTTCAGTTCAAAAGTTGTGTCAAAAGATCTGTGGGGAAAGTACTTCAGATTAACACTGTTCAGGTGCTTAACTTTGGTCGGCACATTCGGATGATTTAAATTCACTGCCGGTCCACATCTGGGAAGCTGCCCAGTTTTCCTTCTGCTAAGCTTTGAGGGAAGGAGGTTTTCTAACGCTTCGTGCTCATCCCTTTATGGCAAGCATGTGTGGACACAGTCAAAGGAATTACAGACCAAAGACAAGCAGCATGGTGGTGAAATTTAATTGATAAAGGAGCAGATAATATGATAAAATAAGAACGGACTGAAGACATTTTGCTGTGATGTCACACAAACACATAAAGACAGACTCACAAAGTAAACGATGTAATTATATAAGACTGATGCTCAGACCAGTCTGTCTCACTTTGTTCTGTCAACTGTAGAGTCCTTCAGCACTATGGATTTACTAGTTCAATACTACTGCTACTGCTACTACTGATGCCAATATCGGGCCGATAATATCGGTGGGCAGGTAATATCGGATATCCCTAGTTACAGGAAACTATGAAATTAGATTTGAGAGTACTGAATGTGCAAAGTAAAACACACACACAAAGGAGAATTATAATTGAACACAGTTGAGGAAACGGAGCTTTAAAGTGAAGGAAAACAGACTATCTCTCAAGTGCAGTTGCTCTGAGATCTATTATCATTCTGCTCTGATGGTGAACATCTGGTTAATGGATCCTGGTTCATGGGTTCATCTGATGATTCCGTCTGTTGGTCTTCATCTGGCCCGAAGCCTGGCGGCGAACACGAACTGCTGTCTCACCACTTCCTGATTAGACTGTATATAAATGAGCACCGGCGGCCGACACATCATCACAGCGGCCTCATGGTGAAACAGAAAACACAGGTTCCCCTCTGGCACCGCTTTCCACACGAAACAGAGGAGAAAAGGTTTCCACGACACTAATCCGTCACACTCTGCCATGCCTGTCCACGTTCAAGCAAATGTTCATCAATCATGTGTGTCTGGTGACATACACAACTCTGGTACGCTGCCAGTTTGTCCAAAAGTGACTCAAAGGTGGCCGCCGTCGCTTCCGTGTAGGGCTGAAACGATTCCTCGAGTTATTCGAGCAATTCGATCACTAAAATTCCTCAAGGCAAAATTCTCTGAATCGAGGCTTTGTTTAATCCACTTCATACTAGACCCAGGCCACTAACTGGTGGACCAAGAGTTTATCCTGGTCAGGTGTCGACAAGTACATTGATTCAATCTCAACAGAAAACAACCCTTTCAAAAAAAGGCAATTTGAACTTCAACTTCTCTCTTGGCAATGAAGAAATGGTAAACAGAAGAGATAAAACAGTCTGGAAAGGAAAAGTCTGTTTTGGCTTGTGCATTTTAACTGGATGAGACTTTAAATAAAAGAGTGATAGAGGATTAACTGAGGAAGCACAAAGGAAACACAGGCTGATAAGCTCGAGGATTAAAAGGACTATCCGGTGCCAGGTGGCAACAAGATTATTAAAAAACCAAACCTATAATCAACAAGAAAAGCACTCAGAGAGCTCAGTACTCCACCAAGGCTGCTCAGTCTTTGTATCATTTCTGATGGATAAGTCCTGATAAGTCCTCAGCGGTGGATTTGTAGGAGGATCACAATCATGTGATCATCAGCAGGCAGCTGACGTAGTGTTCATTTGTTAACAAATCCATGGATCCAGACTATAAAAATCTAATCACTTGGTCCTTGTGTCATTTCTGACCTTCACTGAAAATTTCATCCAAATCTGTTGGTCCATTTTTGAGCAACGTTGCTAACAGACAGACAGACAGACATATGCGATCATCATCATCCGCTGCATTCCTTGCTCAAGTAATAAATTATAAGGAGATTTTAAATTTGACGGGACGCTTCTAGTGTTTACATCATTGGTTTATCAGATCAGAGGGCTGAACTACGAAGGCAGTCCAACAAATCCAGGCTTTCTTTGTGTGAGTCGGCTCGACAAAAACTAAAACCTCAGTCAGAGTTAACAGGTATGAAGGTGGTTTTCAGCTTCTTAGTTAACTCAGACTTTCTGCTTCAAACTCGCCACACAAACAGGAGCATTTAATGCATCATTTGACTTGTTTTCCACACAAAATTAACCCATTGTGAACAGGTTGTTTTAATGGAGAACGACGAGGAACATAAAAATTTATGATGATAAAAAGCTGTGAAGTACTCACCAACTAAGTACACGTAGGTTCCCAAGGCTTTGAGTTTTAGCTGAATACCCCTGTACTATACTATATATGTACTTCCATATATAGTGCACTTTGACGCTGTAACACCAAGCGTGGAATCCGATTACTCGATTAATTGGCAGAATAATCGATAGAGTACTCCATTACTAAAACAATCAATAGCTACAGCTCTACTTGTGTGGCACATGTGGAACCAACCAAACCCTTCTGTTGACCAGAGAACCGCCAGTCTTTGAAAGCACTCAGCCCACTGGAGACACCTGGAGCTCCGAATTCACCCAAGAACCCCATAAAACCCCTTATTTTACGCCCTCGCCCTCCATCGAATTCCACCCCGAAAGCATGCAACAGTGACGTTTTGATGGCTGGTGTTTGCAGGAGGCTCATCAATCAGCTCACATTTTTATGGTCAAGCATAAACATTGGAATACTTTGCTCCGTTGCACCTCCGAGCTTCCCCTCCTTCCGCTTTACCATTATCGGCCGATTCTCCACGGCGCCGCCCACTTCGACCACGCTGTAGATGCACCGCAGAAAGCTTTGAGAGCTGCAAGCAGGTGTAAAAAACCAGCTCAGGAGGAGGAAAAAGGAGCAGGATGGGGTGAGGTATGCTACATGCTCCACTTAAAGCTGCTTCCTTTCAGTGTGTGGCTCCTTCATGTGGCAGAAGCCCATTAATCATTGCTGCTCAGTGACAGGACCTCTGGAGCTCCAACGCTACCACAGCAACACACCAACCCCACCCCTAGTGCCACAGACACGGAGGAGAACGCCCTGATGTTACCAGAACATGTCCAGTGATCGTCTCCTGTCATCTATTTACCAATCCATCTTCACATCCTCCCACTTTCACAAGCATCAAACACCATTCATGAAACATTTCCCGATTAGCGTCTCTTAAATTATGACCTAAACCCATCTCTAGTGTCTCCTTACTGAAAATTTATGAGATTTATTTATCATAGTTGCTGATTTTATTGAGTCCTGCTTAGTTTTGTCCTCATTTTTCATGTTTTCTTCTGGTTGTTATGCTACATTCTGGTCTAGAAGTCACATCTGCCTTTTAACGCCTCACCTTTTTTATAAATGTCCTAAAATTTTTGACTTATCCTGCCTCTAATGTCCCCTTTTTCCAAATTTATGAAATTTAAGAGATTTATTCATGATAGTGTTCCCTCAGTAGCCTAGAAGTCATATCTGCCTGTCTTTTAACACTTCACCTTTCTATTAATGTCCCTAAATTTTGGGCTTATCCTGCCTCTAGTGTCTCCTTTTTCGCAAATGTATTAAATTTATAAGATTTATTCATGACAGTTGCTGATTTTGCTTAGTTTTGCATCGTTTTTTCCTTCGTTTTTGATGTTTTTATAGGTTCTTGTGTTACATTCTGGTCTAGCAGTCGTATGCTTTTTAACAAGTTTCTATTATGCCTTTTCTATTAGTGTTTCTGATTTTTTGACTTATCCTGCCTATAGTGTCTCCTTATCGCAAATTTAGGAGGTTTATTCATGATAGGGTTCCTCAGTTGGTGATTTTTTTGAGTCTTGCATCATTTTTGCCTATTTTTTTCCATTTATTTTGGTTGTTGTGTCACATTGTAGTCGAGATGTCGTCTGTCTTTTAACGTCACCTTTATTTATTAATGTCCCCAAATTTTTGGCTTATCCCGCCTCTAATGTCCCCTTTTTTGTAAATTTATGAGATTTATTTATGTTAATCAGTGATTTTATTGAGTCTTGCCTATTTTTTTCCTAATTTTTCATGTTTTCTTCTAATTGTTGTGTTACATTCTAGTCTAAAAGTCTGCCTGATTGATTGATAAATATAACTTTAAAATCACATCAAAGAAAATAAATCGAGTGAAACAACAACAAACCAGAGTTCTCATGTTTTGCTGTTACTCACAGTATCTTGAAATAAATCTGATTTGAAACCTAAACGACTGAAGCGACTCCTTTAATAGAAGCTTCTGACAGAGAACAGAAAACAGTTTTATTGATAACACATCACATTTTTGCTTGAGCTGGTTTAAATCGAGCACAGATTCCCCTTTTTTCTAACAACATCACACACAGCTTCAGGATGTCTGTCATCAATGACATTTGCACAAACCAAATTCTTGATAAATATACATTTTGCGGTTGAATAACTGAACAGAAGCTGAGTTTTTTTTGGTGAAAACTTATATTTAAACCTCTCTGCTTTTCCCTTTCATGTGACATTAAATAAACAAGTCTGGAATTTAATATCTTTGGGGTGGGTCTGAGTCCACACATCTTGACTGAAGACAGTGGAATAGTTATATGCCCATACGCCATTCTCATATTTCTTCTCTTTTTTTAACATCTTGCACTGGTATTGCTGAATATTTCCCTTTTATGAGCTCTATATATCATGTGCAGCACTATTTGAGCAGAAGAAACAGCCTGAGACACTTCTGTATTCTGAACCGGTGGAATAAAAGTGCTATTCCTGCTGCCACCACTAGGGGCTACCTACTCCACAGGTTTGTCCACTGGAAAGCAGAAAACTCCCTCCAACAGCAGCCACTTCTCATGACAAAGGATTAGAGACTGAACATGTTAGAGAAACCTGCATTAAACCAGCAGCGTGCATTCCACTAATGGAACCATCAAAGTTTTGACTGAATGAAAGAAAACAGAAGAAACTGAATTTGAAGCAGAGACTTCCACACAAATCATGTGTAATTCTACTTTTTTCCATTTCTGTGTTATAAAATAAGGAATGTATGTGTATATGTGTGTTTTTCTCTCAGTGACAAAATGATTACCCTGCAGAATGATCCAATAAGATGAGAAGGACAAATTACACCCCTTTTCTGCAACTACACGCAAATTCAACACAAACACATAGCCTGCATGTGTGTGTTAACCCTTTCTGGAAACAGCATGCTGTTGAGATACGCCCCGGCTGCAGCAGTGAATGTAAACAATCGTGTTTCTGAGCGTATGAGAAGCAGATGAGACGGATAACAAATTGAAGACGTGCAGTTTTGTTTGTCACTGTGTCGGTGACGACTGCTGCATGAATGCACTGGAGAGGAGACGGAGGATACGGGCTGGAGAACATGAGCCAGCAGAGAAGCACATCTCAGCTGCTTAAAGTGCGTCTAGATGCAGAAATAAACACACTGAAGGCAGCAGTGTTTTCTTCTTTCTCTGACGGTGTGATGTCAATAAAAAGGAGTGACAGGAGGAACTATGATCCAGTCAAGAAAGCTAAAAAGATGACCTGTTTCACCTCCATTTACCAACATATCTAACATGGGATGACAATAAACTACCATAAGAAACAACCATCATAGCAAAAATGTTGATTTATTCGTCCTCAAAACATTAATGTCATCCAAATCAGTCAAACACATTCTCCTCAAATCCTTCTCTTTGCATACTTTTCAAACCCCTCCCTCTTATTCTCTTCTTCTGCAGCCTCAAAAATGACTACTTTTGTGCTTTTTCCCACACTCACACCACGTCCTGATCACTCCATGACTGCATGTCTGTTACAGGCATGACACTTTTGCACTCATATCTTTTTTTTAACAGAACAAGATTAAAAAAATTGCATATAAGGCCACTGACAGACAGCATGAGGATGTCTGTGTCTGTTTTCTTGAGGTGGATGATAGTTTAAATTATACTGAGATGCACTGAGATGATCATTTCTTGAACTAACATTATTTGGAAGTTTTTCCTAACCCTCCTGTTGTCCTCATTTATGGGCACCAAAAAAATATGGTTTCCTTGTCTGAAAAAAACCCAAAAATTCTTCAAAAAAAATCTCCAAATTTCTGAAAACTTGCAAAACCTTCAGGAAGAAAATTCCAATAATTCCTTAAGTTTCCCTTAAAAGTTTTATTTTTTAAAAAATCCCCCAAATTTGGCAAGAAAATTCTTGCAAATATTTTCAAAAAAAATGAATAAAAATCTTCCAAAAAAAATCCTCAAAATATCTACAGTGATTCCATATATATCAGTAAAACTTCTAATATTTTCTTTAAGAACATTCACATAAAAATCAACCAAAATCCAGCGAAATTCACTGGATTTTGGTAGATTTTTTGTGAATGTTCTTAAGAAACATTTTTAACATTTCTTTTCTTCCACCAAAAATGCTCAAAGATTTCCCAAAAATGTTGAAAATGTGGACATCAGAATTTTGTCTGTGAAATTTTTTTTTCTCCACATTTTCAAACTTTAAACCGGGTCAATTTTGACCTACAGGACGACACGAGGGTTAATTAATTAGGGTATTTTTTAACATAAGTTTCTTCATCAGGATACTAAAATTGCTGTTTCAGATATTTATTTGGGATTCTGTTGATTGAACAGACTTTTGTCTGTGAGATATTTTCATGTTTGATTTTGACTGGAGTGTTTTCTTTTATACTGAATTAAGAAATGAAAATGAAATTGATGACTACGGTTCTTTTCTATCTTGTTGGATTTTGTATTTCTGTGGGGAATGAGTTAACTGAACTAACCCTTAAATCAGTTGTGAAAATACCTTTAAAAGTGGCAGAATAACGTTTTTTTTTTTGTTTTTTTTGCACGTGTCTGACACCAATCTCAGTTTGACTAATCTGATTCATGATATCCCTCCACTACAAGCAAACATGAATTCAGCAGATAGTTCCAGGGTCAATCTATAACTGAGGAACTTTTGAACTCCATAGGATATATCTTGCAAACATTTTTATTAAAAATAAAAAAAAAATAATGTTTTTATGTTCATTATGATCATGTCTTTACAAATTCCATAATTATTTGTTATGGAAACAATCATTTATTAATAAAAAATGACTGGATATCACTAAATGTCAACTAAATAACCATCTGAATTTAATACCAACCACCTTCTAATGAGCTAAACAATAATAAAATGAGCTGATTCAGAAATAGTTTGGATTGTGTTCTTTTTATTAAATTGAGGTAATCATGACAGATATTTCTTTTTTGGCGATATATCAAATTTTACATCTGTGTCCGAGAAATCATTTTCCACTAAGTTCCCCATTCCAAAAACACCTCTCCAGGAAGTGTGTTAATTCCAGATCACATGACCTGCTCCACATGATGTCATTTCCTCCTGGAGAAAAGACTGGCCAGATTCCAAGGCTTTCTGAGTTATTCAATATAAAATAGTCAACAGGTTTACTACAATATTTTTTGAAATAACTTTACATTGTACTGAATTATAGATGTAATATTTAGAAGAATCTTTCTCTAAAATGCCATGTGGTGTTTGGTTATAGGTGGCCATGTTGATTTTAGGCCTGAAAACAGCTAAAAATGTCTACTATGATACAAAATGTCCCACTATTACATACTGACCCTCCATCTTTTAAAACTTCTTTGGTGGATTTGGATGCTTTTGACTGGGTTCCTCCAGGACCTTGACACTTCCTTAAACTCTAAAAAAGCACTAATTAAAACAGAAACCAAACACAAAGATGTAAAGTCATGACGAACTTGATTGAGGAAGTGGAACAACAGAATAAAGAGATAACACAAAAAGTCTGGGGTTTGCTGGTTGGTAGGATTAAAGCTAAGCACCTTATCAAACCCAACAATGGATGTCATCAAGCAATCTACAGAACCTGAGAGGAATCAGGAGGAAAATGTAGCATCTACCTGCTAATATCTTCCTCTATTTGCACCTTTTTTTGTGCAGAATTCACAGGTAAGCAGTAATAAGTGGCTCCTGCCATCTGCTCCTTCAAAGAGATTTCACTGAATGTAGGAACAAGCACTGAGGGGAGAGGAACTAGAAAATGCCTGGAAGGGGTGTCAGAGCTAATTGTTTCCTATTTAGCCAAATCAAATGAGTGGCGTCTTTGAAGGCTGGTAAAATACGACCGGGCTGTTAGATATGAAAAGGACTTGATTAAAGCCATTAAAGAACCCTGAGGGGTCACTGGACGCAGGATGGAAACGTCTGTTTCAGTCTAAGAATAACCACGTTTTGATGGTTTCTGTGGCAAATCCATTTACTGACTGCCACTGGAGAGAAATATGAATATTAATAAATCAAGATTTTAAACATTAGGGGTTGGAAATGCCAGAAAAAGATGTGTGATGGTAATGAAGATCTAAGTTGAAATTAAATGAAAATGCAGAGAATTGCCAGCAAATGAGCCTCAGAGAGAAACAGCAATTTTGACATGATTATTAATGTAAAAATGTAATCAGAGACTAAAATAGCTTCGGCTTTGACTCTGTTTTCATAAATATGATTATTACTGTGACAACAGAAGGGAGGAGAAAGAAAAAAAACTTGGCTTAAAAGCGATCTCTCTTTTTGCCAGTGTTATTACATGTGCAAAAGTCACCATCAAACTGGATTAGGGGAATAGGATTGCGATGCTCGCCTTTGATCTGCCAGATTACAGTAAATCTTCCACGGCACAGAATGAAAAGTTAGCGAGAGAGAGAAACAGAGATGGGGAGGAAGAGGGAGGAGGAGGAGGATGATATCCAAGCCGTCTCCTCTCCACTAAGCCGAATTCTTCCCCCTTTGCCTCGTGCTTCCAGGAGATTTGGTGGAGCTGTGATGTCTGAGTCCGAGGAGACACAATCAGGACAGTTGCTAATAAAGAAAAAAAAAACTGAGACAGAGATGGAGAGAAAAGAGAGACAGAAATAATGACGTCTCCATTTATTCCACCCCACTCGGCCGTGCAGTACGTGAAAGGAGATCAAATGTTTCGATGAGATAAAAGCTCAACGGAATCACGGCACCATTCTCCCTCGACTCTTTTAATCTACGATACTTGATGCATGGTGGGTGCAACCGCTCTGCAGAGCTCGCTGGCAAATCGAATATATTAGATCCTCAGACTACGTCAGAGTGCGGTTAGATTAGAGCGGCTGTCTGTTCATCTTTGCGGATGAACAAGGCCTGATAATAGCTCTGCTAATTAACTCCAGACTACACTGGAGGCTCCTGGCTAATGGCGGAACAAACGTCCCCTCCTCTCCTCCACCACCACCACCTCCATCCAGCTCTTCCTGCCACCTTGACAGCATGTTCACTTAGTCATAATGATGTCTTTTACGCAACAAAACTCCCTCAGCGCCGCTACCTTCCCCCGCCGTAACGAGACCTTTAGCGCGGCCGTCTCATCTGCCCGGCTGTCGAGAACCCCTAAGATCCCTTCCACCATCTTGATAATGAACCTCTCTCCAGAGCCAGCTCGGAATTAATCTCCAAGCAGCGGGGGAAGGATTGAAGACAGGAGGACGGATAGCGAGGGGGAGAGGGTTGAAGAGATTGCAGAGGTGTGAAGGAAAAGAGAGTTTTTGGTGCCAAATTCATCAGTGCATTAACCCTCGTGTCGTCCTGCGGGTCAAAACTGACCTATTTCAAAGTTTGAAAATGTGAAAAAAAAACACATTTTCATAGTGAAACTTCTGATGTCCACATTTTCAACATTTTTGGGAAATCTTTGAACATTTTTTGGTGGAAAAAAAGAAATGTTAAAAATGTTTCTTACGAACATTCACATAAAAATCAACCAAAATCCAGCGAATTTCACTGGATTTTTCAAACAAGGAAACAATATTTTTTGGTGCCTGTAAATGAGGACAACAGGAGAGTTAATAATTGCTCAGAAATCCTGTCACTGCGAGGCCGGCCTTATTCCTCATGAGTCAGACGGTCCTCTCTGTTGGCGTCACCGTGTTCTCTGGCTAACTGCTCAGGACAGGCCGGCTATCAGTGATCCTTTAGACGTCACATTAGTCATCAAGTCAGGGGAAGTCAGGGTGATTGCACCGTCCATCCTAACAACAGCAGCGCATCCTTCTGCTGCCGTTTCTTCACAGCTGTTCATTAATTTCTGTGTTTTTTCTTGGACTTTCTATTCCATACTTTCCTCTGCTTCCCGTCCATTCTCCTTTCTACTCTCCTCTCTCTCTCTGAGTGCCCAGTGTGCAGGCTCTGGGGTAAATAGCTGGAAAACATTCAGACATTAATCAGCCCGTCGCTAGTCAGCGCTGACATAACAGCCGGGCAGGATAAACACACACATGCAGACATGCGAGCGTGCACACACCCCTGCAAACACTGGCAGGTAACTTTTTTTCCCTCTACAGCAGGATAAACAGGTAATCAGTCTGGAGCAGGACACTAATTGGCACACATACTGTACATGTGCACGTATGCACACGTGAACTGTCTGCTTAGAAGGGGACAGTAAACAGTGGTGGCCTCGTGTTGGTGATCTAATGGGGAGTCCAAAGGAAAATATGTCCACAGCCCCATCTGGACGGGTCCAAACTGAGATCATGTACCTGCATGGGTGAACTTTCTTTGTTTCCTTTGTATGTGCCTACTGTCAAAGTGAGTTCAGACTGATAATTAAGCAACATTTTGTCACAAATTTGGCATTTGCTGTATATTTATGTTAGCACAGACTGTATAGAAAGACCAACAAACCCTCCATGATGTCACCATATAAAAAATACAAACAATAAACTGTAAAAAAAGAAAAATGTAATAAATAACTGTGAAAAAAATAGGTTAAAATGTAACTTTCAAAAACTCCAAAACATGTGATGACAACAGCAAATATCACATAAATAATTATATTTTTAGCTGATTTAAAAGCAGAAAAAATGTGTAGTTTTACAGCTAGAAATGGTATAAGAATGTTGGTAGTGTTTTTTTTTAGCCAACGTGTAAATATTTTTGTCTTTTCTTTCTTTTTCTTTTCTTTTGTTTTACTAGATATTATTCATGATTGAACAAAGCAGAGAAAATCAAATTTGTAAAATAACATTTAACATATTCCTTCAGAGAGCTCAGTCCTCCTCCAAGGCTGCTCAGTCGTGTCATTTCTGATGGTTGAAATCTTGAAAAAATTCAATGCCGAAATCACGACACCATAGAATGTGTCCATGTAATATAGATGTACCCACAAAAAAATGACCTTGCGCTGAGCACAGGCGTGTGTTATACATGTGTACGATATGTACGGATACTGAATCACGTGACCTAAATATGTAGCAGGCGGCGGGAATTGATGGGACTCAGAAACATCCCCACAATTTAATCAGTTGTTCCTTGGATCATTTCTGATGGATAAGTCCTGATAAGTCCTCAGCGGTGGATTTGTAGTAGGATCACAGTCAGCTGATGTAGTGTTCACTTGTTGTCATGGTTACAGTGACGCTGTGCTGCTATCTGGCAATGATACAGAAATCTTTTACTAATCCACAAATGCATAAATCTTGAACTAATCTGTGGATGCAGACTATAAGCTGCATCACTGCCAAAATCTAATGAGTTGGTCCTTGTGTCATTTCTGACCTTCCCTGAAAATTTCATCCAAATCTGTTGGTCTGTTTCTGAATCATGTTCTGCACAGACAGAAGGACAAACGTACGCAGATCATCACATAACTCCACCACGTTTCTTGGTGGAGTAATTATGCTCAAGTTTAGGCCTTCATACAATTTCAACAGTTGAGTTATATAAAAATTCAATCCCTGTACAGTCATAATGAATGGCTAAATTAGCAATACAGACCATAACGGTTGTAAACATGTTTACTTCTGCTGTAAAGCTGTTCATTTTAACATGGAGCTCTGTGGAGACTGACTTGCTTTTACAGCCAGCATCAAGTGGCCATTTGAGGAACTGCAGTTTTAATGGTGTCATGTTTCAGCTCTTGAGGGCTGCAGTGAGGTAGTGGTGGTGGTAAATGTTATGTTGTGGCTTCAGACCAACACCTTCACAGGGATTTCATACATCCAGCTGTGCTGCATGGAGTTATATAGTTTCTATGATGCTGCCAGTCAACCAGCAGGGACTCCAGCTATGTTGTTGTTTTTTTTTGCACTCTCTATTGTTGCTCTGCCATTTTCATGCATTTGCAAGCTTTGCTACCTGTCTCTGCATGTCGAACCATTCAAACATCAAAATGTACAGTAATTGCAATCAACAAGTTGATTCTGAAGGCTGCTCCTTAATATGTAAGGTTGTATTCTACTAGTCTGCAGAAAACACACGTCTATCTTTCCTCAAGAGACTGAAACGGAGACACAAACAGAGACTCGCAGATGTTAACACAGGGGGTGACAGAGGGGTGATGTGGTAAAAGCTGTGCTGAACAAAGAAGGTTTGAACCCTGCCAACGAACAACGAGCCGGGGGATTATTTCATAGCAGTTATGGGATGGAAGATTGAGAGAGCAGACATGCACCTCGCCTCACACCTCCCAATCCCCAGCAGACTTTCCCTTTCAGATGCAGGTCCCGCTCTGGTGACGGGAAAAAGCTACAAAGGGTTTTTGCTACATCCCAGACATGAACACACATGTACAGAGACACAGACAAGAACCCAGACACACATGCATGATGGGAAATAAGCACACTGGTTGGTGCATATTTGTACAAAAATATGGGAAAATTCCAGGTAGGGTAATTATTTCCTTCGCTCCCTTGCCGTTTTCTTCTTTATTTTTATTCATAACTGCTCCATGACATATGGCATCAATCTCCACAAATACTGACACTCAACTAGCTGTTCCTATTATTAGCCGTACATCATTACCTCTGAAAAACCACAGGATCCGGAATCAGGGTTCAGGGGTTCATGGGTCAGGACGGTGTGTGTGAAACAGAGGCAGGAGGTGCAGCTGACAGTGAGTTAAACATATGCATACTGTAGTGTGTATTATTCAGAGGCATGCTAAATGAAGATGACATTTAGACATTTGTAATTCTCTAACGGTGCACTAGACTAAAGAACAATGCCCTGCGGGTGGAAACCACAAAAGCCCTTTCAGCGAGGTGATACACATTTTACAGTATAATTGCTAAGATACCCTGTACATGGCCCCTTTCAGTCGCACTCCCTCTCCCCTCATGTCAGATCTGTAATCATTTAGTTAGCAGAACAGACATGTCAATTACATGGAAAATGAGTTTGGTGTGAGAATATCACCGTGAAGACAACTGTGGGCATCCTATATATTTAATCTTCACTTTTTAAATGTATTTTTCTCAAAACAAATCAATTTTTTAACCAAAACCATACAAAAAATTATTTCTGAACTGGAGTCTGAACAAATTTCAGCCAGTTTACGATAATAATGTTGCACCTGTGAGCTGATACTAGCGCTCCAATTACAAAAGAAAGTAAATGTTTTAACTACACTGATTTTCACAGATTCCTGCAACATTTTACATGAACACAGATCAACATCTGGACCATTTTAAAATCTAAAAATTTTAAATTAGAGCCTACTATTTTGAATTTCCAAATATTCTTAAAAAGAGTTGCAAAACTGCACCTCCCACATGTAAAACCTCTAAGAAGTTTGAAATATAAAGTCCTCTTTTCCTCATTGCTAGTCCAATGTGAGATTTGGAAAACTCCTGCAAAAATGTACTTTTTTGCTTCCATCTGATTGAAACAGAAAATTAGAGAGTAAATAACAGCCTAAAAGCAGTGTAAACAAGCTGATATGGCTAAACTGTTTTCAAGAGTTTGCTTATTTCACATCCAGCAGATATGGAGCACCTGTAGTGTATATTTAAAATCACATTTTTGGCTGCCTTAAGTGTCTAATTACCATTATTATTTTCTACTTTACTGTCCCCATGTGGGAGATTTAACACGGGCTATTCAAAGCTGGACTCAACTTTTCATTCATTCTTTTGATTTTACTGCACAGAGCCAAATGTTATTCCTGTGTGTGATCATCACTGAAAACAGTCCTCATATCATCATGCATAGTTGTTACATTGATTATAGGGTTATTGCAGATATTCAACATTATTAATGACAGCGATGCACAAAATGCATTTACATCAGTATTTATAACTGATGCACATTTTTATCATTGAATTCAGTGTAAAAGTGTGAAATAACTTTTACACTGAACAATGCAAAGTTACAGTGGCAGAAGGAACTGAAAAGAAAAAAACCCTCAGGCACTAATAACCACATTATGATTTTGCTTCTCTCCTGCTCTCTGTGCTCACATAAACTGTGCTTTAACACAGACGAACTTCCAACAAAGCTATTTTCAGTTCCATATTTTTCTGATTTTGTTGTTGGAAAATGGAACACTGGCCACAGTATGAAACAGTGACTGAGACGCAGGCAATTAAAGATGACGTTCTTCACCGCTAAAATCCAGATTTTATGACCCTGACATCATCCAACAAAGTCAGCAAACACGAGTTAAAGGCAACAGCTGTGCTGTGAATTCGATTATAATTTAATAGAATCACAAACTTTTTGCCAAAATTAGAGAACAATTATCCAATAAGTAGAAAAGAACTTGAGTTAGCTGCTCCATGCTTATAAAATATCCACCAAGTCCATGTAACACTTTGCTGAACTATTTCACTTAAGAAAGTTTCGTTTGAAGGGCTGATTCATTCTGAACTTCTTGGTGTTACCAGTTTAACTCAAAAGTTTACATTTTAATATGTAAACCACTGCTTATACTTCATACTGTGCTGCATTGTACAATGTCATAGTCTGTCAAAATAGGATTAATGTAAGTGAAGTGTTTTTTTAAGGAACATTAATCAACTACATTCATCACAAGAATAATCGATATTAGTGGAAGCCCAAATCTGGTCATTGCAGCTCTAGAAGGTAACTTTAAGTGCTATATTGTGACCGTAGTGCGCCATCATGCCTGAAACCAGTAACCAAAGCACAGCATGCTGAAGTGCTGCCTGTGCTCTGAGAGTGAGTGATAAAATAGGACATAGATATATTGTGCTGGCAGCCTGTGGGTTTGGGCTTTTAATCCAATGCAGGCGGAACAGCCAGGTCCTCATAAGGGCTCTTTTCATGAAACTGTGGGGCCTGGTGCTTTTCGGGGCCTGGGGTGCAGGGACAAGCCGTCCGTCCCCCCCTCTTCTTCCTAATACCCCCATCCAGACCCTAGTCATCCTCCTTCCACCCCTTTGTGGGGCTTTTCCACTTTGATTTCATGTTTGCCCATCTCATGGATCTGAGAAGGGGCGAGCAGAGACATTCCACAAAGGACCCCATGAGACGCTGCCCCCTCCACTTCCTGCACACTCACACCGCACATACACAATCACACACATACACACCGTCTATATGCATGTGTAGGTAAATACGTGCATGAATATACACACCGACAGCCACTTATATCCGTATGCGGAGCTAAACTTCTTGTTTGTGCCAACTCCCCACAAAACAAAGGCTTTTTTCTGTTTTCTGTTCACTTTTTATGAGTCTCACTCTCATTTGTTGACATGCTTTTGCTCGTCTTGAAGAGGAAAAAACCCAACAAACCCAACCCTGTCACACAACTCTCAGGCTGACGATGAACCCAGCAGACTAGCAAACCACACAGCTGTTTCTCTCCCGCACAGACTGTGAACTGGTCCCCGGCTGGGGGTCCCAGGGTGTTCCCCTGGGGAGCCCCAGAGCTCTGGGTGTTAGTGTTGCCACTGGGGTTTTATAGACTCCCTACTGAGAGCATCTCCTTAGAGCAGACAATGGGGGGCATTTATCCCCAGGGTGACCGTGCTGACCCCCTAAACTCACTCCCCTAAATCCGCCGGGCATGGACTGGCGGCTCCTTTCAGGGAGCCTTTCACAAGGCCTCACAAAGCGTCCTGGCCCATGAGCAAGCTCCTCGGTAATGCATCACTTTTACACTATAAAGAGCAGCGTGGAGATAAGCAAGTTTGTGTCCTGACGTGAATGAATCATCATTGTTTTGTGCAGACCTGTGATTTCATCAAAGCCTGCGGTTCACCTGCGTTACATGTAGGCAGCATGTGCACCATGTAATGACGGTCTGGCTGGAGAAAAAGCAAACGATTAGGTGTTACAGCCACCGGAGCATTTGCAAGAGAGCAGCAGTAAGAACTCCTGCTGTCAATAGAAAAACAGTGATTCGCCCCAGTGACGCACAAAAGAATCAAAGAGCTCTCAAAGGAGTAATAAACATTTTCTATTTCCAGCATCGTCTTTGCTGCCTTTTCTCATCCCCGCTGCTCTTCCCTTTTCCTTAACCTTGTTCCCTCTTTTCAAACACCATCTCTCTCTTTTCAGCCTCACTTCCTTTCCCAGTTTGTATTGTTGTTGTTGTTTCTTCCCCCCATTCCTCCTCTCTCTTTCACTCAGCACTTTTAATTCCACCCCCTATTTTCCTCCTCCAGTCTCGGTGTAAGAGGCGCCGTTTCAATTGTGGGAGGGAAGGAGGGGGGTCGATGTTTGTGTGTGTTTTTGTGTACAAAATAGTGCGCGGATGTGAGTGTGTGTGCAAGTGTGAAAGCAGCAATAAAGAGAGAGAATATATGTGTGCATATTTGTGAGAGAGAGTGAGTTTTCTTGCATGCATATGTGTGTCAGAGAGTCTGTGTGATGGAGTAAAGAGGGTTTATCTCCACTTTAGTTTATGCGTATCCTTTTGGGGACCCCCGCCTCAAGGAAGAGGCTTCCTTTCATTCTGTTTTTTGCATTCCAATGCATCCTATACACTCTGTGAGACCCCGTTAAATGCGAAGAAAATGGGTTGAGAGCGATGAGTGAGTGATAGACGTCTCTGTTCTCCCGCTTTCCTTTTCTATAGGCTCCTATTGGCATTTTTGCGAGTGAAGCCACACCAAATCACATGGTTTTTGTTGCTAATCCAACAGTGAGATTTAGCTCAAATTGAATCATTTTTACCAATATTGTTAGAGTAATGACACCAAAGCCCAATTCCATCAACCAGTAAGGTAACATGATGCTTTATGGTCATGGATACACTTGATAAAGCTTGTTTTAAATAAGAAAATTGCTTGGTCTGACTAATACTAATCTGGACCATACAAATTACAGCAGTAATGTACAGCATACAAGACTTACAGGGCGACAGCATGTAAATGCTGATTTGTATTCGCAAGAGTGACGTGTTTTTCCATTGGTCCATGGCTGTGTTTTCCACAAGCATCCAGGAACTATTGAAAAATATTTACAGGAACAAATAACTCCATAGAATGTGTCAGGTTTTTGAACACTGTGCAACATTTGGAGCCAGTAACCAGCTTTGGCACTTAAATAATCGACTTTTTAGGGAGTGCGATCTGATGAAATATAAGGTAAATTATTCAGACGCATCATGCAACAGCATTCTTTGCTGCTTGATTCAAAAAAGAAAGCTTGTATGGTTCTAATTTTCCAATATGAATCTGTCTGATGCAAACATCATGTACTTTGATTTGATGGTTCTTAGACATACAAACACCAGAAGGGAGATTTAGCTACAAAAAGATGCACAACACTAGTTGTGTGGACATAATTCTGTCTACGAAAAGGATGATGTTGACCAAAAGTAGGTACTCTATTGGCAGTGTCTTCCAATTGTTGGCATTTCACAAGGTGACAGTTTCATCTAAATCTGCACCACTTGACACCAAAGCAAGATCTAAATGACATCCAAAGCAAAAAAAAAAAAAAAAAAAAAAAAAAAAAAATATATATATATATATATATATATATATATATATATATATATATATATATATATATATATATATATATATATATATATATATATATATATTTATTTATTTATTTATTTATTTATTTATTTTTGGATGCTTCTGCCAGTGTTGCACCACACCAGAAAGGATCCAAACAGGAAATAGAAAGCACTACTTAACACAAAGACAGTTCTTAAAAACAAGCTCCTGTCAGCATGCAATACTCCCATGCACCTATTGTTCTCATGTTGCTGTACCAGAACTCTGAAAAATGCAGCACACGAGTTGAAACAGAGCTGTCACAAGTGGAACACTTTGCAGCTGCGAGGGACTCGTGGTCCGGCCTGACAAAGGAGTCCTACATAAGTGTGACCGTCCACGTTATTAATGAGGACGTCCAAGTGAAAAGTCGCTGTTTGCATTTTCCCCAGATGACCATACAAGTGAGAACATGGCAGCTGGGTGTGAGAAAAGCTGGTTGGAGTCTAAAGATAGACATCAAGTCTGAATAACAGGAGACAAAGCAGTGAACATGCCACCAAGAGCAAGTGGACCACAATGCACTGATTTGGGTAGATTGCACCTTGCTTTTGGCAAGTTATACTCATGATGCTAATCTGTTTTTTGATTTAGCAATATGTACTGCAGAAGATAACGTATTATAATGTAAGCATCTATCAATATCGTGCAACCTTAGTTAAAACCTGTGAAAGCAAATGGAAAACTGCAAAAATTACAGATTCTGAAACAAACTGGATTCAACATCTGAAAGTCTGAATTCAAATGCTGCATCTAAGTGTTTATGCAAAGTATGATTTTCTAAAGGAGCGCAGCTTTATATTTTTTATTGTTAGTGTTATGGTTGACCATAGCTCTTAGCATCGGTGCGCTCTGACAAGCTAACTTTCATTTCTCGCCAATGAAAATCTGCGCACTGCGGGACAATTAGGTTTTCCTGCATAAAAAGGTAAACAGGGGCGATCCGATCTGGTTTGTTTCAAAAGATAATGAGAGCAAAGTCCCTCATTTTTCCTTGTTTTTTTTTCCTCCACTGGGCTCAGAAAAGGTTGTTGAGACATAACATGTGGTTGGCTCAGACAAACCACAGAACACGCTACTCTAAACAACACGCCACCATGAGAACACGCTGCCATATTCCACACGATGGCAGCCACATGGGCAGCAGGAAACAGAGGAGAACGCCACAGAATGCTGGCTGCTTCAGTCTGAGATGAACGGATTTTACCTTTGCTAATAATAACAACAATAATGAGCAGAAAATTTGGGCCAGTTTTTAAGATTGTTTCCATAAGTCCATAAGAATAAGGTGGAAAAACAGTTTGCATTGTAAAAGGTCAGACTCCTTCTTAAACACTGTCAACAGACCAAGTCAAAGACAGCTGCTTGAAATTCTAATCTGATTTTAATTATGTTTAACCCTAGAGATTATTCGTTATTCCATCTGAAATCCTCAGCAGCCTTCTGCTCAACCATCCCTGATTTGCTTGAAACTTTTTTTATCATAACCTATGAATATTTTAAATGGTATCTGTGAAGTTTAAAACTCTTTTTTTTAACCAAAACTACCTGACAAGTCTCCTCCAAACCAAGGTTTATGTCTACAAATAGGGGTCTGAGAATCAAAAATATTAGAAATGTGGTTTTCTTAACTCTATTTAGAGACACATTTTGAAATTCCAGATCTATTTTCTACTTGGATTAGACCATCTATCAATATTTTTTGTGTTATAACTAGCCAAACCTGCTGGATCCGTTATGAAAGTTGAACAAAAAGAACCTTGTTTTCACCTTGTGACTGAGTGTTTCATATTAAAAAGTATTTTCCATTAACTGCACCTTGTTTTTATTGCCTATTTTAGCCATATACACTACCAGTTAAAAGTTTGGACACACCTTCTCATTCAGTGTTTTTTATTTAATTATTTTCTACATTGTAGATTAATGCTGAAGGCATCAAAACTATAGAAGAACACATATGGAATTACATTGTGAACAAAAAGGTGTTAATCTTCAGTATTAATCTACAATGTAGAAAATAATGCCAAAAATAAAAAGCACTGAATGAGAAGGTACGTCCAAACTTTTGACTGGTAGTGTACATATTTATAATCTATCTTTATCTAACAGAGAACTTTTGTATTGTTTTATGGCGGCTGCATGAGTCACCACAATTCCCAACTGTTTGCTTTTTCCTGACCTGGGAGTGTCTGTTTATCGTTTGTCCATATGTACTGCTAGGTGTGTGTGTGTGTGTGTGTGTGTGTGTGTGTGTGTGTGTGTGTGTGTGTGTGTGTGTGTGTGTGTGTGTGTGCGCGCGCCCTATGCTGACCTGGGGATAATAGGTACACAAGGGTCAAGCATGCCTGGAGTGCAGAATATGTGGAGCAGGTTGTTGCGTGTTGCCTCGGTGGGTTGGAAGGCAGGTGGGGAGTCAAAGGGTTAAACTAGAACAGGTTGGGGAAGAGGCGCATGCATGCATGTGCCACAGTTGGTACTGAGTTGCAACCGTGTGAAGTCAAAAGGGGTCGGTCGGTCCCAGCTGCATGAGTTCAGGGTTAAAAAGACACAGTTGCTTCAAGCCAGTGAACTAAAACATTCGGTCTAATCCAGATTTTCCAAACATGCAGGCCTGAAACGGCCACGGAGAGGATTTCTGAGCAGCTTTTTCATCGGCCTGCCTTTTATTTGTGTTGGCAAAGTGGGAGAATTTTGCTGTTTCAGAAGAAAAAAAAGAAGACTGATGGGTAGAGGGAGTAGTTCAGCTAATGCACCGCCAGGACCTGCTGAGCTCACAGCAAAAATGAAATATCTTCATCATGTAAATCAGTAGTGACAGTCATTTTTTCCCTCTATGGGGCAAACAAGCGTTGATGCAGCAGGCCTCACACAATGGCCCGAGCAGCAGCACATATATCATCGATCCCCCTTTCACAGCGACCTGCCCACCCGAGTCCCACCGAGCCCCCCGAGTGGAGTTTCTGCATTTCCAGTCATTTTCCACATTTCTCTCCTAAAAGCGCCACACCTCTCTCCTAGAAATCCCCAAAACACCGGAGATGTTCTCACAGAAACCTCGCCGGCTCGCCCTTCGTGCCATCGACGTTTCACACTAACCAGGAGCTCCAGGAATTGGCTCAGATTAGTCCTGAACCATTGGCTTCCTCTGCAGAACTTCTTAGATGTGAGCCAGCCATGGAGAGAACAGTGGGAGTAGGTGGAGGCTGCATTCTTTCGCTTCGGTTTCAGCGCCGGCCTATAAATCTTATTATCAATCTGATCCAGTGGCAGGGCCATCCTTCTGTCCTCTTTGTGCTTTAAGATGCACGTCAGTGAGCGGATGGTTGGACACTTTCACCACCGCAAGGGTGAATAGGTTATGAATCTGACTCCAAACCTTATCAATAGCAACTATTTGCACTGGGAATGCTCGCTTAAATCACTTTCAGCTGTCTGAACAGCCATGAATATTACGCATTCTATGTGAAAATGTTGCACAAAATGAATTTCAGCCCAGACTCCCTGCAATGAATCCCTGCCTTTAACTTGGAAGGATGAAAATGCAGTTGGAGGAGGCATGGAGTTTTCTCTCCTCCCCTTGTAAAATCAAATTTTCCCCTCCTACTTGAAAGGATTTCTCAGATTTCTGGAAGCAATGGCACCCGCACACACACACACACACACACACACACACACACACACACACACACACACACACACACACACACACACACACACACACACACACACACACACACACACACACACACACACACACACACACACACCATGAAGGTTAGGTACTTTTTTTAGACATACTAATAACAGACTAACACTCTACACTGTGATCTTCAAAGCAGCTGAAGAGGAGAGGAGAATGAGGGCACTGAAAGCCCACTGAGGGAGCTTTTGGCACATTTGAACCCACTTAGCCTGTAAAAGAACACTTTAATATTTACAAATCGCAGTAAAACTGCATGCAGCACGAGACTGAAGCCAATTCACTCGCGCAAAGTGAACAGTTAATTTACGAGCAAAGAACCCGATAAATAAAAACAGCTTTTATTGTGTCGTTTTAGAGGCTCGTAAAAAGTTTCCTTTCCTAATCTCAAAGTGTGAATTTAACAGAATCATAACCTTTGAAACTGAGGCTTTATTGCTTTATCTTAAAGTGGTTTGAGGATTTCTTTTCAACAATATTGACCTGAAAACACACTTCTAACAGTGTTTTGTGGTTTACAGATCAGTAAATAGATTTATTTTCATAAGAATCAATACGTGACTTACAGAAAACTCCCTAACTGCTCTGTTGTCATGTTTGTTGTATGTGCAGCAGGGCTTAGCATGAAGAAAACAAGACGTCAAAGTTGTCAGCGTTCCCAGACCTTCCCTGGCAGTTTGTTCAGCTCCAGGACGTGGTAGCACTCACTTAGCCTTAAACCCAGCTCCACATTATGTTTACAACTGACATTATAAAGCTGTCTTCAATGACGGTCTCAGATTTCATATTCCATAGCAGATGATATAAATGCAACTGGAGCATCTCAAGAATTTTGGCAAGGCTGTATTTCCTTCAGGAAACAATGTCCCGATCGAGCCCAGCTGCCACTCAGGCTCCTGAGGTTTCCAGCGAGCCACAACAGGCAAAAATCACTCACAGGATACAGCAACCTTTTCTTTTATAGGTGGATACAGATTATTTAACACATTACCAAGTCTTTGATCTTGTTTTAGATGAGTATCAGACAGAAAACCTATAAAACTTTTGAAACTGCTATAATGACACAGAGAAATGGCCACAGAATTGGTGCCTGAAACTTGCCTGGATGGAGACTGAATCCATAAAAGTCGGCCAACTTGCACCCGTCGTAAAACTGTTCCTATCCTGCATCAAACTATGGTTTTGGTGGTTGAGATTGTTTTTCAGGATGTTTTTCTGTCACTTCTTTGATTATAACCTGTTCTTTAATAATAATAAAGCTTCACATTGATGTTGATAATGTAGATTTGTCAGAAATCTTTCACCATACCACTAAAGCCTCTGAACTCCAAGCAGTTTCCATGCATTTTTAACTCCTATCATATTTTTAACTCACATTTTTCACTAAAAATATAAAGTCCTGCACCTCTATGGACACAGCACAGCCATGGCTAGAAATTGAGAGAATTCAAAAATATATATTTTCCAAGACAACAATGTTAAAGTGCCAAAATAACTAAAATAATAATAAGAAAAATAAGAAGAAAAGAAAAATAATTGTGGAAAAAAAGAAAATAAAAATATTGAAAAAACCTAAATCAACATGTGCAGAATTTATATGCAGGGGTCCTTGACTTATGTTGGCGTTCTGTTCCTACTGATCTATGCAAACCGATTTTTGCCTTAAATCGGAACTCCGACGAAAATGTAACCAAATCCGTTCCGTGCGTCACGATATCAATCAGTTCTTCATAAAGTCATGAATACCAACGACTTTCATGCATGTATGAATCATTTTACTAGAAGATAACAGAATATTGTAACGGACTGATATTGTTGTTGATGTTGAGGTTTCAGTGTTTATTGTTCAGTTCCAGATTTACCTAATGTCAGTGAACGTGCCATGTTTAGTTAACTCACCTCTGATTGGCTGAGAGTCAGCAGTAGAGAGAGCTGGGAACGGTGGCTAATTCTGGAGCTAAGTTATGGGGTTTTTCTAGTTATTCTGGCGTTGACTACGGTCCACAGTAGCCTGTGTGAAGGTTCAATAAACCAGCAGAGAACCAGATAAAGTCTCACTCATTCATCACAGAGGGTCACTACAATATGTTGACCTGTTTTTACAACGTGACCCATGTTGGTTGGTGTTTCTTCCTGTTCCCAGCATTTTATTCTAATTTCACTTCCATGGAGACGCTTTCCTTTTCTTCCAAGCATCAGAAGAGTCTGACTTATACTGGGAGCCATAATGAAGGACAAAAAGTTAATGAATGTAGCACAATCCAAGGTGGAGTACAACCAGAGAATGGAAACAAAGCTGTCTGATAGCGCCGTGACGACATATATAAAATAGTGAATCTACATCCTAGAGATATTTTACTACTTACATCTGTAATGTGTTTCCATACTTGTCTTTTGTCTGATCTGTGTATACACTGCCTGCAGTTCAGCCCACTTCATCTGACAACTCTCAGAATTTTTGTCACGTGACTGTTGATGGCTAATGGCTTCACATTCGCTCTAAGAATCAGATAATTTTTTGCTTTTCACAGAATCTGGTTACCGCAAACTATTGGTTTTCGGCAAATTTTGCAATAAAAAATATCAAAAAGAATGACTTTGATTTAATATCTTGTTTTAGTTATATTTTCAGATGGAAGAGCATGTTATAGATGTCAACAATTTAACAATTCTTTCCGCTTTTACAGTTTCAGGCTGATAAACGGTGTCATTTGAGTGATTTTTGAAAGATAACGTGTTTTAAATTCGCCAGAGGGTTTTGGGGTTCGGAGGGTTAATTAGCTGTCATATCACTTAATACTCATTGTTTTGATCAAAATATGGTTGATGAAACAGACACACACATGAACACACACACAGAGGTGGTAATCGTCATTAACTTAACTAATGAGTCGTGCCATTCTGGCTCTCGCCCAGTGAACGTCCACTGCAGCTTCAGTCTGTTCCCAGAGAACTCCCTTATTGCAACAAGACCCAGAATCACACAGCTTTTTCTCTCAGAGGCAAAACAACCCATGCATTAACCACAGCTTCATTTCCCCTGCTACACTTACCGAGGAAACAAGTGGGTTTAATGGAGATCTAGTTTGCTGATTACAGATTGCTGCAGTGAACAACATCTCTTGCCCCCAAAGACGAGGAGGGGGAAAAAACAAGAAGCTGCGAGTCATAAAAGGTGATAAAAGGCAAACAATAACAACTGGAGCCTCAGCAACAAAACACAACACAAGGGAAGCTCACTGTATCCTGCAGGGAGCTAATGCAACACTAGACAAGCTTCCCCTACGCCGCTTCATTTTTTGAGGCACATCACATAAAAACTGCTTGATTTCAACGTGAGGATGTGATAAGAGAAGCGGCCATGAAGCGGTACTGTGTTGCAGCTGTAGGCGGGGCCACAGCCTGTAAGGAGAAAAGCAGCAAACCACAGCAGGAGCCTGAAAAGAACTCCGAGAGTACCAGCATCAATTACCACCATTACTGCACATTACCCAGGCCCTCGTTCTCTTCCTGTGTGCGTCTCCGAGCCGGGAGAAAAATAAAACCCACCACACCTCGGGCTACTCAGGAGAGGAAAGTGTGCAAACTCCTGCATACACATGCCCGCTTGTGTGTGTTGTCGGGTAATATATCATCCGAGCCTGAATAGACCCCCAAGCCAGAAGTTAATGAAGTGAAATGAGACTTATTAGCCAAAAACCTTTAAAGTCACTGACAGGCGAACGTGAGGAAATAAAGACAGCTTGAAATTATTAATGACAGCAGAGACACGGGAGCACGAGCGACCCGCAAAATTTACATGCTATTAAAGGAAAAACAAAGATTTGACATGACACCAATATTTAAGTGGTATTTCCCTTCAAAATTTTGCCCTGCTATTCAATAAAGTGTTCAAACATAGATTTTTCTCACTGAGTCTGTGCAGTAGGGATAGACGATTATCATCCGAGTTGATTATCACAGTCGATATTTGGCATTTTTGAGATTATCTGTATTTTTATTGGTTATTTTTTGACATCAATCTGTCTGTTGTCACTCTGTGGTCTCAGAAATGACTCTCAAGCAGCAAAATCTGGACAAGAAACACAATCCGTTGCCACAAACCAGGAAATTAGCTTCTCTCACAGTGGCTAAGGCTATGCTAGCAGCTAGTGGCTAAGTTAAAAGGCAGTCACAGGTTAACCTGAAACAGAATCTAGAAAACAATAATCAATAATGCTTTAAGATCTGGGCCTTAGCAGACAATAAAAGTGATAGAATATTGAAATACTACGAAAATAGAGAAGAACAGCAGGAGGCGAACTGATCCATCTCAGCCGATCCCAGGCCACAAAATTTATTAAAGGAAAAACAAAGATTTAAAATGACACCCATATTTAAGTGCTATTTTCCTTCAAAACTGACCTGCCATCCAGTAAAGTGGCAATTTAATCCCTCCTATTTGTATTCTACATATTCACTTATGGCCACCTTTATTATGAACAAGTCTAGGTTGGTTCCAATTATTGGTTATCAGCCTTCCTTGATTACGAATAATCAGCATCAGCCCTAAAGAAACAACCCCATACTGTCCAATCCCTCCTCTGCAGAGAGTTTTGCCCTGTCCATGTCCTGCAGTGGATTAACAAAGACTTGACACCATCATATGATCTCCGTGGTTCACATTTGTCCGTGGCTTTGTTTCCGAGGCGAACGTGCGGCCCGGGTCAGCCCATCCAGGTGATGTTCGGTCTAATTGGACAGGAGTGACCGGCCATGGGGGCTGATTACTGCCACTACTCATCACGTAACGGCGGCCCAACGGGGGACCGGCTCTGCCTGACGTGCAGCTCATGACCACAGCTGCTGGAGGGGCTGCAGCGCCTGCTGGCAACGGCTGCTCTGGGGTCAGCCAGCGAACAGGGACGCATTTCTCATCACTGTCGGAGATCTGGAGTTAGCGTACGGGCCCCTCGACCGAGCCGCCAGAACGCCACACTTCTGACAGCCTGGCAGTCAAGATGATGGGAGGGACGTTTGTGTATTTTTGTGTGCTCTTGTTAGAGAAACGGTGACAGTGCAGGTTCATAAGTAGCACATTGTTTCTTCAGCTTCTTTGAAAGCTGCAGATGAAGATAAATTAAAAGATTGGGTTTCACCCCCACCCCGTCCTCTAAAGATGCTTTGAAGCCTGATACATCTGGTTGCCTTTGACTGAGGCCACAAAAAAGACAGAAGTGTTCAGGTTGGACTGTGCTAACCCCTCGCTGTTCTTCATCCTTTCTTCAGCCTGTGTCTTAACCTTATACTGACCCCGCCGGCGTTTGCTTAGGAGGCCATCGAGATTGAGTCGCTTGTTTTGCCTGAAGCCAAAGACCTGAAGACCCAAAAGCGCCAGGATGTGCAAAGAGCCGGCCAACCTTTGTTACCACTCAGGGTTGTGTTTGGATCCAGCAGTCAGGGATCTCTGGGTGGGAAATTAAACTTGACAGCATCATGCTTCTGATCAGATGTGAGGGTTGACCCTGTTCTAAACAAACACAAACTGTGGCAGAGCATCAGACAGTCCTGGTTTACCGGCCAATGGTCACTCTTTAACCCTCTGAACCTGCATTTTTTTTTGCTCCTGTCACATTTTTTTCATTTTGTAGGCCCATTTTTCACTGCAATATAAAGTACTACAACTTTATGGAAACAACACAACCCTGGTTCAAAGTAGAGAGAACTTAATAATGTTTTTGTGCAGCATGGCACAGTTATAATGCCATAAATCATAATAATAATAAAATAATAAATTTCTTTGACTTTTTACTCTACAAAGGTTTAAAAATGGAATCAGTGCTCTCAGGTGTTATCAGTACTAGAATAAAAGGTGCTTATACATACTATAAATAATTTAATGCTTAGATTTTTTATTTGTTTCCAAACTTGTTATTTATCTGACTCTAGTCTGATTTTTTCACACATAACTTCAGATTTTTTTTTGTGTTGCACAGGCTCTGGTTAACATAAATGGTTTGTTGTTAACAGTTTTTTGAGCTCATACAAACTAAAGTGATTTATTTGTTGAAATATCACAATTTTATGGTTAAGTTTGGTTCATTTTTCTCAGGGAACTGTATACCATCAAAGATACGTTCAAAGACCATCAGAAACATGAACCGCCAATGGTTTTACAGTGTCTAGCTCTGATAAAAGGTGTCATTTTGGTGATTTTTTAAAAAGATAACATGCTTTTCCAACCCAGAAGGGGTTCAGAGGATTAACAGACTGACATTTACAGTAGAAATAAACAGGTTAGTTTACCTTTATTATCAGTATCCTCCAAAATATGTGATCTACAGAACACGTTCGTACATTTCAGCTTCTGTTTTCTGTCTTGTGGCTCAGTGCCCTCATTAGATAAGCTATGCATCTAACTTATTTATGTTGAATGTCATGTACAATGAGATAAACCTATTCATATTTCACACATTAGCATTTCTCTGGGCCTTTAACTTCTCTTAAATCAGAACATGCCCGGTGTCCTACTTTCAGATATGGATAAGACACTTTAATGCCTTGAAAACTGATTCCATTTAATCCAGGAAATGAAAGAACTCTAGAAACAGGATGTGATATTTCCCAGCTCTCACAGACAGAAACCAAGCCCGACTTTATTCCGCACAATCTTCCCATTACAATAAATGATTCAGCTGCACTCACAAATAACTCACTTAGCTGCAGAAATTTGACTGACCCAGATTTATGTCCACCCTTTCTTCTCTGTTTTTGTTTCCCACTTCCTTCCTTCTGGGAGGCAAATGGACGACGTGAATAAAAGGTGAAATGTGATGTTAGCAAAGCCACAGAAGTGGGCAAGCGGTGAGAAGTGAAGAGTTACCAGGAGGAACTTATTGTCTGACCAGGGGCGGATGGAGAAACATGGGAAATGTGGTTCATGTGTTGGTCAGCCTACAGCCTTAAAGCTTGCCTTTGATCATCTCTCATCGTGGACTTAGTTCTAAAGGGGAATTCTGGGAAATTAACCAGTGGTTGAAGGCCACCCACCCAGATATTTTCTATGATCTCTTGACTGTTCATCTAGCATACTGACCAGGTCAAAATTGCACTTTTCCGCTTGCAATTATGACCTGAGACATTAATAGCCATAAACTATAGGTATGGTGATGCTGGAGTGCACTGGAATGGTGCTCCTAGTGAGGAAATGGAAAATTTGCAGCTCCTATAATCCAGTTGAAAGAGATACAGAATCATATAAGCGGCATGTTCATCATTACACTCTATGTCATGCAGGAAAGCCAATGAAAACAAATCCAGTGGTCAAAGTTGTATTGACATTTATGCCGTATTGACTGACTGATTCACAATCTTAACTAATGCACTGAATAACACACAAAAAATGCAGAAATTATGGCAGTATAGCCAGGAAAGTGCACCATGAGAGAGTCTCCTGTGATGCTTAACGCCCACCACCCAGAGCTCTTACCTTGTAGATGAAGTGTGCGATAACAGCATCACTACGAGCTACTGGATGATTGTCTACGCCACTAGAGTGGCTCATTTCACATGACATCCACTGAGTTATTCTAGTGTTATTGATTAATCGAATATTGATTGCCAAGGCTACTGATTATTGGTTAGAAAATTTTCATCCCTCGTGTGGTCAGTTATAGTAGACTAATGTGTGTGAACTTGCCACCAATGGAGTAGTGTTTACACAGCTTTTGCACTGAGCTCATGCATGTCCACAATTCAGTCAGCTTTGGCACTTAAAATTAGCAATACACTTCCGCTAATAACATTCTTTTCCATTCCAGGTGTAATTTGTGTTTAACAGGGGTCAACTGATATGTGCTTTTGAGGGGCCAATACTGATTTTTATTAATCAGGGTGACCAATAACTGATATTTTTGAACTGATATATATTTGCAGTTAAAGTGAAAATCCTGTTGCCAAAATGTAACGCTAACTCAACACAAAGCATGTTTCTTTGTGTATGTTTAGTTCAAATAAAAAATGTTTCTTCCAGTTTCAATAGGCTATTACTCCTGACATGGTAGTGATCAGATGGTGTTGTAGGTAGGGGGCTACATCAGAGCTAGTGGCACAGATAATCTGAAAAATGCTGCATATCAGATCTGATCATTAACCAGGCCAATAACGTCAATCCTGTGTGCTTACAGCTAATTACTAGAAGCTAGAGCAACTAGTAAGGTAGCAGACTTTTGGTCTTGTTCATCCACATCCATATATCTCTACACAACTTTAAAGAGGCAGTTACAGCAGGGTTTGTAAGGCTGAAGCATTAGACCGAGTCTTACAGCTTGTACCTGTGTTTGGACTTTGGTCAGCAAAGCTAGCTATCTAACATCCGTTGTTGTTTATTTGCTTTCCTCTACTCTGTTGTAGTCTGGCAGCAATGACTGATAAGGAATCCTAAAAGTTATGCTGAATCAACTTCGGCAAGTTTTTTTTTTTTTTTTTTTATACTCCAAAGCAAACATGCCAGTCTCAGCTACCTCCAGCCTGCAAGGTCAGCAGTGCTGCTCCAGACAACAGAACTTCAGCTTTTTACAATCAAAGCTTCCTCCACTGCTGCCTTACACTTATCAGAGAGGGCAGAAAGCAAAGCAGTCACAGAGAGGAGCCTTTTTAATGTCCACCTGTGGGTTTTATAGTTCTGCTGTCTCCGTCTCTCTACTGGCTACTGTAGTCTGCAGCCTGGAGGGAATGTAGTGTTGTTGTATGGAGAGCGTGCATGTTATAGGAAATACATAATAATTCAGATAATTAATGTTATTTCCAGTATGCTCATTTAATCAACTGACAAATTATCCAAATAAGATGAGATAGATCAATTTACTGATGGTGAAACAGCTGATTAATCAATAACATTTTGGTAACGGATAAGTCATTAAAGTAATTTCTAAAGCAAATATGTTCCAAGCTTTTTGGAAAATACAACGAGGGGGTTTTGGACAATTACTTAGGCTTTGGGTCTGATTAATGAAAACAAAACCAAGCGAGATGGATACTGTGTTATGAAAAAATAGTTTAACCCTTGTGTCGTCCTGCAGGTCAAAAATAACCCATTTTAAAGTTTGAAAATGTAAAGAAAAAAAATTTTTTCTCACAGTGAAACTCCTGATGTCCACATTTTCAACATTTTTGGAAAATCTTTGCACATTTTTCGGTGGAAAAAAAGAAATGCTAAAAATGTTTCTTAAGAACATTCACACAACAAAATCAACCAAAATCCAGCGAATTTCACTGGATTTTGGTTGATTTTTATGTGAATGTTCTTTAAGAAAATATTAGAAGTTTTACTGATATATATGGAATCACTTTAGATATTTTCAGAATTTTTTTGAAAGATTTTTACTTATTTTTTGAAAATATTTGCAAGAATTTTCTTGCCAAATTTGGGGGATGTTTAAAAAAATAAAACTTTTAAAGAATTATTGGAATTTTCTTCCTCAAGGTTTTGCAAATTTTCAGAAATTTGGTGATTTTTTTTGCTGAATTTTTGGATTTTTTTCAGACAAGGAAACAATACATTTTGGTGTCTGTAAATGAGGACAACAGGAGGGTTAAAATCACGACTGTTGTGATGTGTTTGCTCTACTTTACGGTACGGGGGTAGGGTTAGGGGAGAGAACATCGTTAAATGTCAGATTTCTCTTGCAAACACGGGACAAAAGAATAGTGGTTTGTGCGACCGTAGAAAAGGGAGGATGCTTGCTTCTCCACAGACCTCTGGGACCATGGAGGTTGGAGATAAGCCCCCTTTCTAGCATCAGCACCCCTAATTCTGCTGCTGCCTGCTCATGTTAAACCACCGGGGTCCCCTGTACTGATAACCCCCAGCAGCAGAATAACCTTTTATGTCAGTCTGTCTGAGCTGTACCACACACATGCATGGCATTTCAAACATGAATACGGGAAATTCCCCCCCATGCAGCCTATTCAACCACCCCTGATTACTTCTTCCTGTAAAATACACAGGATCAACACAATCCTCAAAGACAGACGGCATCGATAGAAGGTAGCGAGGTGGTGCGAAACAGCAGCCTGGAGGGGCCTGAGGCTGTGGGTCAGAGTTCTCCTGAGGTCACTCCCAGCAAAATTGACTAGCTGACAGAGACTGGAAAGGAAAGAGGGGAGTCTGAACGAGGGAGACAACCTCCGGAGCCATTGATACAACCCCCAGGTCTCTTTGATCTATCGCTGCAAGCTTCCTGAAGTAAACACCGGCTAATTGTCTGGATCAGGTTGAGATGCTTATCTGTGTTCGCCTGTCTGTTCCCTCCAATGCTTTCGATACGTTTCTTCGGCAAAACGGAGGAGTCCAAAGCTTGTCAGTTCCAATCAGATACCTGGAGGTGCTAATGGATACACCCAACGTTTAACCGCTTCAATCCGGCAGCCGATGCATCACAAAGTCCGGCCGAGTTTGACCCCTGCGGCATATCAGGTGACCTTTTAATCCGGCAAGCGCACCTCACAATTAATGCAAACGCGATAAAGAACAAGTTAGAGAAGCCATTTAATTGTGCCGTAAACTTATCTTTTAATTGCCTGGTTAGTTTGTTTGTTAAAAGAAAAAAGTTGTCTTTGTTGCTTAAGTTTCGATTTCACTTCAGAATCGAGCTTTTTCCCTTTATTGGTGTTTATTTATCCTGTTCACATGACTGTTTTTGCCATTTAGACTACGGCAAACAAAGGAGAAAAGATAAAGAAGGACAGAATATTAAGGCAGGAAGCTTTGTACTTGAACTTTTGCGAGGCAGGAGGCGGAGATTGGAAGGTATATGGATGACAATATCCTCCTTTTGAACTCCCTTGCATAAATATTGGTGGTGATGTTCTGACGGAGGTTTCCTCGTGACCCTCCTCCAACACAAACCTTGCAAGAAGAAAGCCCTTCATGTGGGTTCCTGCTTCCCCTCCTCTGCACCCTGAACCCACAGAGATCAGACACGGGGGTCTCTGGGGGGAAATAGCTCATCCAGCGATGACGCTACTCATTGCAGACCTGATTGGGTTTAGAGATGCCTGAGGGGGGGATGAAGACAGATAGTAAAGATATATCAATACGCTGCTGCTGCTGCTGGGGCTTCTGGAGACATCAGTGCCTTGATCTTGGAAGGTGTGTTTTCATGCAGATGGCCGCTGAAGGTTGTGTGGCTGAAACACATTTATGGTGAGAATGAGGAATATTTCTGGTGCCTTCATTGCTTTAGTTAACCTCCAGCTTCTTTCAGAACAGCTTTCATACAAGTCCATTCAATTTTGAAAGGCAGCGGGGGGGTGGGGTGTGTTTCCATGTGTGCAATAAAGCGCAATGGAAAAAGCCAATGTGATTTACACACAGCCAAATTTGTTTATGTTCTGATGTGGTTGTGTCCAAATCTGATTGATCTAAAAATCCAATCAAGCAGATTTTATAAAAGCCTCCTTTTATATATATTTTTTTACAGTTACACATAAAGTCTTATTTACAACCCCATCGTACGCTCGGCAGGTCTTTCACAGCAGCAGTAAAATAAGCATTTTCTCTTTAAAAGTCACTCTGCAGTCTGTGGAAGAATTATGTTTTATGCAAACATCACAAAGCAAGACAAAAGAGTTTCGGCTGTCTGCTTGCAGATTTCGATTTATGGTTACGTGCACTTTTTTTTATGACCATGCATTTAACACATACACATGCATGCAAATCAGAACAAACGTTTGTTCTGATTTGCATGCATACATGTGTGTGTGGAACACAGATACAGCCTCGGCCACAGCACCAGTCTTCTTTCTATCTACTCGCTGCATCATTTCCACCCCGGGTGCAGGACTCCACTCTGTCAGTCAGGGTGACACGTTGAGAGGCAGCCCCCTGCCCGCGGCGTACGGAGGGGATCGCCGCCCTGTCACTGTCTGTCACTCCGGCTTTGTCCCCTGTCATGCCCTCACGCTGGCAGGTTAAGGGAGGGGGGCGCCGTCAGGAACACTGACAGACTGACAGGTGACAGGTGAAGCCGGCCCAGCAGCTACAGACACCCCAAACCTCCATACATGCCCCGGCAAGACTCAATACGCGTGTTTGCATACAAACAGATGGCTGCTGCCAGGTTCTCATGGCGGCTGTAGCTGGCAAATGCATCAAATATTTAAATTCAGTAGATTAAGATCAGTTTTAATAACCCATTAAATAAAAATCACGAGAGAAAAAGGCATCATTTGAATTAAGCATCTAGAGCAGGGGTGTCAAACTCATTTAAGTTCAGGGGCCAATTTCAGCCCAATATTATCTTAAGTGGACCGGACCATTAAAATCAGAGCATAATAACCTATAAATAAATTACCACAACTCCAAATGTTTCCTTTGTTTTAGTGCAAAAAAGTCAATTCTGAAAATATTCACCTTTAAGGAATTATCTTTCTACACAACATTATGAACAACCTGAAATTTCTTAAGAAGGGTTAGAAGTTCAATTTCAGGAATATTATGCCTCAGTTTATCATTTATACATTACAACTTCCAGATCACAGTGTTTCTACAAAGGAACAAAACATTTAGTCACAGCTATCTGGAACTGAATGACATAATATTTTACTCTATGATCAAAATGACAAGTTAGACAAAAAAAGAAAAAAAAACAAAAACAAGACAAAATATTACAAAAATGAGACCCAAAACGACAAAAAAATGAGACAAATGACACGAAACAAAACAAGAGATAAAAAAATTAGACAAAAAAGTTACAAAGCGACAAAAAATGGACAAACGACAAAACGAGGCAAAAAAATCACACAAATGACACAAACAAGACCAAAAATTACAAAAGAGAAACAAAATGTAAAAAAAAGTAGACTAACAACACAAGCGAGACAAAAAAACACAAAACGACAAAAGCGATACACAAAACAATGAATAAAGCAAACCACAAAATGACAAAAAAAGAAAAAACACAAGCGAGACAAAAAGGAAACAAAATGACAAAAACATGAGGCAAAGGACAAATGTCAGACAAAAACAAGACAAAATGACAAAATGAGACACAAAAAACAAAAGAACAATGAGCAATCTAGTATTTTACTTTATCATCAAAAAACTTGTCAAGATCTAGAAATGATTTTAAATTTATAGTTTTATTAATTTACAATCTGCAGTTAATGTCTTCTCTGGAATTTTTACACTTTACAAAGTCGTCCCATGGGCCGGATTGGACCCTCTGGACGGCCGGTTTTGGCCCACGGACCGCATGTTTGACACCCCTGCTCTAGAGGTAATCATTTTAACACTAACACAGCAACATAAAGACATTTATAGACTTGAATAAAAATAAATAACGATAATAAACTATCTTATCTTAAATTAATATGGCAAATAAAACCCAGAGTAGCACAGAGGGTGTCCAGGTGTCACCTAGCACTGAGGTTCAGGTTCAGGGACCTTCCACCGACCTCCATATGATCCCCAACGTCAAGTCCTTCAGCACTCAGTGGTGATGGGAAACACAGCAGGGCTCTCGACTAACTTTTCCACTACAAGTACACGATGTGGCTGGACCCAGACAGACCCAAAGTGACTTTAAAGGAGTGAAAGAAGGCATTCAAATGTCAGATTTACCCGAGATGAAACCAAACAGTTTGATCTACAATGGCTGGTTTCTATAATAGTACCACAGTCAAGTATTTTCATTTAATTGTGGGATGTTAAAATCATGATGGTTGCTAAAAATCTTTTTGTTTTGCTATCCTAGAACTGCATTAGTGAGTGTGATTAAAAGTATTTCTTCTTCACTGTCTTAATCGATATGTCCCTGAAAACTGCTCTGTCATTATCAAGTGTGTCTGAGTCGGGGCTTCTCTTTGCCCACCAGCCTCCTCCTCTCTTATCGTTTTGTTTTTTTAATAATCAGTAGTACATCGCTTCATCATTTGAATAAAGTTACAGCTAAAAGGATTATTTAGCCCGTTAGTCAAGGAGAGACTGACTGAAAAACTGCAACTTTTAACCACAATGGCTAAAGCAGTAGCTTCCCACGTCAGCCAGAGAAGCAACAAAACAGCATCACGATCATCATGTACTTGAAATTTCCACTTGCACAGTCCTAAAAACTGTCACAGTCTGGAGTCCTGCACAGGGTCGTGGGTGTTTTCAGACCATGTAGCTCATCTCACAAGGACAAGCCATCATTTCCTGCCGGCTGCAGCCTCCCACCAGGATGATGTTCATTGTCATCTAATGCATTTAGGTTGAACTACTGAAGATTCTATCAGACAATTTTCTCATTACTATTGATGAATTGTCTATTATAGGAACATATTGCTACTATTTTATCACTCAGGCCTCTGTTTGGGGTTATTGATCTTCTCATCTAACTCTAGGCAAAAGAGCAAAGACCTATTTCCCTTTATCCTATTGATGTTGTGCATAAAGAGTGACTAATGGTTGTCTGCATTGGAAATTCTGACCATTGAACTTCACTTTTTGAGGTAGAAATAATGTAAACTCAGGCACACGTGGTCATACAGTACAAATCAAGCTACACAGAAAAAAAATAGTCAAACAGGTGTAATGACATAAATACAATGATGCTAATGCTACCGTTGCAAGTAAAACCTGTGCACACAAACTGAAAAGAAACCAACTTGCAAGCAAATTCACAAGCACACACACATATATGCATACATGCAGCAGTATATCACTTTTTGATCACAGTCTACCCAGCTGGGGCTACAATGTGCCCACTGCAGTCATGCTGTCAGATCTAAGCAAAGACTGAAAGTGTGTGCACTGCTTTGATGCTAGAATAGGCTTTGGCTTATATTCAATTTTTCATGCAAGAAAAAGCAAACAAGAAACGCTACAAGGCTGCAGAGTTAAATTTTTAGTGTAATTTTAGGCATTCATTAGCATAACAATGGATAGATTTTTGTCATCTTCTGAAATCAGTTATATCAGACAGACAATGACGTTGAATAACTGCAGAGAAAATGCCAAAAGACATCAAGTTATTTAAGTGTAACCGAATTAGAGCCGACATATGTGCACGCCCCAATACGGGAATAGATTTACAGCTCTCTTTGTCGCTCGATGGACTTTTAATGGCCATTATTGCAGCCGTTTGTGGTCCCACGTCGAGCATTAGACCTTCACTGTGGCTTGAATCTAAACTGGTGCCAGAGGTTGCACCCAAATCATTGCATCTGACCCGAATCTCCCATTCCATTACCCAACATTCCCTGTGGGGACAGTAGTGGTCCCTCAACACTTGAACTCTGACCCGAGCCCCATCAGGAGGAGGAGGATTTATAGCACCCAGGCAGGCATCTGAATTGTCTCACCTTACGTCTCGGAGGGGACATACAGCCATAATGATGCCCTATGAGGTTTTGCTCTGAAATGTGATTTAGTTCTTATTGCCTACAGTATTGCATGAGGCAGCATTTGTCAGGGGGATGTGTGGAAAGCTACTTTCAGCTATTAGGCATCCCGTCTCAGAGGGAAAAAAGTAATCACGAGTCAAATTTGGAAACCTGTCGGTGCAACTTAGAATCTTTACAGTAAAATCTACGTTAGACATGACACAACCAATCTAGCCCTGATACTCCTCTCAGGTTATGAGGATGTGAATACTGTATTACATTATATTATATAATTTATTATCACTCAATGCCGTGGTTTCTGTCTAAGAAATACCAATTTGGGGGGTTTCCATTTGCAACTGTACATCTGTAATCAAAAGATTCACAAATCTGTTCACTTAAATACAGAAAACACCAATAAATCGTTACGAATTTGGTTAGTAAATGTCCCACTTAGAGTTGCACAGTATTACTTAACAATAACAGACTAAGACATACTATTCCCAGGGGGTTTTCAGAGAAGGAACACTTGTAAAGTGACTCAAAGCGAGGTAAAGTAATGGCGCACTTTCACTGCTGTTCGTTTGGTGCTAATTAGAAAAATAGGTACAGATGACATATACAAAGTACAAGTAGACAGCAGACTAGGTGGCTTGTCTCATTGTATATTGTTGTGCTGAAACACAGCAAGGAGGCTGAATAAAATGCTGTTTAACTACTCTGTCAAAACCACTCTCTGTATGGAAAACTGTTCCCCCTTTTTTCATCCAGTTAGCACTAAACTGGTTCCATGCAAACATATCTTGCCAAGCAGCTTGAGTTTCCCCCAGTTTTGAGTGGAACCATTCTAATCACGGTTGTATCATCGGGAGAAGGTGTTGTACAATGCACAGTGGAAGTAGCAGTGAAACAGTAGATTGCATTGATTACCTGCAAGCTTTTGTACTGGAGACAAATTAAAGGAAAAAAGCAACATCACTTGTTCAGAGTACATAAAGGCAGTTGGAGCACATTGCTTAATTCATAGCATCCTACTGGGCAATATTTCAACACCTTTGTGTCTTCATCAGAGTCAAATAGACAAACACATGAGGCAAACAGATAATTGCTCCAGGCCCCCTTCATGTCCTTGAGCTGATACTGTGGTATTTTGCTGGAAGATGTGTATAGAATTGCTATTGGTCACCAAACGTCAATCTTCCAAAAGCTATTCCTGCATTGTGTTTTGATGATGATGATGATGATGATGATGGTGAAGTGCGCTGTTGGACGCATCGATTCAAAATTTTCAATAGGTATTCATCTGGGTTGAAGCCCAGTGACAGCAAAGGCCAAAGCATATGGAAGGGGGTATAGTCTTCCTTTAAAAGACCACTACCGTCTGGATAGAAATGTTTCATCACATGATAAAGGTGATCACCCAGAACAATTTTGTATTGATCTGCAGTGAGTCTTTCCTTTATAGCCGTGATTATACTCTGACGCCCACACAGACAGCTGAGGACATCAGTGGATGTGTTGCTGCTGTCATTATACTGCTTTTGTAGACTTCACATTCTTCTGAGTGGATTTCTGTATGGGTGAAATTTTGGTTGCAAGTGGAAGTGTGCACAGAGGTCCATATGGACTCCTGTAGTCATGGGAAGATGACAAAATTTTAGCAGATCCTCATGACCTTGCAGATACAGAAAGTCTAACACTTGATGGGACTTTGTGGATCCAAACCACAGGATCTCTTTATGGTAGGAATCAAGGGTTCAGCTTTTTCCTTTAATTTGTCACCTGTCTGCATTTGTTTTTATCCAAAAAAAAAAAAACAAAAACATGCATGGACCAACAAATACTGATGATGTCGTCCTCTCTTTTGAATTTATGGTATACACACTCAAAGTTCAATGAAAACCAGTTGTTTTTTCAATCAAACCTACGAACCACATCGATTGATTTCAAATCAATGTATTTTTGGTTGAAATGTTCCAAAACGTTTGAAATTAGGTGCAAGAACCAGAACAGAATTTGTCCCATGTTTGCAAAAAAGTGGTATCTGTTATGAAATTGCCTATAGTTAATGTTTGCCAAGCTACAAATGACTCCCCTTACATCCATACATTCATCTTTATCTGACTTATTTTACAAAAAGATATATTGTATTATATGAGGGTCAAAATTTTAAGGTTTTTCTCATGATGTGTCAATTTGTTTTAAACCATTTAAACATCAGAACTTGGAAAAAAGCCTTGCGACAATTCGAACGCATACATTTGTGGAAATGAATCTCAGCCTTGGCAATGTCAACGCTCACTAAAACAAGTTCACATTTACTGTAATGTTTTGTCTCCTCATACCTACAGTGTACATGTCAATTTGAATTTCATTAACAGAAACTAATCCAGGATTTGAAGAGGAGAACCCACAGATGTCTCAAATAGTGGAGGCTCAGGCAGATTGATGGGATGAATGCCTTTGATGATCCACAGTTTGGGATCTTTCGGACTCATGCTCTGAAATATCTGACAACCGGACGTAATCCTGAAAATGGGTTCAGGAAAGGAGGAACGGAAAATGAGATTGCAAAAACTGGCCACATGAGAAAGCACAGAATGTATTTTAAATGTATATTCATGCACAATTACATTCAAGACGATGAGTTTTAATAGGAAATGAGTAAACACAGTCATGGGACAATAGCCAGCCTGTGTAAAGCAAGAGTAAAAGCCAGGTACCAAGAGTGGAGGAGGTTTCAAAGAAGCGAGAGAGAGAGAGAGAGGAGGGAAAAGATGTATGTTTTCACCATTCGCTGAGTCCTGGCAGGCCTGTGAGACTGACAGAGATTGTTGGGGAAATGAGAGCAGCAGCACTTGAAAGCCCAGCGAGGAGTTTAAGATGTTCAGAGGGAGTTATTGGTCGCCTGCTCTTCCTCTCCCCTCCACTCCACTCCTCTGCTTCCCAGAGTCTTTTCAAGCTCCAGGCCTACAGACCCTTTCTTCTTCTCTCATCCCTTTGAGAGGCCTGACACGCATGACAGGTACAAGAGAAGAGAAAGACTGTGAAGGTGTAAAGGGAGGAAGAAGAAGAAAGAAACAGAGTACAGGAGCACAGGCGAAGGACTCCAGACAAAGGAGGAGGAAGAGAATGCAAGACGGAAGGTAACAGATGGATGCAAAATGGGATAAATACTCCCTGCGTGTCCTTTGGTTGAATTTTTAGCTGCAAGTTGAGGGAGCTGTCTCGTAAAGAAGTGATAAAGAAGCTTCCTGTCATAGTAGTCTGCAATGCCAGAAGGAAAACTATGGACACGCAAACAGTCAGAAGCCTCAAGCTCCTCCACAAAAAACTCAAACTTTGAGCACGGGGGTATTGTCACATAGAAACAGGAAAACTTCCCTAAACTGCTGCCACAAAGTCAGACGCTATTGCCTAAAATATAATTGTTTGCTGCACAACTCTGGTTTCCTTGCATTCCAGTGACAACAAACCAATAAAAAAACAGCTCCAAGCGCCCAAAAGCATGTGTCCACATACTTCGTCGCAATATAGTGTACTGTTTTTATGTGTGAAGAAGCAAAGGAGATAATAATTCATTAAAACCTGAAGCTGAATAAAAAACAAGCTTTAAACTGCATTACGTGTCAACCAGGAATCCAAGTGTCCTCCAAAGATATTACTCCAATGCCAACAACACCTTTATTGATGTAGTTCTTGGAAGATAGGAGGTGAATATTGTGAAATGCATTGTTAAATATAAAATATGAATCCATATATATCAAGCAGAGCAAGTATGTGGTCAAGTACAGGTGAAACGTATTCACTTTCAGAGAAATGTAACCGATCAGACTTTTGATTCTTTCATCCTTGAATGGGGTCACAAGACGCCGCTTTTAAGTTTACTGGCTCCTTTTGAAAAAGGGGTTTATCTCAAAAAGTGATGTAATATTTATCTCCACCTGCTCCAAATCCCAGGAACAATGAAGTTCAGGTGTGCAGGGGAAGGGGGAAGACACCAGAGTGCTGTTTTAAGTTTGTAGGGATGAGTTACTGCCCCCATTTTTGAGCCATATTACAATGATTTGTACGACAGGCCCGTAACGGTTGATGAGGTCACCGGCGAAGGGTTTGAAGCAAGGGTGCTTATGGTTAAAGATAATAAATATCGCTATGACAAGATGTGAGAAGAAATGACAGATGGTAAGAGGTAGTTTTTTCGTCCTCAATGCCATGTGTGTCTATCAAACTCCCATTCTTCTAAAGGCTGATTGTAGAAAAGTAAAGAGGTTCAACTCTCACACAGATGAGTGGGGGAAAAAAGAAGAAGAAAAAGTTCAGCTCTTGCTCTCACTGGGCTCTTTCATAACCATTAACTGTGTGATGACACTAGCGGATATTCAGATTGATTTACCCTCGTCTGGGGATCACTTGGCCAGCGCAGAAGTCTCCCATACCAAAGATTCATTTGTGTCCTTAATGAAAGGCTTCCTGCCCCAATGTTTCTTCAAACCAAAATCCACCTATTTCATACTTCACTTTGATTGCTGTAATGGCCTTAGTTATGAGGTCACCGGTGAAATGTGGATCTCATTGGTAGTTCTTTAGCCACAGAATGGGCAGGGAATTAATCTGAAATCTCTTAGATCCGACTCTCATTTTTCAAAGAACGTCGTCGTGCCCGCAAAATCAATGAAGGAAGTTAAGGAAACGCCAAACTGTGAGATAAAGGACGATTACTCTGGAAAGTCTTGCCAAAGCCCAAGTGTATTACAGTGGGATACCTGAGGCAACACAACACAAAGCTAAAGACTGAAAATAGAACGCCACACCACTTACACCGTCCTGCATTTAGCAATTACTGTCACATAATACCCTCACCGATGCTGACATTTTCACCCTGTGGAGTAACCTGTGAGGTAACATCAAAGTAGACATCAGCGATGACCTTGACCAGGCCTGGAGTGGGAGCAGCATCAAAGCCAAAGAACTGCTGTGTGTTTAAAGTAAGTCCACAACAGCGGCCTGATTAACATGTCACAGGAAGACAGGGGCCTCTATAATCAGCCCGCAGAAGTGATTAGACCACCAAAGTCCAGACTTTCTTTTTGGAGCTGAGGGGTAGCCGGAGTCTCAGTCCGACAAACGGGTCATTTAACTCCTTTTGCTAAATGGATGTGGACGCAGTGTGACAGTGAAGCATGAGGTTATGCTTTCTAATCACAGCTGGGGAGGAGAAGGTGGCGGATACAGGCTGAGCGGTGGAGAATGGGGGTGGATTTACCAGGAATCGGTGGGTTCCCCGGGACTGTGTTCACCTCTGACCCTCTGGGGGGATGCTGACCTGTATTTCCCCACGGTGATTCATTTCCTCTTTCCCCCTGAAAACACCTTCCACTCCCAAACCACCATGTGTATCCGAAACACATGCCTGTTGCTATGGAGATAGCAGTGGATCTAGCTGGAGATGGGGAGGATGGACTTGGATGAAACCTCTGAGGAGGCGTCATTAACCCTCGGGCCAAAACCAGCACAGAAAGAGGCTGATATTTAAGACAATCGACATCTTTATGGATCGAGGTGAGGCAATCGAAAGGGCTAATCACTTGCATTTTGACCAATAGTGGCAGATAAAAGCCTTGAGGTGCAACTTAATGTAGCGCAGAGTGCACAAGGACATGAATGGAAACAATCGAAGAGGTAAAAGACACATTATCAAGAGATGTTTAATTGGTGGTTCTCAGGAATGCTATTAAATATTATGGCTCTATCAGGGCTGCAGACATGTCACATTGTCCTGAATCAGATTTAAGTCATGAAAATTTACAATTTAAGTTGGATTTGACTCCTCTGAGATTCTCTGTGGATTCTCAGGTTACGTAAAAGTCTGCATCCGATCTCTATTTAGTGTCAGAGGTCCAGAATAGCTGGTGGTGAAAAAAGAACTCACAATTTTCAAGCAACATACATTCAATTTCAAGACAGCTAAGGGAGTGGAAATACATTCAAGTCCAGTGGGAGAAAGAGATCGGTTGCCAGCAATCAGTTGCATCAGGGTAACCTCTGAACCCGGATGTGTGATTGCACCACAAATGTCACGTCTCCTGTGATTAGGAAAGCACAAAACTACGGCAGACTGTCCATATTTATCTCTGACTCTCTGACATATTCTTACAACTACATTTATACAAGTTGTAGGGATTGCAGACTAGAGAAAATGCCTGTGATTTAAGAGCTGCTAACAAATGCCCTGGTGCAAAGGATTGCTGTGAAGAATCTCCAGCTACACTGTAATGTCACAATAGAAGAATTATTTCAAAATAGAAAGCATTTTGTTGTCATATCACAAGGTACAGATAGACTTGCTCCTTGGTCTGGACTTTAAGAAGCCCTGCTGCAGCATAAAGGCCCTTTTTTAGTGTTCTTGTACAAATTAAACATTCTTCTAATAGTCACATTCCTGGATTAATGACCACCATTCCTTCTCAAAGCTCCACGAGAGGCCGAACTCCAAACAAATGAGTCACCCGCTAAATGGAGCTTCCATTCCTGCAACACTCAGGATCGGAGAGTCTCAAGGCCGTGCAGAGGGAATCGGGATGAGGAATGGCTGCCTGGTCTAAGCCCTCAAGAATTACACGAAACAGCCAAATTAATCCCCTCACCCTCATTCTAGACATGCATTATCCTCCACTGTCATAAACTTGGCTGTGGTCAAGATTTACAGCTGCCTCGTGCTCTCTCTCCCATGGCTTTTCCTTCCTAATTGTCTGCATGGCCAAGACCTTGACCAGAGCTTTTCTCATTTGAGGAATCTGAAATCTTCAGATTGATTGCCAGTGCAGGCTAATAATAACAAAAACTCTTCACCCTTGGTTTACGGAAGGAAGACAAGACTGCACTCCTGATGGCAGATTTGCAGGAAAGCCAAAATAATTAAGTGATTTTCCACTGAATTAAGATCTTTGTCGAAGAGCATATGCCAAGCTGAAGTAAAGCAACCTGGGATTACAATGGAATCTACCACTGGTTGGCTGCCAAGGTTAAACAGAAAAAATCTTTTTCTGGTGATAGTCACGAGGATTCTTTTGCACGGATAGTAAGTGATGAACTGTTTCCAATCTTGCAAGGAAACACTGAAAGCTGCACAACAAACTCTTATTTTATACCTGTATAAGTTCACTGTCGGTGTTTTAATATTTTTCCTCCATGGATGGCTGTTGTTGCTGCTGCTGCTCCTCCTGCACATTGATCACATCACGGGAAAAGCTCTGCATCTGCGCCAATTCAGTTAACGGGAAGCAGCGGCGGATGTGAGCCAAGGTTATGAACTGGAGGACATCAGCCGTCCTGATAAAGCTCTGCTGTTGTGTGTCCTTGGCCCAGTCCTGCTCCATCACCGAGGCTGCGACACACTACGATGACCTGACACTGCCATGCTCGAAAACACCGTGTCCAGAGAACAGAGGGAACAAGAAAAGCAATCATAGAAAAGCTTCTTTTTTCCAAGAAAGACAGTTCTGTTTTGCAAAAGAGTCATTAAGCAGAAAAGACGGCCGACACAGCCATTGCTTCTTGGAATAGATTTTATTTCCTCTTTTTCTATTCTGAATGGTTCGCTGAAATTTCATTTTGCCTCAGAAATAATGGAAAACCGGGTGAGAGCTGGAGTTGTAGAGGGGAAGGAGGGAGATTGGCTTGTGGAGTGGCAGGTGATTTAAGTCTCGAGCTCACCTCTTATGTTTTCGCTTTAGTGTCAGTTAGGTGCCATGTTTAGTCTGTGGAAGGTTAACAGAATAAAACAAAGATTAGGAGTTTTCTAGGGCTGAACAACTGAATGATTTCAATCAATGAAAGGCTGCAATTTAGCATGAATGTCATGCAGCATGTCTGAATAAGGGTTTAAACTGTCAATATGAAGGATTTCTTGTTGTAAAACTTCATCCTACTTGTGTTTTTTGTTTTGTTTTACATATTTTATTGTAGTTTTTTTGCCTTTATGATACTGTGGCATGTCTGAAATAAATCAAATAAACAAACAACAGATTACATTCATGGAGCCTCCTTTCAATCCGAACTTTGCTGGAAGACACGGGTTCAGGTGTTGTAAGGCCAAATAAAAAAGAGAGACATTCATTTTTGAACAATGAGACAACTGCATGCTCTAAATGGCTGATTTGGTGCTATTAAGGAATGTTACCCAGCAAAGAAAAACGTTTCCCTCAGGCGCAGCGTTCTGCTGCAATTTGGCTGATTAGATGAACTAAGCTGGTATTTATGGGGGGATTTTGTTTGATCTGTTGGCTTCTATACATAAGGATGACGGGGAAAAGAGGCACGGGGAGGGAAGGGAGTGCAGATAAAGTGGGAGGCATCCATGTCTGCAAGAAATATACATGAAATATAAAATCTAAAGAATGAACAAGGGAGGGCAGAGTAGAGAAAGAGGTGGTAAGATGGTAAAAGAATGTAAAAAGTGAGATGGGTGACTGAGTGGAGGAGGGAAAAGGGTGAGGTAAGAAAGAGAACACAGGCTTCATTCTCATTACGAGTCACTGAGGCATTGGACAGCTGCAGCTCCTGTTACGACCATGTGTCTGATTGCACGTTATTACAGCGATGCCACATCCCCGTCGTCATCATCCACGTCTTCGTCTCCAAGTCTGTTTACCTTCCACTGTTTTACTTCCCAGTCCTTGACCCCACTTCACCTTCTTGCCTCCACTTTCATTCCTTTTCCTTTACAGTGGGACGGCATCCAGGCTATGGATGCGATGTTGGGATTCATCACTAATCTGACGTCTTTGCTTTGTTTTCCAGCACTCTGAGACACATTTCCATACGTCCTGCTCCGTCGGAACCGCTACCTCTGGTGGTCTCGTCAGCTCTGCACAACCACCTCCCTGCTTGAAACCGGTCCAAGTGAAACCACAACCTTTTTATCATAGACCCATACTGCGCTTTGCACCCCTAACCTCTTTTAGACAACATATTGTTTCCACCATCAGAGCAGCAAAGGCCCCTGCATAAAACAGCTTGCTGTTAAAAAGCCAGACATTCAATAAACAACACGCTCCTAATATGGCCCCCCCGAGCTATTTATGATGTAGAAATAAGATGCAAAACACCATTAATTAAACATGCAAGTTTCCAGCAGCAGCCTATCCGTGCTGCAGGGTAATAGTTTAAGGGAAGGAGGCTGTTAAAACAGAGCCACCAACTGAGAAGACCCCAGATACAAAGAGGGCCCACACAGGCTGCAGGTTGTCAGCGAATCCCATCGCTAAGGAGGAGTGTTTACATGCATTCCAGACATGGATGCATTCACTTCACTGCTGGGGCAAGCATGTAAAACCCAACAGTAGAATAAACAAGTAAAAAAAACGTAGGTTGCCTTATTAAAAAGTCATGCCAAGTATGGTATAGGATAGAATAATCGCTCTTCTGGTGTTCACTACAGTAAATCTTAAGCAACCCTGTCGAATAAAACTGCATTCCCAGTTACGTTTAAGAAAAGACTCATAGTAGGCCATAGTAGGAAAGAGCCATAAAGTGCACAAAAGGAGAATGGTGGTTATTAGTCAGCCACAGAATATTCACCCAACAAACCAGGATCTGCATCTCATGTGGGACGTTTCCTCTTAAACTTAAGTTTTCTCTTCACCCATTGTTTGGCTTCGTGGTTAGGTTTAGGAAACTATTGAAAACCAACATGTTTTTTGATCCTTGTACTCACTGTGGGGTCATTCTTCACTGCAATATAAAGTCCTGCACCTCTATGGAAACAGCAGGTAGAAGTAGAAAAAATTCAAATATGTCTTTTGTGCAGAACAGCAAAGTTGTAAAGCCATACGTCATAAAAAAAAGAGAAAACAAAAGTTGAATTTCTTTACTGACTTTGTAAAATTGAAAACAAAAACTGGAATCAACACGTGCAGCATTTTTCTAAGTTACTGCTACTACTTCCATCCTAAACCTACAGTCTGCAGTCCAACCCAGTTCAGCCATAAAGTCCCTGAATTTTTGTCATGTGACAGTTGGCTGAAGCTGAGTCACTAATGTTTAAACAGTCACACCGAGGATCACAGAATTTTTAGGGTTTTATCACAGAATGTAGTCAGAGCAAACAATTCATTTCTGAGAAACCTTTCTGTAAGACATAAAGAATAAAGCGATTTTGAGGAAATATCACAAATTTGAGCTTAGATTTGGTTAAGTATCTTCATGGAACTGCACATGACAGATAAACTGAAAAAGACTGACAAATGGTATAACTTTCTAAAAATGTCTTGCCTTTCAAACATTACTGTGGATTCTGGGGTTCAGAAGGTTAAAATCACACAAATTTTCAAGCTTCACTGCCATTTTCTGGGATGTCCACCTATTTATGAATGGTTGGCTGAAAATGAGCAACAGAATGAAGTAATGGCAAAGAGCTGTTTATATATACTGAAAGATATGTTGAAACATATTTGTAATACACTACAAACGTACATAATCTGGCAGAAAATCTGCTTTCTCCAGAGATAACTGAGTTTAGTTGCATAGGAATGTACTGTATGGAAGAAAGATGACAATGCTTCATGTAGACCATACACTGAAGGAAAAAAACCTGCCATACATCTCTGTGGTACAATAGCAACACATTCTGGAAATGATGAATATTTTCAACAACATTGCAACATTTATTTTTCTACATACACAAGAATTTATGTTATTTCGTTAGTTCTCTACTAGATACAATCTTTGCAATTATAATCCTCTCAGTATTTTCAATTAGTTTTATTTTTATAGCACAGATTCACAGCATATGTCATCTCACAGCGCTGAGCATAATAAGGTACAGACCTCAGGAATTATAAACAGAGAAGGAAAACCCAACCATCCAAACATGCTTTTGGATTCCCTGTGAGCGATGGTGGGAAATAAAAAAAACCTGGGACTGGAAGAGGAAAAAAAAACTCTGACAGAACCAGGCTGAGGGAAGGCGGTCATCTGCTCGACCAGTTGGGTGAGAGTGGGCATTCATCACAAAAAATCAATGCAATGACACCGATCACTGCAATAATTATTGTTAGAGTAGCTATTTTTTACAAATAGTACTTAAGTACAGTTTAATTTATTTTTTATTTTCAAACAACATTCCTTATTTGCACTATTTTTGCTGCTCTAACTACACAAACATCTCTAATGCGGGAATAATAAAATGTTATTTTACCCCTAAAAAAGCAAAGCTGCAGGGTATTCATGACACCTAAGCTGCCAAACGTTGTTTCCCCAAACACTTACAGCCACAACAGGCACATAAATGTAAAATACAGCAGCAGGCCGAGACAAAGCAGAACTCCCTCCTAACCTCTGTATTTACTGATTTTTGGTTTACAGTTTGAAATCTCTTTTTCTGTAGTATCAATATTGAAATCTATCTTAGATGGCAACAAACTGGGCAGCTGGTTGGATAATCCAAACGTCCAACAAAACACATCATGGTACTTGACTCATAGAAAGTATAATGTAATATGTGGCAACACATTATACTTGCTGTGAGGCAAGTACCATGATTCAAAATACATTTTCTTAAAATATGTTTTTCCATCAGCTTCACTTTATAGAAAACACAACATGTAACTAACAAAGGTGGAGTTACTGGAAGACATATTGCTAAACTTTTGTGTACATTGTCCAAATCCTCACTTTTCCTAAAATACAAAACTCACATCCAATCTCCCAGTCAGTTCCTGTAAGACAAAACGAAGGCCATGCAGCTACAAAAAATCAAGCATTTCTTGGATCTGTCACACAGTTACTGAATCTGAATTGTAATCCTGTACATATTGGATCCACCTGTACCTCCTCTCTTCATCTTTCTCACACACACTCACTAGTAAGAGAGAAAAAACTCTGCACTGGAGCTCATCTGGTTCGCAGGTTTGTCAGATTGTTAAGAGACACAACACTTATCTCTTCTCCGCATCTGAAACTTGGTTAGCGGCAAGTGGCTGTTCATGTCCAAAATAGCTTCCAACAGGGCCACGGTTAGAAGAGAAAGGATACCAGCCCGGCCACAACTAATCATCATGTGATGAATCATTTGAGCCAAAGCCCTTAGCTGTGGCTAAAGGATCGCAGATTGCAGCTCTCATCTCTTACGGCCTCAGAATCTCCTTGATTTATATGTGTTGTGAGTACAGACTTCTGATGTACCGAACCAGCGTTCTGAATCCATATGTGCAGCTGAAGGTGGATCTGAGATGAACAGAAGTAAATAAGACGGGGAAAAAAAAGAAGCAATTTCTCAGATGGGAAAACATAAACCGAGAAACATAAAATGTGACTGTGAGCTTTCAAGTGGTCAAAGCATCAACAGCCCAAATCTGTCTTTTAGCAAGGCTTTGAAGGAGATACACAAACTGTAAGGGTAGATCAGGAATTAAACAGGAAGTGGGAAGGCTTGGTATGCAGGAATTTTCCATTTGTCCTATTATTTTTTTTTTAACCACGCATTTATTTTTTCTTGCACATCTGGACCAAGATGTTCATTTGAGTTGACATTATTTGGCCTTTGGCACCAAATACAGTGAGGATTTTGAGACATTTCCACAAGGATGGTTCCTCCAATCACTGAAACGTCTACTCCTGTATGAAGAGTTTTAGAAGATTCACAGCTTCAGAAACTAAATATTGAGGTGTTCTTCAATAATCACCTTTCCAGTAGCTCTGTCACGAAATCATTCCTCCTGTGAGACACTAGCTTCACCAGGAAAACCAACAGTATCTATGTAATTTGTAACACGCTTTCCTCTGTTAATGATACATGTACGCTCAACCATTCACCCTCCTGCTGTCTTCATTTACGGGTAACAAAAAAATATTGTTTCTTTGTCTGAAAAAAATCCAAAAATTCAGCAAAAAAATTCCCAAATTTCTGAAAATTTGCAAAACTCTCAGAAGAAAATTCCAATAATTCCTTAAAAGTTTCCCTTAAAAGTTTTATTTTAAAAAAACAAAACAAAACAAATAAATTTGTCAAGCAAATTCTTGTAAATATTTTCAAAAGACTGAGTAAAAATCTTCCAAAAAATCCCAAAAATATCTAAAGGGATTACAGACATATCAGTAAAATTTTTTGTGAATGTTCTTAAAGAAACATTTTTTTTTTACATTTCTTTTATTCCACCAAAAAATGTTCAAAAATTTCCCCCAAATTTTGAAAATGGGGACATCGGACGTTTCACTGTGAAAATATATTTTTGTCTACATTTTCAAACTTTAAAACGGATCAATTTTAACATCAGGGTTAATTCATAAACGAGGTAATGAAGCGCATGAAGGTAAATAGCTGTTCCAGACGTGCTTACACAGCGTCCTAAGAAGCTCTGGCAGCGAACCGGTCTTCACCCCGTAGCTCCAGTCTGTTCCAGCTGCGAGATGGTAGCGTTGACAGAAGTGAAATGTACGAACCACTAAATGGAAAGGTGATGCTGCGCTGCTAGCTGAAATGGAAACTGTGCGCAGGGTAAACATTTACACAGAGCTTGATGAAACCTCCAACATCCGGCACGCCGCCTGGGCTATATATCCCAATCACATGCTTCCCCATGCTGCCGGCTGACACCCGCTTTGGCTCGGTGTACCCCATTTATTTAACTGCAAATGGAGCAAAACCGTTCAATTGTAGCTTTGGCCATAGTTTGGCTGCGACAGCCTGTAGCAGTAAAACTAGATCTCCACTCTGCTGATTGCCTGAAGAGAAAAACCAAAGCGAGATAGAGCTAAAGGAATAGAAGAATACACTCCAAAATCTAAATAAGTGGCTGCATGACGGATAAATTGTGATAATTGTTTAATTGCATGAGGGAGGGAAGCTGGCAGCTATCTGGCAGCCGCTGACAGATGTTGTAAAAGCAGGTGGGGAACTAAAACAGACGTCGCAGCAACATGTAGGCCTATTTATTTCCCACCCTTAAGGTGTTAAGATTAATTAGATAGATGGGCTGCTCATAATCAAGCACAGATTTGTCAGTTTATTCTAGGTTGTTGGTTAACTCTTCCCTCTGGTGAAGGAAAGTGAAAATCAGAGACCTTCTGCTGATTGTGTTTGTCCCTCAAACTTTCCCACTCCTTCTGAAGTAGAAAAAAAGTTTACGTCCAAATTAAAAAAGATTTAATTTCCATCTCCGGCTTGATGTCCTGAGGATGAAAAGAAGCAACTGGATGCAAAGCTTGTGTCTGTAGTGATACATCTCAGCATGTGATGTGGCTTCACGTCCTTCATGTGGATTCCCAACATCGAGCTCTCAAATACAGAGACGGAGCCACATCAATGGATTTAATCAGGGACGCAGAATATCTGACAGCCACTTCACATCTTTCCTCTCTGAAGTACGACAGTTTAACATGTAGTCAGTGGAGATGGAGTCAACCAACAAAATCTGCTGCTCAAAAACCTAAATTTGCATATTATCTCTTGATTAAACTGGCCTCAGTACAATCAGAGCATTTCACCTGCTAGCCTTGGTAGCCCAAATGACTGACAAATAAACATATAAAGCTAGTTAATGCTGCTGCACTAGTCCCTTAATGGACCTCTTGCGGTGCTGCTACTGCCACAATGCTGTTAAATGTTTTTCTATAGGTTCTGATTATCCATCCATATAATTTTAACCATGTTTTGTTACACTAAAATGATACCAACAGACTCCAAGTGTGGCCATAGTCATATGATTTCCGTAAACAGGACTATATCAAATGTCGATTAAAGAATAACTTTTAAGGATGATTATAATGCAGACAAGTTAGTGTAACATTTTTAGGTAATATATCATGTTGGTTGGTGGGCTGTTAATACAAACTGATGCTCGAAAAGTTTAGACTCAACCTTTAAGCTATTTATATTAACCAAATGCAGTCACACATAAGACTTACTTGACATGGCGTCAGTTATGTCTTCTCAAAGTAAATGTTCAGTGATAATGAGATAAGATGAGATTACATATAAATAGCACACATTCTGTCTGTGTATTTTAACACGGTTAATGTTGGAGTTTAGGTCAGATGGAGGCTGTTCACACAGTCAGACAACAAGGTTGTTATTGGAGTGTACAAGAAATGTCCTGTAGACAAAGAAAAAAATGATTAAAATGCAATGGTACACCAAATGCAAAAAGCAAAAAAACCATTCTGATTATGCATGAAGAGACTTATTTACACACCAATAAATTTGTCCAGCCTGTCAGTAAACATAACGTTCAATGAGCTGATCCCAACAGTCTATTAGGTTGAGCAGCTTCAGAGGGGTGTTCTGTTCTGCCAATAATACTGACCTACTCCTGGACAGCTGTTGATGAAGCGCTTTTCTTCTTCAGAAAACTTACACCAGTGAGAGTTCGACCAATAAGAATCTGGTCGGATGAGACAAAATCGACCTACCAATCAACCTGGAGAATACAGCCTTAATAATCAGTGTTTGAAAAAGCTTGAACTCGGCGCCAACAAACTGTCTTATAGAGCTGTTTGCTGTCTTACTAACTTCAGTCTCTGAAATGTACCTGTAAGTCTCAAATGGATTCAAAAAGTTAAATTCTTCACGCACGGGCCTCAGTAGCTCAATGAATCAGACATTAAACCAAATCATGAAATCCACGTTGGCTGAAAAGGCGGCTGGTGAAAATATACTGCTGTTCAGTGAAGGGAGCATGGGTAATGGCTCTGTTCTGCAGAGCCGTATTATTCACCGTCTGACAACTAGAACGCTGGTTCGGGGTTTTGTTGGCACAAAAAGACAGTGAAGAGGATGTAAATTGAAGCCCGCTGAAGAAAGGAAGTAGGGGAGAGCTAATCTGTCACAGAGCTCCAGTGCACTGTACATCAGAATGTTATGAGGAACAGATTGCTGAGGTGTTGTGTAGTAGAGACATGCGAGGTTTCACCATAACTGTCGTGTTAAAGCTTGAGTGGATGAGAGGAAATGAGATAAGTGGAAATGTGCACGTGCACGCATGTTTGGGTGTGCATGAGGTGTGAGTTTGGCTGAAAAAGTGTCTATTGTTATTGTATATTTGCACATAAATGCTATAGAAGTTATCATTTCATGATAAACAGAATACCTCCAGATTGTGCAGTCCTTTGGGATTTTTCAATCTGACCTCTAACATTATGTGTTTGAGGCTTCCCTCAGTAAGTCTTACGGACAGATTTACAGCTCAGGTCCGTGATGGGGAGGCTCCGGTATAAAGGTATTAAACCTGGGCAGCAGCAGCAGCAGCAGCAGCAGCAGCAGCAGCGCAGAGAGAGGGGGTTGGGCGCTATCTGATACGGGGCTTCCTCTAATCAGCCAGAGGCTCCACACTCCCCTCCAGGCAAACAGGATGTAGAATGTCACAGAAATCATACACTCTGGGTGGAAAAAAAAAAAACCGAAGAGAGAAAAAGAGTAAGAGTGAGACAGAAAGGTGGAGGGGGAGCTGGTTAGACAGCCGGGGGCATCTAAATAAACACAAACCAGATGCAGAACATGGAGAACACGTGTGTGAACAAGAACGGGAGTGTGTGGATAAGTGCTTTTAGTAATATGTTTACTGCACATGGAGCTGACAGGTCGGATGCTATGGGGCTGTATGTATGCATGTGTGTGTATGAGAAGTGCAAGTTGAAATTGTTTTTAAATGGGTTGAGCTAAAATTAGAGTTTACTTTGGAATAATGCTGGTGTAATATTTGGGGCATGCAGTTACAGTATGCAAAATGTCACTGAAGCACAAAAGAGGAAAAAAGTGAAAATCTATGGGCCAAGGGAAAATATTTACCTAATATTTTTATGTGTCAAGCTTAACACAGTGAAGATTATCTCCATGTAACTTCTTTTTATATTATTTTCAAATTTAATTTTATTCTAATCAGGTTGATTTTATCTCTTCTCTAATATTGCAGGTCTTCACCTTATATAGCATTCTATATTATATCTGCTCAAGTGGTGCCAAACAGAAACACTTTACTTTAGTCAAATAAGCAGATACTATGCTGTAAAAATACACTGGTACAAGAGAAAGCTCTGCATTTGCTCAAATAAGGTATATAAGTACGATGACAAAAATGTACTTGAAGTATTGTCCCGTGACAGTTAAACCATTAAATACACTACCGTTCAGAAGTTTGGAGTCACTTAGAAATGTCTTTATTTTTGAAAGAAAAGCATTTTTTTCAACGAGGATAAAATGAAATGAATGATAAATCCAGTGTAGACATTGTTAATGTGGTAAATGACTATTGTAGCTGGAAACAGCTGATTTTTAATGGAATATCTCCATAGAGGTACAGAGGAACATTTCCAGCAACCATCACTCCTGTGTTCTAATGCTACATTGTGTTAGTTAATGGCGTTGAAAGGCTCATTGTTGATTAGAAAACCCTTGTGCAGTTATGTTAGCACATGGATAAAAGTGGGAGTTTTCATGGAAAACATGGAATTGTCTGGATGAGCCCAAACTTTTGAGCAGTAGTGTATGACATAAATGGAGAAGAAAGACTTCACTTGTAGTTGGTTGAGCTGTTCTTGAACTATTTTGTCTCCAACTACAACTTGTGATTAGTATGATAATGTTGGTTAACTGGACACATACATGTGTATAAATGGACATCTCCGGTTATTTGCATATTGTTAATTGCACATTTCTTATTTGATCTGTTTTTCTGCCTACTTGCTCACCATCTACACAGTTTCTAGCATTAATACATTCTGTACATAATTATGCCTTTATATATTTTTTAGATATCAATATCCCCTGTGTGCTCTGCTCTTATTTCTGTATATTGTATATGTTTTTATGCTGCTGGTTTCTTGAATTTCCCTCAATAAAGTGCCAACCAACCAATCAACCAACCAACCACCTACCTACCTACCTATTTTAATTTTGGATTAATACGCATATTATATTCTCCACAATAGTGAGCATTACCAAGGTCCTAATTAGCATATTAGCAAAATAACTGCCATTTTTCTGTCGACTAACCAATTAATCAAGTAATAATTTCTGCAGTTTTAACTATTCTGTAGGTTCATCAACGACAAAACATCGTCTTTTTTGTGCAAAATCTTAATTTGTAAAATAACTACAACTGTTAGACAAATGCAGTGAAGTCGAAGCACAGTAAATCTTGTTTCCAGTACAGCGGAGTGGGAGTTGAATGTGGCATGAAAATAAAAGATGATGACGAAGACTCGACTGTGCTTTTTTCAACAGTGGCTTTCTCTTTGCCACTCTCCCATAAAGCTTGGACTGATGAAGAACAGACAACAGTTGCTCTATCTACAGTCTCTCCCATCTCAGCTGCTGAAGCTCGTAACTCCTTCAGAGGAGTCATGGTTGTCTTGGTGGCCTCACCGTCTAGTCTCCATCTCATACATCATATTCCTTAAATTTCTGCATTCCATCACCTGATTTCTGCTTTTCAGAAATCTTTATGCGGAGTTGCTTAAAGTGTTTTTTGTGTCTTCATGGTGTAGTTAAAGCCAGGATTACTGACTCACCAGTGACTGGACCTTTTAGATACAGGTGTCTTCATACTACAGTCACTTGAGACACAATAACTGGACTCAGATCCTTCCCATTATCACTGTGTGACTTTTAGCACCGGTTGGCTGAACCTGTGTTGAAGTGGTGAAACACTTAAAATACTGATGCAATCACTTCTTTTACATGTTAGATTTTTAATTAATTGACGCTGCTTTGTAGAAATCTGTTTTAAGTTTGACATGAAAGAGTTTTTTTTGGTGAATTCTCTTTTTAAAAAAAGGCAAATTAAGTTACTTCAATTTTGAAAAGCAATAAAAGAAGAAAACTAGAGACTGTAAAAGGAAAAAGGAAACCAATGGATGCTTTGTATGGTCCTCAACTACATAAAAAAATCAATAAAACTGTGTATTATGTGGTGGAAAATCAGCATAAAGTGTAAAAGCACACACTATTGGTTGTAATAGATACCTTCTGAGTTTCTGGCTGTTTGAGTGGCACTGCCACGGAGCAAAAGGTTTATTCTCATGTGAAGTTTAAGCCTAATCCTGTCTGGCCTTTGATTTTGTGATTTTTAAAAAATGTTTGCAGAGTGATCTACTGCTGGGATGGAGGCCATGAGGGCAACTGTTACAGCTTCAGCCCTTGTTGTGGTTCCTGAAACTGGACCAGAGAAGATGTGAGTAAGAGAGACAGACAGATGATGTCAATGAAGTCTCTTGTTTCTCTTTTCGTTTTTTGCCTGTTTCCTCAGAGAAAGCGATTAATGACGTCGCTGTAAGAGTAATAACTACCAACCGGTTGAAGACAAATCTCCTGATGAGTGCTGTGACAACCGAGCTGCCATTACAGAGGTACTCACTGTGCTTTTGGAACAGCAGGCGTGGTGTTGTATGTGCTGTGGCGCATGTTTTAAACCAACCAGCAAGCCAAAGCGACCGGCCGGCCCCACCCTTCACCCCTACTGAGAGGCCCAATGGTAATGGCCCTCTAAGTGTTTGAAATAGTTGGAAGAATGACACATGCAAGGAAAAGAATGGCAGTGCCAAAGTAGCATGAAATAAACTGGCCTCAAGCGGAGACAGAGACCAGAGAGTAATTTGTTTCTCCTTCTGCGAATTACAGGCCGGAGCCAGCCACCGTCTCTAAATGGGAACCAGCTCGGTTCTGCCCAGACACCACTATTTGGGCACAGTAAGTGTTTTGAGTAGAGAAAAACACCATCCAAAACCCCACGTCTCCTTTTAGGCTTCGGAGCCTGCCCGAAAAATTCTTGGGTGTTCCTTTTAAAACAATCTCTGAAAAGACTTACATAAGTGTGCAGTGGAAATATCTAATATGGTGTCAAACCTCTCCGGCGTCTGCTTTGTTTTATCAGGATCGTATTTGTGTAACCAGCCACGTGTCGTCCTCGGTTACTTTTGCTCTGTCAGACAAAAAGAGGCGGCTACGCAAACAACAGAGAGTTTTTCCTGGCCCTTGTGAAAAATATTAAATTATTATAAAACAATAAATTGCGGTGATTATAATTCCACAAGATTCAAGGGAAGTACATTCCATTGCAGCAAATCAACTCATCGACTTTATACAGGAATAGAACTTTCCAGTTAAATCCTTTTATTAGCTGAGCCCACTAATTTCTCCAGACATGACCTAACACACAGTAGAATACTACTGAATTCTGATCCTGAAGCTTTCCTCATTTTTTGGAGAGGTTTGCGCATGCATGTGCTCCAAGTCACATTCACCAAACTCTCTTAGCTGAACTAAGTTGTGATAAATGACTTGTTTTTGTCTTGATGAAGGCCACCTACGCATGAGGAAGAGTGCATTTGTCAGCATAATCACTGCTGCTAAATGGATGTTCCACGAGGTACTTAACCGACTTTCACTCACTAAAATGTACAGATTTAGAAGAGCAAAAGTAAGAAGTTCCCTCCACTGAGTTTCAAGTTTAGCTGCTGGAATTTAGTACTCAAAAACTCAGTAAAAATCTTCACATAAGCGTTAATACAGCTGTAGTGCTGAGTGAGACAAAGAGGAAGAAAGGAAATAATATGGTATGATGTTAGAAACTTAAAAAAGATTTAGATGGGGTGCTGTCAAGAGGATGGTAGAGGAATATTCCTGAGGCATCTGCTGGAATAGGAGATGCTTTTAACCTACTGAGGTGTAGGATACCACACCAAAATATGCATATATATTCACAACATGGGGGCTGCACAGTGGCGTGGTGGTTAGCACTTTCACCTTGCAGCTAGAAGATCCCTGGTTCATTTTCCCAGGATCTTTCTGCATGGAGTTTGCATGTTCTCCCTGTGGATGTGTGGCTTTTCTCCAGGTTCTCCAGCTTCCTCCCACAGTCCAGAAACATGCTGAGGTTAATTGGTGACTCTAAACTGCCTGTAGGTGTGAAAGTGAGTGTGATTGTTTGTCTGTATATGTAGCCCTGTGACAGACTGTTACCTGTCCAGGTGTCCCCTGCCTTCACCCCAAATCAGCTGTTATAGACTCCAGCCCCCCACGACACTACTGAGGATTAAGCAGTGCATAGATGACGGATGGATGGATTCACAATATCTAAAAAGAAGTTGTCAGATTTCTCAGGAAAGTGCTAAGTGTTAACAAGGACAAAAGCCATATCAGACTTAAAGAACTTGAATCAAGTTTTTTGCCTTGTTAACATGGTCTTTTTATATGCAAGAAAACCAAAATCCAGGGATAACAAATCTCAAAAACAAGGATTCAGACAGCCAGAATTTCATATGTAACAAAGCTAAGGAACCAATCCTGTCAACTTGTGGGGTGAAGCTTTTTGGATCATCATTCTTCAGAATTATATTCAATATTACAACTTGCTATTGTGTAGCATAGAGTAGTTTTAAAGTGTGTATGAAGAGTTGTAGATGAGTTGGTGCACTGTAGGAAATGAGGAGTGTAGATGAGATCAATTCTGGGGCTCTGGTATAGAGTTGCCACTTTAAGGCAGAGAGGGATTATTTTTCTTACATCAAACTTCTAAAAATGCACCTTTGATACACATAGGTGAGTATTTAGGGGTTAAATCAATCATTGAAGTCATTTTAATATGACTGCTACCCTTTTAAAGTAGTTTCCTTGTGCAGTGATACACTGCTCCTCCAACATTTGGAATACTTTCTTGAAGTCACATTTTCACCACTTGCAAGTTCACATTTGAGATTTCACCGTGGACTTTAAACTTGCACAGAAATCAAACATCAAATTCTGCATCAAACTGACACAACATTCACATCGTTTCAATGTCGTGTTTCATAATGCCTGACAGTGTAACGCTGGTTGTTTAAAGCGTTGTCATTGACCTCTAGGACATAGAAACTATGTCTTATTTCTTGAATAACACAATCTGCACCACTTGTTAGGTACAGGTTTGCAGTTTTTCTCTCCAGATGCAACTTAAATGCAGCTTATTTTCATTGTTAGATAGGTTCCACTGTGGATTTCTACAACTAAAACATGTCATACTGTACTAATCATACAGAAAATGGAGGCAGTTGCTTGAGTTTAATGATTTCCAGGAAGACAGAAAAGCAAGAGTGGGCTTCACTAGAAGACCACATGGTTTTCAGGGTTAGAGGGTTCATCATCAGGTCAGTCGTGCCACCATGACCATGCTCATCGTTTTTATCAACATTCACAGCGGTGCACACCATAAATGTGTCGCTTAGGATCAGACCATCAACACTGAGTTCTCCTGTAATTTCTTGAGGTGTTTGAGGGAGAACACTCAGCACAAACATCCTAAACTGTGGCATCTGGCATCTGGCATCATATCAATGTGTTCCTGGTCACAGTTCATTAAAAACACTTTCTGGCCACATCAATGTAATCATCACTCTCCTCGTACTATACTCACAAGATTTGGTTTCCTACGACTTCTTCCACTTCCCTAAAGGGAAATTTCAGCTGAAAGGTCACTGGTGGAACAGTCGAAACAGTGGAGGAGATCCAGCATGCTTTGCAGATTCACATGTGGCAGGAGCACTGGGAGCGGTGCACTGCTGCACAAGGTTAGTACTCTGAAGGAGGCCAAATTTAAATCAAACATGCTTTACAGCTGCAGTCTCAGACTTTTGTGGCAACACATTGTGTAATCTTTTAGTGAAAGAAAAGGTTTGTCTGATTGTGGAAGAAATTCATTCACATTCACTACAAGAATCTTCTAAATATTAACAATTAATTCAAAAAACACTGGTGCCTGTCATTGCACGGGGTTAGACTGGGAAAAATAAACACTTGCTGTATTATGACACATCAGACTTTAATCCCTCAACACTCACCAGCCTGAATATAGGCCAACTGGAAGCTCTACTGCTGTATTTTTGAAAGGTTTTGGCACATTTCTTGATCAAATATACATGGTTTGGAAGCAAAAAGGCTCAGTGCAAAAGAGGAGCCATGGTTTCTACTTCTTCCTCTTTTCTGTTGTCTATAAGGTCACATAACTGCTGAATCACTTCACTAGAAGAGTCCAACCAACAAAATGCTTCCAAGATTTCAGTCTCATTGTTTAGGAGGGAAAATATAAGGAGGGGACGACTGTAAAGAGGTTTATCAGGTAACCATCAGGTAAACCTTGTTCAGCTGCTTTGAACTTTAACAACCATTAAAATCATTGTCAAGTCCCAGAATATTTTTTCTAATCTCTTCCACGTGGACTTTCAGCCTGTCATGAATCCCATTCCATGAAATTTTAATTCATACAGTGACGGCAAATATGATGACGGCCCGCCTGTCTTTGAGGCTAAAACCTCATTGCATAAAAAACACAACACTAATGTTGTGCTCTATGATTTTGTAATGTTAAACACTGTGTTGTATCATTTCCCACATGCATGATGACCCGTGCTTGCTGTGGCTGTTGGAACGAGGGCATTAGATGAGTCACCGCCTGCACAGACCCAACTCAACTGCAGTTGTGCTGAGTGAGCATATCTCTCCACATATTTATTCCACAGCGTATGTATAAATAGAGTCTATGCAAACACACATGTATGTACAATAAAACTCCGTTTGATCAAATGCAACCCCTGATGGGCGTCGTTGTCTATGCTATTATAGGAGAAACAGCTTGTCCTCGGGGGGGAAAAAAGAAAAGCTATGCAGTCCTCGGTCACCGATGTCAACAAGCACAAACCGCAGAATCAAATCAAAGAATTTAAAATGGTCCCCTCGAGTCTTTTCTTTCAACTGTATGTGTGTTTTTCTGCATGTGGATACAAGAGGCACGGCCAGTATTACTACTTTAGCCTGTGCCATATATGATTTCAACCAATGACAGCCAGTTGGTTTGGTTTCCTGCTCACATCTTGTGCCCCTGTGGCCACTTAGCTCATCTTGTCCTCTGGAAAGAGATACTTATTCAAATGGATTAATCACCAGAGGGGTCCACTTTGAAGCCGCGCACAGACGAAATGAAGGGGTAGAAAGACGGCTGGAGGAAAAGTGGATGTGAGGGGGATAAGATGCGATGCTGCAGCCAAGGCATCAGGGAGGATTTCAATAGCGGGCTGTTGGCTCGACTACGTGGCTTAAGATTCCTGGCATCGCCTGCGTGTCTTCAGGGGGCCGTCTATGCGTGCCCGCCATATTAAGGTGGGCCAAGACCCCTCAGAATTCAGTCCATATGCTCCCCCTCTCCCCACCCATCAGCACCCGGCGCCTCAGCCAAAGCACACAATCTGTCCCGATTACCGACCTCCCCCCTCATCTTCGATACCGGCCTCCTCTAAAATATGCATGTGTCTGCTTGTCTCTGCACTATAATAACTCAGCTGCACTGCAAACCACACCTGCTTTTGCTTCTTCTTTCCTTGACCTCTGACAAATTACGCCAAACGCTGCTTCGAGACGTCTCTGATGCTAGAACCTTGTGGCGTCGCATTTTAACCCTCGTGTCGTCCTGCTGTGGGTCAAATCTGACCCGTTTTAAAGTTTGAAAATGTGGAAAAAAATATTTTCACACTGAAACTTCTGATGTCCACATTTTCAACGTTTTTGGGAAATCTTTGAACATTTTTTGTTGGAAAAAAAGAAATGTTAAAAATGTTTCTTAAGAACGTTCATAAAAAAATTAACCAAAATCCAGCAAATTTCGCTGGATTTTGGTTGATTTTTATGTGAATGTTCTTAAAGAAAATATTAGAAGTTTTACTGATATATATGGAATCACTTTAGATATTTTTAGGGTTGTTTTGGAAGATTTTTACTCATTTTTTGAAAATATTTGCAAAAATTTACTTGCCAAATTAGGGGAATTTTTTAAAAAATAAAACTTTTAAGGGAAACTTTTAAGGAATTATTGGAATTTTCTTCCTGAAGGTTTTGCAAATTTTCAGAAATTTTGGGAATTTTTTTGCTGAATTTTTGGATTTTTTTCAGACAAGGAAACAATATTTTTTGGTGCCCGTAAATGAGGACAACAGGAGGGTTAAAGATTAGATCTATAAGAATGGAAAATGTCATCACAGATCGCCATAACTATCTTTCTGTTTCCATGTTGGCGAGCTCTCCATCTATCATGCAGCAGGGGTGTGACATCAGAGCGCCTCGCCATCCACGCCATGCTGTTCCATCCCAGGCCAAAGCTTGGACCGGGCAGACATTAGCCGTGGTTTTCATGCTGCCTACGAGCTACGCTGGACGCTCTTGGCTCGGCGCAGTGATAAGTGCAGCTGCAGTCGACCCAGTCCGCAGCAGGCTTCTCGTGGCTGTTTATTCAGTCGGAGTGGCCTACTAATGGCCTGCCACATGCACCCAGGACGGGCCAGACTCGACTGCAGTGCGCACATGTCTCTGAAAATACTGATACATCATGCACGGTCAAATGTGCTGTCAACTGTATTACATTTGCAGTCGATCTTTGAAAGCACAAATGTCAGAAAAAATACAAACTCAGTTTCACATGTTCAGATTGCTTATTTTGTTTCATACCCCCGAGACATTCCGTTTTTAATAATTAAAAAAAATTAGAAAAAGCAGCAAATATTTGCATTTGAAAAGCCAAAGAAAGCCGATGTTTGGCCTTTACGCATAATAATCAACTTCAAAATAATCCAAACTGTTGACATTATCTAATTTGAGTAATCAATTTCACATTTAACAATCATTCACATTCAAACATGCACATGACATACATCTGCATTTGGTTTCAGACGACAAAATACACAAAAGTGCAAACAGAAAAAGCTAGATAAAGTATTTCCTTTTAGCCTTATACAAGTATTAGGCAATAAATGGGTTTATTGATTGTATTTCCAAGCAGTGTAAAAGAAAACTCTCCACATAAGGAACTCTTGTGACAATAGTTTCTCAAAATTAAATTCGATTACAGTGCAAACAGCCAGAGGAAGACAAAAGAAAAGTATGACAAATACACCTTGTCTCACAAACCTAACACCAGCTTTGTGTTCTCCTGTCTGGAAAGCTGTTTACCTCCAGTGAACATAGCAACGCAGGATGTGTTTGCCCTGCTTTGGAGATGATGATGGTGGCATAGCAGACTCCAAGGACAGCAAACAGTCTGACAAAAGCAAGTTCAAAGCAGTTAATGAATAACTGCAGGTCAAACACCGCTGACATATGGGCCTGGACAGGGCAGCATGTCATTTGATTTTTGTTTTTTTTCTCCGAGCTTGGACGCAGCCACCCAGTCCTGGCTGCCTGCGTGTGCTGTGCCATGTTGACATACTTTCTTTGCTTTTACGTGCTTTCATTAGGCTGCGAGTGGTCATTAATCACAGTTGGACAAGCCTCAGTGAAACAAAGCGAGAGAGCTAATGACAGTTTATAGCAAGAAGTACAACGTGGACATGTAGATTTATAAAGGAGGTAGAAGCACAGCAGCACAGGCAGACACATAAATGCACAGCAAAGAAGTGCACAGAAATAGAGTAGAATGTATTTTATCATTTTTGCTTTTGAGAGGCCATATTATGCACATTTACTGTTATTTATGAGAAGCATAAGAATAGATTTAGATGCACGTGCATTTTGTACATTGCTGCAGCACCACTTCACACTATGTGAAATTATTTAGCTTCTTTTTTTTTTTAAACCTTTGTACCCCAAGCTGTTGCTGGGCGTGTTGTTGCTCTTGTCACATTTCTAATCACTGTGGGTTCATTTTTCACTCCAGAAAAAGTCCTGCACCTTTATGGAAACAGCACAACCATGACTAGAAGTAAAAGAAACTAAGTTAAAACTGCAAGCAGCGTTAATCAAGTCCTGGCATCCTTGCTGGTAAGTAAATCCAAGCCTGTCCCCCAGGTGGCGCTGCGACCGCAAGTGTATTTCGGCCCCAGGATATGATGAGGGCCAGACTCAGATTAAACATGTACTACTGGCAGTTTTTTGGATTCAGAGGCTTAATGTTGCACCTCTTCCCACCAAAAAGCCCAGTCTGCTCTGATTGGTCAGCTAGCCCAATGAAACCAAATGTATCCATAACCCTAGATCTATGAGTAAAGGTAGAGAGAACTAATCCTGGCAGACGCGGCTAAAGCAAGGAAATAATGGTGTTCTGCGTGGCAACCTTTGTTTGAGGGCGTGCCAAACTATCCATTAGCACATTATGAAAACGTCTTACACCACGATGAAAAGCCTGGACGGCACACGAGGTGTTTCATGCAGGTACAAGCAGCTTTTTCTGTGGGAGAGAACGAATCCCTTTGGTGTGTACTTTTTGCTTTCTAAGTTTGTAGATCTTTTACATGCACAAAAACTAAAGGAAAAGGGAAAAACCCCAAAAGCATAACATGGGCTCTTTAAGGATATAATCGCATATGCAGTGATGAAATGGGAAAATGCATGTCAAAGGAAAGATAATATCTATGACAGAGACTCAAGCAGAATGACTGAAATGACAGGTTGAGATTTGGCTCTCCTCAGAGAGACGAGGAAATCCATCATCCAAAGAGACGGAATCAGTCATGGCACAAGTGAGACTAAAATCTGCTTTTCCTGGCCAACTGGAAAAACTGCAACATGTTACAGAGCCTGATGAAGCTTATTTTTAAAAGCTCGGATAGGACATCTGCGTACGCTAAAACTTTTTTTGGGAAAGAATACAACACAAGCTTGTCGGTGCATCTCCAAAAAGAAGTCTGACACAACATTTCAATTTCAGATTGTCAGTCAGGTCGACATCAGCCAAACTTTTTCTGTGCCAAACATGATGAAGTAGGGTTTTCTTTTTTTTGTGGAACTACTACACCCTCATCCAACGCATTACTTAATGTTAAATTGTCAATTAAACTTTTATCCCCCACTGCTGGAGAAAGCCACAAATCTTCAGCTCCATCTTTTATTCATCTGGCCTAGTTTGCGAGAAACATAAAAAGACTTGCAACATGCAGCACCTCATCGCCGTCCGTCCATCACTCAAGCCGTATTTTTTAACAGGCTGCAGTAATGTCTTAATATCCGCTGATTGGATGACCTCGTTTTTAAGGTGCGGTGCTACCGTCAGGTCACCTTCGACAGATTTGTGCAAAGCGTTTGTCTGAAATGGAACAGAACTACGGACAAAAGGTGGGAGAGAATCCAGAAAAAAAGAAAAAAAAACCCACAATAGGTTTAGGAGTCACACCACATCAATTCAGAGCAAAAAATCTGCTTCAAAGCTGATACCTCACAGCTCATTTACCTCCACGCTCATTTTTCATTCGAGGAATCCGTGACATGAGCACGATACTTCTACCCACAGATGGACACCCTTTGGCACTGAAGGCATCAAAATGTGTTCTTACAGTGTTCACTTTACCTTTTCCAAACATCTAATGGCATCCAGCTGTCAAATACCCCATTGTAATTTGAAATGATTCTCCTCAGATTCAGCGAACTCCTAACATGGATCCTGAACAATACGTGTACATAGTCATGTAAGAAGCTTGCAGCACCGCTTTAAGCATCTGTGTGGAAAGATTTTCAGTCTGCTAAATCTCTTGAAAATGAAAATACATTCACAACTGCGCTGCATATATTCTCTAAAAAAAAGAAAAAAGATGGAGAAGTTTGTTCAAACTTATTGGCACTGCAGGCCACAGGAAACAGAGAAGTTCACATTCCCATTTGGAACCCACCCGAAAACCCCATATCCATCCTTTATATTCTCCAGCCATTAAAATCAGACTGGGAAATAAAATCCAGAAGCATTTCTGGAGAGGAATTTGAGAGTGTAGCTGAAAAAAAAGCTCAGTTTTACTGTTCATTCCCCCCTCCTGAAACAGGAAAATAAAATCTTTATCACGCTTTAAACAGAAAAACACTCAAGCGCAGCATCATAGGAGGCCGGTTAGGACCTCAGGGAGTTCTGTCACCTTTCAACCTGTATAAAATGACCAAAGAAACAATAAAAACCTGTGTACTGTTCGTGTATAAAACACTGGTCAAAGATAAGTATGTGGAAATATTTCTTAGGGCTTTGTACAATTTGGGTATCAGATGAAATTTTCAATCACAAAACAGTTAAATAAACTTATTCTCCAGGACAAAAGCATGAAATGGTTATTACTTTCTGGCGCTGTCATTTGCGGTAAACCCAGCACTCCAAAAAGGTTATAACAGAATCCATGAATTGTCTGCAAATACCATTTAGCTCAGCTCAAACTCATGGCCATATAGCACATTAGTAGGAAGGGTCCAGTGGGACAGATCAAAGAAATCCTAAAACATAACGGCTAAGTGCAAGGTGCATTAAATTCTCTGTTTTTTCTCATGAGTTACAGTTACAGTGCAGTCAGTGTGTGTGTGTGTGTGTGTGTGTGTGTTTGTGTGTGTGTGTGTGTGTGTGTAGGAAGAGAAAGGGCTCTTTGGACACTCGTCATGGCTGTGACATTTCTCTCTCTAAAGCTGTACGTCGTATATTACCGGCACCACTAAAACCTGCGCTGTAACTCAAAAAAAGATGATCCAAATGCATTGCATCCAGGCCACCCGGCAGAAATACCCCCTTTAACGATGGAAATGGAAGAAAGGAAAAGAAATGATCAAACTGCCGTTGGGTTTCAGAGCATTGCAGAGCCTTTGATACAGGCCAGTCGACTGTAGCGCCGACTGAAAGATCCCATTCTGCTCTAAGGAGAAAATAATGCAAACCAGCCACAGAGACGAGGGTGGGACAGGAGTTCACAGGAGTGTATGGATATCTGCCACAGAGGAGAGAGCTGTCCGGGCTTCGCTGTGATGAAGACGTGGAGACGGGAGTCTGGGAAGCGTCGGTGATGACGAACAGCCACGGGAGAAGATGCCACGCAATTCATCTCCATTAACTCCTAGTCACATCTCCTTTGAACTGGATGGAACATGTGCATGTGTTGTTTAAACACCAGGAGTCTGGATATACAGCCTCTAACTGTTAGCAGCCATCTTACTTTAATTAGAAAACAAAGAGAAAAAGCTTGTTACTGAACTGTTATGTTAGAAACTACGTTTCTGAATGTAAACTGCAACAGTTTTGCTATAAAAACACAATAAATGTGATGTTTTTGTACATGTTTATTGGCAGCAAGGGCCTGTTCTAAGGGAATCTGTGGTTTTATTGGGATTTCCATGAATAATTGTGTAAAATTTATTTTTAAATTAGTCAGGTAATTTGGTATTTTAGGTTCTTAACTTTCATATTTACATTAGTCAGGCCAATTTATATAATAAATAATATTACAGAGTGTGTCTTTACCTCAACATGTGAAAATATGTTGGCTAAATTTATAACACTAGTCTTATTTCTCCATTGGAAACCACTTTGGATTAACTTCTGTTGTTTTAAATGGGCTATATAAAAATAAATAAATATAATACTGAATGGCAGTCAAACAGCTAATTTATCAAATTCTAGAATATTGATCAGTGATTGATTATTTATACCAAAAGTCCCAATATTAATTTTTTTCTTCCTTTACTAATTTTTCTGAGACTGATACTGTTAAATTACTGTATTTATACTTTAATTTTCTTTGAAATTAAAATAACACAAACAAGTAAGAAAATTTGTGGAAGTTTTCTCACTTTTTTAACTTTTAAAAAAATCTATTTTATACTTATTTCTTAGGGAAGGAAACAATTAAAGATATAATGGGAATATTGTTATCGGGAAACAATATTATTCCCAGAATATATTACTGTGAAACTGAGAGTTCATTGTTTAAATACTGAATTTATTACCTGAGAAATAATGTGTAAACTAACTGCTGACAGTAACTGTTCGTTGTAGCCAGTTATGTTATGATAAATGCTAAATTTCAGTCTTTATCCGTCGCCTGCTATCTCGGAATGTGAGCTTATCCAAATCCCTTTGGAGCAGAGCTCAGAAGAACACCTAAAACGCTCTCTAATGCGTCCGAACTGTATCTGCAGCCAGAATGATGATGATGATGTGTTAGTTGGATCTGAAGTAAGGGTGAATGATGGTCCCTGTGAACCATAATGACTCCCTTTTCCCTGTGGATCCACTGAACGGGAGCCTAATGATCTCTGAGACCAGATGAGACTCATCACGGTCGGGCCTCCTGTGCTGGATCACAAAAACAAAACACACACGAGAAACGCCCTATTAGAAGCATGTGTGCATGAGAACACAACAGAATAACAGTTGTACAGCTCGAATAATGCACACACGACTATCCAGCAACCAGCGGTGCCGTTGTATAGCTGCGATCGTCAGCATCGGTGGTGAGCAGACGTCTGCAGAGGGTGGATTTTTAGGGCTCCAGTGGGCAGACAAGTGCCCCAAACTCCAGACATCTACCGTCAGACTGCTCATCCGCTCCCCAGGATGTCACTCCATTCATCATCCCACTGCACGCCACTCCGCTGCGCTTAGCTGCATTCTTCAGCTACAATCAGGCTTTCATACTCGTCCGCTGATGACTAAGCCAGACACCAGAACTGACAGCAGCTCCTCAGCCGGCTCAGTAGCAGGAGATTCAAGGGGACCGATGCCAATCCATGCATGTAAAACTATACCTATAGAGAGAGATCATGTGAATAAGTTATCGCTCATAACCTGCTGCTATCCGTGAGTCTAAGATTACTATGGGCAAGTCTGAATAGGACAATAGCCTGGATGTGTGCAACAACATCCTTTGTCTTCTTGGCAAAGAAAAGGGAAAATAAAGGTATCCTTCAGGTTAGAAAGGCATGCAAATAGAAGTCGGATTGACTTCCAGCTGAGATAATCTCACAGGATAAAGTGAACAGAAAAAAAACACTTTGAAATTCCACATGTGAGATGGACATCCAGTCAGCCCTGGGGTGTATTTAGTGCATACAACTCTCAGCGGTGAGCTCACAATGCCTGAAAAGCCTGAGGAGGGGTGTGGATGTTGGCTCTTAGTCACTTTTTCTACTCAAAGTATTTGTATTTGACAAGTAACTTAGTATGCTGTTGCAATACATGACAACCGAACAATTGGTACTTGTGAAAGTCAGATGCGTTGTAGACCCATCCATCTACCCTGACATCCACTCAGAGGCCACTCATTCATCCAACTATTTTCTGCTGTTTCAGAGGCAGCAAGTTAAAGTCCAGTGTTCTCTCCAGTCCAAAGTTACATCTTTATTGCCTTAAAATGGCTTAGATGTAACTCTACACCCTTGTTTCCTCTAAAATGTGCTGTTCGCTGCAGCTCAAACACACCAGCTCACCTTCAACATTACTCAGACACAGTAAAATTCCTCTACATAACACAATGACAAGTTGTAATGTTGTAATTCTGCCCTACATGTTCAAACTGGAAACCAGTTCTAAAGAAGTATAATGATACAGATAGGACAAACTTGCAAGTTAACAGAATTGGTTCTTTAGGTTTGTGTTGTATGAAATCACACAAATCTAAATCCATGTGTTTGAGTCTGTCATAGCACACTGTAAGTCCACTAAGTCATGGTGCTGACTTCTGATTTCACTCACGATGTGTCTTCTAGCATTTAAAAACATGGATATGGACATGTTAACACTGTCATTATTGTTTTTAATCAGTAGACATCCTTCTTTCTCAATCTTCAGTAGCACATTTTGATAGAATTGTCAAGAAACTTAGAAATAAACTAAACAAAAAAATAAATAAGATGAAATAGAAAGACAACACAGATTAGGTTGGTTTCCATTGAGTGCTTGGGAGCAAATGAACGAGGCTGTGTAGTGTTATCAGAAGTCATTGGTATAGGCAACAATGCGAATCACACAAAACCAATTGTTTGCTAACCACTAAAAACCTCTATTAAAGAAGAAGCAAGCAAAACTTTGGCCATCTACACACCTGCAGTCAGGAACTGGGAAAGTTCACATCGTATCAAATCCTGTCAGCTGGTATCGACCATGTTTAATGCTGTCTGGAGGTGGAGAACTTGAAAAAGTGTTTTCATCCTCTTTCAAATATTTAAAAACTACCTCCAGGAAGTGAAAAAAAAAACTATTTTGGCAAGTTTTCTAATGTAATACCTCAAAATGCACCTAAAAATACTTGATAGAAACACAGTTTGTGTCCTAAACATCAAGTTCTCCTTTGCTTTGCTGCTTGTTGTCAAAGGGGAACTTTCATTGTCTCGTGTACAACATGACATACTACACAATGTACAGTAAAGTTCACTCCGTACTTCAAGGCTAAAGACTCGGAGGTCATTCTGGCTGAGATGCTCCCAGAAGAAGCAGAGAAGAAAAGCAGATTACAGTTCTCCTTGTACTTCGCTGACAGTAATGATGATGTAATTTGATGTTAGAAGTGCCAAGAACACAGAAAACACTGTCAGATTCTGCAGACATTTAACATGCCTCCCTATGATTAATACACGTTATGAAGATGAAAATAAGCAGCGCTCTTTTAATAACCACCACTGATCTGAAACACACTCGACCCTGTCAGCTGTAAAATAGAAAACCCGACTGCTCAAAAGCCTCCTATGGATAAATCTTTTTCAAAATATGTCTTCTGAAATTATTGCAAAAGCATTTTAATGATAGTCTGTGTAAGAGAATGCTTTGATGAAATACCTGCTGCGGTTCCTGCCTTCTTCACACAGTAAAAGGAGAATGTAGCCCAATCCCCTACCTGTCATATTTTTGAGTGCTCAAAGCTCTTCGAATGTGTTTCTCAGAAGGTGATTCACAGTTACAGAGCCGGCGAGCCTCCTGCAGACAAACCCAAACAAGAAGAAGATTTATAGATACCCCATAGCTGGGGTGAAGTTTCACATGAGGGAGAGAATAAAGAGCCTGGAGTGGAGATTATTTCTCTCAACACTGATCAAAAAGATTAAAGGGAAAGGTCTGGTTTTGAAGTCAGACACACTTAGGCTGCTTTTCTCGGCTTCGGCTCAACATGACAGCCTTCGGAAATACACCAAAAAGCAAACCAATGTAAGTTCTGACATTTCCTATCGAGAGGTTTAATCCATTGATTCGTTCGGAAAAACGGAGATTTAGTTTAGTGGTGGAAAGTAACAAAGTACATTTTTCCTCAAGCACTGTGCTTAAGTTTTAAAGTATTTCCATTTTGTGTTGTCTTGTTTCTCCACCCCACAGTGAAATTCTTCTCCACTACATAGTTCCTTTTAACATAAAGATTTTGCACAATAGATAATATTTCACGCTGCAAACTGTGTACGTTCAAAGAGGCAATTTCCAAACTTTCTGACATCTTACAAAAACATGTGTAGTCGAGTCACATTTCAGTAGTTGTTAAATATTTCTCACATGGTTTTGTCTCAATAGATGTTCAGATGAGCCAATATATCACCAAAAATCAAAGAGGAAAAAGTCCAAAAACCGAAAGCAGATTTGTGTTTCAGAACTTCTGTTTCTTCTTCTTTCCTCTCCCATTAATCATGTGATGACTCCTCAGATTTATCTGCTCTTCCTGTATATGTAACCGCAGACCGCTGAGCCACGACATTAAACCCACTGACAAGTCGAATGTATATTATTGATCATCACAGCATAATACAATGTTTTGCTGGGAAACTTTTGGTCCTAGCATTCACATGGATGTTACTTTGATACCTCTTTGTTCCAGACCAACCACACTCATGGCAACAACACTGCAGAAGCAAACCAGTGCACCCAGTCACAAAGCAAAAACTGCTCAGTAACTGCTTGAGGAACATGATCAAGAGCCACAGGTAATAACTCAGGATCCCTACTTCCCAGATCTCAAGCCCAATCTGTGGAGGCCCCAACAGGCAATGAACTGGACTAAGAGGATCACCTGCCAACATCCTGATGCCAAACACCACAGGACACTCCAAAAGGCCATGGTTCAACTGGTCACAGCTGTCCTGGTAGCAGAAGGGGAAAATACACAATAGTAGGCAGGTTATTATAAAGTTGTGGCTATTCCGGGTATATAAAGTGACTCAAGCTGTCTCCATGCACCTCTACAATCTATAACACTAACATGAAGCTGACACACTGCAGTGTTAATAATCTAACAATGTTATCTATAACAATATATCATTTATAACGGACCAAACCAATACTTTATTACTTTCACTGCTTTGTGCTGCTAAATTGTTACGTATTTGTACTAGAGTTGTAGGGCTAGTGGCGCCATGGATCGGAAGATTCTCGGTTTGACTCCTGGCTTGCTTGAAAAAAGCATTTATAGGCTGCATGTCCAATATCAACTGTCCAATAAAACCCAATAAACTCCAATAATCCTGGGTGCACCATGACCAAAGTACCCCACTTTTATGCTTACTGTTATTATTTCGATTGTTATTTAGACTTTCTAATACTGTTTTTGTACCGTAAATACCAGCACAACTTTGTACCCTATTTATTCTACCAGCACAATTTGCATGTTACTTTGCATGTTATTTTGCACATCAGTTTCCTTATTTTTCTTATAAGTAACGTGTGACCTGCTGGATACCTCGAATTTCTCCAAGGGGATGATTAAAGTATCTATATCTATCTATCTAGAATGTTTTAGGAGGCTCTTCTATTTGTACAGTATATTTACAATGCTGTAATGTTACTTTAACTGCAATAACGTGTCTGAATACTTCTTGCACCTCTGTTTCACTTAAACAAAATGCACATTACACTCCACTCATGATAGATTAATTTATTATCTCCACTTATGATAGACTCTGGAACTAATTGTGAACAAAATCTTGAAAAAAAGACCAGAGTAGGTCAACAGCTCCTCAGGATCCCCAAAGGAATTTGCTCTGCATGGCAAGATCTTCCTCCGAGTCTTATTTACCCAACATTATTCATATAAAGGACCTCAGTCGTTGGGAGGTGGGTACATAGAGTTGAGTATGAGGTGAAGAACAACAGATGAAATGGCCGAGGGAAATCATTACCAGCTTTATTTGTTAGAGCATAAAAAAGGGAAATCCACAGTAGAATTCTTAGACTGAAAACTTTGCTAAAGGGCAGTTCTGTAATTAAAGAACTTGCAGGATGTGTTTCAAAGACAGTAAGAAAGAAAATACATTCAAATTGGTGGGCCACCTTCTATAGTTATAGCTTCACAACTAGTCATAATAATAATGATATCCAAACTGATGCTAAAGTTTTGAGGGCAACAAAGCAGAAGAAAAATTAAATCTGATGTTTTGGTTGATATGCTTTGGTTGGTATGATCACATAACATTACCAAAGTTTTTTAATAAGGATCCTTTAAAATGTAGTTAACTGGTTGTGACCGAGACACTAACGGCATCACTAAGAGCATGTTTGAGTATTTTCAACTCACCAGGAACTTAACTGGTGTAATTAACAACTATAAAAAACAACACAAATACAGCAAGTATAGAAAGCCCTTCAGATTAAAAAAAACCACTCAAATACATGAAATTCCAACCTGTAGATATTTCCCATTTTTTCTTAACTTAGCTATAGTTAACATTAAATTAGGTTGTGTATGGCATGGGAACACCATATGATCGATATTTTTATGTTAGAAAAGGTTTATCGCCAAGTCATCTTTATGTACATGCATTTACCACTTAGATTTTGGATTGCCATGACTAAGCGGCATAATCACTTTAATGCTGAAAATATGTCAACATCAATAATTTGAAACCAATACACGGCCTTCTTATTTTTCTGTTTACTTAAATGCATCTACTCAATGTCATTGTTTTTCTTCCATTAAACTATGTAACTGCTGCGTCATGATGTCACATGATATCGTGAGCCAACATATTAATGGTACACACTTGACTTTGTATTTTAGACTCTTCATATCATTTTACAGCAATTACATGTGAAATGTAAGGTCAGGGAATAGGAAAGCCTTAGTTGCAACTACATGGGGTAAAATTTGACACCAAGTGCAAAAATGTATTCTACTAAACACAAAAAGTCACATCTTTTCATGATCCCAAGCTACTTGACATCAGTCCTCTTTGGCTCCTGTCATTGGTTACCTGAAGTCAATGCTACAGGTTTGAGTCAATGGCGGCTGCAGCAGAGTCTGATTCAGTTCAGTGTAAAAGTTTCCTTCAAAAATACTTGCACTTGAACAAAATCTTTTGTCCTCACACCTGTTAACACACACAAAGTCATGAGACCATTGGCCCTCTACTTTTAGGGCTGCAACTAATGATTGTTTTTATTGTTGATTTATCCGTCCACTATTTTTACACTTAAGTTGTTTGGTCTATAAATTGTCAGAAATTGGTGAAAAGAATGTCGATCAGTGTTTCTTAAAGCCCAACATGGTGTCCTCAAATGTCTTCTCTGTCCACAACCCAAACACATTCAGTTTAATATCACAGAGGAGGAGGGAAACCAGAAAATTTCATATTTAAGAAGCTGCAGACTTTATATTTTTTGTGGTTGCTACTTGAGTTACCATAGAAGCTGAATTGAATAAGCGTTTAAGAAAATGTTTAGGCTACAGTCTGGACGTATTCCACTTTGTCTGCAGTGCCAGTGTGTGTTCGTGTGCACTGGGCTTGTTAGGATATTGTTTATATTAATCAGTAAAATAGCCGATAGAATAATTGATGGAAAAATAGTCATTTCTGCCAGCTGTGCTTAAAACAGTCCCGTGTTTCTGTCTCCGTGATGAACGCTAAGGAAGGGCGTTATTTATTCCAACAGACTGAACTCCAATCAAAACCTCTTTGAACTGAATGGAAAGGAAACTCTGGATGGCATATTCAGAAGAGGGATGATACATGTGACTGTGGACAAAGTTAGCAAAGGTTCACTTAGCAGGTCCGTGGCAGGTGGAAACAGTGGAAAGCACTTAGGCTCCATCATCATACCGATGTGCCGCTGCAGCAGCTGTTGACATCCCAGTTTAAACATACATAACAGCGAGAGAACAGACTTCCAAATGCAACTTTATCCTGTTATAGAGACACAATACACCTCGGATCAAATACACGCTGCCATTTCAGCTCATTTCCGTCTCTTATTTGATGATTCTTCCACTTCATTCGCCTGTCCACAAATACCCAAACGTCTCACTTCTTTTTCTCGTCACCATTCTCATCTTTCCCTTCGCTTCCACTTGTCTGGCACTGGGACAAAAGTATCTGGCTCTAATTCCAGATGTCAAAAAAGTGGATAAATGCTTTGTGAAAGTGACGTTAACTCTATGACAACTTCTAATATGATGATTTATTGCAGCCAAACGTGTATATGGGTGTACAGGCATGTGCTAGTGGCCTGGGCTGGAGTCTGTCAGATCGACTTACTGTATCCGTTTCATGATGAAAAAAAGATCCCATACCTTATCATTTGCATTGGTTTTAATGGTGTGCACATGCATTCACGGAGGAAATACCTCGTCTGAAAGTATCCACAACAACTCCAGACAAAATCACTATCAATCACTTGAGGAAAATCCCCAAATATCTGTGGGTTTTGGCTGCTCCCGGCTCACAGGAACCCCAAAAATCATAATAGACACATTCATTCTTGCTTTGGCAGACACGCCATCCAATCTGGAGATCTCCATTCATTCTCTCTAAGAATCCTCGCCACTCTTTACGCAGTTTATGAGAAGTAGCTCCCAAATGATAGGGAGAACCTGGAATTTAGCTACTGTGGATCGATTTCGTGTATGCAGTATTTTATTTGGTATCTAGGATGTGCGGAAAGTCTGAATGTCAGACTTGGGAAGATACAGGGTGGGCTTAGAGTTGCTGTCAGACAGAAATGAAACAACAACATTGGAAATAATTCCAAAATAACCACAATGACTTAATATATCACAAACAAGGAAATCTACCATTCCAAGGCCTACAACGCCTGTCAAAATTCTTTTTATTTAGAGCCGTTTCTGTATATTTCACAAAAACAACAAACCATGGAAACCAAACAAGGTATGAATGTGTTTGTTTGTAGTGAAAGTCTTCATTTTGTCTCATTTTGTGGAAAAAGGTCTCATTCTTGTGTGCATCCTTTATCATGTCAATCCACTGTTTTAAACTGGGATGCTCCTTCACATACCAGCATGCATTACCACTTCTCTGCAGGCAACCTTTAGAAATGTACACAGATACTAGTTACTTTTTATTCTGACTTTCTGTTTTAATCCAAGATCCTATATTTGAATGTCCTAAGGAGTTTCATAACTGAAAATGTCTCCAAAGGTTGGAGATAAGCTCATGTGACCAGAAAATGTGGTCATACTTTTAATCATTTATGTGCCTCCACAATCTCCAACACTGTTAGTGGGTAAAGACCTGTTTATATTAAATGTGACATGTCTCAGAAGCTATTTAATTATAAGAAAATTCCTTCTTGGAGTTTGTTGATGTGTGCTACATGAAATAACAATCCTCCTCTATTTCTACATGTCCCAACTATTCTGACAAACCAGATCAGACTCCTTGGTCCAGCTGACCTTTTCCCTCTTCCTGTTGTGGGTCCTGGAGCCACCGGCTCCTGCGTGGGCTAATCAGGCCGATAAGAACCTCTGCCTCCTTTTCCAGGCAGCTCTGGAGCTCTGGGCCCTCAGGGCTGGTGGAGAGGATAAAGGCTGTCTCTCAGGGCTTATCTCCTCCTTCACCCAGCGGGACAGAGCAGCAGCCAAGGCAGGCCAGGTGGGCATCCCCGTGAGGCATGTCAGCACCATGCCAACCCAAACCACAGCCCTCAGTCGCTCGCCCCGGGCGCCTCGCCTCCTTCCTTCTTCCATCACTATCTACACTTGGCAGCCAGGGTCAGCGCACAACATGCAGCGGATATTAGTGATACGTGGGAGGCTGCTGGCAAACTCTGGCTCAGTGTTTCTTCCTCACTAATGCCTCTTTGTCCACTTCAGCTAATACGAGCAGCTAAACACACATACACTACCGTTCAATAGTTTAGGATCACCCAGGCAATTTCATGTTTGCCATGAAAACTCACACTTTTATGCATGTGCTAGCATTATTTATTTATTTATTTATTTGGTAGGGACAGTGCACAATAATGAATGCCTATTTATACAGCAATGGACGTAAATATGCCGGATTATAGCAAAAGACATAACAGTGATACGTAGGACAATGAGTCACAATAACAAACACGCTGCAAAAAGTACACAAAGAAAACATACCAGTGAAACATACAATAAAACACAGACAATAGATCACAATAAAAGGACATTACAACATGTCATAACTACACAAGGGTTTTCTAATCATCAATGAGTCTTTCAACACCATTAGCTAACACAATGTAGCATTAGAACACAGGAGTGATGGTTGCTGGAAATGTTCCTCTGTACCTCTATGGAGATATTCCATTAAAAATCAGCTGTTTCCAGCTAGAATAGTCATTTACCACATTAACTATGTCTACACTGGATTTATCATTCATTTAATGGTATCATCATTGGAAAAAAAATGTGTTTCTTTCAAAAATAAGGACATTTCTAAGTGACCCCAAACTTTTGAACGGTAGTGTATATTGTTTAGTTTTGTTTTCTACCATCATTTTAACATAATGGATCTAAATGGAATTTCACATGCAGTGTTAACAGCAACGATGACGGCTTTTATATGTATTTGTAGCAGTTTCTAGCAGGTCTGCAACAACTTCTACCTTCCATGGCAGCTATTTTAGCAGCCGATTAATCAGTTTTGAGTAATTTTTTAAAAGAAATTATGTAAAGATGCTTTTTTTTCCCAGCTTCTTCAATTTGAATATCTATATAAAATATCTACTTTCCTCCTCTATGACAGTAAACTGAATATCTTTGGGTTGTGGACAAAACAAGACTTTGAAGATGTCATCTTGAACTCTGGGAACACCGATGGACATTTTAAAAAATATTTTATCTGCAAAAAAACTGATGGATTAATCAACAGAATAGTTGAGAGAGTAATCAACAATGAAAATTATTGTTAGTTGCAAGAGAATGTGTATTTAACGTACAAATTGTGCTGTTGAGAGAAACAGAAAGACGGTGCAAAAAATGATGGTATTTACAAAAAAGTACAAAATAGCTGGTATTGGAAGAGTATAAAAAGGTGCAATGAATAACAGTTGCTTCTGAAATGACTGGTTTCAAAGAAGAGTGGGAAACTTATTTCCATTTCAAATAATACAGCAAAACTACCTGCACTAATAGAAAGCAACGTGAGCGAACTAACGTTTCATGCTTCTATATTTTACCTGTATTTTACATAATCATTTCCCATGTAGTCTCTACTATACCTGTAGTCATCTAGTCTTTGTAATTTGCCTTTAATACCTCCTTGTTGCTGAGGATAAACCCCAGTAACAACCAGTAGATGTGTATTGTTCCTAGAAAGTAGAAGAAGGTGCAGCTATTCAACTGTCACTGCACACTCAGCAGAACCTGACTTTAAGGCGGAACCTGCGTTACTTTTTGCTTGTGGGCGACTCCTCGATCTTCTTTAATTCAGTGGAAATATTCCCTGAAAGCCGAGCCCTAATCAGATAAAGTGCTGAATATTTAATTTTACGGCACAGTGAATGTTTACACGTGCTCTAACACTGATTGGCCCCCTGGAGTGACTATTTGTGATCAGGAGTGAAAGAGGTTCATTAGCGATCAGAACCAATTGTTAGTCTTTAGGGCACGAGATGTTTTTTTGCAGCCGTGTCGACTCAGCAGATCACCAAAGGTAACCACGGGGAGCGGATTCATAAAATATGAAATGTATGTTTTTGGTTTCCTGAAAGAGACTGAGAGCTCTTGTATCAAAGAGAGATTTAATGTAAAACAGACCCAAGCACATCAGGGATTATATATTTCCCCAGCTTCAGCTGCAAAAATACCAACATTCTTAATTCAGAATTTGTAATTAACCTGCAAAGAGCATTTAGATGTGAAAGTATGTGAGTCTTAACGCATAAAATACCTGCCATCCCCTCACAAACACTCAAAAACTCGTCTTACAAATCAAAAGCACATAGTTTGAAAACAGAATCCACATCACAGTACATCCTAAATACAAAGTTCGATGCATTTTCTATGTTACACTATATTCTTGACACTGCTGGAGCTGCAACATCAAATTTTCAACAGCAAGTTACTTTCTAGCAATTAATTGTTCATTACATGAAAAAATGTCCAGAATTGCATGCAGAAATTCTTGTTCTGTCTAATTAGCGGTCCAAAACCCTGAAGAATTCAGTTTGCAATCATAGCAATCCAAGAAAATAAGCAAATTCTAATGTTTGAAAAGCTTAAACTGTTTTACAATGTTTGCTGAAAAAAATCTGAAAATTCTGCACTCCTTGATGCAACTGAACAGTCATGAGTGTCTCAGCTGTGGCAAACAGTCACTTCACAGAAATTCCAGGATGTTTTGGATGAACCAGGTTGAACTGCAGGCTGTGTTTACACAGAGCAGACAGGAGCCATGCATGAAAACGAGTAAAAACAACAACAAAAGTCACAAAATGTCTAGAATATGTAGAGTTTTATCCAGTGTTGATAACATCTGTAGGTACGTGTTGATTCTAGGGTTGTTTGTTTTTCCAATAAAAAATGTTTTTTAAATTCAAATTAGATTTTTCCCTCCTTTTTTTTCATGATTTAGGACATTGAAGTGTGTCATACTGCACAGCAGACATCTTTTTACCTCTTCATGGTTGTGCTGTTTCCATATATGTGCAGGATTTTATATTGCAGTGAAAAATCAACCAACAGTAAGTAAAAATGTGACATGAGCAAAAAACACCTAGAAACTTCTAGAGGTTCAGAGGGTTGATTAATTAGTCTTTTGTACTTTACTGTCTGTCTTTCACTCCCATTGTTTGTTACTTTGCATTACCTTTTTCCAGTAACCATTAAAGAAATAAAGCATGGATTTAAGTTGATCAAATCCACATTCTTGTATTATTTTTCAGATTTCCATCACATATCTGCTCATCACACCATCAGTCTGTCTTCCTAATGATCCTATATATATATACATATATATGAAGCATGCCGAGCACATGAACTTGCACATGTCAGCATGCACACTGACCTGACCGTTACAGAACTCAGTGTGCCAGTGCAGCTGTACGCTTACAATACGCCACTAAACATAAAATGAAGTCAGGCAGAAAGCGGTCCTGCCGCCGCTTCCACCTGTGTTTACTTTGCTGCCGATCACATTCCCACTTTGCAGTCAAACACAAACCACATAAACCCGAGAAACAGCTCAGGACACATAATAGATCACAATGAAGCGGCATGTTAGTTAAAGCCGGCAACGTCTACAAAGCAAACTTTCTTTACCCACTGTGCTAGTGAGCCATAAATACACAGAAAACTGATTTGGTTTGATTTACTTCAAGCAAAACAAACATATATGTTGAAAAGTACGCGTATGTAAGCCGGGAATGAAGCAATAAAACATACTTATTTTCAGTATTCCCACTGTAAACCTTGACAACATGACGCTCACTGCCAAGGCTATGGGAGCTGCTTACAGAAGAGCTTCATGGTTGTACTTAGATGGAAGTGGAGTTCAAACAAACGGCTGCTTTCCTCTGCATCGAGACCCTTCTGTTGTTTGTTAGTGCTGCCAGGCTGCGTACATGCATCTGACCAGCCAACTCGCAAACAACTGGAGGTAAAAGGACATTTTTTATGGTTTGCATTTCTGAGCCATCACAAAAAACAAAGACTGGTATTCAATGGAATTTTTACGACACGGCCACAGAATAGCTGAGTACAGTAACCATCGGAAAAACAACAGCATTATTGTGCAGAGACGCGACCGCAGAGAGGATTTAATCACATAAGAACTTCATCTTCTGCCCCTTGTTGTTGGTGAACACCCTTTCTGACATTTCATTTTTCCTCCATGGCCCTAAACTGACCAAAAGCAACTTCTGGAAGCTTTACGGGTCCTCGGTTGCTTCAGATAGCTGCCCCTGCACCTGCCTGAGCGTTCCCCCTGTCAATCAGAGGGGGTGGTGGGCGGGGCTTGTGAGCAGGGTGGGGGGCTGAGCAGGGTTTGTGATTGACAGGTGCAGACAGCGACCGTGGCAACAAGTGGACTGCAGTTACTTCAGCTGCAGCGTGGGAGGCGGGAGGTGGAGGGACGGAGGAAAAAACAACCTCAGCTGTGACAAATCTGAGGGCCGTCGGAGTTCAAAGGCAGCGACACATGACGGCTGTTTGTGGGTGTTTGTGTTGGGGCAGAGGGGGTTTAATTAAAGGAAGGAGGCCAATAGTGAGCTGTAAGGGGAGTTTGAGCATTTTGTAGAGAACTTATCCCTGCACAAACATAGAAACAGCTCACATGCATTTATAGCAGAGGTGTCAGAATCATTTTACTTCAGGTTCCATATTCAGCCCAATTTGATCTCTAGTGGACCGGACCAGTAAAATAACAGCATAATAACCTATAAATAACCACAACTCCTCATTTTTCTGTTGTTTTAGTGATTTTGGTTGATTTTTTGGTGAATGCTCTTAAGAAACATTTTTAACATTTCTTTATTTGCACCAAAAATGTTCAAAGATTTCCCAAAAATGTTGAAAATGTGGACATCAGAAGTTTCACTGTGAAAATACATATTTTCTTCCACATTTTCAAACTTTAAAATGGGTCAGTTTTGACCCACAGGACGACACCAGGGTTAAGGAAATGTCTTTTTACAAAACATTATCCTGAGTATCCTGAAATTTCTTGATTCAATTTCAACACATTATGAGTTTATCATTTCCACATTACAACTTAGAGATCAGAGTGTTTCTACAAAGGCACACAACATTTAGTCACAGCTATCTGGGACTGAATGATGCAGCATTTTACTTCAAACCACAAAAGAGAGAGAAAACAACAAAAACAAGAAAAAATATTACAAAAATGAGACACAAAAAGACAAAAATGAGAAACAAAATGACAAAAAATGAGACAAAGCACAAATCAGAAACCCCTAACCCTAAAAAATTAGACAAAAAAGTTACAAAGCAACAAAAAAATGGACAAATGACAAAACAAGACAAAAAATTACAAAAGTGAGAAACACAATGACAAAAAAATAGACAAACACCACAAGCGAGACAAAAAACCACAAAATGACAAAAACAAGAGACAAATGACAAAAGTCAGACAAAAAAACAACATAAACAAGACAAAATATTACAAAAATGAGACACAAAATGACGTGAGAAACAAAATGACAAAAAATGAGACAAACGACACGAAACAAAAAACTCTAAAAACTCTAAAAAATTAGAAAAGTTACAAAGAGACAAAAAATAGACAATGGCAAAAGTGAGACAAAAAATGACAAAAGTGAGAAACACAACGACAAAAAAATAGACAAACACCACAAGCGAGACAAAAAAAACACAAAACGACAAAAATGATACACCAAGCGATGAACCAAGCAAAACACAAAATGACAACAATAAGAGAAAAAACACGTGAGACAAAAAAGAAAACACAAAATGACAAAAACAAAAGACAAATGACAAAAGTCAGACAAAAAGTACAACAACTTGGACAACTTTTTAAAAAGTCATCCAAAACCGGCCCACCAGAGGGCCCAATCCAGCCCACAGCGCACTTTCATTTGTTTTCTTCAGTCTGTGCTATGCTATGTGTATACAAAGCCTGCAGATCAGCCAAAAAAGTCCCTGAATTTTTGTCACATGACTGTTGCTTATAACTGAGTCAGTAATAGCTTTTTGGGACCACGGAGGATTGCAGAATTTTTTAGTTTTTACAGATTTTTGTTAGAGAAAACAGTTTATTTTTAGCTTATTTTCAAACAAGACATGTAAGAATAAATAGTTTTGAGCTTAAATGTGGTTAATTTTCCCAACCGAATGACTCATTTCCTAAGTTTACATACCGTGGCAAAATTCCTGAAATATTGTCCCTTTTTTTTGGTCTGATCATGGAAAAACCTATCTTTCATGTCTGGTTAGTGGCCAGACAAAGTTATTTATTATCACCCAGTTGTATTTGCTCTGATCTTTCATGTTTTCATTAAAGAATGGCAGGTTCAATATACAATTGCAGGACTTTTTGTAAAATAATTGACATTTTTTGCTGTTTTCGGGCCTAAAATCAACGATAACCAAACACCACGTGGCATTTTAGAGAAAGCTTCTTCTAAATATTATATATAGAGTTGAAAAAAATTGAAATGTAAAGTTATTTATAAAGATATCGTAGTAAACCTGTTGACTACTTTATATTAAATAAGTCAGAAAGCCTTGGAGTCTGGCCAGTCTGTTCTTCAGGAGGAAATGACATCATGTGCAGCAGGTCATGTGATCTGGAATTAACACACTTCCTGGAGAGGTGTTTTTGGAATGGGGAACTTAATGGAAAGGGATTTGTTATTTTCCATATAAAATTTGATATATTGCCAAAAAAGAAATATCTGTCATGATTATCTCAACTTAATAAAAGAACACAATCCAAACTATTTCTGAATCAACTCATTTTATTATTGTTTAGCTCATTAGAAGGTGGTTGGTATTAAATTCAGATGGTTATTTAGTTGATATTTTAGTGATAGCCAGTCATTTTTCACTAATAAGTGATTGTTTCCATAATAAATAATTTTGGAATTTGTAAAGACATGATCATAATGAATATAAAAACATTAGTTTTTATACTTTTAATAAAAATGTATGCAGGATACATCCCATGGACTTCAAAAGTCCCTCAGTTATATATTGAGCCGGCACATATTTTACACTCTACCAGGGTATGTAAACTTATGAGCACAACTTTAAGTAGTTCAAGAACTGTTGGAGAGTTTAAAATCCAACGATTCTCTCTGTTTTTACAGTTTCTTGTTCCGATAAATGGTGCAGTTTTTGTGATTTTGTGCAAACAATATGCCATTCGAAGCTGCTAGACTTGGAATTTTAACAAATACAACTTTCAAGCTCTGAAAAGTGAGAATTCTGAGTCTGCATATTGGAAATATATTTGAACAGAGCTAACCCACTATGCACTATCGAGCTCTATTTTCTTTGAGAAATCCAATGTGGTCTCACCGTATTTAACCTCGCTCAGCTTTCCCTCCTTATTTGCTCTACATTTACAAACTTTAATATAGACTGATGTCTCACTGTCATTTCTCCCCACCGTCTTTCAAACAAGGGCTTGTTAATTTAACTTAATTATTAATATCACGTTTCCCAGCAGATGTGTTCGCTCTCCTCTGATATGATCAAAGAAAAGCATACCAGCTCCTGCCCTCTGGAAATCCCACCGCATACTTCTCTGACACAGTAGTTCATTCGGAGAGGGAGGAAAAAAAGCAAATAACGCTCGAAAGAAATGAGAATTTGAATTATCTGTTCAGACAGTAAATTTGGATTAGGGTTTTCCCCTTTGTTTTGCTTGGCCAGAGCGTCTCGATCCCGTTACAGAAACCGCACATACCTGGGAGAGAGCTGGTGGTGGTGGAGGGGAAGCTGAAGCCCCCCAGAGGAGAGACACCTGAGCAGGGGAGGTGGGTCCTCTGGAGATCTCTCAGGTTCCAGCTAAAACACAGACTATTTAAGAAGGAATAATAAAAATGCCTAACCTTGTTAAGTATAGGGGCAAGTATTCTCATAACACTGGGAGGCATGGGGGAATTCAGTCATTGAATTGGTCGGGGCTGAGCTCACATCACAGCAATTCTGCTCTCCACAGCGCCCGAAGCAAGACTAGATTGCCTTTCCTAAGTCTCCCAAATAATACAGGCCAGGCGGTGTGAAATGGCAAGAATGTTCCAATCTGATTTGACATAAGGGGCGGATTGTTACATTTCAATCTCGCTTTTTTCGCCTCTTTCTGTCAGGCGGACACGGTGCCCGTCCTCCGAGACTGGCAGTAAAAATGGCTGCCAGTTGTTTCCCCCCTTTTTTCTTCTTCTTTCCGTTGGTTTGGAGAGTTGTGTGGCGTGTAATTGGCAACTCTGGCCTCAGGATCTTTGAGCAGATAATAAGTGTCTGTCTGAGAGCGGGGTGTCTCGGACCAAATGTGCTAAATTCATTACCTGGGACCATTATTCAATTACTCCACTCTATTAGGACATCAATTATTTGCAGTAGCAGCGAGCCGGAGCCAAGATAAAGACGAGAATCTGTCTTCCATAAGGATGAGAGGCAGATCAGGGCCATGAGGACGACTAATGAGGTCTGACACGGAGGAGAAGGTTAAAGATGCAGTTTTCCCCCCACTCAAGTTCAAGTCACGATTTTTGGATTTTGTTTTGTTTTTTTAGAAACTGATGGTGAAATAGCACCCGCATAATGTTGCCCGAGGAAATCACGAATGAAACCAAACCACAACTTGTCACACCAAAACAATCAAATAAGCTCCAACAGCACAACAGGGTGAGTGAATGATTCCTGGAAGAAGACGTAGAAATGGAGAAAACCAGACGGCAAAGGAATGTGGACGAGCAATGAGAAAAATCCCAATAAGGATGTTAATAAATACAGAAATCAAAGGCCTTTTAAAGTACAAAAGTGTAGTGTGAGAGAAATTACACTGAAGATGCAGAATATGGATGTAATAAATGTCTTATCTGAAATAATTAATCTGAATCATACGAGGAGAAGAAATTCAAGCTCTGAGGACATAAAAAAACGTGGCACAAATGTGAAACTTGGTTTGTGGTTTTTGTTTTGTTTTTGTTGGTTTCTGGTTTTTGTTTGTTTCTCTCCAGACGCTGATTAAACCCCACAAACTCATCTCCAGTGTTCCACATTTAAAAGCTTTTCCATGAAAATAATCCCTTCCTGCCGTAAAATGGTTCAGATATAACTTTACATCATTGCTTCCTTTATAATATGGAGGTTTTAGCCTTTATCTCCATGCAAACCTTCCTACTCCCTGCAGCTCAAGCACACCAGCTCACTGAAGTTTTTGTATTATTTTTTTGCAGAAGTTTTCAAGCAGCATTCTCCTTGTATCACCAAGAAAATCAAGACGATTAAAAATCAGCATTTTACTTTAAAAAAAAAAAAAAAAACAAGGATGAAAGTCTCAAAAAACAGGTCCATATTTCTGGGACTTCATATGTACATTTATGGCTGATTTATTCCAATATTAGAACTTCCCTCTGTGTGCACTGTGAAAAATGCTTTTTTGTTTTTTTTTGTTTTTTTTTTTACTGTGATTCAAGTCATTTTCCAGATTTTTCCAATTTTGGTGAATTAAAGAAAAAAAGCATTAATTCACATGTAACTAATAAGAAAACAGGCAAAAATTGTAAATAATGTCCAAAAATCTCTGTCTTTATCAACGCAATTTGTTCTTTTACAACATTTAGCTTTATTTACATAATTTCTACTTTATCTAAATCAACAAAAATATTATTTTACAGATATTTGAAACTTTATAAAGGATTATTAAACTGTTGTTTTATAGATTTTTTGCATTTTGTTAAATTACAAATGATGTCTATTAATTTAAATTTTAAAATAATCTATATTAATATTAATAATTTATATTAATATTTTTTAAAAATCATTTTTAAAAAGAAGCCAAGACTGTAGATAATGTCCAAAAATCTGCTTTTACAAATAACAGTTTATTTGTTTTTTACAACATTTGGCCATTAAACTACACAATTTTTACTGTATCTAAATCAACAAAAAAAGATGATTTTACAGATATTTGTCGTTATTTGAAGCTCTATAAAGGATTTTAAAATGGTACATTTTTTAAACTGTTATTTGACATATTTTTTGCATTTTATTAAACTACAAATGATGTCTAGTAAAATCAAAGCAATTTTAATTAATTGAAATGTTGACTGTAAGGAAAATTTTCAAAATTTATTGAAAAAAGATCAAATCCAAAATTGTAGATAATGTCCACATCAAAAATATGCATTTTTAGAATTAGTATTTCGTCCTTTGTGTGACCAGAATTCACAGTTTCATTATATTTAAATGAGCTAAAACTCTTTATTTTTACAGGTATTTGCTGTTATTGTCACAGTTTTTACAGTTGTTGAGCCTCACAGTACTCCACAGATTCTTTACTTCTGTTTCAGCACTCCTGCTGCCAGATTTTCACAGTTTTGTTTTATTTTATGGATTTTTTTTTTTAACGGCAGTTTTACAGCACTTGAACAACAGAACAGCAAATGTGTGGGGGTAAATGAATAGAGGTGGGGATTTAATACATTGAACATTCTAAACCATATTAAGGCAGAAACTCAATTTCATGAAAAAACATTCTAAATATGTAACTTTGACACAAAGAAATGAATTATTAAGAGTTAACCCTCGTGTCCTACTGCAGGTCAAAATTGACGTGTTTTAAAGTTTGAAAATGTGGGAAAAAAAAATATTTTCACAGTGAAACTTCTGATGTCCACATTTTCAACATTTTTTGGGAAATCTTTGAACACTTTTTGATGGAAAAAAGAAATGTTAAAATTTAAGGATTTTTTGGAAGATTTTTACTCATTTTTTGAAAATATTTACAAGAAGTTTCTTCCCAAATTTGGGGGATTTTTAAAAAAAAAACTTTTAAGGGAAACTTTTCTTCCTGAAGGTTTTGCAAGTTTTCAGACATTTGGGGATTACTTTTGCTGAATTTTGGGATTTTTTTCAGACAAAGAAACAATATTTTTTTGGGTGCCCATAAATGAAGACAACAGGAGGGTTCAATCAATGACTATAGAGACTTTAAACCTTTTCTAAGCTTGTCTTCTAAAGTTAATGACAAAAACACGCAAAAATTAAGGGGAAAAAATAGCAAGATGGACATAAACAATGTTTAAATTACTTTGTTAATAAATTCTTCTCTGAAACATCCCCTCCAAAGTGTGTCTAACTGGTGAGATTCAAAGTCATGGACTGTTCTGGCCAGGTGCTGGTTTACACCCAGTGATATGAAAATCTACCTAGTGGAGGCGAGAAGCAGGCCTCCTGTCCAGGGCGAAGCCGTCCCACTGGCATGAAGCCCCAACGGACTGCAGGGAAGGAGGCTGTAGAGGTGGGAGGGGTGCAGATGGCCCCGCTGGTGAAGGAGCCACACAATTTCATGGCGTATTTTCTGCAGATGTGTCTGTGGCAACTCATGCGAGGGTGCAGCTCGGCCACTGACAGGGCTGATGGATAGACCCCCGAGTTCCCCCCTCTGTGACAAAAACATACTTTTGTCTGCTCTTCACGCTCACTTTCAGGCTGCGGAAGGGAAATACTTTTTTATGAAAACAAAACAGAGAAGTGTAAACCTATCTTTTAATGTTCTGTCATCAGGAAGTGGCGGTCGGGGAACAAACTACAGACTGCGAGCATTAAGGGATCAGACAGTGTGTTGAGGATGAACAACATGACAGTGAAAGCACAGCTGCAAGGGAAATGTTTCACTCTTTCTCAGCTGCAGGGAAGTGAACTGATCACCTAAATTAGAACTAAATTAGAGACAGAAAACTCACTAAATAATCCATAAAGACTGCATTAAGCACTATTGTATGTAAATTAGGTCGTCCAGTCCATGATTTTTATGAGGTTTTTGGTGCAAGTTTGAAAAAGGCAACCAGGTAAGTGGTGGTGTAAAGGTGCACATGAATGATTTCCTCATTCACCTCAAAGTGCTGTGCAGTTTCCCTTCTAAGGTGGGAATTTCCCTCAGGATGAGCCAATAACGTGCTCGCGACGCGTGATTGATGTGATCCGGTGGCTGATGAAAATGAAGCAGATGTTTTGAAACTGAAACATTCATCTTGTGTCGAGGCTTCACGACCTGCCAGCTTTCATCCACTTGGCTGGCAACGACAAAGGAAAAAAAAAACAAAAAAAGAAGAAGTGTTTTGAGAGGCTGATGGAATTACATCATGTTACAAGTGAAGGTAATTGCTCCCCAGAATAGGATTAATACATTTGATCAAATCAGACTCCAACCCTGCTAATTTGATTAATGGTCACAGTGAGGCTTGTCAAACCTCTGCAGGGAGCCGTTCATGCAGTGCATTTTCTGATTAAGCAGCAGAGAACCTACATGTACGGAAACACACACACATTTACATCTGATTGTATGTAATCACGCCATATGCAGAGCCAGAGTTCACAAATGCAAACAGCTGTTGAGCCCACTCTTGTTTTATTTTATCTACCTGCCGCTCTGTTTGTGGCATCCTGTCTTGCCTGCGTTGCCAGGTGTGATGCTACGTAGCACCACCTGTAGAAGCCCTCAGGATGCCCCCTGCCTGCTTAAAAACAAAGTTCGGGATTCCCCACATTCCCAGAAACGCCCCTTTCCGATCATGACTTCCTCAGGCAAAAAGTGGGACGATCCTCCTGCATGTGTTTGCTCCCAAACTGCATTCATGAAATCTTCAGGGCCACACGTGCACACAAGCTCACAGATAAACTATTCTTAGAAAGTGGAAAAAGTAATAACAGGACATTAAAGGCAACTTTCCCTTGAACGCACCTGGCAGGTAGTTTACTATCATGAATCAGCTCCAACATGCGTCAGTCAGACACCACATTAAAACCACTGACAGGTAAATAGCATTGATTATCTCGTTACTGTGCTATCTTCTGCTGGGAAATATTGAGTCCTGGCATTCGTGCTGATGTTACTTTGACATTAGTCTCTCATAATTAGACTTATATCACAGAATCAGTGGTGGAGAATGGTCTGACAGCACCTCGTCATTATTCTACTATAGGTAGTACAAAAAAATGTGGCTTGTTTCCATTTCTTTAAACAAGTCTTCCTTGGCGGTTCTAATGGTACGTGTCCACAGGGGCATTTTTTCTCACATGGAAACGCATCGAATCTGAATTGTCGGCTAGTGGGCCACTCAGTGGTCACGTGACAGACCTTCAGACCAGCATCGGACCAACATGAGGGCTCTGTCACAAACTTCCTCTTTTATTATGAAAATAGTTCAGCGAAAAGTAGTTCTGAAAGCGTTTGCGGTGAGAAATAAGCTGTACAGCAGCTGAATCTGTCCTCATTTTGGTTCAATGATGGCTAATTTAGATGTTTTCTGAAAGTTTCGCAAGGCGTCGGACCTCCGCTCCACACATCAAATTTCCATAAAGTCAAGTCTACTTTATGCAAATAAGCTGCGTGCAACTTTGGGGCGACACGCTGCAACGTAGCTCAAAACACAACACAACAGCATGCAACATGGTGAGCTTCACGTAGGCATTAAATGGGATGCAAGAAATTGTGGAAACTACCTTAAGCCTAGTAAAATAAACTACAGAATAGATACAGTGGGAACATGTTTTGGTGGAACATTTGCAGACAACAAGACAATGTCATTAAAATGGGTCATTCACTGAAAGAACCGAGCAGATCTGCCTTATTACACACATAGGAACTACAAGAATGCTAGACATAGTTATAGACATGTGCAGAACGTTGTTAGTATGAGTATGTTGTATGATAAGCAGATAAAGTTTTACAAGTTCAATAGGAAACATGAATGTTGTAGCGCGAGTTATTCAGTGACTCCTGACAGCTTGCAGCATGTAGCCACATTGTGCTAATGTCCTTGGGTTTCTGTATTTGGAGAGTCGAGTAAAGATACTGTTTTAAACTTATGCATGCCTGGAAGTCTCTATTGTGTCCAAGTGTACAATACGCAAACCAAATCTTGTTCAAAACTTGCCACTTTCAGCATGTAGGTTGCTGCTTGGGGTTTAATGTTGTTATTGTTTACTATAGCAAAGTGGATTATGAAAATGATATTGCACAGACAGTAGAGGAGGAGGAGAAAGTTGCATGAAATACAGGACAGAAATGGCAGACTTATACCCACAGTCTACATCTAGGTAGTCAGACTACTCTGACGTGTACCACCCACCCAAACCTTGTTACAAACCAAGCATACTTACTAATGGCAACAGCACTCCACAATGCCACAGTGCTATGCCACACAACAAAAACTGTTCAAGAAGAACTCTACAAAAAGCCCAAGGTGCTAACCTGCTCTCCAGATTTCCAGATCTCAATCCAATGGAGTACCCACAGAAAGAACCGAAACAAGCCCAATCTACAGAAGGCGCATCTTGCAACCCAAAGGACCCAAAGGATTTACTGCCAACATCAACATCAAGACACCTGCAGAGCTCCTGTGTCCAAAACTTGATGGGTCAAAGCTGTTTCAGTGGCATGAGGAGGTTTTAATGTAGTGGCTGATTGCCACAGATTTCAGATTTCTCAACAAACTTTAGTTTAGGAATGTCTTATCATTTCTCTAAGCAAACCTTTAAAAAAGAGGCAGAAACCCATAAAAAGAAGGTCCAACTGCAGGAATTGGCCTTCTTAGATAACCAACATAAGTCAACTCTGCAAATGCCCAAAAATGACATTTGCTGATGTTTAAGGGCAGGAAGCATCATGATATTATTACAGAGCAACTAGTTCACAAAGGAATGGTGCTGGGGTGGATGGATGGGTCAACAGAACATTGGGTTTGGCTGTAAGAAATTACTGTTCATGTTCCATTTCCTACACACTGTCAACACTAGCTTCTTTAAATCGTGACCACAACTGTTCCAAAACCTTAAACAAGTGATTATTACTATAATGTGTTACTATAACCATGACAACGCAGATGGTCTAAACTTAAAGAGCAACTTCCAACAAAGTGAGGTGGATTAATGACTGCTATAATGGTGCTAACATGTTGCAGAAGCTGTATTATTGCTGTTGCATTTCATCTGCTGCTACTTATAGGTCTGTCCTGCAGAGCTTCACCTGACTGATTAGACCGCAAGAAGAACAGATCTATATCATGATGAAGTATTCCTGCTCTTTAAATTACACACATCTTGATTATGTATCCATAAATATGGTAATTTTCCCTTTATCTCAGTCTCAGATGGCACAGATGGAATAGCAGCTTTCCTCTACACAGACAGATCAGACAGAAACATGTCTAACAAATGACAGATCACAAGTTTATTTGGTTACAGCAAAGAAAGGTACAGACCAGAACGAGCGTCATTAGCTGGAATTAACACCATGCATCCTTATATTCTGCTGGAAAATTTAAAAGCCATCTGTCTCCATCAACCAAGGCCCACACTGAGGCTGCTGCAATCTGTTGCCTGCCATTCAGAGGACTGGTCAGTAATCGCCATGAACCCAATAGTGTAAAAGCAGCCCTCAGAACATCTCCTGTGTGATGATAAGGCCAGATAGCCCACCATAAACATCCCCCAATAAACCCACAGCCCTGCTTCATTCAGCAGGGGGCTAATCACCCCAGTCAGGGGAGCTGAGGTAAGAGTCTGGGGCTGCAGGGGTGAGGAGACGGGGGTCGGCTGGAAAACGGGGGGAGGCAGCCAGACAGGAGACAGAGCCTCCCTGTAATCACCAGGAGAAGGAGATGAAGAGTGTAGCACAGATTAAGTTTGAAATGACACGAGAGTTCTGCCGATGACGTCGGCCGAAGGTAAGAGGAGGAGTGACTGAGCAGGACCAGAAATGTGCAGAAAAGGTAGAAAAGAGGATACTAATGCCAATCAGCGGTCAAATGGCACTGCACGAAGAAGCCCAATTTCCTCCTGTGTTTATCTTAATGCCAGGATTTAAGGTTCAAGGGGCCGGGAAGAGGAAAGACTTTGAGGGGCTCATAAAAGGACAGTCTGGGAGGATTAGGGAGATCAAAAAAAGTCTGTGTTGCTACCTTACGTAAGTAACAAAATGCAAAGTAAATGCAGATTATACTGGATTTATGCTCATTTTCTCAAATCAAACTGCATGTCTCATATAAAAACAAACTTCACCCAAGCATAGCCATTACCACTGATCCACCAGCAGAAGGAATGTGAGAGGAATGCCGAGTGATATTTACCATAAAAAACACAGAGCTCACAGTTTTCTGCTTAAATCAGAAGCTGTCGGTTCACAGATTGCACTTCATGGCTAAATGTGAGGGAGGAAAAGATTAGCTCCCATCCCTCTGCTGGTCCATCTGTACCTCCATCTCACTTCCTTGGTGTGCTGGCAGGTTGGCATTTGAACCTGTTCACCCTCCACAAGATGCACAGTCAGTGTTTGCATTAACCCTCCTGTTGTCCTCATTTACGGGCAGCAAAAAATATCGTTCCTTTCTCTAAAAAAAAAAAATCCAAGAATTCAGAAAAAAAAATCCCCAAATTTATTTGCAAAATCTTCAGGACGAAAATTCTAAAAATTCCTTAAAAGTTTCCCTTGACATTTAATTAAAAAAAAAAAATCCCCAAATTTTAAAATTAAATTTAAAAAATTAAAATTGTAAATATTTTGAAAAAATGAATAAAAATCTTCCAAAAAGTCCTAAAAATATCTAAAACGATTCCATATTTATCAGTAAACCTTCTAATATTTTCTTTAAGAACATTCAGAAAAAAATCAACCAAAATCCAGCGAAAATTGAAAATTTTAAAAAATGTTGTTAAAGCAACATTTTTTTTTAACATTTCTTGTTTTCCCACCAAAAAATGATCAAAAATGTCCCAAAAAATGTTCAAAATGTGGAAGCTTTCACTGCAAATATATATTTTTTTCCACATTGTCAAACTTTAAAACGAGTCAATTTGACCAGTAGGGCGACACGAGGGTGAAATAATTAGCAGATTAGGTTGAATCATAGAGAATTGATCCACAAAAACTGTGATTACTGATTAATTGTTGTGGTTGTTGGAGCAAAATGTCATTAATCTGCTGTCATCTTGTCAAATATAACAATTTGGACTGCAGCATATTAGCATCACTGGTGTGTGCTAGCATGCTAGTGGAATAAAGCGCACAACTTTTTTTGTTGCCTTTTTTGCACACATCTCATTTTCAATCGCTAATCTACAGGAAAAATCAGTCTGAAAGAACATCATTTAGTCTGATTGAGGTGTTTTTAGATACTTTTAGTTCCATTTCAACTTTATTCAGTTTGTTGACATGTAAGCTACCCATGTGTGCAGCAAACTGAGCAAGGACAGGGAAGAAACACTGAAAAGGAAGATTTGGCTGCACAAAGAAATGCAATCTAAGTTGTATCAAAGTAAAAATATAGCTACAAACACAACTGATTGGTTTGACCATTTAAATCTGTGCAAAGCCAGAACTGAATGCCATTCAAAACAAAAAAAAGCATTTTTACAAGCATTATATCATATGAGAAAAGGTTCCAAATGGCTTTTTTTCAACAGATTTTTAAAGTATTTTTAATTTCTGATGTAGATGCACTCTGCCATTCATCATTAATGATTAATTCTTTCCAAACAGAGTTACTAAATCATCTGATAAAAATAAATTACCCATAAATTTAATGCATAATAGTATGTCACTGGTACTAAACATGTTCTAGTACAGTTTTATGTAGGTTTTTTTATTTATATAGTAACAAACTAGAGTGATAAAGTTGTTGATGGAAAAGCTATTTGTCATACTGTCACTTTTTGCCCCCTTTTCTTATAGGGTACATATATTTTTCCCTGAAGGTTTCAATAATTCCTTAGGTGACAGAAACTATAATGATGCCATGACTTAGCTGTGGGCTTCACCCAGGGCTATTTGTTTTTATCTTTAGCCTTCATTTGCTGTTAAAGTTAGCTGCAGCAGTTCCTGTTTGTGCTGCAATCACATCTATCCAGTCATTGTTCATCTGGATTATCTGTGATAATAAAGATAAATTCTGTTTTGGAAAACCTGAAGTTAAAATGAGGGCTAAACTTTCAGGTTAAAGGAGTTAAACACGTATGGATTCTTGAGTGTAGGACCAATAAAGTATGTTTTGTGTATTTTGGTCGAGTACATCTATAGTTGCCTGCAGGCCTGTCCAGATGGTTGTCCAGCTCTCAGCAGTTTCAGCAGAGAAGTGTTTTCCTGCAGCCAGGTTGTGATCGGTGTCAGCGTCGGACCTCAGCAGCGGCTCATCAGGCCGGCCGGCTGCCAGGAAACGTCTGAACAACGGGCTGCATGTGCTCAGTTTTACCAGAGCGGCTCTGTTTGTTTCTCTGTTTCTTCTGTTTATCCCCCATGGTTACTTTTAATGACCAACCAGCCACCAATGGGGATAAAGCAATTCCAGTTGGAAGTTGGAAAAAACAAGACCATTAATTTTTAAATAAGGACACTGGGCAGTCAGGAAAGCTGTAAAATATCTGATTTCCATTAAATAATGTGTCAGAAAGCACACGAGAGCCAGAAATTACTTTATGCTCGTTTGTCTATCGTTTATTCTTTGAATGTGAAAAATATTAAACGAGTAGAAGAAACCAGATGAAGTGGATTTCCAGTAAAGTGGAGACAGTACAGGACAGTGATAGGGGGCAGATGGGATGAGCTGAATGTTGCCGTTGGCTGTGGAAGAGACGGATTCAATCAGAAGTCCAGTTCAGTGCGGAAGCCACCTGCTCTGATTTATGTGCTCATGTTTGTGTGTCTTGGGCCATTGTTTCCTGGCTCTAATATATAGCATGTGTTGTATGTGTTGTGTGACTCGTTGTGGGAAATGCATTTCAGGGTCAGCAGAGGGGACTGTGTACAGTTGTACTTATGGTTTTTGTCTTGCTCCGGTGCCACAGTTGCACACTGAAAGCATTTCCACAGACTGACGCAGACCTGAGCAACGTCTGCTGCAACCACATGGAATACCCTGACTCTTACAACTCCAATCGATAAACACACATCAGAAAAGGCAAAAAATATCATCCTGTTGCATCCTTTTTACAGATTTTTATTACTATTATTCAGAATTGAATCTTTAAAAGAAGCGGGATGGCATTGTTGGGCATCAGCAGCGTTACTGTTTGCTTTGAGAGGCTACTGTTGGAACTTTTCTGCAGCAAAACTCTTTTACTGATCAGACAGTGCAGCCACAACACAAATGCTATATTTTTCAGACCATTTATCAAGCAACAAGGTCAGCAGAGCTTTCAGTCAGATATAAAATACAACTAAGGATGCGTACAGAATGCCACAGACATGTACACTACCATTCAAAAGTTTGGGGTCACCCAGACAATTCCATGTTCTCCATGAAAACTCTCACTTTTATCCATGTGCTAACATAACTGCACAAGGGTTTTCTAATCATCAATTAGTCTTTCAACACCATTAGCTAACACAATGTAGCATTAGAACACAGGAGTGATGGTTGCTGGAAAGGTTCCTCCTCTGTTTTTCCATTTGTGGCTGTAACACCATAAATTTCCCTGCTGCGGGATCAATAAAGGTTTAATCTATCTATCTATCTATCTATCTATCTATCTATCTATCTATCTATCTATCTATCTATCTATCTATCTAGTGTATACATAGCCCATTAAGCGTATAACTGTGATATTTTATACCAATCCTTAGTGTGGTCTGCAAGCACCAGCTAGCAGCTTGTCTGCTAAGAACTGACTAGCTACGAGTTTTGCACTGTAGCAGGACAGCATGATGATGTTCAAAAAGATAATCATGATTATTTTCATCAATATTGAGATCATGATTGTTTATCAGGATTATTTGGTGGTTTTTGGGACAAAATATTATTTCAACATTGTTGCATTTGAACCGAGCACAGCTTTAGCATCTATGTTGTGCTACATTTCTGCTATGAGTGAATTAAAATCTTTGCATCAAATAAAGACTCAAGATAATGCTCTTCTTTACCAGAATTCAGTGCATCTCCAAGACGCAAAAAATAAATAAAACTGTTCCCCAAACTCCACAGCTGCTGAACTTCTGCTTATCAATAGACTACCATTTCCCAATGATCCCTAAATGCCTCACATGCACTCTAGAGTAAACACGACCTCATTGGCTGTGCACAGAGAAGCCTCTAGTCTCCACTCAGTAACAGCAGCACAAAAATCAGTCAGGAGTGAAAAAAGAAGTCCTAATGTCAGATTTACTCCAGTTGAAACCAAGTGATTTTAATCTAAATTGGACTCTCTTTTTCCACTTCTGTAATTTGAAATTGTACACTTTTTTATACTCTTACATTCTTTGACACTGTTTGGTGGTGGAAACGGCACTCTTTCTGCTGTAGCAAACAAATTTCCCCTTGGGGATTAATAAAAAATTTCTATTCTGTTCTATTCTATTATATTGTCTTCTATTGTTATCGGCAGACTTCTCTGTGAGTAAAATGCTTATTTTAAACATCAACACTGCAGTTGGGCATTTTCACTTACTTGTAAAAACCCCAAAATTGTGAGTAATATGAATTGTGGAGCTCTAGCTTTTCTGGAATTAACGCAAAAACAAATCAAAACAGTAGTAGTAGGTAGCAAACATTAGCATTTTGCCATGCTGGTGTAGCTTAGCTTACAAAGTTTCCCCAGAGGTAGCTTCAAACTAGTGCAGCTTTGTTTAATGTAGGTGAACTAGCAGCTTAGTGCAATTTAAGTAGCTTGCTCAACACTGCAAGTTGTTTTAAACTGATTTTATGTCCTGAAATGGAAAAACTGTGATTTTTTAAAATCAAAACTCGCATAGTTGTGTGAATAAATACAAAAAAACAGTGATATATTCTCATCCGAATGCTTATTTGATGATTGTGTGAATGTTGCATGAGATAAATAAACACAACAGAACTGGATAGTAAAAGAATTGTTGATTTAGCAAACAAAACTTCTTTTTTACAGCTGTAAGTTCTCACTTTGTGCGTTCTCATTAAAGTCATACTCTTGGCAGCTGATTCAGCTTTATTTTTGCAGGATTTAAAGGGAATTTCTCTGCATGTGAGCCACAGAGATGGTAAGAATCAACACTCCACTCCTTAATGAAACCAGCCGTGCCTCCAGTAAAAAGCAACATAAAATCAGGCTTTATCTGAAAGGACCTGGAAACATGTTAATGGGAAGTGCTTTAACTGGCCCTTTAAATCAAGAGGATTAGGAGCCATATGCGAGGGTCTCTAATCTCATTTGGGGTCGGGGGGGCCTTGAGGCTCACTCTGCTGGTATGTTTCACATTAACAAAATCAAAAGCTTTCTGCCGGCTGCGACGGCACACAGGTTGGAGCTTATAGGCTATAAGAAGCACACAGTGTCTGCTGAGTGTCAAGCAGTTCAGACGAGAAGCTGAGAGGAGAGAGCTTCCTTCTCTCACACATATTCCATCATTCCGGTTCGGCCTTACATCACCTGTCCCCAGTGTCAGCCAGGAAGCATTTAAATATTCATAGTATACACATATTAATAGGCTATGTATTTTCTGCTCAAATTAACCTCATCTCATCTTGAAGGGACGCTCATGCAGAAGTAACAGCATGCTCTATATAAATATTTCAGCGAGCCTCACTTTCTCTTCGAGTTCGGAACTTTGCATGGAAATTTACTGAGAGGCCAACAATTTGCACTCCGAATGCAGATACGATAGATCAAAGTAAATGGTATATACATAAATTTAAGGCTCCGAGTTCAAAACAGGCACTTACCACGAACTTCGATTTAAAACTGAACCTTCGCTGAACTCTAATAATACGTGTGCAGTCCTGCTGAATTGCTGCCTATAAGCAACATAATACAGAACTCTATTCCAGCCACCATGTTATGGCTTCTTCATACAGATGCATTCTGCAGCTGGTCTGGTTGCATCACTGATGGGAAAGCATGCAATTGTACAATTCTAGGATTTAACTGTGGCATCTTTAATGCAACCGGCTCAGAGGGGGAACAAGTCGGAAAGCTCAGAGTTTTTGACCTCAGAACTAAACATCATCTCTCCCACTACTTCTTCTTCTTCTTCTTCAAATGGGTTCGCAAACGTTAATAACACAATAAGCCCCTGGATGGACTTGGAGTGGACTTGAAAGCCACGAAGCAATGAGCTCTTAAGTAAGGAACAGATTAGCGTTAAGGTCTGTCCATCAACACGCCAATAAATCTGAAAATGTATTCCTCTTGAAGATGAACTGCTTACTCTATTAGCTCCAAGTTGTGAAATGAAGTGGAAAATCAGAACCACGTTGAGGTTCGAGGAACTATTGTGGTGCTTTTTTGTGCTTTTCTTGGTCAGGAAGGCAGTTGGAGATGACCAGATGATTCCAGTGTCTGTTATGACAAACTGGTCTGTATATGGAAAGTAGTCACGGCGTGGCTAATTCCAATTGCCATAAAATAACTCTTTGTTTAACTCTCAGCGATCAATCATGAGCCAGCTGGTGAAGTGCCACATGAAAGTCGCCTCGCATTTGATGAGCGGTTTGATTTTAGCTGCTGAAAACTATAAAAAGTCTTTTAAAGTGACACGGTTTGAAGACGGGCCACGTTTTTAGAAAAAGATTTCCTGTTTCTACCTTCATCTTGCAGTAATAGATTTTAGATATTAGATTTCTGTAGTTCACATCCAATTGTAATGATGCCTGGGGGGTGGAATTTGACACAAGAAAAGAATTGGATTCAGATAAAAATAGAGCAGATACAGAAATGGAAGATAACTGCACAAGAACACTTGATATAATGCAATAACAACTGAGCTAACAACACAATATTATCAGGTGTCTCCAGCTGAAAAAACACAAATTTTTGTCCCTGTAGAAGAAAAAAAATCCCTTTAAAAATAGAGCACAAAACATCTTATCACTTACAACTTTTACCTACATGTACTATTGAACACTAGTTAGAATTTTAAATAATATGACAGTGTTGAGGTGTCTAAATGCCACTTTTAAGGCTCATCTACTGTGTGCATAAGAGCTATATGTGCATTTCTCAGTGCAAGTGGATATAAAAAGTTTTTAACACTTACATGTTGTCTCAGTTTAAGACTGTTTTGTAAATTTGATCACAGAATATAGTCCTCCAATAGTTACATCACACCTTTTGTCACTGTATAAGAAAAAAATCCCTTACAAATACAGCAGAAAACATCTTATCACTTACACTTTTTACCTGTCATAGATCCAACTTTACACTACATGTGCTATAGAACACTAGCTAGAATTCTAAAAAACATTAGTTGTGTTCAGGTGTCTAAATGCCACATTTAAGGATCATCCACTGGGTAAATAAGGGCTACATGTACATTTCTCACTGCAAGTGGATAAAAAAGGTGGAAAAGTGGAACTGTGCCGGTTTTGAGGACAATAAAAGTGTTCCTAACACTTACGTGTTGTCTCAGTTTTAGAATATAGTCCTCCAACAGTCACATCACACTTTTTGTTCCTGCATAAGGAAAAATCTCAAGAATGGAGCAAAAAACACCTTATCATTTACACTTTTTACCTGCCATGTACAGATCTACCTTTACACTACAAGTGCTACTGAACGCTAGTTATAATTCCAAATAAGACGACAGTAGGCGTCATTTCAGGCTCATCTACTGTGTACATGGGAGCAATATGTGCATTTATCAGTGCAAGTGTTGATAAAGGATGGAAAGGGAAATTGTGCTGGTTTTGAGAACACTCAGAGTACTTCTACACATTTATCCTACACATGTTAAAGACAGTTTTCTTTGAATTTGATCACAGAAAATTGTCTTCCAACAGTCACATCACACTTTTTGTTCCTGTAAAAGGAAAAATCCCCTTAAGAATGGAGCACGAAACACCTTATAATTTACACCTTTTACCTGTTGTGTATAGATGTACCTTTAGACTACATGTGCTGTTGAACATTAGCTATATTTTTAAATATGACAGTTTTAAGGTGTCTAAATGCCTTGAAGAATGTTTAAATGGGGATCTTACTAAAAACAGGGCCAAAAACTGAGGCCATACGGAAAAGTATTTTATTAGTGAATGTAAAGCATTGTCTGCATGACATAGAGGATGTTCGAAACAGGAAACATTGACTTAAAGCGAACACAAAGAAGGTACAGTGAAAGTTTGGGCCGTGACCAAACCGTCTGGGCCCCAGAGAGCGAGGATAAGGGGGGTTCGTCAGGTGTTTTATCCATTACCAGAGCCGGACGACTGGAAAGGTGAAACGGCAGGAATTATAGCATGACTTGCAAATCGGTTGGTATTCCCATCAGGACCATCGGAAACAGTGTGGGAGAAAGTCCAGTGCAGCTGACAGTATTTTGGATTCAGCGTTTGGGGAAACTGTGTCCAGTCACAAAGCAGCACAGTTACAGCGTCCGTCATTGTTGCTGGATGTTTACACTGTCCACCACAACACGAGCATCATGTAATGTTACTGAGCGGGCAGGCCAGGCTTTGATAGTAGTGTGAAAAAGACTAATTCAAATGATTAATGCATGTGGTGAAAGTTTGGAAATAGTTTTCAGTGAATGTGCACAAGCCCAATAGAGGCGAGTATTTCATAAATGATTCATTACGGGCAGCGTTTTTCTTAAGGCTACTCTTTGATTCACAGTAAAATGTTTACTCAACCTCTGGAGAAGCGGTTCAGTGAGTTTGAATATAAAAAAACATGCCAGAGTAGTATAGGTGAAGAAAAGGAAAAACAGCAAGGAAAGGTTGGAGAAATGATGGACCATTTAAAGCATCCCCTTTATATTCTATCCTACACATAGAGGTGGACAATCTGTAAATAAAAGCAGCTGTCTGCAAACTGTGGATAAACTTAACACCAAAAAGCTTTTTTGAACTGAACGTGTTGACTGTGATTTTTACCCATCAGTGTTGAAAGGCTATAACTAACGATGTGTAACCTATCAGACAGTGCTGTGGGCAGAAAACTGCTCGAGATGCTGCAGACAGACATTACTGATAATCAGCCAGCTAAAGAACGCTGTCCAAACTTCACCACTCAAAATGAAGTAAGCATAAGCATGATTGGTTGTTACACAAATGGAACGATGCTCACTGGACGCACCACACATCTTGAAGGTGTAACTCGTTTTGCAAACAGAAGGAGGGTGAAGAATCAGCAGCGAACAGACCAACATCTCAACAGAAGCGACAGAGACACAAATCACCACCTCCAGTCAGAATTAGCAGACTAAAATCTAGGCAAATTAGCATTGAAGTGTGATGCAGATTATGGGTTGTGTTTAGTGTTGCTGCAGTTAGCCAGAGTGATCATTCATGTAATATTTTAAACCAACATGCGGCTTTTAATTCATCAATGTGATCTCACAAAGGTAAAGGGCAAATATTTATCATTTATCTTGTTTATATTGCTTGTAATTGGAATGAGGAAATCATCTGTTGAGTATTTTAACATAAAATTGTTTGTGTTGAATAGAAAACCCCAAAATGCAACTGCTCCACCAGACCCAACAGCGGCTGAATGACAGAAATATGAACACTATACAAGGGTTACAAGAGGTCGATCATGTGAATTTTCAAACGGCAGGTATTCGCAGAAAGAAATGCCACATTCTTTGTTTACATCTGTTGTCATGAACATGAAAAAGGCACAATACCGACCATCAGATATTCCACTGGAAATATTTATTATTTTTTATACCCTACTGTTCAATAGTTTGGGGTCATCCAGACAATTTCATGTTTTCCATGAAAACTCCCACTTCTATCCATGTGCTAACATAACTGCACAAGGGTTTTCTAATCATCAATGAGCCTTTCAGCACCATCAGCTAACACAATGTAGCATTAGAACACAGGAGTGATGGTTGCTGGAAATGTTCCTCTGTACCTCTATGGAGATATTCCATTAAAAATCAGCCATTTACAGCTACAATAGTCATTTACCACATTAACAATGTCTACACTGGATTTATCATTCATCTGATGTTATCTTCATTGAAAAAATGCTTTTCTTTCAAAAATAAGGACATTTCTAAGTAACACCAAACTTTTGAGTGATGGTATATATATAATTACATAAATACTCGTTCACTGACCAGTTCCAACATCAAAAGCCTCATAGAGGTCTTTAGCATGGTGCTCCATTACTAGCTTAACTCCCATAGTGCTCTGTGTTTGCCAACCTGAAAGCGATTGCCCCCTTGGTTTGCTATAGTATTAAACAAAAAGATTCCACCTGGTAGTAAAATCAGGTAAAACAGCTAATCTACAGTACATGATGTGTGTATTATCTAGGAAAATGGTATCTGGTATCGGCAGATATTAAATAGAAAACTAAGACGGGACCAAAACTGAATTGATCGGGACATCTTAGCAAATATTTCACTGAAATATTTCAGTTAATTCTAACAAATGTTTTTCATCCATATCTCTGGTAGACTTGGTCCAACCTGGTTGTTGCCAGAGTCTGTTGAAGTTCCCAACGACTTTGCCAGTATGGCAGTACTTGAAGTCATCACAGAACAACAAGATGGTTTGTACACTGAGCTGACATACAGTATGGTGGGACTCCACAGCAGCAGTGGTGCAATGCACAAACACCTGAAGACAAAACACCCCAGTGCTGTTCTGGAAGACGCAACACCAGAAAAGGTCAAACCATTATTCATTTGTAGAGAGAGCTTTTTTATATCAGCTCCTATTACACTCGCAAAGCCATAAAAGTTTCCACAGTGTGCATGTGCAAGTTGGACTTGTTCTTAATCCAAAAATAACTTTGGAGAAAATTAGATGGATTCATTGATAGAAAAATAGTCATTAGTGGCAGCTTTAGTTATAATACTACCTCAAAGGATTGTCCAAAGATCTTTTAACCAGATCACCCACCACTGTGTCCTGTTCTGACCAGCTGAATGAGGAAAACGGACCTTTAACACGAACCAAATTCAGTGTTTCACATCTAGGTGTATTCTGTAAGATACTTCTAGCATACGCAGACAAGTGGAAAATGTAAAGTGACAGGAATGTTATGAGCAAATGGGAAAATAATCAGTTAATGGAGTTAGAAGGTGGAATTAGCTGCCTCTATATGGAGGAAAAATGACAGATTGCTTCATTTTGCTTCTCGCTTCTATTGTGAATCAAAGCTTCACAACCACGATCACCTCTACCACTAAATCCGTTCCCACAACCCCCCATGTCACTGACCACTGTCCATTATTGTGCATACCACTAAAGAGTGGGTCACTGCTGGCCACTGTCCATTCAGGATCCCCGACCCCATCCCCCTCCTCTTCCTATGGGACGGACGAAGCTGACCATCAGCCCATTGTGGAGCCTTTGTAACGGTCTCCAGAGAGGACCAGATCTGTGTGGCCATCCCTCGGTGATTGATGCCGGCCTGACCCCTGCAGTGGCCTGTTATAAGGATTCTGGTGGACACGCAGCCACAATTAGCCTAAATTTGTCCCTTTAAGTGTCCTCGTCTCCAACAAAAGGAGGAAACAGCACAGATCATAGATTCCCTGAGGAATTCTTCATCATCTCCCTGTATTTCTTTCATATTCTTGTCGTTGTTTCTATTTTTTTCTTTGGCTTTTGTCCTTTTGATGCCTTTATATCTTTAATTCTTCTTTTATCTGTCTTTCTTGATCCTTAAACTTCATCTACTCTTTGTAGGTCTACCCTTTCGCTCAATGTTCCTCAATCTTCTTCTGGTCTTTCATCACTCTTATTTTGTCTGGTTGTCTTCTTCTTGTCTTTGCTTCTTCTTCCTTCTGGCATTTTTCATCTTTTTCTTCCCGATTTCCATCCATTGCTTCACTCATGCCGTTTTTAAAAATCTGTATCATACACTTTATTTTCATCATTCACCTTTTTTCTTGCAATTTTTTCTTCCTTCTTCCTCAATCTGCTTTCCTTTTTCTTTTCCTTCCTTTCTTTCATAATTTTTCCTTCTCTTTGCCTGGATTTCTTTCTCATCGTCCTCGTTTTAGTCCATCTTTTCCTTTGGCTTCTTCCTCCTCCTTGCTTCATCTTCCTCCTGTCTTTCGTTTTCATCACCTTGCAGTATTTTCTTCCTGTTTTTGCCTCTAATTCCTTCCTATCCTCCCTCCTCTTCTGAATCTTACTCCTTTTTTTCAGATTCACATATTCCCACCATCCCTTCACAATTCCCTCCTTCTCTAAACAGACTTAATTCACATTCTACTGCCACTTTCAGTGATCTCTCGCCTTGCTTTTTACCCGAGAGAGCATCCTCCAGGGCCTTTTTGGCAATATGTAATTTCCTTGTAATTTCACAACCTCTTATGCCCCTTCACCCCCCACCTGAAGATGTCCTAAAGGAAGAGCTCCTATCGCCTCTTATCTGCTCTGTCTCCTGTCCTGCAGAGAACTGTCACCACTCCTTCCCCTCAGCCACTAATGCCTTTTGCTCTCAGTGTTTAAAGGGGGTGACAACACCTCTCCCAGGTCCTGTCGTCGAGGCAGCTCCGTGGGTTTCTGCACCGGCTTCCCTGAGCTCGCTTCATACATGGCTGCAAAGTGATGGAGAAGCTCCGGGACTGTCAACCAGCTTGTAGTTTACCTCTCTCACCATTTCTCTCCTCATCCTCCATCTGTCTTTCTCGCACCCCGTCATACATTCTGGCACCTCCGTCAAGGGACACTTCAAAAAATAAACACCGGTTCCTCCCTCTGCCGTCCTTCTGCTCCCCGGCAAGTGAAAGAAAGTATCTTAAAGCCACTGAGGATATGCTGGATGAGTTGTGTAAGGCTTTGAGTGGGAAAAGGGGAAAACATTGTACAAAAAATAAACACAAAACCTTGCTTAATACAGTCAGTCTGTTGGGAAACAGGTACATTTTTTTGCCTCAAGCAAAAAGCAATGAGTCCCATTAGAATCTGCAACACAGGAAGATCGATCCACTTGCTTTAACAAGCCTTTAAACTGCCACATAATTAAACATTCAGAATTGATTTACACGTTTAAAAAAACACTAAGGAGTCAATAGCAGGTTCTACTAATTTGCAGCACTGCTTATTTAAAACAGTAGGGGTGCTACGGAGCAATGCTTTGATGCACTGATCCCTGAGCTATTTATGTGTTATCACATGTTCTATCAGCATGAGGATGCACGAGCAGGTAACAAGGCTGAGGAGATAAACATTACATCATCAGGTCGATGTGACACACAAACCTGCCAAGTGCACAAACCCAGTCGTAGCATTATGCCTTAAAGGGGGAATTCTGTTTCTTTGAAGTAAGGTGTGGTGAGGCACTTATCAATAGTGGGTGTATTATTTACAGTAGATGGCAGTCGGCACGCTATAATTTAGAAAAGCACACAGACGAACCTCCTGTGTTCTGCAAAGTAACATTACTGATTTTGTTGGTGGAGTCTGGTGGCTTTGTGTAAATGGAACCATTTAAGTCACACATTCGACCAAAAATCTGTCAATTGTGCCTGAATATTTTGACATTTTTCAGGTCTGTGTCAGTCTGTCTCAACTTTGTTAAATCTTGACATGAAAAGGCCTAACTTCACATTTCATAAACTCATTTTTGGTGACACGCTTGTCTGAGCTGCATGTGCTGTAGTAACTAAGTGGAGACTAGAGGCTTCTCTGTGTACAGTGATCTAGTAGTGTCTAGAAACTTCAGTAAATTGTTGCATCTAACAATGCATGTGAAGCATTTAGGGGACATTGGTAAATTGTGGCATCTACCAATAGTGTGCATGTGAGACTTTTTGGGGATATCTGTAAACTGCATCTTCAAAAAAAAAAAAAAAAAAAAAAACATCCTGGCTCTCTATGAGTCTCTTCATGCAAATCAGTCTCTCTGCTCCACCCACCACTGCAGGTAAATTCTCTGTGTGGGAAACACTGAGATCTGATAAAAGGGCCAAAATTAGGTAGTGCTTTTCTTGCAAAGCATGGCTTGGAACAGAGCTTTAACTGTGGAATACCAATGTTCCAAACTGTGGGAAAAAAAGGCAGAATTTTTCCAAGGACCTGTGCTTTTCCAATGCTGTGACAGGTGCATGGCAAACAGAGCAGCTCCAACCCCCGCAGTGTTTCAGACCATAAATCCAAGCAGTGAGGACTCAGAAATGACAGTAAAATTTACCACTACTTACATATATACAAAGGCAAGCTATGTTTTTCTTACTTTAAGTCCAAGATTAATGCTATGAAAAGGAACAGGTTAAATTACATTTATCTCCAAGTTTGTTCCTGTTTACAACTATTTACTTAATGAGTGAATAAATTACCAGTATGTATGGGAACTGACAGAAAAAGAAAGACTTAAAAAGTTTTATTTGTGATGAATATTGGTGCAACCAATGTACAATGTTGATGTGAAGCTCTAAAGCACTACAACGACTGCAGCTCCTCATCAGAAAAGGCTGTCTAATGGCACATTAAAGCAGTGGATATACCCTAAACATAGTGTGCACTAAAACTTTAACAGATTGTCTTAGTTGGGCCTTTTTTCAAGCAGCTAAAACATATTTTTCTGGTGGCACCGTCCACAGCAGTTCACTGTTAAGCATCTGCACCAATCCCCCTACCTGCTTCTCCAAACTAATGGCATGTCGATCACCATCTATTGTAAGTAACACACTAACTATGGATGAGTACCTCAAACAACCCCTTATGCAAGAAACCAAACAGCCCCTTTCAAAAGCAGCAGCAAAGAAGAGGAGAAGCTGCTGATATAAACAATGCAAATTTCAAACCCTTCAAAACAAAGCCTGTGCATTTTTGGGGAATATTATAAATCCATCCAACATGTTTTTAAAGCCTTCAGGATACACAGAATGTGTTTTGATGAGAACTCTGAATGTAAACAGCGCAGTTTGTTTACGGTGAAATCTCCTCTGGGCACATTTCAGCTTGGAAATGTAAGTATTTTTAATGTTTGGCTGCGATTAGATGGTTGATTGATGCAGAAGTCTATTGTGTTGTTGCTGGTCCTTATGTTCTCCCAGTGGATGAGGCTTGAGATCCCCGGGCCTGTATAACATCCATATCCATCAAAGCTAAAGAAGGAGCTCAGGTTTGACGTGACAGATTGAACCGCTGACACATGGAGCGTGGACTATGTGCTCTCACTTGACCTTCTATTGGCTAAAGGTCTGAGCGACGCCACTCAGGAGGGTCTCTGAGGGTCAGACGGCCTCATCGACATCACATCACATGTGGCACAACTAGCTGAGAGCAGATATTTGAGCACTATAGAATCATATTTTTCTAGTTGATTGTCTTTAAATGCTGTAAATGGACAAATGTGACTCACAATGTTGACGCAATTTGAAGAAAAACTAAAAACACTCCATGCTAGAGCTGCTAATTCTTACATTTAACCCTCTTGTTGTCCTCATTTACGGGCACCAAAAAATATTGTTTCCTTGTCTGAAAAAAATCCAAAAATTCAACAAAAAAATTCCCCACATTTCTGAAAATTTGCAAAACCTTCAGGAAGAAAATTCCAATAATTCCTTAAAAGTTTCCCTTAAAAGTTTTATTTAAAAAAAAAAATCCCCCAAATTTGACAAGAAAATTCTTGTAAATATTTTCAAAAAAATGAATAAAAATCTTCCCCAAATCCTGAGACTATCTAAAATGATTCCATATATATCAGTAAAACTTCTAATATTTTCTTTAATAACATTATTGAAGAAACACTTTTAACATTTCTTTTTTCCACCAAAAAATGTTCAAAAATTTCCCAAAAATGTTGAAAATGTGAACATCTGAAGTTTCAATATGAAAATATATTTTTTTTCACATTTTCAAACTTTAAAACGGGTCAATTTCGACCCGCAGGACAACATGAGGGTTAAAAAGATGGAAGCAGCAAATATTTAGCATTTTCACTGCTTTTTTGTTGGTTGACCCGTATTTAATTAATTTTGGGGTCAGACAATGACTAGCAAAATTGACAACTTGATGCATGAGAGTGTGTTTCGGGTGTTTTTTTGTAGGATAAACTGAAAAAACCTAGGGATTCCTGGGATGTTGCAGTGAACTCCTGAACCAGCCTCCTATCTGAATCTCATGTCGGAGCTCTGTGGTCAGGGTGTGAAAATCCAAGTCTCTCCTGGGGGGGCGGGAGATTTATGGAGCAGGTCATGTGGCTCAGTCATCTCCTTCCTTACAACACCGACCGGCTTGTTTTTGTAAGGCTCAGTAAGAAGCTTTCTCACCTTTGTCTTCCCTCTTTGCGTAATCCCCACAGCTATGCTCTCCAATATCACTCATGCACATAGGACAAGACTCGCCAAAGTTAATTTTCTCTATGAAGTCATGTACTACATTTGGAAATAGGAGTAGACCGATTATCAGCTTGGCAGATGATTTTGGCCAATATTTCCGATTATAGGTATCGGTAAATTATTGATCAATTATTGCTGACATAAATGCACTCCTTCAGGTCTGATGCACCCTCATCTCTCTGTGGTCTCAGAAATGTCCCTCAAGCAGCAAAAGGTGAACAAGCTAACGGCGAGCAGCGAAGTTTGAAGGCAGCCACAGATTAACCTAAAACAGAGTCTGGAAAACAACTAGCAATGCTTTAAGATCTGGACTTTACTGGGCAATAAGACAGATAGAGAAGAGAAAGATTAAGAAAATAGAGAAGACCTGCAGGAGACAAACTGATCAATATTAGGCGATCGTACATAAACTGAGGAGATAATTTCATCACTTCTGTTTTACATAGTCAGTATTAGTCTCCCTTACCAATAAGGAAGCCTGGTTATGAAAGACAGGTTCTCTGCTATCACACACGGTTAAATGTAATGTACATTGGGTCCAAATATCGGTTATCAGCCTTTTTTGATCCTGTACTAAAAAAACCCAAATCGGTCAATCCCTAATTAGAACCCTTGCAAAAATCTTCCACTCAAATTTCTCTGTGCCATCGGTTGTGTTTTCTATGCAAATGCGCCTGTATATTGATTAGATATTTATCTTTCAAGCTGTTGGGGAGTCCTGGCGGGGGTCTGCAGGGGCATGAGGAGCCGAGGCCCCAAGAGGCAGCAGAGAAGAGGGCCCCCATCCCTCAGGTCACAGATTGCATCTCTTTTATCTGAAGATCTAACCACACATGCACATGCCTGTTGATCACTGGTTGTCTGCAAACACATCCCGGTGCCACGTTCCGAGTCCCGTGTCTCATTATGCAGCATGACAATATTTTTGCCGTTTTTTTGAAACATTTGTTCTGGTTGCACGATGCAGATTCTGAGTGTTGTCGGTGTGTGATGCACCTGTGAGTTGTGGTGTTGAGAAAGTGTGTGACTCAGCGATCACATGTAGGGAAGAAGGGGATCAGTCCTGAGATGAGACACCAGGGGGCCTTGAATGTGCCATGGAGATGCAAATGACCCCAGAGACAAAACTACACACACAAAAAGCATAAATTCACATAAATATGCAAGTGTGTTGACACAACGGTGGGCATCATGTGACCTTTCATGCCAAGCCACCAGGGATCGGGCCCCCGTGTTGGTGGTCTTTTGACACGACCTCGCCATCTTTTGGGGATTCCTTCGCTGAGCACAAATAATCAACCGCAAACCCACCTCGTATTTGCCCCTCGAAATTATGCTCAGAGGGCAACAAAAGGAGGAACCGAGAAGGAGAAGCACAACAAAAGAGGGGCATCTTCGAGAGTCCCGACTCAGTGTGACATCTTTTCTAATGATCAGCACGGCAGATGGCATGAGATGGACTCACATATGTGTCCCTGTTGCATCTCAGGCTGGTGTCACCCGTTGATCGGCTTCTGAATGCATCCACAGGATCACTCCCCATTAGGCCTTTTTTTTTTTCTTTTACTGTCCCCGTGCCATCGCGGCTCGCTGTCGGACATTAAAAACCTTCCAGTGACACGGAGGAGGCATGACCGCTGGCAGAGATATACATTTCAGCCACTTAAATTATAAACCAGCTGGAGAAAACGGTAGAAGTTCAATGCATGAAATCAAATACTGCTGAAACAATCAGCTGATTAACAATTTTGATAATTAAATAATCCATCATTTATCAACAGACTGCATTTCTCTGCTTTATGTCATTGGAAACTGAATATTCTTGCTGTTGAGTGGACAAAACAAGCAGCTGGAAGACGTCACGCTGGGTTCTGAGTTATTCTAACAGACTTTCAACGCGCTTTACTCCGATAAAGACATGCTTTATGTCAAAATGTAGAAGCTGCAACTTAATAAAAGCTGTAACTTAATAAAAGCTGTCGTGCTACGCCAGATTACATCTTTCCTGACCGTGGTTCAGTTGTGCTGTCTTATGATGCACTGGTTTAAGTTGCATTATGCAAAAGTTCTCCCTGAGCCAGCAAGTGGACTTTTATCCAGGAGATCCACATTCATGTCCTGTGTAGTATTATAATTCCTGGACCTTTTTCATTTGTTGTTAGCTTTGGTTTCCATGCACTGTTTGGTTCAGTTTAGGCACCAAAATTACCTACATAGGTTTAGGAAAATAGCTCAATTTGGGTTAAAATGTGACCCTTTTGCAACAGCTCCACTTTCTGGGTAACAAGCGTGAAAAATCTTCCCTCAACTAAAACTAAAGAAATGCAATACATGACAAAAAACTATTTTTCATAAGACATGTATATGTAATGTGTAGTAAATGTATTCCAGCAGCAAATACATGAAATTTAGAATGCAGTTCAGCTGTACAGGATCATAATTTTGGGGAGACTGGACTGAAAAATGTATGTCATTTAATAACAACTGATGAATTTGTTATTGTTTATAATAATTGTAAGAGGCAGCCCCAGAGTCAGTGAGCTGAAATATTAGGTTTTATTGTTGCCTAATAATATAAGAAACTTTACAAAACCATCACAGGGGAAATTCAGACAACAAGAAGATACAAATAAAGCATAATAAGAAACAAGATGAGAAACTCTAAAGTAACAATAGAATAGAATAGAATAGAATAGAAATACTTTATTGATCCCCAAAGGTAAATTCTACTGTTTTATAAAAAAGAGAAAGAGCAGACTGACCACCACAACACAACTGAACAAGAAAAATATACTAAAGTACACAATGTGCAATGATTAAAAAATGCACTTTAAAAAAAATGCACTGTAAAGTGACAAATGCTACATATAAAAATATTCAGTGAATGAGGAAATTGAGGTCCTGTAAACAAGTAGTAATAGAAAAAAGATTATTAATTTTAAAAATAATAATAATGATGTAGACAAAGCAAAACCAAATTTAATTAAACAAAACAAAATAAAATCAAGCAAAATTAAATTAAATTAAATTAAACAAAGTATATGTACACCGTTTACATGTACAGTTATGGATATGGAACGATGGATAAATGTATCAAAATGTAATCAGCAAAAGACAAATATTCTCACCAGAAGTTAATTACATGTATGAGAATGAAATTAGTTTCAATAAAAACACAAAAAACTTTTAAAAAGACACTAGAAACACAGACGGAAAGCCTGTACATACTGTCTTTTGTCCTTTTTTTGGAGGAGTTCATATTAAATATAAGATGTAGAGGTCAAAAGTTGGACAGGACTTGTGCAAAAAGACAGCAGCTACAAAGATCAAGTGACTAATTTGCTGTGTAAGAAGAATCCGTGCAGCAGAAACAGCGAGGAGGCGGTGAAAATAGACGATTCCTGCTGGAGATGAGCTGCAGTGAACGTGGGGAGAGAATGAGAGGAACGTCTTTGACTGTGGAGTGTGAGAAAGAAGCAGATCCAGCAGGGACAGTGGACACAGCCAGACCCTGCACCTGTCCCCTCTCCTGTCTCCCACCGAGGACGACGGCTGCCAAACCCCCACACATCCCAGCACACAAACACACACAGCCAGCAACACAGTGAGTGGCAGCTCCGTCTGGCTCAACAGCACACCCCTTGACATTCCAGCAGTGAGAGAGATATGGGGGTGTCATCTCACCTGGTCCTGGCTGCTGGCATAGCGGAGGACAGTAGGGGAGCAGAGCGGCTGTCCACAATATTTGTGTAGCTGTTCCTGGTATCAGCAATCTCTTCATTTACCCCCGATGCCTTGGAGTCAACAAACCTGACCGTGTTCTTCCTCCTCTTTGGCCCCGAGCATTAATGGAACCCACAACTTTTCCAACTAGAAAGAAGAACCTTAATTAATGATGCAGCTACATTAACTGATGATTTATTGTGGAGGAGTTTAGCCAGTTAAATGTCAGAATTTATTGGAAAAGCCAACACCAATCTCCCACAGCCATCCATCCATCCATCCATTATCTATACACCGCTTAATCCTCACTAGGGTCATGGGGGGGGCTGGAGTCTATCCCAGCTGACTCAGGTGAAGGCAGGGGACACCCTAGACAGGTCACCAGTCTGTCACAGGGCTACATACAGAGACAAACAATCACTCTCACATTCACACCTACGGGCAATTTAGAATGATCAATTAACCTCAGCATATTTTTGGACTGTGGGAGGAAGCCGGAGTACCCGGAGAAAACCCACGCATGCACAGGGAGAACATGCAAACTCCATGCAGAAAGATCCCGGGAAAGCCGGGACGCGAACCAGGGATCTTCTCGCTGCAAGGCGAAAGTGCTAACCACTACGCCACTGTGCAGCCCCTCTCCCACAGCCAAAGGTGACTTAATCAAAGTGCATGTCAAGATGAAAAATGACTTAAAAACACAAAAAGGCAGAAAATACTCAGAAGATATACGACTATAACAACTATTCATGTCAGCCATGAAGTTTCAGAATAGTTGCAGACAGAACTGAAGTGTTAACAAATTAGCTGCCTTTCCATTTTCACGTGTAAAACAACTAATAAAGTGTACACTTTCCTTGTTGCATAGGGCACAAAGCAGGTGATGCCAGCTAGAGCAGTTTTCATTTGCGCCAATATTCAATGCAAACAACCTTTTAGTTCCTTTTACTATTTTTCTCTGCAGAATTTTCACTTTGAATCACTGTTCATGACTTAAAGCGCTTGGATGTTTGCTTCAAACTACATGTTCTACGCTAATGTAGTCATTCATAGGATAATGATGCTCTGCTGTTCCAAAACACAGCATCTCTACGATATAATGGACATCATGAAACAACCGAGTACATGCTACATTTGAAATGATAACGATGGAGAGCAGGGTCATAGACCAGAAATCACAGATCAACAGAGCTGGGTCAGTCTATAACTGAGGGACTTTGAAGTCCATAGGATATATCTACATACATTTGTATTAAAAAGTTAAAAAAAAAACTGTTGTTATTTATGTTCATTATGATCATGTCTTTATAAATCCCATCATTATTTATTATGGAAACAATCATTTATTAATAAAAAATGATTGGATATCACTAAAATGTCAACTAAATAACCATCTGAATTTAATACCAACCACCTTCTAATGAGCTAAACAATAATAAAATGAGCTGATTCAGAAATAGTTTGGATTGTGTTCTTTTTATTAAGTTGAGATAATCATGACAGATATTTCTTTTTTGGCAATATATCAAATTTTATATGGAAAATAACAGATTAAATCCCTTTCCACTAAGTTCCCCATTACAGAAACACCTCTCCAGGAAGTGAGTTGATTTCAGATCACATGACCTGCTCATTTTGTTTCTTTTTTGGTCATTTTCAGTTCATTTTGTGGTAATTTTAGGTGTTTTGTGGTCATTTTGCAACATTTTGGAGTTATTTTCAGATTCAGAAAACTTTTTTTTTGTCCCCAGGTTGCCAAAAAAAAGTGTCTCGTCATTTTGTGTCTTTGTTTAATAATTTTGTGTCTCATTGAGTCATTTTGTGGTATTTCTAACACAAAATGACAAATTCTGTCTGTATCTGAGAAATCACTTTCCACTAAGTTCCCCAGTTATATACTGCATTAGAACACAGGAGTGATGGTTGCTGGAAATGTTCCTCTGTACCTCTATGGAGATATTCCATTAAAAATCAGCTGTTTCCAGCTACAATAGTCATTTACCACATTAACAATGTCTACGCTGGATTTATCATTCATTTAATGGTATCTTCATTGAAAAAAAGCTGCTTTTCTTTCAAAAATAAGGACATTTCTAAGTGACCCTAAACTTTTGAACAGTAGTGAAAAAATAAAAAAACATACATGTGTCTTTCTGAATTCCCATGCTAGACGTGCTGCTGGATGACTTCTGTTTTGTATTCTGACATTCAGCCATTTAACCCTCCACACCTTCCCACTATAAGCCTCTAACGCACTGTTCTGTTCAGATAACTGGGTGGTTGTCATGGCACCCCGCTGTGATCTTCTTCTCAGGGTTTTTTCAGTATTTGATGCTCATCTTCCTCCCAGCCGCCCTCCCCAGTCCAAAATTTACAGTCACAAGCCTCCAAGTTCCACATCTCATCACACTGAGCTTCTACTGTGAAAGCTGAGCAGACAGGCAGAGTTTATTCCACATAGTGACCCCCTATGTAGGCGCGATCCAGCTTGAAAGCCAGCTGACTTTATTTGCTGCTGCATGTATTGATCTATTTATTTATTTACTCCCAGCTTGATTGGTCCTCTCGCCTTCTCTCTCGTTTCATCTGCTCCTGGTCCAAGCACCCAGGGATCTCTCTCCGGCTTTAATAATTCATGAATGTTCGGGCTGCTGCCGTAATCCTGACTGACACTAAAAGTCTGTCTAGATTTAGTGTCATGAAATTTTCATCCGTAAATGCACAGTGGAGCTCCGTCTTTCGCCTCCCCTCTCCTCTTCTTTTAAGGAGCCACTCTGGCTTTTACTGAAAGTCTCTCCAGCTCGTGAGCTGGCAGCGCTAGCCTCATTCTCTCACTCACATGCACGTTTTGTATGAGCAACAAACATATTCGACTAACGCACACGTCCACAGGCATAGATAGAAAGCCAGACAGTGAGAGAGGAACATGCCACTCTGCTCCGTCTTGATGGGGTATTTACCGTTACATCTGGGCTCATTTGTTCATCTGAGGGGAGGCGTCGACCCCGACAGCTCAAAGTGACTCAGAACACTGAGTGGATCTTTCAGTGAAGACGTTCCCGGTGGAAATCAACATCCTAACTGAGTGTCGGTGTCATGTTTTAGCTGGTGAGCGACACTGAAACACAAGCCTGTCATGTCTGAGTCAAGAATTAGCAGTTCAGTCCTTTCACCTCCCTGCACTGTCAACGCTGGATGGATTTAAGGTTATTTTTAATCACATGTATGAATTTTAATTATGTGAAGCTCTAAAAAACACAGTAGCAAATTTAGCATCAAATTACAGATTGTTCTCACCCAGGAATCATGTAGACTTAAACTTATTCCAGCTCTGTCAGTAAAAATTATGTTTATTCTCAAGTGTTATCGAGAGTTTTTGCTTTCTAATTAGCTATTTTTTTTGCTTTTGTGAAGGTGCTATGGCTTTTACTGATAGTGACAAATTAAAATACATCTTAACCATCAGGCTGCCATGTAGAATGATGTTTTTTTTTAAATATGTGGCATTAAATATTTTAAATTTACACATATCTGCAATTACAGTACAGTTAAAAAATGGTTAAGGTTTAGAAAATGTTTTGTTTTTTTTTTTTTTTTTTACAGATTAAACTAAAACCAGGACTGCAAAGTCACTTAAAAGATAAATATTCTGATTATTTTTCAAATTATTTATTGGAGCTATTCATTGATTTTACACTTTTACAAGCGGCATTCATACTAATGTAGAAATCAAGACTTAAAATAAGATTCTCTTTCACTGAAATTCAGTGCATTTTCTTGAGACAAAATATAAACAACTTGCTGAACATCTGATTATGATTAACAGATGTTCCCTAAATGCCTCACATGTAGGCTAAAGTAGATGCTAACCAAGCAGCTGTGCACAGAGAAGCTTCTAGTCTCTAGTTACTGCAGGACAGCAACTCAGGCAGGTGTTAGACCAAAAATTATTATTCCTTAAAACTTTATTCAAGTTAAACCAAGTGATTTCATCTGTATGGGCTATTTTCTATGTGCAAACTTTTCTTTGAGTGGAGCGGATTTTAAAAATGTAAATGCTTCTGTAAAACTGAAGCCAACACAAAAATGACGAACACTGCAGTTCCTCAAATGGCCACTTGAGGCTGGTGCCAAAAGCGAGTAGATCCCCATGAAAGCCTGTGTTAATGCCAAGCTTTACAACAGTAATAAATACGTTTATGGCCTGGTACAAAAAACGGTTTTGGTCTCTCTAGCTAATTTCCACATCCATGAATACTGCACATTGGGGGACTTTTATAGAACTCAACCATTTAATATGCAATAAGGCCTAAAGTTATGCATAATAAAGGGTGTGGCTGCTTTAAATGCCATCATAGGACAGTCCAGGGTTCACCTCAGCTCCACCTCTTTGCTAGTTTTTGGATTAGCCTTGAGTTAGGGGGAGTAAGGGACTGCCATGATGGCGACAACTAAAGCCACTACACTGAATTTCAACAGCACTCTGCAGGAAACCTGTGGTAACATCACAGAAGGCTCATTCATTTTATATGCAGTCGCTGTTTATACAGTTCACCTTTCACCCCTGTTTTCACTCCACAATAAGACTTACACTGGACTGATCTGAGGATTCACTGCAGAAAAAAGCAGCATCACAACCAAACCAGGAACAGTAGCAAAAAGAGAAAGCAGGTCTCACATCGTACACTTATTCCCCCTAAAGTGGTAGCACAGATACACTGGAAACTGTCTGCCTCTACATGTACCTCCAGTCTGTTTTTATGCCAGATTTTTGTGCCTTGAAGCACTTTGTCAGTGTGCACAAAAGAAACAAAAATCACTTTTGTTGTTGAATGTTACATTTGAACAAATAATTGGAGTTATATAACTGAGAAACTTTAATAAAAAGTCAGCAATGAAAGGGGCTTTTTAGGTCACTCTTATCAGAACGTCTGTCAAACAATGTGAGCTAAACGCTTATATCACAGTGCTGTTAGAATCTGGCACAAACCCAATTCTTGTAGTTACGTGCACTCCTCCAAAACGGTAAAAAAAAAGGAAAAAGTCTTCAAGGAGACAGCTCGTTGAAAAAAAAATCCTGTCCATGATTCCTGGAGGGAGGGAAAATCCTTCACAGCACCTTAAAACCAGGCATCTGAACGAGAGACCAGATTAAAACTCCACAACATGGCTGGTATAATTTATGACATTGTTCGCCCAGAGCTGTTTTTATATTTCACACAAGAATCAACTCTTCCCTTCGTCTTCCTTTTTATTTTAGAACTTCCATTAAAAATGCACTTGATGGTTTTAGTGAGTAATCAGCTGATAAGATGCCTGGAGCTTAGCCCCGTCGTGGTATCAGTTAATTCTCCCTTTCTACGTAAGAAAGAACTCGAGCCCCGGACGAGTTGATAAACTTTCAATGCTCATCGACAGCCATTCATCGCCGGTTAAGTGCCAGCCGTTCCCACAATATTAATAGCCCTCTTATCGGGGGGAAAGAAAAGGGCCTTTAATTGGCTGCCGGGGTGATTTTGCTCTGGAAAACTCGCCAGCATCAAAAAAAAAAGAAAGATGGACAGATAACCCTGCGATGACAGTAATGTTTCTAATTACCACCCACCTCTGTGTCCATTATTTCCATCTTCCTCTCCACCTGCTGCCCTCCTCCTCCTCCTCCTCCTCTTCCTCCTCCTCCTCCTCCTCCACCCGACACTCTGGCATGCTTCAAGAGGGATAAGTCAACCTGAAGAGAGCGGTAACCACAGCGTGGAAAAAGCACCACTCTATCACACTAATGGATGGAGTATGGTAGCGAGGAGGGAGGAGAGGCTTTGCAGGGTCTCTTCTCCACACTCTCAACCCCAATTTCCAATTCTTTTAATGTCCTCTTTTTTAGCACTTCTGCTTCACTCTGCGAGGAAGAAAAAAATCTGAAGGCACCTCTAGCATGTCTTCTCACCACTTACACCCTTGTAAACTCCGTGCACTCTCTGTAAAATATGCATAGCAACATATCTTTGCTCATTGGCTTTTTTTTCTCCTTAGTGTTTCTCATTTTATGCAGGTTACAGTCTCACCCACTGACACCTATAAAACCAAGGGGAAAAAAAGATCACCCACCATTTCCTATCTACCCTTCACCTTCTTAGCCCCGGCTGGAGGACAATTGAATGGAAACGGTTATATCACCAGTCTGGCGATTTGCTTTTATTGGTGCTTATTAAAGAGGACACTTCAGCTGCATCGAGGTTGATCTTCCTCGGTGTTCTGCCACTACTGGACTTTTCCACTGTTACAGCATGTAAACATACACTATTCAGTTCCGCTTTTTATTCTTTATTTACATGATTCCATCTTGTATAAGTTTTTATGTTATTTCTGCGATCTTAAAACAGCACATTAAACTTTAAGCAGGCTGCTAAAGATGTGACTAAGGCTTCCACATTCACACCACGTGGCCGGTTTTCCACTAGGAAAAGCAAACGTGTGTGTTTCTGCTGGTTTAGCAACATCCCTTACAAGGGATTAGACGTTTAGGGAGAAAAAATGGAAAAATCACGACCCATAAAGGCATGAAGCAGGTTATTGGGTCTTATTGTAAGTCCATTATTTTTATTTCTAGAATTCAAATGAGTTTTCTCTTTACAGGCATCTGAACAAACTGTCAAGCACAAATCACACTGGCTTGAACATACAGGATGCACACTGTATATTCATAAACCTCTGAATGCTATGTTTAAAAATGGCCAAAACTACATAGTTTATGAGAACCAGAAACAGTAAAAACTGAAAGATTTTGTATGTTTTTCAACTGAAGGTCCATGAACTAAACATTAGATTAAACTTTACCAAAAGCTAAGCTTAAAGTTGTGACATTTCATCAAATTCACTTTATAATTCAATAAAATTGCCATTTGTACTAACTAGCCTCCTAAAAAAACTAAAGGATCTGTGTGTTTTAGTGCAATGAAGAAGATTTTAGAAACTCAGCTACAACCAACGGTCATGAGACAAATGTTCAGGGACTTTTCAGATGAATTGGATTGAACTGCAGGATGTGTTTACACAGAGCACAAATTAAAAATGAAAACAGTAAAATAACTGCTGTATTTAGAAACCTTTTTTTCTCCTGAACTCGTAAAATCAAAAACTGTTGTATGTATTTATTCCACGTTTTTCACTTTTGTATAACAAATAATCAAAGAAATTGAACCAAAGTCAATCCATAAAAAACACCTACAAATGTACAGTTTCACAGCTGTAGACAATTGTGCCTTTCACAGATTTCCGCCAATTGCAGCTTTATTTAAATATATGTAAAACAGAAATAAACAAAAGCATTCCAACCAAGTTTTGTGTTTCAGTTCATATTATTGTTGACTCCTAGTCCAGACCATAAAAAACTCAGATGTGCTGCCACCTTTTAGAGCTGATCTAATTCACTTTAATCATCTTTTCCTAGACAAACCTAGAAGGTGTGAATGTGAAGGATCACATGGACTGACGGTACATTTAACTCACTGACAGGTTGTCATCTTGAATTATTAGCACCAAATGAACCCAAATACAAAAATGTGATGACTTTATTAGGTGTGAAAGCTCCTTACACAGTTGGAGATTCCCTAAAACATTCAAGCAATGCAATCTCTACTAAATTCTTCCTAAACGGGTCTACAACCTGCATGTTTTTAAATAGATTAACACAGATTTGGTGCCATAGTGAGTATTTTACAGCAGCAGGACGTGTATGTAGGTTAAAGTCCAAATAAAGTGCAGTGCGTGTTCAAGGTAATGATGTATTTTGACAGTTTTACAAAGAGAAATGTTTAGTTTTTTATAAAAACTTGTTAAAAGAACCGATCCAGAGTTTTTTGTGCCGTTTGTAGACAGAAAAGCAAAGTAAAGAATTTTGCTAGCTTCTTTCTTTAACCTCATCTCCATAGACTTTCTTCCTTTGTCAAAATTTTGAACAAAACCGATCTTAAAACACTAAATTCTGACTAATATTTCTGAATAATGCTCTGCTGTACTCCCCTGTCTGTTCCTGCTGCAGATCCACAGCTGTCACACTTTCATCTGCACAGCGACTTGACTCCATTCTCTGTGATGCAGTTACTATCAAATGCATTTGATTTTTTTTTTTACTCCTCCATCTTTGAACACATGTAGAGAACCGGTTGCCCTGAAGACAAAAAAAAATAAATGAACGTTTGAACCGGTCTTCAAAACTGTAGTGCGGTAAATTTAGTCTGCTGAACTATCGGTGACTCTGCTCGTTTGATCGGATGGTAACTAATGATGCAGGGGGGGGGAAGAATGGCCTTTTATCTGCACACTTCACACGTAGAAACACTGCCTCCAGTGTCGGTGCAAACATAACGGCCGCGGAAACATGGAGGATGATGGGGGAGAAGACGAAATAAAATCAAACGTGTAATGAAGCGGTGGCGTGTTTTAAATTACTTGTTGATGGCGAGTTCCATGTGAGTCTGATGGAGCAAAAAAATGCATTGAATGCCGCAGAAGAAGCAGCAGTGGACTAAATACAGGTATGGATGGGTGTGGGTGGGAGGCTGCTCAGTGACTTGAGATAATGTGTTCATTTCATTCCCGTGTTCATGGTGCATTGATGGCATGCAGCCAAATATTACACCCTGACTGGGAGTGTGTGTGTGTGTGTGTGTGTGTTTTGCAGAAACAATGACAAACAGGGTCCGTGGCCCCCATTTGTGGAAGATGATGCTCAGTGGGCAATCTCAGCAGACAGATGTCAGCGTCTTATTAAAGACGATGCCCAGCAGCTCCCCGGAGCCTGGAGACGGCTATGAATAAATTTATTACACTAATGTACTGACCTTAAAACTATAAGTGACGTTCAAACGCGGCAGTGATGCAGGCAATTTATGTAATAGTCTTTAAAGGAAGCGGGGGGATATATGCAGGAGAGATTGCCTCGTGTCGCCATTCTTCTCTCGTTGACCACATCGCTGCTGATTCGTCCACAGGAAAACCCCAAATGAGGCCCCGATTTCATGCACTGGCAAGACGCGCTGGCTGAGGAGTTTCCACCACCTCCATCACCAGCAAACCACCTCAAACAGCCTCTCAGCCATGCAGGAACGCTGTGGCGCTCTCATCAGGGCCTGATTAGGGCTGCGAGTGGGCCGCTTGGTCATGCACCAGCAGAAGAAAGTGGCAGGCCGATGGTTTCCAGACCAGCGACTCTGCGCCACTGGAAGCGTCACCATTGAAGTCTGAACGTGACATCACCTAAACAAAGATGAAATGCAGCCCTGCTCGCCCCGAGCCAGAGGTTGCGGCGATGCCAGCGTGGCCGCATGTGGAAACGCTGCTGCGCACACATGCACATGCGCCCACACATTCACAGCCGTGCCCACATTTCCCTCTTTTCTTTGATGCACCCAACATGCAACCACAGCCAGCTTTGTCAAAGGAGAGAAAAAACATCTTTGAGAAGAAATCAGCCAAGATTCCCACACATTCTCCTCTGTCTGACTTCCAAAACTCTTCTTTATCTTCTCTGATAAACTTCCTGATGACAGAGCGATAACCGGTGCATATAAAAGTCACAAAATATGAAGGGATGCGCTCAGATAAAGCATCTTTTTAGATTTTCTTTGCTCCAAACACCAAGAAATTGACACCCCACTTCCCTAACTCTATCTTTTTGCCTCCCACTCTCCCTCTCACACACACAGCATCCTTCTCTCCCACATATTATCATGCCAACAGCTGGGCCGAGACTCCCGCTGATAAACCGGGAGGTATTGCCTCATCTGTCAGCGAAGGCTTTAACCATTATAAAGCCCCATTTTTCCACCTAATGTTAATAATCACGTATTAGACGGGATGATGATACTCACTCATGGACTTGGGGCAAGTGTGGCGGTGGAGGGCTTTTATTTTTTCTTACTTTTCTCCCTCATCAGATAGAAAATTGAAGCCATCCGTCTGTGGAGATGGAGGCTTCCAGCAGGGACACACCAATTGTCCCTGATGATAACGTGGGTTGCTGGATCCTCCCGCCATGTGCATTATTGATGGCCATCAGTCGCCGTGTGTCTGACCACATTTAAGCGTCTCAGCGGGGGGGGGGGGTGCAGTAATCAAAACACACTCTCACACACACACACACACACACACAGACACACACACACACACACACACACACACACACAGACACACACGGCGCTGCCTCCTGCTCCATCACACCTCCCATGTTGTGCATCAGCTCATTGCACGTGGCATTCACAAGTGAAGTATTCATGCAAACAAAAACATGCCAGAGTTGTGCTACACAGCAGAGGTGTAAACATCATTGCTCCAGATATTTTTCTTGTCATCTTATTAAAAAATTTTGCACAGATTTCTGATTTTTCAGTAAAATGCGTGATTAATCAGCGTGCTAACTTGGGCGAGAGCATGAGAACCGATGACTGAATTAATGGCACCGTAACGCGTTGTGACATTTCATCACTGTTTCCTACCTATGATGGCATTTTTCTCTTAATTAATGAATTAGTCTCGTCAAACCCACGTGAACCCTGTGGCGTTTTTATCAGCAGCTACAATGACTCAGAGCGACGAGGTGACATGCAACAAGCAAAAGCGTGCAAACAGGGACGTGTTTACACCCCTGACAGGAGTGTTAACGGCAGCGGGACACATAGAAATCATGTTACAGCACAAATGTCCGTCTCAGATTATGAGATTCTAATGTGACCACCCAGTAATACAAAGACAAAAGTCAACTGTATTATCAGCGAACTGTTGCAGCTACAATCACTAAATAAATACAACAAAGTTAACAGCTAATTCAACACTACAGAGGGATTAACGCTGGAGGAATGTGGTCCCTGCAATATGTATTTATTAGGAAACTGCAGCATTTTGAAATATCTAAAGAAGTTCAGGATCCTTGACTGTATCAAAAGGAGATGTAATTACTATAATTAACGCTTTTAGACACAATTGCATGGATTTATTCCATCAATGGCATTCTCAAATGATAGAATATGTCTGTTACTGCATTTATTTTGGATATATTTTGGCCTGGAAACAGCAAGAATGTATAAGTTTCTACCGGCAAATTTTCAGTATTCTCCAAAGAACACTATTTGAGGCATTTGAGAAAATTCATTTCAGTGTTTAAATAATTTATTAGAGAAGAAATGACTAAAATGGCAGCACAAACAGCAGTTGACTGGTCTACTTTGTGGTGCTGGGAATGAAAACACACAGAAATCGAGAGAAATAATCCATACGTTGACTTTTTAATGATTTTTGTGCAATAATTGACCTTATTTCAGTAAATTATTTTACTCTCCTGCTTTATTTTCATCCAAAAAAAATGCAGTAAAAATCTGCAAACGTGGTGAAATGGTTGTATTATTATACAAAATATCATAAATCTGAGATCTACAAGTGAATTCTTGTGAATTCTCTGCTATTTACTCCTTTTATAATAATTAGGTTTCCACCTTTTAGCAAGTTTATGCCCAGATACATGTACATTTGTGCGTGAGGGCGCTTTACAACCACATTGTTTGGATACAGAAAGCTGCCGTAAATGCAGCGTACGTGCATCATGTGTAAACCTACTATAAAAGCAACATTACTTATGGACTCGAGTAGCACACTAGAGCTGAGACAAACGAGGGGGCTGCTATAAAATGCTTTAAAGGCAAATAAATCATGAGAAAGGCGCTGCTTTCTTCAGAATGGAAAACCCAGGCAGCATAAAAACCAGCAGCAGCACGGCTCACTGGTGGCAGCTCTCACAGGTGTATCAACACCAGTCCAAACATCTGTCAAACACACAGTTATTTCATCCATTCTCTTTAATCAGTGAGCCCACCTGCCTCCTGCTCTACCGTACATTTCTTTAATTTATAAAGAAAACAACAACAACCCTCTTTCTTGGCCCTGTTGAGGCGGACAGGTGTGTGAGGCAGCCTGCTGCTAACATGTAACGGAGACACATCTATGGAGCCAGCGGGGGCTTCTTGCGACCAGAAGGGAGGGCTTTACACTTGTGTAGCACATGACATTCCTGTCAGATGTGTTGTCATGAAACGGCGTCAAGCGACGATGAATCTGCGTAAATGAGACGCAGAGGGGGGAGAAAACAAGAGCTGATGTAACACACAAGCAGTCTGCTCTCCAAAGCTCCCAAATCAGTGTCTTAATCTTCACGACATGATCCTGGAGTTTCCTGTGAACAGATACTCTGTTTTTATATGAAAAGATGCTGGAAAAGGGCAGATGTCAGAGAGGGCAAACCAAAACCTGATCCTGGCTCGGATAAAAGCAGCAAAAGTGAGATGTGATCCGAGGAAACCGATCTCGGACTGAGCTGCAACCACGTTTGTTTAAAGCAGTCATAACCCAGCACAGCTCCTCCTCAGGTGCAGTGGCTAATCTCCTTTTATACCTGCGGTGATAAGATAGACTCCCTCTTGATCCCCGTGTTTCCTCCCCGCCGCAACATCTCAGGGGCCGAGCCTGTCGCAGCATGTCTGACATCTGTCTGACAGCCAAACGGTGGACGGGGAGGAAGGAGGGAGGAGAAGTGGGTGAGGGAAGCATGATCCAATGAGGCTCCAGATGAAGGGATTATATCTGGCATGCAGCACACTTCACATCCACCTGAAACCTGGCTGGAGAGAGTTAACTTAATGTCGCATTGTGATCAAAATCTGGATTGAAGCTGCAGGAAACAAATTTAAAAACACACAAATTCCTATGAAATCTGCCTGGAATCTATTTTTCAGGTCACTTTTTGATGTGTGCTGCGGTTTTGAAGGCGGTGGGGAATTCCACTGAGACGACACTGCCTCTTCAGATGTGTGCAGACTTTTTCTTTATCTTCCTTTCCCACCTAATTCCACTGACACGTGGATGTATACATGTCTAAATTTACTGTATGCTGGTTCTATTTTTCGCTGGATGTCATTTATTCTTGTGTCTGACCCACTATAACATCTACTATAAAAAGCTAATATTGATTTAGTCTGTCCAACATCTCACATAGTTATGACCAGGAAGCCAAAACTTAGGAATAGAAGAATGGACGAATAATTTAAAGTGCAAAAACATCCCAATTAGTCCACCACAGTGCACAACACATGGGTCCAGGTTCAGGTTTCATGTTAAAGAGCCAGATCACAACAGTAACTGGCTCGTCTCTGTTTGGGTTTCTGCTGCCAAAACCACAACAATAAGAATTTTCTTTTCATCCTGGATTAAAAAAGCTGCATTTCAAAATTGATTTAATATGTCGTTTCAGAGATGGTTTGCTGGGTGAGTCACAGAGGACAACGTCAATAATGTTGATGGGAACAAAAACAACCTATAGTGAAAATTGCTCTGGAGAACCACAACAAGAGGTGCTGAATCTGATTCAAAAGGAACTTCTGGATAATTAAACCAGAGTCATATTATGGAGAGATAACACCAACACGTGAAAAACATCAGTTCTCACGTGGTAATTATGGAGCTATATCAAGGTCTACTTGGGTATTGTACAGGTTTTCTACTGCAGGAACTTCCAAGACAAGACTTTTAAGGAAAGATCTTTTGCACACGTTCTGACCACAAGAATTGTTCCTATAGAACCTCTGTTAGAGAGTGTTTTCAGGTAATAAAAAGTAGCTACTCCAGGTTAGGTACTTTCAATTGGGTAAACTTGGAGAAGACAACTACTAATGACTACCACTCAATACGGTCATCTAGAAGGCCGCCAATTAGTTGTTCTTGTCCAAGTCTTCCTATTCGAAAGTACCTTCAAGATTCAAGGCATTTATTTATCACACCACAATTACACATGGTATAATGCACAATAACATGCACATTTCACTGTGCATTATACTATGTGTCTTGAAGGTACTTTTGATTGTCTAAACTTGGAGAAGACGACTAACTGACCCCATTATTTCGGCCCTCTAGATGACCTTATCGAGTGGGAGTCATCTCTTGTCCAACATTGCCACCAACAACATAATATTCGCCATTCAAGCTAACATAAACTGTTTACTGTTCCATTTCTCCTGTGCTCAAGCAAACTAAGTTGGGTGTTCGGTAAGTACTATTTGTCACTGTTTTGGAACAACTCATGGTCAAAGCTATTGCATCCTGCACCAGAATGGAAACAAAAAGATAAAGATTTTCACTACCTTGCACGTACAGAAAACTGCATATAGTCACATAAACCTCAGATCTGCAGCAAATAAGAAACCTCTCCCCAGCTCAACACTTTTTTTGGCTTGGGTCACAATTCCCTAAGAAGATCTTTAACTGGACTATTGCTTTCTGGAAGTTAAAGACAAATTGGCTCAAAAACTGGGCAAAAATACCCCTGTTGTCTACAAACTCAAAGCAAGATAATATGTTATTAGGTTTTTTTGTGTAATTTTGGTCAATCAGCTGATGGTGCATTGGGATGCAACCCAATCAAAAGGTACAGTAACGTCCAAGGAACAAGGTTGCATGTGAAGCCGTCCACCATGAGCTCCTCCTTGGTGAGAGCTGGGTAGACGCCTAAATATTTAATGCCACCCCCTGCAGCCCTTCTGCCATGTTTCCAGCCATTGTGACAAGGCTGTTTGGATATTGTGCAATTGCTCAGCAGCAGCTTGAAGCTAATATGATCAAACACACCACACAAGCAAACCTGCTCTGGAGGTATAGCGTCGAGGGATGAGGGATGAGGGAGGGAGGTAGGAGGCGGTGAAATGGGAAGAGTCAATAGGGGTTTCGCGTGTCTAGTGCTGCCAGGTGTCGGTTCCCATCCCAAAGCCCAAAGCAGCCGCCGCCTGTACCCACAACAGCCCCGGGAGGCACCTTCGATGACAATAAGACATCATCTGCAAATGCCAGAATTACCCCCTGTCACTCCGCTCAGCCTCTCCGTTAATTACACAAACCATTTCCTTCAAGATGGCTCGCTTTGGCTGCCAGCCCAGAAATCTATCATTCCTCTATCTGCATCTGTCGGATCCCACGAACAGGTTAATCAGGTCAGTGGTGAGTTAATACAGGTGGCTGGTGTTTTGTGCACAAGAGCCAAGAGAACATGATACACTTCAACCTGCCAAGCTGGGGGCTCTTTTCAAAACCTTTTTTCCCCCCTTCCATCGCTCACACCACATCCTGTTTGTCTTCCTCTACCAACCTCATCTTTCAGTGCTCCAGCTGAGCAATTATCCAGCTCCAGACTTGTAAATATCAACGATGATTTCTGGATGAGGAGCAAGTCGCTGCCTGTTTCGGGACGGGCTGGAAAAAAAACACATGCCGCTTTGCTTCGATGGCTGCCGATAGCTGTGTTTGCTCTGTATTATATTATCGTGCTGATGTTTACTTTGTGCGATACAGTTTTCCATCGAGGCTAAGTGGCTCGGCGGCATTAGTCGATATTTCCGAGCAGCTGCATCTGTGTCCTTGTTTGGACTTTGTCATTGTCTGCTTTGGCGGACTTCATTCTTTCTCCCCGTCTACATGTTTGTAGCCTTTAGGTGCGTCTTTATATAGCATTTTAACCATATTATCATCAAACTAATTCAGGTCATGATGAATATATTTGAGTTTCAGTAACGTGGAAATACCCCTCATACATGGTTTTAACTGTGTGCTTTTATTCCCTCAGGATGGTGTCTGTGATTGACAGGAAAGACATAGTTTACCTACCTTTTTATTTGCCACTACATCACAGCAGGCAGCATCCTGTGGGGATTTCTGCTATGTTCCACTCATTACAGCCCACGTCTTCCTCGGGGGTTGGAAAGCAAGGCCTGTTTTGGTGTGTTCAGCAAATACAAATTGGGGGGAAAGGAAGGTTTAATTTAATTGCATTTTTTTTAAATGCTTCCTTTCATCCATTTCCTGCCACACTGAAGCGAATTGAAGCCGTTGCATTTTTGGTTACTTTGCAGACATATTTTAAGTTATTAACTTGATCAACTTATTTGAAACGAGCCAAAATTTGAAGTTATGCTTTGCAGCAGGGGTCCTTTGTTTAGGCAACAGGAAGACACAAACAAGCAGCAGGATGTGTCAGTCAGATTTAGGGCATCTATACCCCTGAGAGCACAAAGAAAAAAACAATGATTCAGAGCTAATTTTAACTTGAAAAATCTGGATCAGTCCAAGCAGCCACTACTTTAAGTGGCAGAGGAAATAAATCATTTAAAATAAGGATAGTGCTTTAAATTGGGCTGTCATGACAACAAAATTTTACCTGTTGATTAATTTTCATGCAAATATTTTCAATTAACAATGTGTCTTTTTCTGTTCGTGTCACACTTCCATTACTTTTATTTTTGCACCTTTGACTGCCAACTTTTGCTCCAAATCCAACAAGTTTTTGGAATCCTTTTGAATTTGGCTTCAAACCAAAATATGTCCCCAGAAATGATTTGATGCTCATTAAAACGTATTGGGTGAAAATTAAAAACACTTTGAGATAAAGAGTTGGTTCCATCAGCTAATGCAGAGGAAAACACTGGAAACAGTGGCTGAAAAATGGTATTTCTGTCAGGTGAATGGTAAATGATGCCAATAATGATTAAAAAAGATCTTGGTTAGCTCAAAAAAACTGCTACCAAGTCATTATGCAATAATCCTACACTCTGATCTACACTATAAAATATAGTGTTTGGGTTTAACAACAAAAAAAAAATAGTTTGCATCAATCTTTTTGAATTAAGACAACTTCTAATGAAATTATGTTCACCCAAATAACGACATTAAGTTGGGCCGATTAGCTCTTCTTTCATCAAAATTATTTTAACATACTTAAAGATTAGGAGCATAAACAAATTTTTAAAGTTGTTTATTCATAAAAACTAAGTTCTTGTAACGAGTTTTTTCACATTATTTAAAAGGATTTTTCAAAATGAATGTACTTAATTGCCATAATTCCCAAAAGGTTGGTAAATTTAAGAAAATGAGTTGCTTTGGTGTTTAGTAGGTCACAAAAAGAACTTGAAATCTTAAGTCATTGTGAAGAAAAAATTTTATCAAACCAATTTCATCAAATTACCCCAACATGAATTTACTTTTAAATCAACTAACTCAGAAAACTAAGTTGAAATCACACACAATATTGGGTTAACACAACATTATTAAGTCAAACAAACCGAAACAAATAATGTTTTCAACTTAGAAGCTCCATTTAGTTCAGTTTATTTGATATTTTAACTTGTATGCATTTAATAAGGGTTGGGAATAGGTATCTTGAATCTTTTTAGAGTGCAGGTAGAGGAAAGGATCGAGAACTCAAGGGGAAGAAAAATGAAGCTAATAAGCCAATTTTATTTAGTCACAACAACTTGAGTTTAATTTTAAACCAACTAACGCAGAACTTGCAGTATAAATTACACATAATATTAAGTCGACACAACATTAATATGTCAACTCATTAAAATAATGTTTGCAACTAAAAAGGTTCATCTGATTTAGTAAATTAGAAGTTTTATCTTGCAACGATGCGTTTAATTAAGTGGTGGGAATAAACCAGAACTACTTGTGACTGCGTATTTAAACCTTAAAGTTTAATATCAGTACATTTAAAGCAGTTTTTAACCGCTGAATATGAACTTTTGTGCAAAACTGGGTGCCAACATGCTCTAAAATCACATCCCAACTGCAGCAAAGACAACAAAAATGAAGAAAAATAAATAAATACTGCATTTCTCTCTGTAACTGTAAGTCCACAAGCTACAACTGGATGTCCACTGGGCAAATATATAATCAAATGTATGACTAAAAACAATACAGAAACCTGCACTGCATCATAGTATGATAAACCTCGGTGTGGTTTTTACCTGCTGGAATACGCTGCATAATGAATTGCCAAAATCCAAAAGGAACCATAAAAATTTCCCCCACAAATTTACTACGGATGTCAACATCCCCGTCGGTGTGACGGGTCAGTAAATACATCAGCTCTGATACTGTGAATGAGAGGCCTGTTAATACACGGAGGTGTTTCAGAGCCTTGTAAATAAACAGCCCTGGAGGTGTATCTCATTATGAGCCACGAGGAAACACTGGCTGCTTTTACAGGCAGCAGGGTGTGGGGAATGGGAGAGGGCATTTCCCATAAGCATGGCAGACCCACCGCTACCAGCAGCCAAACCTCCCACACAGCTCTGGGTCACCTGAAACCACACAGACCCCCCACCTCCACAACCACAGGAAACAGAAAAAACTAAATTAGCCAGGACATTTTTTTGTTGCAAACATTCCAGAGAGCCAGGACCACAGCATTCAGTCCGTCAGTCACTTTCTGCACGCTTTAGAAGACGTGTCAAACGGTTCACAAACATACTTTGCAACCAAAAGCAGCAAACAGAGAAGCACACAGCCACAAATGCTCCAACTGTACATATTAACCACTGAAATTACGGTCATTTTAAAGGTTCATAGTGCTTTGTGACAGCAGAGACACAGCAAAAGTCCTACCAGGGATCACAGCTGGAACCTCCACTGACAGCGTCTCAACCAATGGGGTTTCTTGAAATAACAACAGTTCTGAAGCTAATTACTCAGACACTTTCCAACACATACTTTGCATTTTAAACCAAAAAGTTTCAAAAGGAAACACCATAACTAACAGTTAAACACTAATTATGGATGCTGATGCATAAAATCTTATGAGAACCTGTGCTTAAGTGATGAGATCTAATTACAGAATATCCTGTGTTATACGTTTGGCTTACTTCTATGTGGAGAGCCAACTTACTATCACAGCATTACTGTATGCATAGAAAATATAAAGCATAAACTTATATTCTTGTAACCACTGAGCAAACTCTGCTACAAAACTGCATTACAAACAGAACCTGTTGTTTAACAAAACTTATCCAGATTTGAAAATCCCATGTTTTGCAGTCCAGGATCAGAAAAATTACACAAACTGACTGAGAAACATTTCATAATATAAAATACAAAAAGCAGGCAGTAGCTGAGTTTAAACTGTGTGACGCTACAGAGCTTTGGTCAAATATTTTAAGCAGGAAATGTGGAGCATTAAGACGACTGAGGAACTGATGCATCCCAGAGTTTATCACTGGGAGTCGACAGTGTTGGAGTATTTAAATAAAGGCATTTAATGAGTGACATAAACAAGTAGAATGAGGCAGGAAAATGGAACGAGAGTATAAAAACGTAAAATAAATACAGTTAAAAGTGTTGTTCAAGGGTCATATAGTCATATATCAAGTAATTCATCTCATTTTATTGCTTTGTTTTCATTGGATTGAACCAATCTGATCCAAATACTACTATCTAATGTCCCCTTTTCTACTTTATCAGTGAAACAGTTAAATAAATGAACTGCAAAATGTAATTAACTGTCTATACATACACTACATGCTACAAATTCGGTATTACTTGATCCATTTTGGAGTTTTATTACATTTTGTTCCTGAAATCCACTCTGGGATCAGAATAATCTTCATTGGTTTAGATCACAGGTATCCCATACCCTCAAAAAAGCTTTCAGAACTCATCCTGAAGGTTTCATCCAGATCAAAACCATGACGGGATTACAAGATCTAATCTGATTTCAGGATCCTTTTCTTCCCTTTTTGTTTTCTTTCAACCCATTTTCAAGATTTGAACCAATCTGATAGCCAGACTTCGATCAAATTACTTCACAACAATCAGGTCCTGATGACAGCATTAGGAGGATTTTGGAAGTTTTAGATGCAGTTTTACTTTATAATCCTCACGATCATCTTGAAAACGTGCATGCTGTTCACAAAGTTGGAACAATCTAGTGCACCAAGATGACGACAGATGATTCTTAAACCAGCAATCTACCAGTGAAAATAGATTAACCGGGCAGCAGATAGTTGTTATAAAATCACTCAAATTCAGTGGCTGAAACAGATAAATGTAGCGCTCATAACCAGCAGAGAACCAACCATAATACAGTATTAAAGCACTGAGGTTGCAATGTGCACGTGTGCAACAGTCGTACTGCAGGAATGTGAAGTAAATGAACTCAAACACAGCATGCTGCGACTTCTTTTTACTGCTTGATGCAAAAAGAAAACTCGCACGGTTCCTAAATTTCCATGATTGATCTGCATGAGAAGTCAGTCACATAGAACACATATGATTCCATTTTAAGAGGTCTTGGATGCATTTTTCAGAGTTTTTATACATCAAGGTTCCACATGTGCAGCAAAATGAGTGAAGAACAGGAGAGAAACACTGAGAAGAACGATTTGGTTGCAAAAAGAAATGCAAGTTGTATGGAAATATTTAAGCTACACAATGCATGATGCTGATCAAAAACAAGTACTGAGAATGTCTTACAACTGTTGCCACCATCACATGGAGCAACACAATTACATTGTTTGACCATACAGCATAAAACCCTGTATGACGAGTGCAAAGCCAAAAAGTAATATTTCTGATCACTTTTCCAGTGTTATACCATACAAAAAACATTCAAAATTGCATGTTTTTGGTAATTTTCTGCATAATCACCCCAATCATATAAGAATGATTCATGCTTTTTTTAAACAGTTATCAGTCATCTGCTGAAAATGGCTGCGTGTTTTCATGTTGCAATAGATACTGCAGCTAAACAACATATAGCAATGTCAAAGTTTTTTTTCAAAAATTCTGCATTTCTATCAACAATACCTGGAAGCTTCAGGTTTACATTTAGTGAAGCAGCAGCACAAAGCCCAGAACTGAAGGCCAGCAGCTCATCTACACCAAGAACAATAAATTATTTGCAGCCGAGTTGAAAATGTCACTGCAGCCATCCAGCATCCATGACAAAAGCCAAACTGAGTCTCCCCTCAGACTTCAGCATTAATACTGATGAGCAGAGAGCATTAACATGATCATGCTGGCAATTTAACACGCAGATCCAACAGCAGCAGCAGCAGCCTGATTACAGGGAGATATAAGAAGCCAGCAAACCACAGCAGCAACCAGAGGAGGGAGGATGTCCCAAAATCACCATCAGCCACTAATACAGTCAAACATCGGGGTAAACGTTACAACAACGAGCAGCAGCCAACTCACTGTTAACACACTAACAGCAGCACAGCACGACATGCATGTTCACATGCATGTTATCCTTCAGTGTTTTTCATCCGAAGCTGCAGCATCTCCACACAGCGCACCTGAAACCCGAAGCTCACCTGGTCAGCTGGATCCAAACAGCAGCGGCCAAGAAACGCGTCAAACTCCTCATTATTCCTTCATTTTTCCTTCAAAAAGTCCTTTAAAAGTGGCAGAAGTGACTTATTACAAGGCCGGGTGGCATAAAAAATGTAGCATTCGATACAAAAAAGTGAGTTTGGTGGAGTTTTTTACGCAAACAGCTCCCAACAAACAGCACCTGAACCAGCCTCATTCAGCACAAGCTGCTTTCAATTAAAAGAACACTTCTTTTTTTTTTTTTTTTTTTTTTTCATGTTTTGGAATCCTTTTTTTTACCAGATGCACGAAAGTGAATGGGATTTCTTTTAAAACAAAAAAGCTCCCTAAAACACCCAACAGCATATGTTTTTTTCAGAAATAGTTATTTTAAATAATCACAGATTGAATGGATAAGAATAATAATGACTGTGAAATGTGCGTTTTTAAAGCTTTTGCAACGAGTATAATTCTTTTAAGTGTTAATTAAACAAAAATGGTGTCAAAATTTAGAATAATAGAAATTCCAACACAACATTTCTTTAAAAAATATCGTTTATTTTAAACCTGCATCTGTTTAATTAAAAGAGATATTGTTGATATTTGCCCTTCAGTGTTGATTGGCCATTATTTGTGACGTGTCGCCAATCAGATAGCAATGTGGGCGGGACATTGCTTGAGACGCTCAAGAGAGAGAGACCACTGCATGAGACTTAAAATAACAGATTTTTAAATTAATTTATTTAGAAAATAATGAATATTGAACTGAATAACCATCCAGGTTGATAATCACTCAACGTTTAATCAACTTTACCTCCAATTATTGGGGTGACGGCAAAAAAAAGATCAAAATCTCTAAAGGACCTTATTTACAGTATATGAATGACTAGACATCACTAGAAGTACATAAGGTTTAATTAGAAAGTAGCCTTTCTAGGAAATGACAGTAAAAACTATTAAACTCTAGACTGAGAGGAGAGGAGAGACAGAGGAATTTCAAAACAAACTAACGTGCCAAAAATAAGAGAACTGACTTCAAGTTTATCTTGACCCAATGAAAGTGTTCCTAATACTTTGTTCTGTTTGTTTAACGGCACCATTCACATGTAGTGTTCATGTTTAATTTGCTATTTAAGTAAGGCAACTTTCAGGGAGAAAGAAAAGTCAAGCACAGAAGTGTTGTTTTTTGGTAAAATATATACTTTTTTATTTATTTCTTCATACAAAGAAATATTATGAATGTTCAGTATTTAATCATCTAGAAACATCTGTTCCATTTTGCTCTTGCATTGTGTAAAATTAATTCCTTTGATGTACATACCACAAAATACTTGATTTACATGTCTTTTTCATTTTTGTACATACAGATCTGCTAGTCTAGATACATATTATATGTGGATAAGACAAACATTTTCTAACATTTTCTTAGATCTCAAAACAGGTTGAATAAAACTCAACCGTAGCCGATGCAGCCGCATGGAGGAAACCCACGAGTGCAAGTTTTTTTTTGTATTTTTACATTTTATTTCCTCAGATATTCCCTCAGTTACATGAATTCGGATGCAGTACTCCATCAGTTTCCTTCCAGAATGTGACAGCTTGCTGAGGGGGGTCATCATAAATGCTTTTCTTTTCTAATTTAATCAAACATTGCACTAAAGAGAGACGGGGGGATGGAGGCTTTTTTTTTTACTTTTCTCCACATACAGTCTTATGAGGAGAGTGAAAGTAAAAAATAAAATACAGTGTAACAAGCCTCCATCTCCCCTGCTAGCAACCACTGGTTTGAGGCTAAACCAGGCAGCTGGTTTGAACTGGAAAAGAAAAGAAAACAGCTGAATTAGATCCTGTTTAATGACAGGAGCAGGCGAACTGTGTTGGATAGTTAAAGAGGCACAACATTTTCTTAACTTCAAAAAGGACAGACGGACAATCACGTTTCACTAAGTGGCGATCTGACCTTTAAAAACTGATTTTGAGGGACTCTGCGTGTGAGGATATGTTGTGTACATTCAGTCTGAGCTCTGCATAAACATATGGATGCTAATAATCCCACATTACGCCTGCATTTTCCAGAACGGGCCGCCACCCTGTGCTGTCATGATAGCACGCCATCCGCTGCAAAGACATCACATCAAAGAATGAGAACTACGTTTTCTCCCTCTTGCATATCAAGAATTCAAGTAGAAAGACAAAAAAAAAGAACCACTAAGAAGCAACGCAGGGAAGGAGGAAGAAAAAAGAAGCAAAGATAGCGACTAAGCTGTGAGAAACATAATATCAGCCGAAAGTTTTTTTCTTTTTGGCAACAAGTGAAGAGTTAACCCTCATGTCATCCTGCGGGTCAAATTAACTCGTTTTAAAGTTTGAAAAAAACAATATTTTCACAGTGAAACTTCTGATGTCCACATTTTCAACATTTTTAGGAAATTTTTGAATTTTTTTTGTGGAAATAAAGAAATATTAAAAATGTTTCTTAAAAACATTCACAAAAAAAATCAACTAAAATCCAGTGAATTTCACTGGATTTTGGCTGATTTTTTTTTCTGAATGTTCTTAAAGAAAATATTAGCGTTTTACTGATATACATGGAATCACTTTAGATATTTTTAGGATTTTTTTTGAAGATATTTACTCATTTTTTGAAAATATTTAAGAATTTTCTTGCCAAATTTGGGGGATTTTTTTTTAAAAATAAAACTTTTAGGGAAAACTTTTAAGGAATTTTTGGAATTTTTGAGTTTTTTTTTTTTTTAACTGAATTTTTTTCAGACAAAGAAACTATATTTTTTGGTGCCTGTAAATGAGGACAACAGGAGGGTTAAGATCTGTGGTGGAGAGGTGAGATGTGAGCAGAGTGAATAAGGCATAAAGTATATCGGCCATGGACGATGGCACATGAGGTTTTTCTGACGACACCAGAGGTTAGAAACCCGGCCTGAGGCAATCCTTGCTGTGCTGCGAGTGCTTCACAAAAACCTTTCCTGTTCCTTTGATCTCTTTAGTCCGGGATCTCAGATTGGAGCTTGGTCTGTTTGAAGAAGCGCCTTTTGTCAGTGAGGCGAAACCTCGGTTTTTTCTCTGTCATCTTTTTATCTTTATGCTCGATTTCTGCGAGATATGCATCTGCTACCTCACGCAAAGGTTTTCCTTCCATTTTACCATGAAAACAAGGCACACACTCCTCCTCCTGCTCCTGGCTCAGTTCTCCCTCAACAAATCAAATGCCTCTCAATGAAATTTGATTGAGACTTTGCGTGACCTCTGAACTGAGCCGAATGGGGAGAGAGGCTGGCTCCGAGCCAACACTGCTTCTAATGGGGGAGTTGGAGAGCCGAGGCCGGATCGATCTGCCAGTTACCTTTACCCGATTAGCATAATGTTAACATGGGCCCTTATGTGGTCCGGGATAGGATTTAACATTTGATGGATGGGTCATTCATTAGAGCAGGCAGCAGGAGCACTGAGAATGAAAGGGCAGCTGTATACTATAAGCATGAGTGACACAATGAAGATCAATTAGGCCTATTGATCTACCTGTTATTGAGTGGAATGGGACATGAGATCTGCCGCTTTAGGCCAACGCAGGAAAAGCTGGATTGTAAAAACACCTTATAAAAGAATCACACTCAGAAAAGGGTTCGAAGAGGATGAAGGTAAAGCCATGATGCATGAATAAATGAGGACAGATGGGCGTTTCTCCACTTCTCTGTGAGCACTCTGTACCCGTAATATGGTGCTTTTTTTCCCACCCCCAATCTCTGCTTCAGCTGATTATCTGCATTTGTGAAGCACCAAGTAAAATCCACTGAGTTTACAGGACCACGAAGGAGGAGCAAGAGAATTCCAAAAAATTAAAATGAGGAATGTTAAAAAAAAAAAGAACACGTGGGTCAGATGTTATGTACAAATATGGTTAGGCAGCTTAGTGAATTAATTGCTTAGAAATAAAAATAAATTATTATAAAATAGATTTCTGTACATTTTACATATATATAGCAATATCTCCACATCTTGCCATTGAATTACAGAGGAAAAAAAAACAACTTCTCGACAAATTAATAAAAAAAAAAAAAAAAAAGTCAGATTTTTCACATCAATCCCAACCAAAGTTATGTCCAGTCATCTGGTAGAACTTCATGTTGAAGGGCCTGTAGAAGTCCCGTAGCCTCTGCACCACCTCGGGGTCAATGTTCGGATGGGTGCGCCCTTTGGTTTTTCCCAGGCAGTGAGGCTTGCTGCTGCCCTCTGCTTTCTTGAGGCACGGGAATCCCTTGGTCTGGTTAAAGTAAAAGTGTTTGTCCGTGATGATCCTCTTGAGGCCCAAGAAGTCCTGCACTCGGCCCAGCTCTCCGGCCGGGTCGCTGATCAGACGCTCGCCGCTCACGAACAAGATCTGGTCCATGGGGAAGTACTGCAGCCAGTTGTCCAGGTGCTTGGCGTAGATGCCAATCTGGATGGCGCTCCACGACGTGTCGATGAGCCCCGTAGTCCTGTTTTTGAAGGTGAGGCTCTCAAAAGAGGGAATGTCGGGCTTCTTGGACAGCGTCTGCGTGTAGTCCGAGATGGCCCTGGTGACCGGGTCCCTCACCACCACGATTAACTTGGTGTCCCGGGACATGGCCGAGATCCTCGCTGGAGCCTCTCTGGTCACAAAGTAGCTGGGGGTTTTCTCCATGGTGATCTGGCCCTCCAGGGTCTTCGGCATCAGCTCCCTGGAGGAAGAAATAAAAAGAAACACAATGCAAAAAGAAGGTTAGGAGAAGGGTAAGGTCTTGCATAATGCAATCAAGTTGATGGAGTGTTCACTGCTCAGCAATCAATGACTCACTGAGCCTGTTTAGCCTTATTAGAGGGCTTGAAAACCTAATAGCGCAGGCAGCTCTCCAACATCAACAAGCTCACTCACTCATAAGATATCTCACTTCTGATAAAGAACAGAAAAGCCCCTTATTTACAGCATTATCAAACATGAGGAAACATTTACAGGAATTTCAGTCGGATTAAGACCTTCTCACTTCTACTGCTAGCTGACTTAAACTTGCTCTTAAATAATTTCCATTGTGAATCATTATGATAAGCCTTACAAAGGATTTTTTTCTCCTAAATTAACTCACAGCATGTGCGAATTCCATTATCTGATGTGTCTTCCCTGAGCTAGCCTTTTCTTAAAACCTCACGGCTGGATGTAATGTTCCAAAGTGGTCGGACTTAATCAAAAAAACCACCCTCCCTCTTTATACCACTGGGTCTGCCTTGCTGACTCAGGAATAGCTGTGCCACGGTGCCCCGCCTCCCCCACCACCCTCCAATCGGACCCACAAAAAAAATCAAAAATGCACCAGCGCTGAAAGATGATGAGGCCTGTTTCAGAAAGGGAATCTGTTTTTTGACATGAGCGGGGTTTTGGGGTTTGGGGGTGAAGGCTGGCGGATGGGCTTTTTACAGATACAGACGTATAATCAAGAGGTTCTCGAGAACAACCGGTTTTGAAGGGAAAAGCGAAACGCGCTCAGCTCTTGCAGCATTAGGTTTCAGAATTGGTGGCCGACCGCAGAGTCTAGATTATGGTGGAGGCGATAAGAGCGGTTTGACTGACATTGAAACGAGGATCGTCTTTCCAGAAAACCGGCCTGTGCAGTGTAAAGGGGAACAAAAACCGGATGAAAGTGTTTCAAATTATGGACGGCCAAATCAAAAAGACAATCACTGACACTCCAGATTGAAAAAAGCCAAGGGAAACACCAAAGTGCAACAAAAAATGGGCAGTTTGAAGCTGTGAAGGGGGAAAACAAACAAAGGTACAGGGAGATAACTGAGGGCACTGATCTATCAGGGTGAACACACTCTTACAGATAAGATTCCTGTTGGCCTGTTGTTCCCTAAAGCTCGCCTTTGTTGTTAAGGCACTGATATGCCATTGTGTAGACAGTCCTCTATTAGTAGATCCCACTCAAATTCTCTGTAATCCTACACAGAGTGTTGACACAAGGCAAACTACAATGCTGAGGCACGTTCTATACACTCTGTAACAATCGATTCCCTCCCTGAAGCTTCAGCTACTGCTCAGAAATACACTCTAAAAGCTAAAATCTAGTTCACGTCATCTAGCTCATGGTTAATTCATACAACATCACGTATTCCTGTGCAAGAATTTCCCCATAAAAGCAGGGAAAAAGACGGGTAATGTCAGGTAACCAGTAAAAGTGCCTTATGGAAATGGTGTTGGCAGATTTGTGTAATCCTAATGCAGTGCCAGTGATCTAATTATGATAATATCATCTTGATTGCTGACACATCAGAGGGGCAACCGGAGCAAAGCAAAGGCTTGCTTCCAAAAGCTCATTAATAGCCCATTGAAATCAAAACAGATACTGCATGTGGTTTTTATGCAATAGCATGACAGATCCAGCGAAGCCCTTCTGCAGATATATGAATGCAAACAAGACACGTTCGAAAAATGATGTGCCGCATATTAAAACAGTTTATACGAGCGCCTCTCGAATGTGTTCAAGGAATATAAACCAAACATGCTTGACTTAAACTGCATGCCATTCGTCATTCTCCATGTGCACAATGGTGACGCTGCCTGCGAGGGTTTTTCTTTTTTGTCGCTCCTTGTGCTAACATACAAAAAGAGTCCAAGAGCCAAACAGAAGAGGCAAATGGCTCCTCCATCTAATCCGATTTCAACATGACAATGTGGCACAGAGATAGGGAGGAGGCCTGAGTTACAATGTGCATAGTGATAGATTATGCTGATCCAAGCTCCGGGAATCCAACATCAAGTGTTGGGGGTTGCAGGAGCGTAAAACAAGGGGATGGTCAGACAGAAAGTGGCGATGAAACCTTCTAAAAAGCGCCAAATCCACAAGAGGAGGCCCAAAGCTAATAAAAAATCTCCACCTCTGACTTTGCCCACTCTCCCCTGCCAAAGGAGCTACAAAAAAAACAAGTCGGGAAGGGAGAAAAGAGGGGAATTTTAGTGGGACAAGTAGCTCTTGGAGAAACAATGGCTATTATGCTCTTTTTTGATTTATGAGGTGCTGCTTTTAAAGATTCCGTCAGCAAACAGGCAATCGGGTGACACTGGGCTCCTCTTTTTTCCTGCTTTTCTTTGAAAGTGAGCCATTGTCCCTGGGCGGAGGGGTGAGCGGGGCAGTGGTCAGGGCAGGAGGGGCGGGGTTGGAGGCAGGGTAAGAGGGGGCAGACAGAGGAGGGTGGTGGGTGGAGGGGTTGGGTTGAGTGGAGCACTTCTTCATCCTCCTCAGCCTCAAGTGAGAGAAGCCTTTTGGAGGGCTCTTAAGTGGAACGTGTGCCCAAATTGCCCTGCAAACATCCACCCAGGTCCGCCTTGTAGATAGCAGCAACTCTACAAATATCATGGCACAAAGCTACGTCTTCATGTGACACATATCTCCTTTTTCCTCTCTGTGCCTCTATGCACCTCGAGAATATATCCAAAGTTGAAAGACATGCCAGAAACGGTGATAAGACAGAAAGCAGAAGCCTCCCTTGTCACATGACAGCATCAAACGGAGGCTGGTGGAGTTGGCCCTTTGGCCCGAGCATTTTTAAAAGAGCCCCTCATCCCGATGGAGCTAAACAGCAAGCAGGAAAAAGGGGTTATTTCTGTCTGATGCCGCTGCCTCCCATCCTGTCACATTTGATTTGATGATAACGGGCTGCCGCTGAGCTGTTGGTCTCAAAGCATCTCTGACAAAATGACTACTTTTGCTTGTAGACAAAAGGAGGGGAAAAAAAGGCAATTTAGTGCCCGATTTTATATTTGATACAAAAGGTTCTCAATTGTCTCACATGTCTGGATGTGGAAAGCATTTGAATCTCAAATTAGGGTTTGCGTATTTGAATACAGACAAATCAGAGGGCATTTTGTATCCACCAGCAAAGGGAGGGTGGGGTGTTGCTATCAAGGGCATTTAAAGCTAAAGCACTCTGGTTTCTATGGTTTGGAGACCCATGGGAGGCAACGCCACCCACAACAACAACGGAACTGAGCTCTAAGTAGCTCTAAGTCTCAATAAACCAAGACAGACAATCAAACTAACCGCCTACTTCAGGGAAATCAAGCAGACATTCATGAACAACACTTAAAAAACAGATTCCACTCCACTCTTCACCCCGCTCTCTTTCCCCACTGATCTACAAGGTTCACCCGACCCCTCGGCCATCAGGGATTGAGGTCCGATAGCAAAGTGACACTTCACAAGTGGGAAGAAGGAGAGGGAGGAAATGAGGGAAGAGCCTCTGAAAGGCTGCCTTTCTTCTTCAAGGGCCTCTTACCCTGCGAGCCCTTCTCATGAACCAGCGCGGTGGACGTACAAGCATTTTCAGGAAACACAAAGAAGCATCTTTATTCCGTATTGGACGATAAAGATCTGGAGCACCCACTTGTTCGTGCACAAATTTGAGAATGTGCAAACAAAATATATTCTATATTTCACAAGATATGATATTGTGGTGGTTTCAGGAGGACAGCGGGACAGATGACAGATGATACGAGCACATATGTTTGATTTTAATGGACTAATACTATAAAACTCAGCTGCGGAAAGCAACTTGTTTATGTACCGTACATACCGACACACATTCACTACTACTAAGGGGAGGATGGCATGCACGCCTCTGCTGGCTCACGGAATATTTTCAAAGTAGCATTTAAGCACATGCAGAAGCCAGACATTTTGAAATATACTCCAGAGTGCCTGGAGTCTGCCATTATATTTAACCACAGAGCATGGCTCTGGCTGTAAATTAGAAAGAATAAAGAAGATGGTTTATGGCGCAGAGAGGGAGACGAGCTCCGACTAGAGTTACAGGAGCTTCATCTGTTCTCTCTTTCAAGCACTTGAAGTGGAGTCCAGGTGTTAGTATGTGGCCACTTAGAGCTTTTTGACAGTTCATTTCCTGGCTGAGAAGAGCCAGAGATCCCTGCTTAAAAAGTGAGATGTTGCAGGAGTGTATGCTGACGGGGGTCTGAGCGCGTCCCTGTATCTCATGCGTCTAAGGTTTCATGTCGATATGCGTTCAGGGGCCAAAAAATATGCATGCCTTTAACGAAGTCTCCATGTGTACGTTCACACAAGCTTGCCATTTGATCGCTAAAAAAGTCACGAATGGTGAAGCTTAAGTGATGCTACAGACTCATCAGTCTGATCGGACTGAGGTTTCAGATTATCAGGCTTCACTGAATAATGGTGTCACTGCAGGAAGGTGGCGGAGTGGAAGCCCCTCCAAATCATCTGTCTGCTAAAGGGATTAATAATGCAGGTTGGTCTGGTATCACACACTCTGCATGGGACGGGTGCAGCTAGAGGAAGGACAGATGTTTGAAGGTAAATTCCTCCTGCAGATTACTGGGAATGCTGTTGTCAGTATGAAAGGAGCTTCTGCAGACTATTTCCTTCTAGCTTTGTTTCTTGGCTTAACAAAGAATCCTACACTGAAAAAAGGTAACTGCTGGGCCAACTTAATGGTTTTGTTTTTGAACACACAGTTGAATTAAATTTAACTAGATTAACAAGTAAAATGAATGCCACTAGTTTAAGTTGAATGTACAGTTTGCACTTGATTACAAGGAAAGCTACCTTGGAGTTTCCAGTGTTTCAAGACTTAAGTCTTCTCTTCACCCAGACATTAAAATGCAACGATGATTTTGTCATTAGACTTCCATACTTCCTTTTTCTTGACTCTGCAATCCCAGCTAACGTCATGATATTGGACACTCAATGCTAACACAAGCATTAAACCTAATTTTTGCAGAAATTATGATTCCAGCTTCAAGGAAAAAGTGTCATTTCAAGTTGATAGAATCCACAAAAGTAAACTGGCAGCACCAACGCAGAAAGATAAGTTGGATTAATTCAAAACATTTGCTCAAGTGCATTTTTTACCGTGTACTCCTTCACCTGCAATCATACTCACAGTCACTGACTCAATGTTTTCACCTTTTGGCCAAGTCCAAAGAAGATGAACCTTAGTTAAAATTGTAAAAATAAATTACAAACCTAAAGGCTTTGATTTAGAACATTTTGACTAACAAGGTCCTTATCAAGGGGAAACAGAAGGGAGTCTAAAGGGAAATGGCTAAAGACTGCACAACAAGGTCTAAGGTCAGATTATAATGCAGCAGCTCTCATTTTAATCTTTTCCAGACCGACATATACGGACTACAGTGGCCAGTCTGGTAGGAGTCCTCGTCTTGCTTCTTGCTCGGTGACACTTTGACATCCCGAACTCTGGGGCTGGAGTTGGGAGTCACGATCTGCCTGATGAATGCAGCTCCCAGACCCTGAACTCCATCAAAAAGTTGCCGTATGTCAGAGCAGCCTGGGAATGTACTGACCCTGTGCGTAAACACAACAGTTAACCCGACCGACGCAACCCATCCATCCATCATTTTACACTGGAATCGGGGAGTTATGCTTCACCAGAGTGGAGCTTTATTTTTTTTTTTTTTTTTTTTTCCATCTCTTGCTGCCTGGGCCTTGGTGTGTAGGAGAGGGAGGATGAATGACAGAGACAATGTGAATCTACAAGACAGAAAGAGGCAGAGAAGGGGAGTCGGGGCCTTGCGGTTGCAGACCATCCATGCTGGTTTTGGGCTCGTACCCAGTCGGGTTTTTGGAGGCTACATCAGACACTAGTAAAGCAGAATAAATAAATAGAGAACTAACCACCACATATAATGTCATGGACTACATGTCAGACACTCTGACAGCATATTACCCCCAAGCCCCTCTCCATCATGTCTTGAAAATACTTAAGTGAGGTTGAGACATTCTTCTCTGGCCGTCCTTGCAAATGGGCAGCAACCGAAGAGGCGTGACAAGCACAAATTATTCAATTTCATAGGTAGCTATCATTTTTCCCCACTCAGAAAATCTGTTTTTAAGTACATTTGCTGCTATTTGGCAACTTTGGGAAAACAAGGCAGGAATGCACGGACCCGCAAAGAGTTCTTCAAGCCTGGAACCACAGCGGCCTGCGGCCATCAGACGGCTGCCTAGAATTACCGAGTGTTAATAACCCTGCAGTGGAGCGAGCGAACGAGAGAGCCCACCATGTGGCATAAATAAAACAGAGGAGTTGGTGAAAGGGATGGTGGAGAGTAGAAAGTAGCAGTACCTCTTCCTCATGAATGTGCAATAGGCTGCCTTCAGAAGTGCTGTCCTTTTCTTTTTATTCCTTCGGTTTTTCAAAGATGTTGCCGAATAAAAAAGCTTAATTTCTTAAAAAGAGGTGAAATATCCCAACATTTTGATGCTGTGACAGTGATCAGCTCATTGTGTGCAGCCTGCAGACACACAAACACTTGGTGATATTCCCCAGAATTTGTTTAGCGCTAGTAATCCCCTCTAATCAGGGTGTTTGCTCAGGGTGTTTGCTGAAGGTGTTAGCCCAGAGCTCACCACACATTCCAGCACTCCGTCAGTATCAGGGTGCGACTGACTGACTGACTGACTGACTGACTGACTGACTGACTGACTGACTGACTGACTGACTGACTGACTGACTGACTGACTGACTGACTGACTGACTGACAGCTGGAGGGAAATAAACCGACGAACCGTGAAAGAATAATCAAAAAAGAGCAACAACAGGGTGAACAACAATGGAAAGAGGTGCAGGTGAAGTCTTGTGTGTGTGTGTGTGTGTGTGTGTGCGTGCGTGTGTGTGTGTGTGCGCGTGCGTGTGTGTGTGTGTGTGTGGGTGGGTGTGCAGCCAGAATCAGCCATTCTGACTGATTTCCTGACACTTGACATGTACCAAGAGGCACACGACTCCTTGATCTAGCTACAGCGAAGATGAATAAAAGATGAAACAGACTGAAGAAGAACATACATGCCACCACCCCCACTCCCCAGACGCATGCACACCCAAAGACCGAGGCAGCCAGCAGCCTACTTTGCATCCTGTTTGAATTGGCTGTCATCCGTAACTGCCTGCACACCTTTTTGAAGACAGGTGAGCTACAAAGTGAGGAAGAGGGGATTTCCTCCTCTACTGCATGCCACTCACCGAGCAAGAAAACCCATCTTTCCTGTGTGTTTGGGGGCTACTACTTTGCCTCCGTTGCTCACACTGCAGATGTTGTTGCAGGTTAATGGTTTACTAATTCCTGAAGATGGCCTGCCTCCTGAGCTAACGTGCAATTAGCCAGATTGAGTAATGATAGCGCTAGTCGGGACAATTAACTACTCCTTTTCAGAGATGGAAAAAGTGGCAGCAGCAGTCCTCGGGCAATCTGACACTTTTCTTTGGATCGGAGCCTGGATGTTGTCTCTAGTAATATCTGCCTTGAAGAAAACAAGCCAGTGTTCTAGAAATAATGTAGATGCTCCATAACCACTGGCTACGTTTCATTTAGAGGATGCTGCTGTTCGATTAATCAGTGAAAGTTGTATATTTCCAAACAGCATTGACTGGAGGAGCTTGGGGTGGATGGTGGGCATATAAAACACAAACTATAGACAAAGATTTGCATTCAGATTTCTATCTGTGGTCATTTTTATGCAACAAAAGCACTTTTATTTGTGTTAGGGGAAGATTGTGGCTTTGGATAAGTGTAAATAAACATAGTGTGTGTCGGGTTTTCTGTATTATAGCAGACAATGAGCTTTCCCCAATCTTAACCCAGAGTTGGTACCGCCTAAAGATAGTCATATAGTTAATAATGTGTCTTCACTAAAAGTGGATAATATAGAATACTTTGGCCCCAAAAATAGCCAACATATCCCAGCTATGTGTTGCAACATATTTGTGATTTGTTAAGTGACAGCGCACATCCAGAATTAGAAAGACACACATTTATTTGCCAAATTGCACCATCCTCAAAATTGCTCTGTAGAATTTTAATTTAGATCAAATTATACACAGAGGAATCATGAGGTCGATGTGCCTGATTTTTCCATCAATAGTTCACTAGTAGATAGATGTAAACTAAAAATGAAAACATGTTTTAACCCTTTGAACCCCAAAAACCTGCCAGTGGATTCAAATTATACCATTTATCTGAGCCGGAAGCTGTAAAAACATAAAGAATCGTCGGATTTTCAACTCCTTGAACTACTCTTCAGAACAAAATCTAAGCTTAAAGTCATAATATTTGATAAAAGTCACTTTGTTATATGTCTGTAACATCATTAGTGCCTCTGTGTCTTTTCAGTTGAACTGCAGGCAGTGTTTACACAGAAACATGACTGGAAACACCTCAAAATGTAAAGCAAGAATATCTGTTGGATGCAGAGTCACTGTGATTCCAGTGTTGGTAACAGTGGTTTGCACTTTTTTTGAGTTCTCGCTGCTTCCTGCCGTGGCTGTGCTGTTTCGATGGAGGTGCGAGACTGAAAAAAATGAGCCCACAGAGAGGAAGAAAGTGACAGCAGCAAAGAAAAAGTCCCAAAACCCAGTTAAGATTCTGCGGGTGTAAAAGGAAAATTAATCCACACCAACACCCCATTTGTTCTTAAACCCACAACCTAAATTTTGACCAAATTTCACAATAAATACACGACAAAAATGTTTGCTGTTCTCCAGTGTGGCAGTTTATCAGTAGTAACAGTAGCTGGTAGTGGACCGGCTGCTGCCTCCAAACACACCGAGTGCAGTTTTCTAGAGCTGCCTGCTGATTGCGATCAGTTAAACAAGGGAGAGAAAAAAAATGGCACGGTGGGAAATAATTGGCACTGAGCAGACTTTGGCCAGGTTGTCTTCGAGTGGAGCTGAAGTGTTCTTACAGCACTTACAAGCGAGCGAGAGCCCAGCAGCACTGGAAGTACATCTAAATGGAGAGAGTGACTAGTGTCGAGCCGCCCTGCTGAAGACAGACAACTCAGGGCTTCTAATGAGCTCTGCTCTTTTACTGCCAGGCTAATGGAAACCTCGGGAGACCTGCGTCGCTCTCTGCCTTTTCTGTGCTTCCTTTTTCCCAGAGGCAGCTGCACTCTCCACCACCCTAATGGCCACCTCTGGGACTGAACACCTGCGACAAGTGAAGCTTTGCAGGTTTGCCGTCATCACTTTCTCCTCTCGCTCCAACTCGGCTACTTTTTCTCACCCATCTTTAACGCCGGTGAATAATTAACAAAAACCATATTAGCGCGTTTGTTTCCCTGCGGGGGGAACCTTCCTTAACGCGCTAAAGAGTGTTTATTTAGCAGCAATGAATGACCATTAACTCAGAGGGAGGACGTCTGGTTCTGTTCCGACATGTGCAACAACATCCAAATTATCACCTCATTAAAAAGAGGCTAATTCACACGTAGCACAGAGGGAGGGTTTGTATGCCGCTTTCTCTTCATTAGGAAGTATTTTATTGTTCTGGAATTACCTCATCTTTAGAGGAGGACATCAGGCGGACACAAACCAGCAGGCACCAGGCAGAGAATGAGCACAAACAATAGCTTTTTTAACCCCAAAATTGACCCGTGTCAATGTTCTTCAAGAAAATATTAGAAGTTTTACTGATATATATGGAATCACTTTAGATATTTTTAGGATTTTTGGGGGGAAGATTTTTACTCATTTTTTAAAAATATTTACAAGAATTTTCTTGTCAAATTTGGGGGATTTTTTAAAAATAAAACTTTTAAGGGAAACTTTTAAGGAATTATTGGAATTTTCTTCTTGAAGGTTTTGCACATTTTCAGAAATTTGGGGAATTTTTCTGCTGAATTTTGGGATTTTTTTCAGACAAGGAAACAATACTTTTCAGTGCCCATAAACGAGGACAGCAGGAGGCTTAAAAATGCTGTGTTTGCATCATCCAGGAGTGTGTGAATGTTTGACAGCAACTTCCTCTCCTCTTTCCTCCTCCAGCAGGAGGTTCTTGTCCGTGGCGGCCATATTGTCCTCCTGGAGTGGGTGGTGTTCACCAGACACCAGCATGGAGGAGGAGGCGCCGCTGCCCCTCTCCACAGGTCTCCCCTTTCACTATTAACCGCTTGTAATTTGGGGATGAAAGCCGCCTTTTCTCTGTTTCTCCACCCCCCAGTCGCTCTGTCATCCCGAATGGGCCATGCCAGCTTAGGCAGCGGGGAAACAGAGAACCTCCGTCCCTCCACCAGAGCTTCCTCCGGGGGGGAGAGGGCCACCGGTGGCCAGCGAGGCCTGCAGCAGCGAGCCCCGCCCAGGCCTGGATGAGCCGAGCATGACATGTGACGCTATTCTGACTCATCAGCAGCACAGCTGGAGAATGGAAGATGATGAGGAACTGGGAGGTGCTGAGGAGCAGGGAGGGGAATAAACTAAACTGGGTGCCGTTAACAAATAATCCACTCATTTGGGAAGTAAAAGGTGCAAGTTTAGCCAACACAGGGGCACAGTCTCAAGCTGCTTCTTTAGAGGATTTGAAGCCGAGGATGTGAACCTGCTGTCAGCTGGACCGTCTCAGAGGAGACGAGGATTTCCAGGAATCAGGAAACAATTTGAGAGCCAAAATATCTAATCATCCCAATTCAGCATTGTCCTCTCTACAACTGAGACTCTTAAACTCTCAGCTGATTCTGTCCCCAAAACCTGACAGAAGGTTTTGTACTCGTCTCGTTTAAAATTTTACCAAAAACAAACCATTTACTCAAACCAGATTCTGTAAAACACTAAAAATTCTCTGCACCTTGATGCAACCAGGAAGCCATGAGTGACTGGGAACAAAAGTCAGGTGACAAAAATTCAGATTCCCTTGGGATGAACTGCAGGCTGCGTTTTCCAGGAGAGAGAAGAAAAGTATGGAAGCTAATAGTTAAATATTATAATATGTATAGTATGTAGAGTCACAGTTGGACAAATATTGTACATGTTAAAACCACTTTTATTTTGCTAAATAAATAAAGATATTCAATTTTTGTGTTTTATTTTCTATGATTTATTTTGTTTAATTTTGTTAAACTGCACTAAAGGCATTTTTGCATTCTCTTTTTCTAGCTGTGGTTGTGTAGTTTTAAAAGGTGCAGGACTTCATAATGCAATAAAAATGAATTCATTGAACAAATCTAGGAGAAAAAACATCCTCAACTCAGTAGATCTAAGAACTGTGCCGTCATGCAATTGTTTTCTTTTTCCATGATTTTTGGCATTACAGCTTTTGTTAACAGATGACGTTTTTGAATTTTCTCTACTTTTAGTCATAGTTGTTCTGTTTTTAGAGGTGCAGGACTTCATATTAGAGTGACAAATGAGCCCACAGTGAGTCTCAGGTGCAAAAAATGCCCACAAACTGCTAGATAAAAACCATCCTCAACTGAGTAGGTTTAAATTTGTGCCGTCATGCTGTTGTTTTCTGCAGAGAAAGGCTCCAAAATCCCCAGTGGGGCTTGTAGTTTCCAGCAGCTTTCTGTAGCTCTGCAGATGGTCGACACACCGAGCCGCTCATCCAGCAGACGTGTCTCTGACCCCAGTCAAAGGCCCTTAACCCATCTCTACACATCAGCTCCAATCAGGCCTGACCAATCAATACCCGCTTCCCGGGAGGAGCCACGCCACGGCGACGTTTGTCTGAGTGTTTGGGTCTTTTGTGACGAGCCGGTCACAGCCACGCCTTGAGAATTTTTGGAACAACACTCCTCTCTCCGTCCCATGTAGGCAAACATGAGGCGTTCTGTTGACCCGCTGCCTTTCACTGGCGCTCTGTGGAACCAGGTGGCCTCTTTGGGCTTCGACAGGAAGGAAGGAGGGCGAGGTCAGCGGCAACAGAGAGTGGACGGGTCACCTACGTGGAAATGGGAACACCCCTGTGGCGAGCAGATAAAAGGACGTGCACCCATCCAGAACTGTCCAGGAGCTGCAGTCTGACTCCGGCTCAGCGGCTACCGGTGGGGGAGCAGATAGATAACAGCTTTCAAACAGCGCAGACTTCCGCAATCATCCCCAGTCTGATAGTGGAATTCGTTTTCTTTTTTTTAAGGGAGCCCCCCTCTTTTCAACAATGCTCCACTTGTCCTTTTGTGGCACCATAAGTAGCTTTTACTGCTTCGTGGGCCTGTTTACCTCCACTGTGTTTTATCACAGACGGGATACAAAGGTTGACCGGAGAGACATCCTGCTCTGGGATGGCGCCAGAGCCTCACCTTTGATTACAAACCACATCACACACAGCTTTACAGTTAGGTGTGTGGTCCACAAGTTACAGGTCAGAACTCTTCTAGTGCACAGATCAGCAAATGAAACATCCTCTGGTGCATTCTGGTTGAAACAAACTTCACAATAACACAAAATACAGAAAATAAAAACCACTGCATGGCTGCAAACTCTGCAGCTCTGCTCTCCTGACATGTGTACAGCTTCTAGTTTAATGCTAAAGCCACCCCAAGGGGAGGAGCACCAGCTCCCTGACAGTGAGCTAAGACCAGAGCCCGCGACACGACAGCAAAACCACAGTACAGTAATTATATATCAAAGCCCCTTCATAGCCAATACAGCTAAACAGAATATGAAGCGAGCAACATGCGCCACAGGCTGACAGGACGAGACGAGGGCTGCAGTCAACAAGAGTTAGGAGTAAATAAAAGGCCTCGACAACAGGAGCAGTGGGGAGGGAGGTGAACATACAGCTGCAGCAGGAACCGAAGCGACAAAACAGTAAAAATACTTCAATATAAAAGAAGATTGATGCATTTAAGTGGAACTTTGGCTGCTGTTGCTCCTCAAATTTGGCACAAACTTACAAAAAGTGTCAAAAAAGACAAATTTTCACACCTAAGCTGCAGCATGAACCAAAATAAGATTATTAAAATAAAATAATTAAAAATATATATAAGATTGATGTCTTTAAGTTGAGCTTTCGCTGTTGTTGCTTATCAGATTTGATACAAATTCAAACAAAGTCTTAAAAAAAGCAACATTTTAACACGAGCTGCAGAATGAACCAAAGTGACCAAAAAAACAGTGAAAAACAGTTAAATATGTAAAAGACTGATGCATTCAGTGGAATTTTTGCTGCTGTTGCTCCTCAAATTTGGCACAAACTTCCGTAAAATCTCAATGAAGCCAAATTCTCGTACATTTCACACAGGAGCTGCAGCATGAACCAAAACGACAAAATTAACAGCAAAAAATAGTTAAATTTATAATACGACATGTATTTAAATTGGAATTTGCTGTTACTGCTTCTAAACTTTTGCACAAACTTTCAAAGAATTTCAAAAAAGCAAAATTTTCACACAAGTTGCAGCATGAAGCAACGTGACAAAAAAAATTGCAAAAAATAGTTACATTTATAATAAAATTGATGGCTTTAATTTCAGTTTTTTCTTGTTCTTCTTTCTCCAGTTTGACATAAACTTCCAAAGAGTCACAAAAATGCAAAATCTTTGCACATGAGCTGCAGCATGAACCAAAATGACAAGAAAACAGCAAAAAATAGCTACATTTATAATAAAATCCATGCATTTAATTTGAGATTTGCTGTTATTGCTTCTAAACTTTGGCACAAACACAGACAAGGTCGCAAAAAAGACAAATTTTTGTACATAAGCTGCAACATGAAGTAAAATTCCAAGAAAACAGCACAAAATAATTATATTTAAAATAAAACTGATGCATTTAAGTTGGGCTTTTGCTGCTGTTGTTTCTCTATTTGGGCACAAACTTCCAGAAAGTCTCAAAAAGCTACATTTTTGCACATTTTGAAAAATGCTAAATTTCTTTTTTTTTTGCGCTTTTAATGTTTTTACAACTTCATATTTTGTCGTTTACACATTATGCCTCCTTATTTATTCATATATTATCTCTGTCTCTGACTTTCCCCTGATTTCCCTTCTAAAGCACTGTTTAACTGACTGAAAAGCACAGATTTGCTGCACATTTTGTCTTTTAATGTCACAAATTACAAAACAAAAGGCTGCTTCCTCTGAATCAAAGTTTTTTCAGGAATCAACTCCCTGCATTCACCCTGACTGTGTGCGGAAGTTTTTGTTCTTTTTATCAGATAACACCAGTTGCACTTTCACCAACCAAGAAACAGGTGCAGACAGAAAATAACGAACCAGTGTTCCTGTTCACATTCAGCCACATTGGCCCAGCAAGCTCTCACTGTCTTTCTCTCTCTCTGTGTGTGTGTGTGTGTGTGTGTGTGTGTGTGTGTGTGTGTGTGTGTGTGTGTGTGTGTGTGTGTGTGTGTGTGTGTGTGTGTGTGTGTGTGTGTGTGTGTGCCTTTGGGACCAGTTCATGCATGACCTCACTGTGAAAATGTGTACCTCCTGATTCAAGGACCCGCCGGTCGACAGCAAGAATCATGTGTTTGTCTTTGGCATAAATAAAAACTGTCAAAGTGCATCAGAAATCCACAATGAGGCTTCTTATCTCCACCTCCTTTCAGTCTCAAAACTTTTCCCAGAGTTCTTTTCTGCTTTTAGTTCTTCTACGACTGCATTTACTCGGGTGGAATTCCTAAATGTGTGTCCGCTGGGGGGACGATGGTGCAAGCTGGCTGGAATAGTGGATGGCAGAGGGCATTGTGCAAATGGACAAACAAGCAGAAGTGAGTTACACAACCCAGATGCACACATGTAGCCATCTGATCAGATCATGTTCCAGCTGAATTTATTTCAATGCCATGGGTTTTGGAACATTCTGGCGTCCTCTCTGATGGGACAGTTGAGGAGACTCTGCAATGAATGAAGCCTGATTTCCTTTCTGAGTCCATCCTCACTCTAGAAACTAACTCTTTCCCTCCACCTCCTCCACTACAGGGACTGCTTACGCCAGCTCTTTCACAGGAACATACATTTCATAAGTTCATAAAAAAGTATGTCAGGACAGATTTCACTGCAGCACAAACCCCAGATATGAACATCTAGCAGAAAAACACGACTTAATGGAGCTTCGATTGGCAAAACCACATCTGTTTAGAACAATAACTGAAGCATAAAAGTGCCTCAGATCACAAATGTAGTGTGGAACTGAACACTGATTGTGTTCTCAGCGTTCTGATGAATAAAATCCCAACATACGTGTCTTTCTGTATAAGTACATTATATTAATAAGTATGTATATATATATGTGTGTGTGTGTGTGTGTGTGTGTGTGTGTGTGTGTGCTTCAGTTCTGTGTCAGAAAGCCTTGACTTCTTTATGTAATCTAAAACGTATTAGATTTCATGGCCTAAAAACTAGCAGACAGCACTTTTCCACAAGTCCCAGTCCGTCAAAAAAACTTCTGTAGGTGTTTAAATAAGAGCCTTTCATACGAACCAGCAGATCTGGTTGCAGTAAATCAAATTTTTTCTTCTTTTTTATTTTATCAAAGCAGGGACATGAAACATCGGTGTCTTTATTTTAAATGCTGCCAACACTTGGTTCCCATTCAACTCTACATTTCCCCATTCTGTCGAACACTGGTGGACGCCTCCTTCCACGTCCTGCATATTTATGGAGGCCGAGGTTTTGAAGGGAAAAAAACTGGGCCAAATCTATTAATTCAGGAAGTCCAGAGGAAAATTTAACAAATGGTGGGTGGACTTCTTGCTTTTTAAATTCAGATAAAAGTTTGTGAAACAAGCCTGAGGGCAAAAGATTTTACATTTTTAGGTTTTTTATAAAGAGGGTATTTTTTTTGACTTAACTAGAATTTCAATATCCAATCAATAAATCGATTCTGCCACTGGCAATTAATTAGCCATAACTTAACACTAATTGTAAAAATAGATTTAAAAAAAAAAACGCCCATTTTATTGAAGCAACGATATAATTCAGGTAAAATAGGCAGCGAATAAAACCAAACTTTAAAAAAAAAAACTGTTGGAAGACGCGCAGTTTCCTTTAATTGATTAAGTCTGACTGAGTTGTGACCTGCGCACTGCGGTCATTAAGCTCAACGGTCCCTCAGCTTGTTATATTAACACTTTGTGATGTAAATGGAGAGGATAATGCTAGTTTGTCGACCTGTGGAGACGTTAAAACCGTTTTCTGTTTTGTTCGAAAAGAAGAAAAAAGAAAAAGGATCCTCACTTTGTCTTGCAGATCTGTTTTTTTTTTCTTCCAGGCCTGAAGAGCTCATTGACTTAAGAAAGCTCCAAACTACATTAAGCCTTCAGATCTTTAAGCACTATTAGGTTAAATCTCTTACAAGAAAAAAACACTTTGCTGTTCTGTTTTTACTGTTTTCAAAATGACGAATAAGTGGAGAAAAAAGGAGGTATTGGTTTGGATCTCATCACAGTGGGCTCAGTCTAATTTGCGTAAATTGTGCCATCCATGTTAAGCCTCTTATCACACTGCATTTTAGCTCAGTAGGAAACCTGAGGCAGATTTTGTCACCTAAATGTAATACAAGTTGACAGAGAGCAGCAGACTGCCTCAATAAATGAGTTGCAATTTACAAACAAAAAAACAAAAAAACCGCACCACACTCGTAAAATCACACCAAATCTGACTAAATTCAATTTCCACCCGGACACACACGTCTGAAGACGCCACCGTGAAGGTGCAATGTTGCTCTGTGTCCAATAGAGATCACTGCACGTCGTGGAACCGGGGCAGCTCCGTGCGTAATCTCCAAGCAGCCTCACATATGAGTCAGTTCTCTCCAAACAAAATTACATCCGCGATAAAAATCAGTCCGCTATGGAAGCTCCAAATTAAAAGGTAATTAAAAAGGACTAATCTGTGAGAGTCAACAGCTCGAAGAGTGTAAAAGACGCAGAACAAAGCAAAGGGTCACAAACAGCGTGTTGTCACCTTATTGTGGGTTTAATTTAAAGAAATAAAGTCCAAAGTTGGTGGATAAATGTTAGGATGTTGTGCTTTTTATGAGGTTGAAATTAGAATTACGGTAAACCAATGTGGAGTTCATTAGTTTGTTCTGCTGCGCCTCAAACGGCGCTAATGTTGCTGCGTAAAAATGAAATAAACTTAGAAAATTCCCTGCAGCTATAACACACTAAAATAAACTCCATATAAAAACACATTTGGCCTGCATTTGGTTCACTGTTCAGTTTCAGCATCACTATTCTGCAGCACTGCATTCCAATTCCTCCATAAATTCCCTCCCAGGAGTAAGAAAACGGTCTGAAATGGCTCAAAGTTGCCACATTTGGACTTTTACGCACGATCCCAAAAAGACGACAAATAACCAGAATTTTTTTTTTTTTTTTTTTTTTTTTTTACCTGTACCACTCCAGTCCGTTGTCATAGTTGCGGTCGAAGAAGTGCGGCTCCGCTCCCACGGCTCTGATGTCCGGATGAACCCGGAGAAACTCCAGCAGAGCCCGGGTGCCTCCTTTCTTCACCCCGATGATGATCGCCTGCGGCAGCTTCTTGCTCCCGGAGCCGTTGGAGAAGCTGGACATGGCGCTGGGGTCCGGGGCTCTCTGCTGCTCGGCCCGCATCTCGTCCCAGTCGTCCGCTCGGTCCGTCTCCAGCTCGTTATTGAGCAGGTCTCTGGACGCGGCGGTCCTGATGGACGGCTCCTCGTAGTCGCTCTCTATATCCTCCCAGGGCTGCGGTTTGGCCAGCAGTCTGGACACCAGGTCCGTCCTGCCGCCGCTCTCTGTCCTCTTGCCCACCGCCGAGCCGGTCTCCTTGCCCCGGTAACTCTCCACCACCAGACTTGGCATGGTGGAGCAGTAGCCCACGCAGGAGTACAGCATGTATACCCAGATTAAAAACATGATGCTGAGCAGAATGAGTTTCTTCTTCACGGGGCTGGACCAGAAGGCATACAGGCTGTGGCAGACCGGGCTATATTCCATAAGCCTTTCGGTTGAAAATCATATCCCAGCGGCGCATATTTGCCTTCAACTCACTCCCGGTGGCACCTCTGCAATCCGCGCAAAATCAAGCACATGCTCTCCTAAAACTAAAAATAAATAGCAAACAAACAAAGAAAAACAAAACAAAAAGCTACACTAAATGTAACCGGAGAGAGCGATAAATCCAGGAATGAAAAGGCATTGAGGAGTTTTTCATCATAATTTTGGCTAAAATGTGGGAAAGTGTTGAGCTGCGACTGACGCGCCGCGGAGCTTCTCCACAATCATCTCAGGTTTGTTGGAGCTGCTGCTGAACGCAGGACCTTATAGAGACACCAGCAGCAGACTGACAGCAGCGGCAGCCAATAGGAGCACGGAGGGTAAATATGCAGCCGTTTGTTGACAGAAGCGGACCAATCAGAGGGAGCAGTGGGCGGTGCCGGCCGTGGGAGCCTCGGTATGGAAATGAAGCGTGTGTGTGCGCGACTCTGCTGAGAGTTTGGAAAAACTTTTCTTATTGGAGTTCAATTAAGTGAAGTTTCTCGTGTCTGGCTGCAGACAGAGGAGTTTGGATGTTTCACTCAGGCCTATTCTGACGCATTTTATCACACTTTTTCCAACTGTTTGCTCCGCAATAAACCAAATAAAGTCATAAATAAATTTAATTAGAAGCCCTGCACATAGAACAAACCCGTCACGGACAATAAATAACCAGCAGCTCTATTTAAACAATCTATACAAGAAGTCATGCTGAAGAAATGAACAGAGGTTTAGTGGAAATTAGAAAGTTGGAGTTCTACTGGCACTGACTGAAAACTAACAATGAGGTCACTACTGTCAGTTCACGCCGTAAAAAGTAGAAACTTAAACAGGGAAAAACAAAGTCAGACAGATTATTAATTATAAATGTGCTTTGTTTTAATTAATTAATTAATTAACTGACAATCAATTTTACGCATTTGGAAACAATTAAAACTCAAAAAATATGCCACAAGAAGAACCAAAAACAAAATGTACAAACATACACAGGCTTATTATTATTATTATTATTATTATTATTATTAATAATATTATTATTATTGTTATTGTTATTGTTATTATTATTATTATTATTATTAATATTATTATTATTATTATTGTTATTGTTATTGTTATTGTTAAAACAAATGTAACAACATTTGTTTTCCATGTACTTCCTAAACGCGTTCTAATTGAATGCGTAATTACGCATTCTGGTAACTTTTCTTTACTTCTCCAACTTGTTATTACAAATGAACCCAAATGCTACAAACAACAAGTTCATTCAAAAATAAAGGCAAACTTTTCTCCACTGGTGTAAATTTGCTTTTACAAATTCAACAGGTTAAATGCATCACAGGACAGGACTTCTGTTGTTAATATTTAAAATAATCGACCCCCCTGGAGCGATATCCTCGGGGGTTTTGCTGATTTTTGTGACCCGAAGGCCTCTTTATAAACTTGAGAAGTCTGTTCAACACGCAAAAAAATAAAGAGAAAACTCTTATTAATTAACTGCTAATATCTATGAACCTTCTGTGTTTTATTTACACGAGAAATGTGCGTGTTTTACTTTAAAAGATGGCAACTTGAGCGTGCGTAAAAATGAGAGACGATCCACGTATGCGTTGAAACGTGTCCAACATCACTTCGTTTATTCGGACGTAACTTTAACCTAAATAACCTTTTGTTGTTTTAAATATCCGGGAAAAGTTGCACAGCTCAGCAAACTCTCGGAATAAAAACGTCCAACTTTGGAAATATGCACTTAATTTCCAATTTAGAGAGAAACAGAAAGAAGAAGAAGAAAAAAAGAGGGACAGCGAATACTTTTCATCTGCCTGGAGATGACTCAAAACAGATCTGTAATTTAAACCTCGGGAACTTCAGCCGCGGATGAAACAGTCAGACCCACTCAGAGACTATTTTTCATGTTTTAAAAACGAAGTAACAGATAGAATGAAATGTGCGCAAAGATGTTTTATTGCATTTTGTCGTTTTGGCTGCAAGAGTCGAAATAACGGCGCGTAATTATAAAGTGATCAAAGTGCTGCCAAAATATCACGTAAAACTGTATTTTAAAGAAAGGATTTGTCTTTTTAGGTGTCATTTCTCTTAAGAAAAAGAAAACTACAGTACAACAAAATGAGTTGTTGCTTGTTCATGATCCACTGAGTTTTTTTTTTTTTTTTTTAACACTAAAACTGCTTTTTCTGTGGCATCAAAGCAACTTTTCAGCCTAATATTCCTACAGGGACGTGTGGGTGTAGATTTACAGTGCTGGTTGTACAGTTTCAGTCTAAATATTGCTTTAGGATTACTGCAGCTATTTGGATTCTATTTTGCAACAACCAACCTTTGAAGAGGAGGCCAGAGGTCATCCGTCATCCTGAGATTTCACTGCTTGGTTTGAAGAGTCCTGGAATCCGAGCTGTTGTACAGTATTTCCCCCTGCGTCCTCTGATGTGAGCCTCAGCGTGGATACCGAGGCTTTGCTGCACTGGGGGGCTGACTGTGGATGGCTGTTTGGGGACTCTCTCCTGTATAGAGATGCATATTTCGCTCTTCTCTTTGTTGGTTCTGGCACCAAACCTCAGACTGAGCGGACAAGCAAATCACAGCAATGATTTAATGAGTGATATCAGCAATGGGAGAAAGAGGAAGCTCCGTGTGTTTAGGCTCAGAGAGGAGTCAAATAAAGGGGAAGAGCATTTCAAAAATAATAATACAAAGAGTTTTTAAAGTTTTCTGCATGAATGGGATAAATTCAAAGTTCAGAAAGTCAAAAAATTGAGTAAGATCTTATTACAAATAGGACTTTGTGGTCCAACTGAATAGCTATTCTCCTTCAAATAATAATTTAAGTGTAAAAAAAAAGTCTACTTATCTAAATAAAATCATCTTAAAACTACATTTCCACATAGTTATTTGACAAGGCTGCAAACTAGTTGCAATGTCTTAAAATAGTCTCATAAATGTCAGTTTTAGAGTCAAATTCAAGGTGAACATGGAGAAAAGTGACTGTAAAACCAGCCTTTTGTGTCAAACTCGGCGCATAAATCATTCTGTCCAGAGAAGGTCAAACATCCAGAGAAGCTACAAAAGCAAAATGTCTTTAAAAAAACTCCCACTTGTTTCTTTACAATGTCACTTTTTGGAACAACTCCTACACATCTGAGAGTGAACTTGTCCTCAACTTTCACAGTTAATTAGAACTGGTGCTAATTTCAAAGGATGAATTTAGCTTTTATCAGAGCAGAAGCTCAAAGTGAAGAAAACTTGAGCAGCTACAGGTCTGAGATTGAATATTAAATACCCAAAAAAACCAAAAAAAAAACAAAGAAAGAGGAGTTTGTCTCGTGGCTGATGCTACAAGACACTGTGAACCCTGACAGGACATCACCAGAGGTTGGTAAAGACATTCAATCCCCACTCAAGTTTTGTATTTTTTTCTCTCCCTGACTGCAACAGCTGGCTCAATCGCTCCGCTTTCCCTCCTCTGATATGAAACTCTGTATCCGGTCAGACACTTTACGAGGATGTCGAGCCGTTTCAGGTCTCCCGGCCTCGGCTAAATCCTACAGCCCCCTTTTTTATGGAGCTGGAGGACGGCAGCGAAGGGGGGAAATGGGCGCGCTTGTTTCTCCGAGTGCGGTGATGGAAATGTAACCAAATACCAAAAACTAGGGGTAAAAAGCGGCGGAAGGGGAGCACATGTTGACTGACAGGTGCAGAGGTGGCCGTGCTAAATAGAGCTGATTGGAGGGACGGTGATTTTGTGCTTAGAGCCAGCAGATCCACTAAGGCTATAATTGAAACTTAAATCCAGATATTACATGCAGGCCGGGTCACCTAACGAGGTCTGGTGGTGGTTTGTGTGGAGTTTGATGAGATACGCAGCAATCTGTGCACGATTTAAAACTTCTAAACTGACTTTTAACCCTCCTGTTGTCTTCATTTACGGGCCTCAAAAAAAATTGTTTCTTTGTCTGAAAAAAATCCAAAAATTCTGCAAAAAAATTCTCCAAATTTATGAAAGTTTGCAAAACCTTCAGTAAGAAAATTCCAATAATTCCTTAAAAGTTTCCCTTAAAAGTTTTATTTTAAAAAAAATAAAACAAATCTGTCCAGAAAATTCTTGTAAATATTTTTGAAAAAATGAGTAAAAATCTTCCCAAAAAATCCTACAAAATATCTAAAGTGATTCCATATATATCAGTAAAACTTCAGATATTTTCTTTAAGAACATTCACATAAATTTTTTTTTGTGAATGTTCTTAAACATTTTTAACATTTTTTTTCCACCAAAAAATGTTCAAAGATTTCCCAAAAATGTTGAAAATGTGGACATCAGAACTTTCACTGTGAAAATATATTTTTTTCCCCACATTTTCAAACTTTAAAACGGGTCAGTTTTGACCTGCAGGACGACACGAGGGTTAAGTGGAAATGATGAGACAAAGACAGAATAACAGTCATGGCGTGTTTATTGTTCGAGAACGTTTGCCCTTGTTTGGTACAGGGGTGAAATATTCCCTTTGTTTTGGTGCCGGTGAACCATGTTGAAATAAAGCATTATGCTAACGAATCATGACCCATCGAGGCTGATTAACCGTCAAGTAACAGGGATCAAGTGAAAGTCGAGCAACGATCAACACACCAGGTTGAAGCTGCGTCGGAATAAGGTTAAATTTCTCCTATTGTTTACACACGTGACCCCGAAATCAAACACAAATCTACTGATTACATAATTCTGCGTTACATCGAGATCTGTGTGGAGCGATTTACACTGTACAAGGTCATTTAAATCAGTCATGTACAACATAGAGAGAAACTGCTGGCTCCCTATATAAATAAATACAGAATATATATATATATATATATACAGTACACACACATTCAATGCAATAATTCAGTGTGTTTGCTGTAATTCGGCTGTTTGGATGCACATCGTTTCCTGATGTGTGGAGAGCACCAGAGGCAGAAATAAAGTCACCCGAGCAGCCCTCCTCCGAGCAGACTGAAAGCAGTATTGAGGTGAAAACAGTCGCTCTGGAGGCGTGGGGTTATCTGTGGAAACTAGTTGGCTGGCAGTGGGAGAGGTATAGCAGCTGGAGGCAGAGCGCCGTCCTCCTGCTTCCTGCTGTAATTCTTGCAGGTGAGCGCCAGCAGCAGCAGCATGGGCAGGTGCCAGAGGCTGCAGAAGAACAGCTTCCTGGCGCTGCTGCGGTCGCCCCTGCGGTAGAAGCGGAAGGCCAGGTAGCTGATGTACAGGTTGATGGGTAAGGAGATGACGGGGAAGGTCCAGCTGGTGACGTCCAGCGCCGGCGCTAAGGTGGACAGGCCGATCAGACCCAGGCTGTGGCGCAGGGCCACCCGCTTGCACATGGCGGGGTGGGTGACGGACATCATGCGATAGCCGCCGCGGGAGTAGTCCTCTCTCAAGTTCCAGCTGAGGGCATTGAAGTGGGGGAACTGCCAGCTGTACAGGAAACCACCCAGCAACAAAGCACCTAGGAGGAGGGGGAGAAGAATGAGGAGAAGAATGAGGAGGGAGGGGGATTAATGATGCAGACTGCAGAGACGGAGGGACTCGCAGTAATTTGCTGCTTGTTTAATTCACACTCAGCATGCCAAATATTAGGCCAAGTGCTGACGGGAAAGTTTCAGATAGAAGGACGCACTTTTAATCTCACATTAGCAATAAAAGACTGTAATTCCATCACACAAATTCATGAAATTAACACCTCGTCTGCAATATTTTCTCTACAGGATCTGGAGAAGTGTTTTATTTTATACGTCAACATTAACATTCTGGAGCATTTTAATATAAGAACGGCTGTGGATGATTAATAAACAGACCTGTGGACTTTTGTGTTGATTCCAAGTGCAGCATGGAACAGAAAACCTCACAGTAAGGACAGGCTTTCTATTTTTCATCACGCTTTGGTTTGTTCCATCAGATTCCTGAACTCAAAACACCTGAAAACCTGAACTCACAGTGTCACTTTTAACCCTCGTGTCGTCCTGCAGGTCAAATTGACCCGGTTTAAAGTTTGAAAATGTGGAAAAAAAACATTTTCACAGTGAAACTTCTGATGTCCACATTTTCAATATTTTTGGGAAATTTTTTAAATTTTTTGGTGGAAAAAAGAAATGTTGAAAAAGTTTCTTAAGAACATTCACATAAAAATCGACCATCACAAATCATTTTTTGTGAATGTTCTTAGAGAAAAAATAGAAGTTTTACTGATATATATGGAATCACTAGATATTTTTAGGAATTTTTTTGGAAGATTTTTACTCATTTTTTGAAAACATTTACAAGAATTTTCTTGCCAAATCTGGGGAATTTTTTTGAAAATAAAACGTTTAAGGGAAACTTTTAAGGAATTATCGGACTTTTCTTCCAGAAGGTTTTTGCAAATTTTCAGAAATTTGGGGAATTTTTTTGCAGAATTTTTGTATTTTTTTCAGAGAAGGAAACAATATTTTTTGGTGCCTGTAAATGATGACAACAGGAGGGTTACTGGTTCTAATGCTGCTTATGTGCAGTTTTATGACCATATTTATTCTATTTTATTAGTTTTTATTTCATTTACCTGCCACATTGTTTATATCTTGCCTCTTTTGCATATGCTGCCATTTTTAATATTGTCCTGTTTAATATGCATGCTTGATTTTATTATTTAATGTTATTTTATTACTTACTGCTTTTAATCAACACACCGTCCAGCAGTAGTTATTTATATTTTCGTCATGTATGATGACAATAAAACTATTCTATTCTGATGCTAAAACTGAAAATGAGTGAAAACTCAGAGCCTGTACTGTTTTCATAAAATATAATGATTTAATATAAGCCACAGTATAGATATGATTTAAAAGCTATAAGATTGAAAAGCTTTACATTAACGCTCAGCTTTTAAACAGAATTATTATCCTCTTGCACATCTTAAGTTGTTTCATTGCATACTATGAACATTAAACATTCTGAGGAGATGTGTTTGTGTATTCCTGCGCACTAAAAGTAATTATATTACTTTTTTGTGATTTATAAACCTCTGATAACATTTACTGCTACTACTTTTTTGTCCTGTAACGCTTCCTACCTACTGACTGGCTAAACTTTTTAAAAATCTAAATGCTATCGTTTACTTTAAAGTCAAATTCCTTGCATGTGAAAAATAAAACCTTTCTGATTCTGAAGAGTTGCAAAGGAATCGGTGGACACTGAAATACATTTTTGTAGCATAATTAAGAAGTTCTCAGCAACATGTTGACATACAACCCGTACAGTTGTCAGTAGATCTTTTTCAGACATGGGATACAGAACATTCCTGGCTTCAGTGATGTGTTAAAGTGATCATTGTGCTTTATGAACACAGATCACTTTGATACCAACGATGTGATGTTTGTACATCAAGCGATCGGTTAATATGACGGCGTAAAGTTTCTGAAAGTGTTGAAAATGGTACAGAAATGCTACTAAGTCTGCAGCTTTTGCAGAAAAGTGACCAAATGCCATCAGATTAATGGAAAGTAGTGCTTCAGTGTTTGTATTTCCAACTTATTTAACTGATCATTGCATTAATTTGGTATTTTTTTCTGCACTGAAGCGCCACAGGACGAAGAGCATTAAAAGAAGTACAGGTAATCTGAAGCTTTATGTAGTGTGACATCAGCTGATGAACCCACCCAACAAGAACAGCACCCCAGCCAGTTCCCTAAGAAATGTACTACACAGCAGTATGATCAAGTACAGCTGCAACAAACCGCTTTTATTAGGATATTTTCTTGATTTAGTGGATTACTTGTTTATAAAATGGCCATAAAATTAAACAAAACTGGTCAAAAGCTCAGGATGAAGTCTTCAAACTGCGTATTTGGTCCGAAGCCCGAAGATATTTTGTTTATAGCTCACAAAAATGTATTACCCTGCAAAATCATTCAATTACAGCTGCAAGAAACTATTCTTCTCATTATATTTTCTTGATTTAATGGATTACTAGCTTGTAAAATGTCCATGAAATGATACAAAATTGGTCAAAAGCTCAGGATGATGTCTTCAAACTGCATATTTGGTCCGAAGCCTGAAGATATTTTGTTTATTGCTCCACCAAACAGCTGGCAAGACTGCAGTCTCGGAGGCCAAATATAACTATCTGAACTTTATAAAGCAGCTCTTTGTCCTACAAAGTGTCTGCAGAGTGGAAATAGCAGAGACACTCAGCTCAGTCATATTCCAGGTTTGGATTTCATCACAGAGGCAAAGTTGAAACATGAACATAAAGTGAATTATGTTAGTGATGCAGAGGTGGCAGGTGGGTGTCTCTAACTGATCCTTAAGTTTCATTAAATGTCAGATAATAATTAAAAACCCACTTCACTGGAGAGGTTTAAAACTGCTTGTTTTATCCTTCGAATGGTCCAAAACCCAAACACTCCTGATTTACTGTGATATAAAGCAGAGAAAGGCAGTAAATCTACACAGCTGAGGAGCAGCATCCAGGAAATATTTGGCCTCTGTGCTTCATAAATTACTTCAAGCTGAAACTGTCCTGCAGCTGAATAATCTTTAATGTTTCTGCAGTGGTATACCTGCAGTTTAGCGCCGCATATCTCGGCTTTCGAGTCGTACCTGGCTCTAGGCAACCTGTAGCAGCCGTCCAGCCCATCACCGGAGGGATGGCACCCACCACTGCTCCCACCCAGGTGTTGCTGATGCTGAGTCTCTTCAGCGGTGTGTAACAACAGGTGTAGAGGAAGATGTTGAGGGCGCCCAGGAAGCCCGTCAAAGGGTTTACCGCCAGCGTGAGCAGAGCGACTCCAGGTACTCCACAGGCCAGAGCAAACGATACGGCATGGAGAGGGCTGTAAAAAGAAAACAGAGGGGGAAATCAGCAAAACGAAGAGAAGACATGCTGAATCAGGTTTAACCCTCCTGTTGTCTTCATTTACAGGCACCAAAAAATATTGTTTCCTTGTCTGAAAAAAATCCAAAAATTCAGCAAAAATTTATGAAAATTTGCAAGAAAATTCTTGTAAATATTTTCAAAAAATGAGAAAAAAATCTTCCAAGCTTTAAAACGGGTCAAAATTTTTAAAGTTTGAAAATAAAAAATATATTTTCACAGTGAAACTTCTGATGTCCACATTTTCAACATTTTTGGGAAATCTTTGAACATTTTTTGGTGGGAAAAAAAGAAATGTTAAAAATGTTTCTGAAAACATTCACATGAAAATCAACCAAAATCCAGTGAATTTCGATGGATTTTGGTTGATTTTTATGTGAATGTTCTTAAAGAAAATAGAAGTTTTACTGATATATATGGAATCGCTTTAGATATTTTTAGGATTTTTTTGGAAGATTTTTACTCATTTTTTTGAAAATATTTACAAAAATTTTCTTGCCAAATTTGGGAGATTTTTTTAAAATAAAACTTTTAAGGGAAACTTGTAAGGAATTATTGGAATTTTCTTCCTGAAGGTTTTGCAAATTTTCAGGAATTTGGGGAATTTTTTTGCAGAATTTTTATATTTTTTTTCACACAAGGAAACAATATTTTTTGGTGCCCGTAAATGAAGACAACAGTAGGGTTAAAAAAAAAACATATACATATTTAGATATCTAAAAACTACAAATGATATTTTCTCTTATCTTTAACAAAATAAAGAGAATTCCAATTTTATTTCTCTGCAGCAGGCTAAGCTGTGCAGTATGATGTGTATGTCCTCTTCTTAAAGACTGAAATTATATTTTATATTAAACAACAAAAAATAAATAAGATTTTCAAAACAAATCCCACATCAAAAATTGCTAAATGAAAAATAGAAATAAACAAAATCTCGTCCTTTTTTATTTTTGGGCACAGGGAAGTTAAAATGCTGTCACACCTCCGTCCTTAAACCCGTCTGTGCATCGATTTCAAAATCCGCCACGTCTCTCGTTCTGTCTGAATACCTGACAGTGACGTAGACATCAATCAAGTGAACTCTAAAGTAGATTAAACTCTCCGCTGTTTAAAAAAGGCATCGCGATTTGTTTTCATCTCAGCTGACTTGAATCGTCACACATTTGTATCAATTTTTAACCGTCTTGCGATGCATCATTACGCCCCTAAAAAAAAGCTCATCGCTACCATGGGGACTGAACTATGGGGATGATGAAGTTTTGCGGGTTTGTGCAGACACCAGATAAGACAACGACAGCTCCACATGTTCACCACAGACAGACGCAGAGCTACGGGGGCTGGTGTTCAGCAGCCCTGCGATGGCCGAGTCTCAAAACGGGAGGGAAACTCATCTGATAAGAGTTTGTCAGGGATAAAAGTAGCCCTGCAAAATGAAGAGCATGTGCACACGCCGGAGATCAAAACTAGCTGAAGAAAGCCACTGTGGCTCAGGCTTTTAGCCGGATGAAGACTTCCTCCTCCTCCTCCTCCCCTCTGGTCTCTAACTGAAAGCAGCGCTGGCGAGGTCTGGTTCAAATTCACCAGTAAATGCTCCATAAATTAAAGAGGGGGAGATTAAAATCTTGACCAAACGCAGGCCTTTTTCTTCAAAAAAAGCAAACAGGGCTTTTATTTTGGTGGTGTGGCCGTGCAGGGAGATGGGGGCATTAATGTGATTAGTGGTGTTATGTCTGTTTTATGTGGGCTGGGATGGGGCCGGGCAGGCTGGCTATGGGCTGCTGACAGTCTGGCTGTGGGCTTGGCTCAGCGGGGGTCAGGGAAGGCGGTACGTCACTCGGCCTGAGGTGGGTTTTACTGTCCGGCGCTTACAGTCTGACACAGCCGCAGTCACAACGTCAGCTAGGTAAAGTCAACAGGGAAAGCCCAAGATGAGGCCGTATGGTTAGACCACAGTCAAGGTCAGGGATTCCAACACTAAAGCACAAGAGTTTCACCCATCAGCTTGAAGAAACAAGATGAGTGTACTTAAAGCCGGTTACCAGGGGAATATTTCAGTGGTCAGAGAGGGCAAAGGAAACAAAACAACTGTTCAATGCCTGACCGGAAACACCAGCGGCTTCAGGGGTTGGTGTAAAACTGGAAACAGACTGCAAATTACTACGACTTCCACAAACATATAAAGATTTATTCTGTCTTTACAACCAGAGCAGAGAACATACCGAAGGACAAGACAGAGTAAATACAAATAAAGGCACGCTCCCTGAAGATTGATGGAGACATGAATTCAAAAACGTCCAAAAGAAATCCATCAAGAACAGTTTTCCTTACAAAGTTGTGCAGCGATTTACACAGAAAAAACTAAGACACTAATGAAAAACACTCGCTTTGACTGGAATGGCCAAATATGCAAAAAGATTTGAGGGTGACTGACATGTAGTTCTGTATGTAGAACAAGACAAATTAATTTCTACTCAAAGAAAGCAACATCATTTTACAACAAACTTGCTTCTATGTTATTGTTATTATTTTTTATCTCTTTTTTATTGGAAAATACCAGCACAATTTTGACTTTATTTCTTCAACCAGCATAATTTGCATGGTATTTGCATATTATTTTCTTCATTTTTCTTAAATGTAACATTTGTGAGCTGCTGGATATCTTTTATTTCCCCAAGTAGATGAATAAAGTGTCTATCTATCCATCCTTGTGGGTGATTTTTTTAAAAAAGCAGTAATATTTCTCCTGACAGTCTTGACTTCAGATATAGAAATTTAACTGAATCTCAAAATTCCAACAAGACCATGAGATTTGTTGTTTAAACCTCGTCTTAGTGAGAATAACTGGCAACAGCCTTTAACGTCACACACACACACATTGTGATTCCACTTTGCTGTGGTTCCCAGACTGTCTTTGCTTCAACAATTGCAGTGTGTGTTATCTTCCCGAGGGAGACTCAGAACGATCTACTGTACTCCTTATTTCGCCAAGCTGAAAGTATTTTAGCATCACCACAAATGGAAGCTTCAAACCAGACAGGACCACAACAAAGAAAGAGCAACGGTCATCCGCATTTCCCAAAAGACCAAAAAACGACAGGAAGGATGAGACACAACAGTCGTCCTGACGAGACAGACTCTTTCCAACACCGACGTCATAACGGCCAGAGCAGATCCTGTCAGGACAGACATGGGTTCATGCAAAACCCCGTGGTGAAGGCAACACGGAGAATGTGTAAAATGTGGCCTTCTGATGGCTTGTTTGACAGGACAGTCCAGCTTCCCATCTGTTCTCTGTCCTGACGCGAGATTGTATGTGTGAAGGAAGAGAAAGGAGACAGAGAGAAACACAGAGCGAGAGATAAAGCGTCTCTGTTTGTGTCAGAGACAGACAGACGTATACCTCCTCTTGTCAGAGACGGACTAAAAGCCAGAGAGAAGAGGCTGTGTTTAGACAGCAGCAAAATATTTCCAATAACCACCTCAACAGTGTGAGTGTCCACTTTTAAACAGCGTGTCAATGGAGAATTCCTAAAACTGAGATGAGAGATCTGTGGGTGAAGGTACGGCTGTAAAGTGGCGATGAAGCTGGTAATACAGGGTGTCCATAAAGTCTCTTTACAATATTCAGAATTTCTTACAAAGGCAGCTGATAAGATATCTTAGCCAGATTTGTTTTATTGTAATCAGTGTTTATTAAAGTTTGTAGTCACATTGAAATTGTGGGTTTCAGGTATCCTGTTGATGAAAGAGGTACTGTTAAATGAAACCCTAAAAAATGGCTACTTCTCAAGAGAAGGCACACAATGTGTATCATGGTTTATTGAGACAAAATCGGATGTGGAGACTCAGCAAAACTACAGAACTAAGTATGGAAGAGATTCACCATCATGTCCTTCAATTCATGCATGACACAAGAAATTTATGGAGACAGGGACAGTGTTGTGCCATTGCCACCACTGATGACTCTATGCTACAGCAAACATGGCAAGAAATCAAGTACTGTCTTGATGTGCTTTGTGCAACTAATGGTGCCCATATAGAGATGTATTAAATGAGGTAGAAAAAACTTTGACAACCATTTATTACAATAAAACAAATCTGGTTAAGATATCTTATCAACTGCAACTTTGTAATAAATTCTTAAAATTGTAAAGACTTTATGGACACCCTGTATACTAGCAACAAAAGGTATTCAGCCTCTGTTCTGGTGTCTGCAGGGATCAGCGGAGGGTCTTCTTGTGTCAACAGGTAGTTTGTTTTGGATCTTCCTGAATAAAAACGAAAGGAGAGGCAGTTTCCTGGCACAATGAGAGGACATGTGTCTGCTGAATATCTGTGCATCTGCTTGCAGCTGGAGTGAGGCAGTCTCTCAGAGAGGCAGGTAGAGACGAGCGGATCAAGTCACCGAGTGAGACTTGCAGGAGCGTGGCGCTGCATGAAAGTTCACCGAGCGCCAATACAAAGGTTATCTGACATCTGAACAGTAAAGGCAGCAAACTAAAGGTGGCAGGCAAACTACACCCGACCCTCGACCTCCTCCTGCCTCCTCTCCAGCCTGTTAACATCAAATTACACCTGACAGGTGTAAAGCAGAGAATCATCTCTGTCTGCCACTAATCTGCATACACAGCTACTAGTCTCCTTCAACGCTATAACAACTCAATGACTAAAGATGACTGAAGGGTGGAAATCAATATGGGATGTGTGCTCAGTGCTGCTGTTTTATTTAAGCTTCATTAGAATATTGCCTGCAAATGCACACAGGCTTTGACATCACGAGCTGTTAGGTCGTGTTTCACTCCAGGAAAAATATCTCTCTGAAGCCCAAGGTAAGGATCAGATCAGCGAGCAGGAGAACAGTGGTGCACATCGTCATTTACCCAGTACGAAGTGTACAAAAGGCGACTTAGGTGGCCGAGTAGTAGCCGTCATGTGGTGTTTCTGGGCTGATTCTGCCCTAAAGTCAATCCTCGCACATGCTCAGTTGGTGCATTACTCTCTTCCTGTACGTTCTCAGGTCAATCAGTCTTTTAAAAAGTGTAAACGGGGTTGCTATGCAAAATCATCCATACAGAGGATTGTAGGGAAAATGCTGTTAAGCTTCTGAACCCTAGAAGTCCATTGGCAGGTTTGAAAGGCAAGTTATCTTATCAAAATTCCAACATTTATCATTCTGCTTGTAAAATAATTTATATTAATAATTTAACCTTCAAATCATGACTTTTATAAAAATAATATATCAAAAAATTTTTGTAGTAACCAGATTTGTTTAAAAAAAAAAAACATATTCTGCAACACTTGGTGCAACTGTGTAGCCATGACTGACTCAATATATAATAACAAACAAAAAAAAAGTTCTCTCCACTTTAAACCAGGGTCGTGCTGTTCTCATAGAGGTGCAGGATGTTATACTGCAGAGGAAAATGAGCCCTCTGTGAGTAAAATATGTGACAGGAGCACAAAATTGATGTTCACAGGGTCAAATAGGGAAGAAAGAAAGGAAAAAAAAAGAAAACTGTACCTGATCTGTCCTCTGACCAGGGGACGGTTCTTTGTACGGTTCATGTTGGAGTCGAAAGGCATCTCAAAGTACTGTTGAGACGGAACAACAAGTACATTAGACAACAAGTGGGAAACACACAAACACATCACTGAATGTTCCACACACAATCACACAAAGGAGGAAACATACTGTGACATATCATTTATCTTGTGCTACTGCAGGCAGCGGTGAATATTCATCAGTCTGACTGTTAAATCTCAGTTTAACACTACACTGTAGAAGCAGTTGAAGTGTTTTATGTGTAGTTCTTGCGCACCTCCTACACTGCAGCTAAAGAGGTACAGATGTGGTTTAGGAAATTCAAATGAGTTTTCAGCAGCGTTGAGGTGAAAAAGTTGGGCTGAGATACAGAAAAATGTGTCTTCATGTTGCAAACAATCTGCACATGCAAAGATCTGAAGGGACAGAAAAAGTCATTGTGGCATATTTTAAACATATGTTGGTGCCGTTAGCTTTTAAAGAAATGCATGTCAGCTCGGTCAATTTATAAAGACTATAGCAGCACGAAATGTAGCGTTCATCATAGAGCAAGACTTCCACCGTCACTCCCTTAGAGGGTCTTTCTATGCAACATATGAAGAGAAACAATGGGAGTGGATCCACTTCATGCCTGGTCACAGCAAACCTCTGAACCAAACGCTCATTCTGCATTTGGAGAGTAAATGGACTGGAGGTGGAAGGTGGAGGCAGCGAGCTGTCGGGTGGGAGGTGGTGGAGGTGGGGGTGTTCTGGGATACAACTATGTGAAAAACTACTTATACTCCTGTTTTATGATCTGCTCTGGAGGAGTATGCTTCAAAGTGCTCCCATGAGATTGGCAATGTGTGACTAAAATGCAAACATATGGGGTGCTTAAACGCAGGAACTAGCTAATCTGTGTGTGTGTGTGTGTGTGTGTGTGTGTGTGTGTGTGTGTGTGTGTGTGTGTGTAAGTGAGCAAATGCACATAGATGTGTGTATTTGCTTGCCTGATAAAAGCCTCCGACTAATGAAGAAAACAGATAAAACACTTACACTGTGGAATATCAAGATTCATTCCTTCTGATATACGGTCCGCATAAAGAATCTAATAAACAGATAATCCACTTTTCTTGTCTTAAACCTTAGTTCCAGGATTTTCTACACTCGTGGCAATGGAGCAGCATCATTTTATTAAAGAAACCCTGGATGAATGCATTGCAATTCATATTGTATAGATTATTGTTTGTTAAGGTTATTAGGAAGTCGGCTGCACCATTAAAGATAAAGAGACTTTATTGTCATTGTGCAGAAGTACAACAAAATTTGTCTGGAAGAATACGACAATTAGCAGCAGTGCAAATAAGAATAAAAATAGATAAAAATACTCTTAAAAAATAAAAAGAATCAAAGTACTATATACAAAGTAAAGTGGTCCGTGTTGATAAAGCGTTGCAGGAATAAAGTATTAGTTCATTAATGTCTGATGCACAAGATATCGACATCAACTTGGAGTCCAGTTCCTAATAAAAATCACGAGAGAAAAGATGAAATATGCTGATAACAACTTGGCCTTCTTATATGTCTGCACTGGGTTACACCTCTCAGATCGGGGGGGTGAAAATACAAAAAAATGGCAGCCTTGAATCCCCATCTTGAGTTGTCAGGTTTTTCCATTATGTTGTACTTTACAAGAATCAATCGTGAACTTCCTTTGATTTCTGAATCTAAATGGACCGTAGTCACATGATATGACAACTTAAAAAAAAGACGAAGATGAAATTAGGTTAAATAATACAAGAAACAGTCATTTATGGTCATGCAACACAGAAAAAATATGTAAATATTATTTCTTTATTTGGTTCCAGAGATGCACTAAAATGTCAAAAGCACAGAAATACTTTAAAATTAACTGGAACAGGCTTTCTTGAAATGCTCCAAAGAAAACCTCTCCTCTCTTGTCCACCTCTGGTTCAGTCATACTGGTGTTCTAGTCTGCTGGGTCTGGACTGGGCTACGGCTAATGCACAGCTGTGTATGCGGCTGTCGGACCCCAAGGCCCAGACCAAGGTGTTAATTCTATTTCCTGGGTCAGGAAATGCGTCAGGAGGTCAGGGGCCGCATGAGAGAGAAATGCACTTTGTGGCCAGGCTTGAGCAAATCAGAGCTGAAGCAGGCCTGGGGCCGGCCTGGGGCCAAGCTCGCTGCAACTCTGCTCACATAAAAAGGATCCACTTAGTTTCCAATAACATCATCCCACATGTAAAGAAAAGCAGACCCAGATATTGCGCACAGATGTACTAATGCACCTGTACAGTAAATAAAACAGGAAGCAAAGAGAGATTTTTGAGTATGAGAGAGTATCTGCAGTGTTGCCGTTATCTGGGTGAACCTGTCGCATATGCAGATGATTTAATGCGAATCTCGGCCACTCGGTCGACCCCACCGTGCGTTGCTGTATTGTCATTTCAGTTTGTCCAGTCCTACGCTTGTTCCTCCCTCTCTGCCTTTTAAGTCGGCGGGGCCTCATCTGGTTCGCATCAGCGGCCCTCTCAGCCCATGTCATTATTTCCGCCCAACACTGCCATGTGTTACAGTGATGGCATCAAAATAATTGGGCCATTTGTGTTTGGTGTGCATGCACATGTGCTGCTGCAGGTAGGTCTAGAGTTAACGGGTCTTCTCCTGCCATGAATAGAGATAACTTGACCGTGAAATTACCCAATGATGGTCAATGGTTATGGCTTTTAGCATAGACCTCAAACTCCTTTCTTATTACTACATTAAACTAATTAGATCCATCTAACTACATTAAGGTGGACATTGTTGAAGATCCCCTCTAGATATGTGGGTAGATATAAAAATACTATTAAGCTTTTAACAGTCTCTTGTATCTGGCATTAGTTTTCCATAAACCTATTTGGAAAAAGTAGCATTAGTGGAGTTTGTAGAGGGACAAAGGTTTAGAAAGGATTTTATCTCCAACATTACCAATAATCTAATGCTCAATTTCTGTTTAAACAGATGCAAACAGACCTTTGCTTATTTGTTTTTAACCCTCCTGTTGTCTTCATTTACAGGCACCAAAATATTGTTTCCTTGTCTGAAAAAAATTCAAAAATTCAGCAAAAACAATTCCCCAAATTTCTGAACATGTGCAAAACCTTCAGGAAGAAAATTCCAATAATTCCTTAAAAGTTTTACTTAAAAGTATTATTGTTTTAAAAATCCTCCAAACTTGGCAAGAAAATTCTTGCAAATATTTTCAAAAATGAGTAAAAATCTTCCAAAAAAATCCTAAAAATATCTAAAGCGATTCCATATATATCAGTAAAAATTCTATTTTCTTTAAGAACATTCACATACATTTTTAACATTTCTTTTTTTCCCACCAAAAAATGTTCAAAGATTTCCCAGAAATGTTGAAAATGTGGACATCAGAAGTTTCACTGTGAAAATATATATTTTTTCCCCACATTTTCAAACTTTGAAATGGGTCAATATTGACCGCAGGACAACACGAGGGTTAAACTAATTAGATCCATCTAACTACATTAAGGTGGACATTGTTGAAGATCCCCTCTAGATATGTGGGTAGATAGAAAAATACTATTAAGCTTTTAACGGTATCTTGTATCTGGCATTGTTTTCCCATAAACTTTTCTGGAAAAAGTAGCATTAGTGGAGTTTGTAGGAAGGTTTAGAAATTATTTTTTGTCCAACATTACCAATATTCTGATGCTCAATTTCTGTTTAAACAGATGCAAACAGACCTTTGCTTATTTGTTTTTAACCTAATGTGACTCTGCTCGCCTCACTCTGACACACTACAACAAATCTAACTGAAACTGGATGCTACTGTTGAGCTGCTGATCTGCGGCTCACTCATCGTTTCTTCACTGACAGCGCTGAGCAGTGCAACAAACGAGAAATATTTAATAAGCCGTGTGTCTAGAGCAAACAAACAAAAGCTCATAAATGAATTAGGCTTCAGACAACAATAGAGTTGCCTCAAAAAAATCCCCGAATCAATACCAACCCCAACCCTATGGATTGGCCATACAAAGACAGATGGGTGGGGTGACCGAACCGGAAGCTATGGAGAGACGGCTGCTGCTTTCAATTACGAACACACACACACACACCAAACCCATAACTCTAGGGACAATTATCTGCCAGATGATGAGGACGGAAAACAGGCGAGACCAAAGTGAGAAGCAGAGGAGAGGGTGTGTTCAGCTGCCAGATCCTCGGAGCTATCAAAGACAGAACGTGAGCCACCGCCAACCACCAGGGCTCAATTGATAACAGGCTGTGGGGAGGCATTTCCTATTCTTGTGTAGAAGCTCAAGAGAACAACTTCACTTTGTATCATGATATAATTTACGGAGGCACAAAACCACAAATTGTATCTCTTTTCTGACTGTAATTCAAACACTCAGGCAGCATAATTGAAGGGCAAAGATTTGATAAAATGTGTAGAAAAAAAATCTTTTTGCATAGAAAATTCCATGAAGGTGGTCTGTAGAGCCCCTTAATTAGGGGAAATGAATATCTTGATTGTGCACCTACAACTCCTCAGGCTGCACCGCTCCAGTATGGCAAACGCATCTCTGATCTGAAAGCAAATACAACAATAGGAAGTGCAGAGATGGTCGTAGAAGCGATATAGTAACTGCACACTGTGTTTACTCAAGAAGCAAGAGTGTGCCTAAACACAGACGCAGGGAAACAGCGAAGCAGCTGTAAGGCTTTGGCACACAGAAACATCAGCTGGCTCAAACAGCGTGTCTCTCTCGCTTTGCCGAGTGAAACCCAGGTGCACGGCCTAAACCCAACAACCACAAGTCATCACTTGTCAGAATGTCACCTGTTTGCATATCAGAGCTGAATGGCAGACTCAAACATCCACGAGGGCGGGCGGTGCTCCGACGAACACCAGCCAAGTCTACTTAAAAAAAGGCACGAGAGCTCTCAAAGCCCCCTTCAACACCAACTGTGAACTGTCTCTGATCAGCCACTTGACAAACAAGCAGTCAAAGATTTACATAGATTAAGCTTTCCTCAGAAGTCAATTCAACGGCACTGGCAGACGCTCACAATGTTTTGAAGTCAAATGAAAGAAAAGAAATGAAACAAAAACAGACAAGCCAGGCAAACCCGACTAGTCGCAACACAAACGACGGTACGGCAGATCAAGGTCATTTCAAGGTGTTTCTGTTGTAGAGGTGGGACTGCTGAGCTGTCACAGAAATGCTACTGATGTCTCCTGAGTCAAATGAATAGTCTCAGAGCTATGTGAGCAATGCTGTGATTTTTCACCGCTTGCCTGAAGAACCTGTTAAACGCTTCCAGAGTACTAATTAAACCCTTAACATGAACCTGCACGTCTCTGTGTTTAGAGCAGCGGCGTTACGAAATAAGAATAAAGACAGAAAATGTAAAATAATTAACAGCAAATAAGAGAAGAGATGAAGAGGCAGAAACTTAATGAATGCAGATGGCTGTAAATGATGCACCAGTGGAGATTATGGCCATAACATGGATTCAACTATACATGCACGGATATACAATAGATTTTTGATGATCCCAATCTATAAAAGGCACTGTGCCATTAAATCGTGCTAAAATTTATCAAATGATACATGCATGACCTCCATACGGGAGTTTTTTGTCCTCAGGTTGGACGTGGTCTGGTTTTAAGAGAGTCCGAATTGAGGGCATCTCCATCACTTCATTTCCGTGACTGAGAAAATGGTAATATTTAGATCAGACTATCTATAGTGGAGGTGAAAGATAAAAACTTGCGTCTGTGTCTGGAATGCTCCATGTGGACAGCTGGCAGATGTGTCTGGGGATCCTCGCCTTCTGCGATCTACTGGTGTGATGAAATGCTGCGTTTCCCACAGAATTAGATTCTATTTGTGGCGTGCAGAAGGAGACCCACCCACAGCTGCTAAAATTATTATTAAATAAATTACTGTTTACATAAGGCGCTCCACTGCAAATATTTTAATTGCCAATTACTTTGCGACAGATAAATGACTGAACGATGCATGCGACTTCTCTGCTTTACATCGTGACAAACAAAACACAACATAAACTCAACTGCTTCACTTTGTATTGAATAACTAGAAAACAAATACCTCTAATGCTGAATGTCTTGGCACCTCATCAGAACAAAGAATTTGGGTCTCTGAAAGTATTCTTTTAGAGCAGAGGTGTCAAAGTCATCTTAGTTCAGGTTCCACATTCAGCCCAATTTGATCTCAAGTGGACCAAACCAGTAAAATCACAGCATAATAACCCATAAATAACCACAACTCCAAATGTTTCCTTTGTTTTAGTGCAAAAAGTACATTCTGAAAATATTCACATTTAAGAACTTTTCACAAAACACTATGAACAACCTGAAATTTCTTAAGAAAAATAAATTAAAATTCAACAATAGTATGCCTCAGTTTATCATTTAGACATTACAACTTCCAGATCACAAAGTGTCTACAAAGGAACACAACATTTACTCACAGATATCTGGAACTGAATGATGTAGTATTTTACTTTCTGACCAAAACGACAAAAGTCAGACAAAAAACAAGACAAAATATTACAAAAATCAGACACAAAATGACAAAAATGAGAAACAAAATGAGACAAACGACACAAAACAAAACAAGAAAGAGGCAAAATTAGACAAAAAAGTTAAAGCGACAAAAACAAGACAAAATGAAAAAAGCGAGACACAAATCGACAACAAAAATATACAAACAACACGAGCGAAACAAAAACAAAACGACAAAAACAAGAAACAAAACAACGAAAACGTGAAACAAACGACAAAAGTCAGACAAAAAAACAACAAAAACAAGATAAAATATTACAAAAATGAGACACAATAACAAAAGAACAATGAGCAATCTAGCATTTCACTTTTTGAGAAGAACAGCTTGTCATGGTCTGGAAATTATTTAAAATTTATAGTTTTACAAGTTTAAAATTTGCAGTTAATGTCGTCTCTAATTTTTACACTTTGCAAAGTCGTCCTGTGGGCCGGATTGGACCCTCTGGAGGGCCAGCTTTGGCCCGCGGGCCGCATGTTTGGGACCCTTGTTTTAGCGTTAAAAAAATAACATTATCTACTTGCACAAGCAGGTGATATTGACTAGCAGCTACTAGCTTCTTTTTTCCACCAAAAAATGTTCAAAGATTATCCAAAAATATTGAAAATGTGGACATCAGAAGTTTCACTGTGAAAATATTTTTTTCTCACATTTTCAAACTTTAAAATGGGTCAATTTTGACCCACAGGACGACATGAGGGTTAATTAAAAAGGAAAAGTTCAAATTGCTTGTGCTGGTAAATTCATGATTGGTTTCAAATTGAAAAACAAAATTAAAAAATAACTTATGATTGAAACATCTTTTCACAGTTGATGAGCCCTCGTATATATTCACAGTGACTCATTTATGTGCACAGAATCACCACATATTTGGGTCCAGAGCATCAAAAGCTTGCCAGGTTGAAACTATTCCTACTTCTTGGTTGTCTAAACATCCCTACTACATTATATCCTGCTGCTACACACCAACTTCTGCCTTTGTTCTTCTCTGGGACCACTTTGGCGACTGCAGTACTGAGTCTGGCCAAAGAGTGGATCACGTCTCCCTGTCAGCTGAACCCACATCTCTTCTAGCTCTCTTTATGGTGGTCTGTGTGGAGCCGTTGGCAGCAGTTCAGCTGGCACAGCCTCGCTCTTGATTAATGGGCTGAGTGTGGGACAGTGAAGTGCTAAACTGTCCTCATGTTAATCAGCCAATTAATGCTGAGCAGAGCCGCATTACCTCTGCCCCGCCAATAATCAGTCCCTCTGCCTGTGAAGATATGGGCTGGATCTGGGAAATTTGACTGCAGGGCAGAGGCGTGCTACATTGGGTGACCGGGCCGCGGAGAGGGATGAGGTTTTTGGGAACAAAAGGAGGATAAAGCTTGAAACAAGAGAAAACAAAGAAAATGCTGAAAGTAGGGGATTATTGATACATGACGCCTTTTCTTCTAACTCATCTGATCAAGGGAGGCTTTGACAGCTTCTGCTTTGCCTCCATAAATAATGTGAGGGTTCTGGTGCACAACTGAAGATAAATGAGTGTTATCCAATTCTGTTCCGCACAGGAGGCCGTCTTGAGCTGCTGGGCCAGGCGCCTGGGGGAATATACGCCTTGGGTTTAGAAGTGATGCCATAGTTCATCTTGCATTCCTTGTGTGTCATACAACATCATTATTTTCATCATTTACAGCGCATTGTGGCCGGGCTACAGTGCCTCCTAGTGTGAAGGAGGACTCGGATTACAAGGCAAACTCTTGTTGGGGAGGCGGTAGAGATGACAGCAAACCTTCAGGGGACCGTCTCTAAGAAAATTATATTTTATTAAAGGGTTTGTTTTAAGTCACAGAAAGAGCAGCTAGCACTTAATAGCTTAGACCAGTGGTCTCCAACTTTTTTTGCACCACGGATCGCTTTCAAGCAAGACTGGTCATCGCGCGCATAACAAATAATCGTGGTTTCCTAAAGTAATAAAATTGCTTTTTATTGCTAAATACGTATTTACTTCTTACTTACTTCTGTCAGCCTCTCACTCTTTTTCAAGAAGCTCTCCAGAGATGGTTTCTATTAATTTTGTCAGAGGTTAGATTGACGGCTTCATTTAATTTTGGGCATGAAAAATGACAAAATCAATTGCGGGAAGCAAGCACAGACGGAAGTGACAGGAAGACAATCTAGTCATTTTTCAAAATAAAATGCCATGTAAATTCCGCAGGAACTAAAATAACCAATAATGCGTTTTTATTATTTGTGTGCAGCCCGGTACCAAATGACCCGCAGCCCAGTGGTTGGAGACTGCTAGCTTCAACCATGACTGCACAATTTGTCACTTTGTTAAAAAAAAAAAGCACCATGTTGGGCTGCACCATATCAGAATTAAATGACAGCGAAATTTTGTTTTTCTGTCACATATATTATGATATGAAAATCACCAGGGGATTAAATTAACTATTCAGAAATGATTGGGTTGATTTTTGAAGGGGAGTGCATCTGAATTTAAAATTAAAAAAACAATTTAAAAAAGGCTAAAAATGTGGCCTAACATTGGAAAAACCCTCAAATTGAGTCTTTTGCTTTGGATGGCTTTCAGATCTGGCTTTGCTCTCATCATACAGAGCTTTGTGGTGCCGATTTAAAAGGTTAAACTAATCAGTTGTGCTACTTTGTGCAGTAGCAACAACTGCAAGATTGTTTCGACACAGTAGCTGTTTTTGGTCGACGTCCCGTCTTATGGAGCTGAAATATTTCCACTCTGATCCGTTTTTTCAGTGTCATGTCTACCTGTGTGTTAAGAAACTCAGTGTCTTGTGCATAAAGCTAAATAAAACATCAGTGTATCCAAGTACCCTTAAATTGGTGTAAATTATGCTCCATGAGACAGATTTCCTGTGTAGATTAGTCATGGAAAGTGAGAACTGCACAAGTTTCCTTTTTGTATGATGTGTTTGAGGTAATGTGTCTTACTTCATACACCGCAACACTGACGCTAAAATTATACATTTTAATCCTCATGTCGTCCTGCAGGTCAAAATTGACCCGGTTTAAGGTTTGAAAATGTGGGGAAAAAAAATATTTTCACAGTGAAACTACTGGTGTCCATTTTCAACATATTTGGGAAATCTTTGAACATTTTTTGGTGGAAAAAAAGAAATATTAAAAATGTTTCTTAAGAACATTAACAAAAGAATCAACCAAAATCCAGCGAAATTCGCTGGATTTTGGTTGATTTTTATGTGAATGTTCTTAAAGAAAATATTAGAAATTTTACTGATACATATGTAATCATTTTAGAAATTTTTAGGATTTTCTGGAAGATTTTTACTCATTTTTTGAAAAATATTTACAAGAATTTTCTTGCCAAATTTGGGGGATTTTTTTAAAATAAAACTTTTAAGGAATTATTGGAATTTTCTTCCTGAAGGGTTTTGCAAATTTTCAGAAATTTGTGGAATTTTTTTGCTGAATTTTTGGATTTTTTTCAGACAAGGAAACTATTTTTTGATGTCCGTAAATGAGAACAACAGGAGGGTTAAAGTCCTACGTCATGCCATTAAGTTAAATTCCATCTTTAGTCCAATTGTAAATATTGTCATCCACCTAAATCTGCACAGGTACATGTGCAGCTCAAAATCTGTGTCTGCAAATGGAAAAACAGGAAAACAAGTGGTGTTTAAAACAAAATATTTGATATGAGGAGAAAATGTACAAAAATAGTCTGGGGCCTGACACCTTTATGAATCAATACTGACACAGTTGTAACTGAATTCATCGCTGCTGGACTTTGGAGGAGCTTTGATTTGTACATGCTTTCCATCAACGAAGACCAAACACAGTAGGAAGCTCTAAATTCTCCAGAAATCCTGCACAGCTCAGGGATATTCATTGTATAAGCAGCTGCTATATCCTGTATGTTTTTCTGTGTTCATCATAAGGAGCGATGTGTCATATTTGTAGTAAGAACAGAGCTGTGTGCACATCTGTAGAAAGCATGAATTAGCCCTGGGAATGTTTTATGAAGTTGAATCTGAAGCTGGACTTGTGGTATTATTCTTGGGGGAAACGGTTTGAGTATCAAATATTTGCAGAAAACTGTTTGGTATCATTGAAAACGGAACTAGACATTAGGCCATGCTGGCTGAGACATTCGTTTTCACTCCACTGTAAACGTATCAACTAGACAAACACAAGGAATTCCTTTGGAAAGCTGGTCAGCCATATCTGTAGTCTCGGCCTGATAAGTTAACATTGCTACTAATGAGGGCATTTCACTCCGGTTCCTGATTACCATTAGCTGTGAACACACTTGGCTGCTTTCTATTCAGTCTGACATACTGTGGGAAAACATATCGGTGAATGTTGAATACATGGAGCTGGGCTGTGTGTGTGTGTGTGGTCACTTGTTTAAAAAGAAATAAACAGTCCTTTCCGCCATCAGTGGGCATTTTGCAAATAACTGTGAGGGTGTGACTGACATGACATGCAGTTTGACAGCCTCTCAACAGTTTGGGCGCAGTTGAAAAAGAGGCATGTGCATGACCATGTGTACGTTTGAGAGAATGTCAGTGTTTAGATTTTTCTCAGCCGCAGTTGTGGCTGACCACAACGAGACTGGAACGGGTGTGAATTTGTGTGTGTCAGCTTCAATACGGCTCCTGAAGATCTGCGAGAAAATGCACTCTTGGAAATTAGATGCGATAAGGAAAAGACGCAGATGAAGGCTCTCACTGTTCTCTCAAACATGACAGCAGCCATCAGCACCTCTGGCAGATTTGTATTTGCGGCAGTGACCCATGGTGAAACCCAGGCCTTCATCTGGACGGGCTCATTCAACAAGCCTTTCAAATCAAAATGATGAGGACCTCAGAAGAAGACACAGTGAGGTCTAGTTCTCTGTGTGCAGCCTGTATATTCTCTACTCACCCATAACAGAGCCTTTTAAGGACATTCAATTTCAATTCTGGATGAAGGTCAAGTAGTTTTTAATGAAACAAGTCAACTTGGCACAAAAAAAAGGTCTTTCAGTGACCTCGAGTATTAGGAATACGACTAGATGACGGCATTTGTGATCGCCAGTGTTTACAACCACTAAATCCAACAAGAGGTTGATTTATATTATGAATTACTCATGACTTTAGACAAGACAACAGGTCTTTTGGTTTACCAAACAATCCATCTGATTCCACCATCTATGACGTACAACTGCTTTATACTTTTGTTGTTGCTGGTGAACTAACATAAAACTTGATTATTCTGTTTGTGTGGTTTGGTTCTTGTTATGTTTTATCTCTATCTTGTGGTGACCACATGTTGGAACTTGAGTCAGAACTGTCTTATTTTTCTGCAAGGTAAGGTTGTTTTTAGATAAACACAAACATAAGTCTCACGTTGTTCAATCAGCATCTTTAATCTCGTTCCCTTTATTCCCCACTGGCCTGTTTTGGTGAGATGATTTGTGATAACACGTGGAACTCAAGATGGTATGTTCAGGAACAAGACAGTGAAGCAACTGGAAATATTACAGTATTCATTTCTATACTGTAATATGCTTGCAAAGAAGTGTTTAATTTAAATTTGTATGTTCTGCTGTTCAGAATCACATCCTATAGAGCTTCACAGCCACCTGCTTGACCCAAACAGAAAAATACAAATAGAGAGCTTACTATTAATCAACCAGCTGTCACAATCCTTATTAAAAACAAAGAAGAAATTGTAGATTTTTGGTTTACACTAAATACCCACAGTGCTACCCCAGCTGTTTTTAGTTTGACATTATTTAGTGACAGAAAACAAAATAAGGAACAATGTTTATCGGGAGGCAGAACATTTGCAGATGCAACTAACGCAAGGGAGCAGACAGTAAACGATAGAAAAAAGCAGCACGACTAAATTATTTATCCATGAGTGACAATCTTGTTTGCTGCAGCAAATAGGAGGAGACTGTGTAAACAGGCTAACAAAGTCGCTGTCAGAGTCTGTCGTCCTCCAGCACCAGAGCGTCGCCCCCGAGACCCATCCCTTCCCTCTGCCATATTCTAGGTGTCTCCTCACCTCTCCCGCTGTCCCCTAAAGGGGACGGCAACCAGTTAGCATCTCGATGGGTTCTAGAAGTGAGCTGTCAACTCTCTGTCCCGTGAAAGGAACACAGATTGTTCCTGTCAGGATGTGGCGTAACACAGCTTCCCAGTGTGCATGAGAGCCGGCACAGTTTCTCAAGAAGTCACAGTGATGGTTAGACACTGAAGAATGATGCAAAAATGTCCTTTTACAGGTGTGCTTGCTTAAAACAAAGAATTCTGTGGGCTCGGGAATATTGATGTCTGAAAGTTAAAGGAGATAATGTAGGGACAAAGTGCAAAAGAATGAAAACAGCTAATGATACATGAACAGTTATAATACTAATCTGAATCTGTATATTGATTCATTGCTCTGAACACGTGAGTCTCTGTTGGAACAGGCCTGGGAGATAAAACAACCACAATATGTTGAGGAAGTAGACCATTTAACAAACAGTAAGAAGACACTTGATTAGTGGAAACTTCAATATTTCAAATGCAAACTGCCTCCTCGTCCTGTGTCACCGTTCCCGTGGGTTCTGTGAAAGTTTCCAAGAGTCCACTATCAACTGTATGATTCAAAATAAACATTTTTTTCATTCGGGCTAAGTTTTTTTTTTTTTTTTTTTTTTTTTAAAAGGCAATATTGACTGAAATAAATGTTATTGTGATAGACCAGTCGACTGTTTCATCTAACCCTAACCTGGAGGTTGCTATTTCCATATTAACTGTATAGAAAACACACAGAAGCAACAACCACAAATCAACCTTTAATTCTCTCCAGGTCCAGTGAGCAACAATGAACAAGAAGCGATGCTCACTTTGCAATTTAATGAAATAAGCATGATAACTGTACATTTGAATCCCAGTAAATTAAGGGAGAATACTGGTAATAGAATGACAGGTATCAATGTCGATAAGCACCATTCACTGTAATGCTCTTTATGTTTTATGTAAAGCACTTTGAATTGTCTTGGACATGAAGGGGGCTATACAAACAAACTTGCCTTGTATCAATACTAGTATTGACAAAATCCTAATAACTATCACTACTATTAAGAAGGAAAGCAAATTCTAAGTAGCGTCGTTGCTGGCAAAAATTGGAACCACACTAAGACCATGTCTTTTCCATAAGCATTTAGTACAAAAAAATCATATACAGGAAAAGACCTGCAGGCTGGAGAAGGAGCCAAAGTACAGAACACCACCACCCAGTACACATACCACCAGTCCACAAACAGTAGGAATGTTCAATGTCACAGGTCCAGGTGAAAAAAACACTAAGATGTTCCAAGTAATACACACATGTATAGGTATAACAACTTCATGGAAGCAATCTCAGAAATGATTACAGTTGTGTGGGTGCAAAATGAATGGGAACACAGCAGTGTCCTTCTAGCTGAATAAGTGACTGTATGGTGACATGAAAGGTGTTCAGAGTAAAACAGCTTTTACTCTGAAAAAGGCTTTTTTTTTCATGCATTCACGGCTGTTGTGGTGGAGGCATGTAGGCAAGCAGATAATACCACAGAGGATGAGTGCAGCTTGAGTCTCCACTGAATGCAGTCTGAACGATCAAACAAGGTCTCTTATGACACGACCAGAAATGTCCATGAGCAAAATATAAAAAAAAATAACAAAATGCAGCTGACCTTTGGCCACTAATTTGGATGAGAGAAGCCCATTCAAAGCAGAGTAATATACTCAGTCCCTCCTGGATTTCGTGGACATTTTTCGAGATTGTTGCGGCCGAAAATGCCTGAATTTGCGGTAGCTTTACTAAAAAAATTGCAATGTAAGTTGCGATGTTTCAGCCATTCTCCTGATATGTTTCGTGGTAGAAAAGTGTTCATCGATCGATGATTTTTTTTTTTTTTGTATTCCACCATAATATTGCACGGGTGTAAAACTGTTTACTTCCACTTTGGTGAAGAACATCAGGAAAATTAACTGTTTTGCACAGTCTTCAGCAGTAATTTTTGATGGTAAATGAGAGACATTAGAATGGGACATGTCTGCATCTTCAAACCAAAAACAAGGAACAAGGAAGTGAATTCGGTGACATACGTACATTACGTTTGCGCCGGGGACTGCTGTGATTGGTGGAACTTACGGGAGGCGGGCCAAAATTGCGGAAAAGCTGCGATGATCGGACAAAATTGCGAGGTCACGCAGAATTCACGGAGATTGGTTAAATTCGCGTGAATTGGCGCGATCGCAACATTGCAAATTCCTGGAGGGAGTGTATACTGTAGTTACACTTGAACCAGATATACGTAGGTTTGTTAGTGGGATGACAGCGCAGTCATCTATGATCCGGTTTACAGGTGAGCTACAGCAAACAGTTATTAGGAGGCATGGAGGGGTAAAATAATGCTATGGTGCAAACACTAACAATAACAAGCACAACCTTTGAGATAACCAAGTGGGGTTAGCTACAAAGCGAAAAGCTTCACCTCATGTGAGGTGTGGAAAGAGGTAAGTGCAGATGAAGGCGTCAGAGCCTGAGCAAATATGTATGTACGTGCAGCACACACCCAGAGACACACACTTTGAACTGTCCAGCAAACGGTAATCAACACTCAAGACATGACAGAGTCTGACAGACTGCCGTGTCATCATACACCTGAAGATCCTTTCAACTAGCCGTGGTGTCTGCAGTAAAGAAGGCTCAGACGGCGGTACACGCCCAACAAAGAAGTATGGCTTCCTCAGGTGAGAGAATAATGATTGGTGGAGGATGAACAGGTGAAAAATCATGTGGACAGAACACGAGCAATGTGATATCCAAGCAGAAGGAATAAAAAAATCTGACTTTTACAGGGCTGCAACCGCATATAAAAGGCAGTCTGTATTTTATGGCACTGGAAAACTGCCTGGTGATATTTATTAAAAGGCTATTTGTGAAACACACAAAAATGAACTCTGGGAAATTCCAACAAAAACCTTTAACAACTGAAGAAGCGAAAAATGCATCAAATATTTTCATGCTGAGGAACAGCGCCCAGTGAAAATAGACGCAGAAGCCTTTTTATAGCATCATTTCAGATGCTTTCAATGCTTAGACAGATGAGATTGTATGGAAGTTTTAGACATTTCAATTAAAACAGGCATACTGAGAATGTATTCCACTGGATTTACTAAAGCTCACCTTTAATACCATCAGCAGATTTGTGCATGTCTATGAAGAGAATGTTGCAAGAGAATGAGGATGAATTCTGCATTATGCTCAAAATAAAACTGGCAGGAGACATAAGTGTGTTTAGTGAAGAGAAACGCAAACAAGACTTAGCTGTCTGAAATGTCAACGTTCCCCAGCCCTTACATTATAACAGTCTTAGCATGGGTACAAGTGTCACCACAATATGGCCCTCAAGGATGTTTCTAAATGAGACTATTATGAGCAAAACTAAAAGGCCGTCCACGGTCGCTCTTTTTCGTATGCTAAATATCAGATGTGGCATTTTTCAGCTGTTCAGGATACGCTTTGTGATTACAAAATGAAGGCCCGAGGACTTAAAATTCACAAAATACACTCTGAATAATAGTCACTGGAGACCAGGCAAATGACCTTTTTAAATTTCAAATAAATATGTGCAGAAGCGGAGAGCACAGAAATGATTACTGAAACTACAAAGTAGCAGGAAATGACAGCTATTCTAAATCTGGGGTGCCTGGTAATAATGTGATGTCTTTATAGAGCTCAGCTGATACGAAAGCACCGCACAAGGAGGGAAAAGGATCTTTGAAGACTTTTCTTTTATAGACGAGGTGCAATAACCTAAAAGCTAGTGTATGAAGATAGTGTATGAACCTATAGAGACAGAGAAAGGAAAGTTGTAACAGATAAACAACAAAAACTGTGATATCCTACTAAGCATTCAAGCAGAACTGTTAAAAACTATTCAATGCAACTCTGAAGCTTATCAGCCAAGTGTGTGAAACTATGCTGCAGACTAGATTATCTACCAACAGTGTGAAGCAGGACAGGTGTATATGAATGTGATCCATCTAAAAGCTGCTCAATATTCACTTTCCACACCAATCTGCACAACCTGAGCAGCTACGTTTAACCCAAGATTAAAGATAATGTGTGCCTCTTTCAGAAAAGTGGAAAGCTAAATTAATTATGTGCCACAAAAACATGTTCCTTGTCAGTTTTTAAAAACATTCTAATAAAAAAAAATCATCAAGCTGTACACACTGTAAATCCCTATGAGAATGTAAGACACGCCCAAAGCTTGGGGAAAAACACCGTCCATGTCGGTAACCATTTTGTTTTCCAGCAGCGATGCCCTTGCCCTAGAAGCTTCTCGGTGTGAATGAAATTAGCATGCGGTGTTGGCTCACGGGCACGCCAATAACAGGGCTGCTTTTGTTAATTATCCATGGATCTCAGCATTACAAAGAGTGTTCCTACTTGCCTTTGGCTAAGTTATGTTCAAAAAGAGAGGGCAAACTTGAGTTTCATAGAAAAAAAAAACTGTAAAAATACATAAATGAGATGTCTTAAGAAAGCAGATGCTCAAAATAGGTGTTTTTCTGAAGCATTACTTTAAAAAAAAGGCATTCTTAGATTTGAAACGACAAACATTCACACATATGTTTGTCAGGATTCCTATTGTGAAGCAAGGTTTTTTCTTTTATTTATCTCTCTCTTTGGCATGAATGAGACCAAAAGCTTGTAAAGAGCACAGATACCACTGAGCTGAAAAACCGTCTTTGTGTCCACATGTACAATTATCCCTCCAGCAACTAGTTAAAGGCAGAGCAAAAAAATAAAAAAAATCACAAAGCTGAATAACTATTATACTTCAGCTCAACTAAAAACAGCAGGTCATTCAATGAAATTTGTCATTTACTTTTTTCTGTGGAGGACTTAAATGCAATACAGTACCACACATCACAACACAGCGAGCACTCATCTGACTAACATTAGCATCACAAAAGACGTTCCGCATCATTGCACAGCCATTGCTTTTTCTGTCATAATACTTTCACTTTCTTCATGTCATAATGCAGAATTTTGAGCAGCTCAACTTAACAGAAAACATTTGGGCTGAGGCTTGTCAGTGACATTACATCTACTAAATAGGCATGCAAACTTCTGTCTCCATTACAGCAACAATGCAAAGGGTTGGTGACAAGCAGAGAGGGACGCTTTTTAAATGAGTGCATTTTTGGCAACCCATTATCACTGTCCATAATCTGCTTTAGTGAGATTCCAGAAAACAGTTTGTCCTCTAGATATGCAGAGGCCTCTACACCAACTGCCTTCACCCACTGATACGTCCACCATGTTTGTTGAGGGTCCGAATGAAACTAAAAAGAAGACACCAACAGCACCAATATCATAAACACAGGAGAGGTAGCTAAGGCAGTCGCTCAAAGAAATACTGAGAGAAATTTATGGTCAAAACCTGTCAGATTCTACTTCTTCTACTGCTGCCATAAACAGTAATAGTAACAGGGGAATTAAATACATCATATGGAGTGTCCCTGGTTGGTGCAAAAACATTTACTCAGCTTGTATGGGGTCAGCCTTTGCCAAAAGCGACTGAAAGTATGCGTGTGTGAGCGGCGTAGAGACGGTTTCCCTCCTCTCTGACTCATGTCTCAGTGGTGTCTGCATCTCGCCTTGTTGGTCAATGAAGCCCATAATCATGGTGTTTTGTCAAAACCAAAGGCCTATCAGGGCGGTGGAGAGGAGGCGCTCCACCTGCCCATCTGTCAGTCACGTTCAGCCCCTTCGGGTGAAGTCAGCTCTACTGTGGTGAGGTGTGTTTGCACCAACAAGCTGTGGCAAGGAAAGCTCAGATGCGAGTATCAGTGCGTCACTCCAGTGTGATCTTGACAAAAGATGACAGTGTGTTGCTGACAACTTCAGTAAGAGTCATTGTTTTGATCTTGTACTTCCTCCTTTGAAGTAAGAAAACAGTATTTATCACCCTGTATGTATTTGATGAGCCTTACACTTAGCATACTTGAAGCAACAAGAACATGAGTTGATAAACAAAAATTAATACATACACTACCATTCAAAAGTTTGGGGTCATACAGGCAATTTCATGTTTTCCCTGAAAGCTCACACTACTGCTAACATAACTGCACAAGGGTTTTCTAATCAATGAGCCTTTCAACACCATTAGCTAACACAATGTAGCATTAGAACACAGGAGTGATGGTTGCTGGAAATGTTCCTCTGTACCTCTATGGAGATATTCCATTAAAAATCAGCTGTTTCCAGCTACAAGTCATTTACCACATTAACAATGTCTAGACTGGATTTGTCATTCATTTAATGTCATCTTCATTTTAAAAAAAAAATGCCTTTATTTAAAAAATGAGGACATTTCTAAGTGACCCCAAACTTTTGAACGGTAGAGTGGATTGATACAATATATAGTGTATGAGTTGTGTTACTAAACTACAGTGGAAAAAGATCCAAAAATTAAACAATATGAACTCTTGAGCACCTGTTTTTCACTTTTATGCTAGTTAGGTTGTGTCCCTAACAGGGGTATAGTGTAACTCAGGGTGGGCGTCTCAGTAATTTTCTTAAATTAAAAATAAAAACAGAACAACTATACCTTTTTAGACATATCTCTGATTACCAGATCATTTAATAACACCAAGTGGAGATTAATGTCAGGACGATACAGCTACCAGTTTAAAAAAAGTGAACTTGAAATATTACTGTTGTTATACCTTAAGAGTTTCCCTTTCAAAAGGTAACAACATTTGGTGTTCATGGTATGAATATTTAAGCCTTTAAATGACATGTTTTGGCTCAGAGGGTTATAACCCCGTGTCATTTGATGCAGATAAGACCGTTGAACTGAAGAGAAGTTGCAGAAAACCGATACTGAGAAAGACTTTGCTTTAGCTGTTTCCAATACTTCTCTAAATTCACTCAGTTGGATTCATTAACTTTTATTAGCCGGGTTATACTGACTGCAAGTGGCGAGCTGGTATTTTACGGATTCAGTAGGAAAGAGGCGCTGCTGAAAATTAACACCTTCGAAGTAATTCATCAGAATGCGGCGGTTGCCTGCCAACATGCTTTTGTAAATTACTCTCTTGCATCTACTTCAGTAAGTTTGTGTGCCTATTTAAACTTTTAATATCCCTACTGTAATTGAAATGTGTAAAATGTAAATGGATCGTTTTAGCAGCTACATCATAGTAGCTTCAGCCTTCAACTGGATTAAACTTTAATTTCAGAACCAGGATTTAAACAGCTTCTTAGCCACACATTCAGTTAAAGTCATGAAAATATTGTATTAAAGTGTCATTTAACTACAACACTGAGGACAAATTCTATGATAAACCCTCAACATACAAACAAAATAAACCATTACAACATTATTAGACACCAGAATATTATCGGTATCATAGCATCCAGGCCGAACAAACACTTTGCCAGGCAACACTATTTGTTCTAGCTTCCTCTTAGGCGTTGTCCTCTGGGCATATAAAAGGTGGATTTACCCTTCATGACTCTATCAGAGGATCGCATCTGTCTCCCATCTGAAGCTACAAGGGATCCATTTGTACAGTTTGAAATGGGCTGGCACCCCACAGCTGATAAAGACAAAAGGCTTTAAAGAAATTAACTATTAAACAGGCCTGTCTAGTTAAATATTCATTTTAATCCGGCACTGAAAGAGAGATGGCCATCGTGTCCTTTTTGTTCTGTCTTGCTAGGCGATTAAAAAGGAATTTCCATACCTTCTCCCAGGCTGAATTAACAGCTTGGTGGAGACCATGAAAACAAAAAGCGTACAACTATTAATGGCAAAGGTCAGCTTTCTCTTTTGTTTTAACTAAGCTGGTGGGAAACAAGATCTTAAGAACAGCATCTGCAGTCAGTAAGGAAATCTCCTTTGTTAAGTCAACCAGTTGGCAAAAACCCTCATGTGTTTGACCTTTAACTCCATGAAAGCGCTCCATAAAATGTTAAAAACATAATAATTTGACAGACGAACCACTTGAACATTCAGTAAATACTATACTTACAGCAAAAGTAATATATACAGTAGTTTGAAATTTCACTGTACTGTTAAATATCTATATAAAAATGATATTTTTTTATACCATTTGCATATAAATGGCGTAAAATCGAAGTCACCCTCTACTTTTAAAGCATTTAATCTCCAACTTAAGGGCCTAAAGCAGCAAAAGCATGACTTTAATTACTTTTAACACACTTGGACATCTATGTAAAATGTTATGTAATTTTTACATCATTTGCACATAAATTGCATGAAATAAAAGCTAAAGCTAGTGTCATTACTGTGTTTGATCTCACTTTCAAAAGACTAAGGAGCAAAAAAAATCGTCATTTTCCCTCAACTATTAATGTGCTTTTGAAGGCCGCTGTATGTATAATATAGGGGGTATTGTGAACATATCCGCTGCAGTTCAACACATGAACCCTGGTAAGTTAACAATGGAGGGTAATTTGAAAACAGAATGAAAATAAACGGCATGAAAGGATCGTCATGCTACGAGGTATTCCACATTTGAAACCATATCTTCTGTTGATACCTCTCTGCAAGGCACAAATCCGGTGGTGCAAGGGTTTTATTGTCTTTGAAGAGTGGAATGGTTGGTGGGATTTTAGCGGCTATGAGGTCTTGTTACAACTAATGATCCTCTCAAGAGGTACCATGTTTTGCGAGGTGCCCTATCCTGGAAAATTATGGCGGCAGCCTTGACTGTTGGGGCCCAGAAATGCAACGCCAACCCAGCCTGACGTAGACCAATACCACCTACCAGGCTGCTCATGTGCCACTATCTACTACACCTAAAGCACATCTAAAGCAGTAAATAAATAAAATCTGTTCAGTAAAATTATCATAATCAACCATCTTAGCAGGAAGTGTATTAAATCATTAAAAGTATAGGCAACGGCTACTGGTAATTGTAATGGTCCCGTAGATGTGAATTTTGATGAATCATTACTTTGCCTGAGCAAAATTAATTCAAGTTATATAATGCATATAACAACAGTTCAGGATTACACAACCCCATCAAAACGCTCACTTTGCTTTGGCTGTGACGAGGCTCGATAAATTAAAATTACTCACTGCAAAAACTCAAAATCTTACCAAATCCATTTGTCTTATTTTTAGTCAAAATGTCTCATCCCACTTGATTTAAGATAAATTCACTTAACAAGAGACATTTCAGCAGATGGAGGGACTTGTTTTAAGACAATGCATCTTAAATATCTTGTTAAGTCAAACAATCTTGAAATGATCTTGTTTTGAGTTGAATTTTACAAGAAACAAGGTTCATTTTATTTTTCATACATTTTTCAAACTGAGATGTTATTTGTAGAAGCTACACAATCTTGATTTAACAAATAAACTTCACTTGATTCAAGTAACTGCATTTTATTGGAAAATCACCAATTAGTTCATATTGTCAAGTTTGCTAACGTGTTGCTGCAAATTCAAAAATAAATAGTTGATTTCAATACTAGACTTGTTTACATGGTGTAGAGTTATTTATAAATGAGGGAGGAAGAACCATGGTCATATTTACAACTAATGTATTTTCAACCAACTGTATGCAGACAGATATATGAAAATGATTAAATCACACTTTTTAATCTGGTTTCAAGGACAAGCTGGTCTTAGATCTAGAGTCATGTCACTGTTATACAAGCTGAAATAATTAAAATACATCTTACATTTTGTACTCAACATGAATGTTTAAAAAGCAAATGTCTACTTTTGAGTTAAAACCAGCTGCTTTTGGACATAGCTGGCTGACCCTAAAACGCAACAAATGCTGTCAAACACGACTAAATATTTGGATTTCTAGCTAACAGTGAGAAGACATATCTGAAAATGCTTCAATTAATCTTTGTAATCTTATTTTAAATGCATGATCTTAAATCTAGAGAAGTGCTGCTATAATACAACTCAAAATAAGTTTAATACATCTCAAATTAGGAGGTTACATAAAGCAAAAATCTATTTATTTCCAGAAATCTGACCAAGCCATTTTTCACTTGTTCTATTGGCAGATTTTTTCATTTATTTCAAGGTTAAAGTTCCTTGAAATAAGTTTTTTTCTTGTTTTGAGAGGGGCATTTTTTCCAGTGTATTCATAAAAATGCAGAGAAATATAAGGAGCAAGAGTTTCCAATAAGGGCCTTATTAGTGACTCAGTATAGTTGATTGGCTAATAATTGGTTGGCATTTGCACAAATTCACATTATGGATTTTCAACTGGTTGGTTGGCTTCCTTTAGATTGCTATGAATTTGTCTGATTATTTGTAGTACAGAAAATAATGGCGACTATTTACAGAATGGGGTGCAATTCCTACAAAATGCCTCTAATATGGATTGTAACTGAAGCTAGAAGTCAGCATTTAGAGTTAGCCCACAAGTCAAATATTCATTTCTAATTCAGTCCAGATCCAACATAAAACTGCGTCACAGAGCTAATGTAATCCAAACATCTTCCTAAAGTGTGATTCAAAGACTTAAACCAAGATCAGCTTGTAAATTTGTATCGGTGCAGTTTCAAAACCCAGATTCACGAATTACACGCCTCAAGGGGGGATTCGTGTACAATAACGTGTGGGAATTTCCAGGCTTGATTCAACTCGCATTACAGGTGACGGCACACATGTGATGGGCAAATGTTTTGATAAATATGATTTAAAAGATGACTGCTATTTCAAACAAAATACAGATGGTAGTCAGAGATTAAGATCTCAACCATGAAAACAAGCTGCTATTGTAATAACATGAGCTTGAAATAGAAGACTGAGGTGCTTTACAGTGTTTCTACAGTTAAAACCATGAGCTTGTGCTAGATATAGAAGGTTTGTATATCTCTGTTAACCCTCGTGTCGTCCTGCAGGTCAAAATTGACCCGTTTTAAAGTTTGAAAATGTGGGAAAAAAATAATATTTTCACAGTGAAACTTCTGATGTCCACATTTTCAATATTTTTGGGAAATCTTTGAACATTTTTTGTGGAAAAAAAGAAATGTTAAAAATGTTTCTTAAGACCATTCACAAAAAAATCAACCAAAATCCAGCAAATTTCACTGGATTTTGGTTGATTTTTATGTGAATGTTCTTAAAGAAAATATTAGAAGTTTTACTGATATATATGGAATCACTTTAGATATTTTTAGGATTTTTTTGAAAGATTTTTACTCATTTTTTGAAAATATTTGCAAGAATTTTCGTACCAAATTTGGGGGATTTTTTTAAAAATAAAACTTATGAGGGAAACTTTTAAGGAATTACTGGAATTTTCTTCCTGATGGTTTTACAAATTTTCAGAAATTTGGGGAATTTTTTTGCTGAATTTTTGGATTTTTTCAGACAAGGAAACAATATTTTTTGGTGCCCATAAATGAGGACAACAGGAGGGTTAATGTATATATTATGCACATTAACAGAGATTCAAAGAGTTGACCGTCAAAAAAAAAAAAAAAAAAAAGCTGCTACGGTTATATGACAGGTAAAACTAAACAACTTTTTTATTTATTCTATGTATAGCATCTTTTTAAAAAGTAAAAAAAAAAACATAATATCATATGCTGGTAATACATGACTGTCTGCATAACCTGTGCCCATGTTCAGTCATGTACCCACATACTCTAAGGACCAGGGTTAGGGAAGGGAAGCATGCAGAAGGGTAAATAATGCATGCCTGCACAGGACAAGGGAGAAGGGCGTAGCTTGCAGTGGTAGGAGTGGCTGGGCTGGGGGCTTGTGGGGGCTCACTAGAGCGTGCCAGCCTCAGACAGCTCACCACAGACACAGACACAAAAGGAGACCAGGTCACGAAAGCAGAAATGACACTAGTCAACCACAAAACAAGCCAGCTTGAATTATCATCAAAACAAACACGCACGCCGACATGGGGAGACTTGCACTACAGATCCCGTCCCAAATAGCTGAGCGGGACTCTTCTGGCAGTAAAAGGCCATATCAGGTCTTATTTACACTGCTGGGGACCTCAGACCTCCCTCCGGGTCTTTCAGGCTCCAGCCTCAAACTCTCATCTGACCCAATTATCCAATTAGCTGAAGTAGTGGCCAGACTAGAAGGTGATGATGGCTGGAACACCTGCAGAGGCCGAGCCTGCTGTGGGGCCCAGGAGTGCTGAAGTCTGAGGCGAGCAGCATTTTCCAACTAATGTTAGCTGGGATTCAAACTCACAGAACCTCAGTTGTCAAATCTTTGGTGAGACTTTGAACAGGCTGAGTCATTTCTCTCAGAGTAAGTTCTCTAGAAAGGTGAGAGGCTCTACAAAGGCTTTAGTGACAATCAAGCTGTGCAACAAAAAACAACACACTAAAAAGTTCTTGCTTAAGAGCCCAGAGAAAACTACTTGAACTGAAAGTTTAAATAATTACATCCCTTTGTTGTTGGACCTGACTGTTCTCTCTGACTGTAAGAACAACATGACAGCATTAAGCCTCCTGACTGTGGCAAGAAACTCAAGACGGTGACATGCCTTTGTTACGTGACTCCGAGTGCTTACACCCTTCCGTCAGTTTCCTAAATAGAGTAACGTTTTAAAAAGAAACCACAACATTTCTGTTTGGCCTGCAGGCACTTCCCAATGGGACAAAGAGCAGCCTTGGGTTTTGACAGCTCCGCTGAAGGTCTGACTGCCACTTCCAAGAGCCAAAGCATTTTTTTCTCCCTGAAAGCATTTTCCTCCTTTCCTCAAGGTAATTCGACAGTTGTGTGGTCACATACACTCACACACTCCTCGGCTTCTTTAGATGCTGAACATTAAGGGATTAGGGTGGAGCAGCAGAATCCATAGGAAGTGATGTTCACAAGGGTCTTCCTCTGCTTTGATTTGTTTTCGAGCTTTTGTTTGATTTTTCATATAAAAAGACTTTAGCTTTGATCACAACTAATCACACTAATGGCAAAGCACCAGTAGTTTTCAGATGAAAAGCGGTAAAAAGGAAAAATCCCTGGCAGCAGATCTGAAGGGAGGATGTTTCTCTGTTTCATTCCATCTTTTCTTTTTGGGATTATGGAAAAAAATGGATGGACAAAGCGCTGAGATCAACAGCACACAGGTGAGGGTGTGTCTGATTTTTTAAAAAAGAGCCAAACTACACTCCTGAGTGTATTTAGTCTGTTGCAGAGATGTGGATAGCACCACCACAGTGACTGAGCAACAGCCAATTATGTGTCACACATGACATCCTGAGTGCTTCTGTGTGTATAATTACTTGGAGGAAAATGACATTCTTCTCCAAACAAAGTAACAACTACTGCTGCGTTGTACGTAGAACGGCACATATTTGTCATACTAGACAAACCAGCCCACTACAAACAAGTGTACTTTCCCAACAATGTTTCTCCCTTTAAGGTTTCCTCTTGAATTACTTTGTCTACTTCAAAGTCGACTTCACTCCAAGACAGGTGGCTAATTTGTCAGAAACAATAATCTCATCTCCAACTCTTTCTAATTAGGACCATGATGACATGCAAAATGTGCCCACAGAGAAGAAGGGATCAGAGAACAGAGTGGATCTGACTTGTGTGAAGGATCAGGCTCACATACCAGCTACTAGCCACAAGAAAGGATCCCTTGGCCTCAAACAGAGTAAGCACTGATGAATTTCAGGCTAAGATACACATGGCCATTTGTGAAAACACAGAGAAATGTTGAAGTAATATTCTACCAGGATCTCTTTACAGTTCACTGTATATTTATGCGCAGAAACCATGTGAAGCATTCCCAAAATACCATGCCTTCTACCAGAGGACACTTTTACCCACATGTATAAGGCAAAAACAGTCTTTCAGACATTAAAATTTACAGATATTAAATGTTTTCATGACTTCATACGGATGTTTTATGATGTTTTATTAGAGCTTAAAAAGGGACACAGACACAGCCAAAGTTTTGGAATTCTACCACAATCCTGCAGTCATTTTTAACTTTCAAGCTTTAAAAACCCTGCTTTTTAAAAAATTTGACTTGAACAAAATACCTGCAAAGTGCTTAAACTCATCCAAAACTTCCATGACAATAATTGAGGATAAGTATTTTCTGTACATCTTTGCACGCACTTATTTAATTTGGAAATACAATTTAAGCATCGCTCTGAACTTTTGAATATTTCGCCCTCAATGTTATGAAACTAGACCTGAAGCGGCAGAGAAAGCAAGAGGCTCTGAAAGGCAAATAGCATTGTTTTAATGAAACATGAAGCTGTGTTGTATCCTAACCTCAGGCTGAGTTAGTGGAGAAAATGAAGACTGACAGGAATGATGTGAGGGTGGGCCTGGAGTTAGGGACACCCACGGTACAAACAGGGCCTGCCGCCTCTTACATCACTCAACGCTCTGAACGTCTTGGAGCTCGACTCTCAGCTCAACTACTCTGCATGGGAATAGGGGGACATTTTTCAAATACCTGAGGGATATTTACACACCTGCTCAGTGTGTGGTAGAGGTGTGCAGCTCTGTTTCAGGCCGCTACGGAGACAATATAATTTTCAACTGACGTGACTGAAGCCTGACCACAGAGTCAGAACTGTCCAAACATAACTAAAGATGTAACACCTGTAGCTAAATGACAGCACACACGCAAGATCATCAGTGTTGTTTCACATCTTTTTGGGCTTCATGGAGGAGTTTGCTATTAGAAAACAATTAATGACAGCAACTGTAATGTAGCTGTTGATGGTAGGTTCAGGCAAGGGGATTGGGGCGCCTCAAGGGCATGAACCTGCAGTGTAATCAAGGCCTTCGCCAAATTACAGACCAAAGACACCACAAAGCATAGTTCAATCCAGGGCTGAGGGAGAGGTCACCCATTATACTAATATTCCTAAGTCACGGAGCAAATTCCAATGTACAACATCAACACTAGACAGTAAAGGGAGGCTCTGCTTATTGGAGGCATTTTAAGCGTCTGAGCACACTAACTGTCCTTTGTTTACGGCTTCAAAAAAACCTTTCAGCATTACAGTCAGCTCAATGCATTTTTAAGATGCGTAGCAAATGAGGAATGTGGAGTGGGTAAAAAAAAAAAAAAAAAAAAAAAAAAAAAAAAAAAAAGGGGGGGGGGGGGGGGGCTTTTTCAGCATTCTGTGGAACATAATCAACCCCAAGAAGAAAACTGTGGCTGTGGGAGTCTGTCAACAAGCAAGTTCATGTTTGTATAACATGTCAAGAAAAAAACGACATCACGTGTTATTGGGCCAACAAATATCTTGCCAACTCAGAAACAAGTCCCTCTCTTCCCAAAAGGAAATTGGTACTTAGTCAATAAAAAGACCAGAAACATCTGTGATGTTTACTGCCATTCAAGAAACAGTTATGTGTTTAATATTCTTTTGCTTTCAGTAAATTAGCTGTGGTTATTCATTAGTTGCACAGAGTTACCATTATAATCCTGGAGTAGCCTTGCTGATTCTTATAATATTCCATTTGTTGACAGTTTGACTGCACTAAATACTTTAAATCACACAACAGTACCAGTCAAAAGTTTGGACACACCTTCTCATTCAGTGCTTTTTATTTATTTGTATTATTTTCTATATTGAATTGTTGTTTTATTGTAAGACTAAAGGGCATATAAACTGTTGTTTGTGTTTGTTTGTTTACAATATTATTGTGTGATTATGTTGAATAGACTGATAGTGGGTCACCTGCATATGGGCGGGGATAATCAAGTGAATATATTCACCTGTCTTGACTTTTTCATTGTTTGAGAGGGAGTAAGATGGGTCGCCGTTTTTTTTATTGACTGCTATTTTTCTTCGATTGCCTTGATTACTTACATTATGACTTTGTGTACGTAATCATGAATTGATTATCTTTTTCTTTAACAAAAGGTTAATTTATTTGTTGCAAATCTCAGTGTATTCTTCTGCTAGCGTGTCAGACAAACAGCCCCAGCCTCTCAGCGACTCTTGTTCATTTAGGTAGCTACAGTAGATTAATACTGAAGATTAACACTTTCTTGTTTGCAACATAATTCCATTTGTATTGTTTTATAGTTTTGATGTCTTCAGTATTAATCTACAATGTAGAAAATTATTAAATAAAAACCACTGAATGAGAAGGTGTGTTCAAACTTTTGACTGGTAATGTACATTGAGTTTTATCATGTAAAAGGCGAGCTGTGATTGGGCCGACATGTGGTGTGCAAAAACTCACCTACAAAACACACATTCATACATACAGAGATATACATGTTTAGCTTTGTCTGGCCACCGTTTGACAGTAAACTAACCTGGTTAATTGAATTGGCGGTGCAGGAGGCGAGGCCTGTTCCAAGCAACGACACGGAAAACATGATGGGATCGAAGGGCACTGGAGCCATCGCATAGCCAGCTGCTGCAGTTGTAACCACCAACGCTGAAACAAAACAATACAGCAGAAATCCATTTTTAAAGTTTTCTTCAAGTGTTATTTCTTAAAATAACATGCAAACAGTAAGCACTGCCAAAGCTATGACTTACTGCTGTCAAAGTGTGATTGTAAGGAAAGCAGCGAAACAGGAAGGAAAAGCTAACAGCACCTTACGATTCATTTTACTGCAAGAGAGACACCTTTTCATGCACTCTTTGAAATGGTCTAAAACGTAATTACACTCGGATCCTGAGGCTATCCAGCTGACAGTACCAGTATCTCTACTCAACAGCTCATAATCAGTTTTTAAAAAAAAAAAAGACTCGTCAGTTCAAACATACGTAAAGACTTAGTTCCGTTTTAACAATATAGGCTGCTAAGCTCCACTGGAGGATGTATATTTTGGAGTTTGCTGTAAAAACAGGGATTGTTTTGGCCATACTGAGCAAACAGATCAAAGGAAAACAGGATTATGCTGCAGATGTTGTCTCCTGGGAAAATGGGCCAAATGTGAGACAAGGAGCAGTAATGCCAAATAACAGTCACTTAATGACTGACAATCTCAGCACTACCATAAAATAAAACCTGCTTGCATGGTTTTAATCTGTGTAAAGCACTTTTGTACATGAAACAGTAAGTACTTATCGGTATTTGTTTCATCCACAGGGCTCCAAACTAAATTTTTACACTAGTTGCACTGGTGCACTCAACTTTTTAGAGGTTCCAGCACATAGTTTAGATGCAACTAAAACCTTTCAAAATACCTTTTGGTGTCTAGTAATGGATTAGAAGTGTTACTTTTGCTGTCAGTTCCCATATGCATTGGTAATATCTTAGCAAATTAAGTAAATGATTGTAAACAGTAACACAGATAAATGTTTTGTACAGTTTACTCCTTTGTTTTCATAAGAATGAACTGGAACTTCAGTTTAGGGAAAGGTAGCTGTATTAACTATACTATTAACATTGGAGAAATGTACTGTCATGTCCTATTTTCTACTACTTCGGTTTGCTCTTGCCTAGTGCTCAAATGCTGTGCGGAGAGGTATGGCTCTACCAGCAACGCATCTGTCACAGGAAAGGACAAGTTTCCCTGTCCTTTTTAAAGGTTTGTTTGCTTGTTTCACTAGATCAAAGTCGAGTCCCACAGGCTGAGAAATTAATTCTGGGTGCTGCAACACAACCAATGTGCATACAGAGAGTCATGCACATCACAGATTCCACCTCAACACCACACAGGCAGACTGTTTACTAGAATTTACAGATGTTCACAAAGCACTTCACATGCATAGGTAAGCTAAAGCGGGTGGCTGTGCACAGAGAAGTCCCTAGTCCCTCTTCAGGTACTGCAGCTCAGACAGGTGTGTGGTCAAATATTAGTTTGAAAACAGTGAAATAAAGCATTTATAATGTCAGATTTTTCTCAGATGACAAAAGTGATTTTATCTACCTGTGTGAGCTGCCCAGAGACACACAGAAAAATCTGCTAAATATCAGGTATGACAGTATGACTAGTAAAAAAAGTTTAGCCACACCTGACAGACTTTTGGTTGCAACCAAAACTGTCACTCTGGAGCTCAAATCCAGCTGCCTTCCATGGCCATTATTTAACACAGTTTCAGATATGTACAAGATTCTGAATGTATTTTGTGTCACTCTTGTTTGCTTGCATGCTCCTATATGCACAATCAAGTGTATATGTATACTCTACCTGTAAGTTTGATTTTGGCAAGTCTGGCATAGACATCTGGTAAGTCGGCCACATCAACCTTCAGCTCTTTCCACTGTCTGTCTAGACGTGCCTGCTTTGCCTCATTCGACTCGACATGGATATGTGGAGTTTCTTCTGTAGTGGCAACAACACGTGACACAGAACCTTTTTTTGCTGCCACATCCTTTGACTTCAAGGTGGAGACTTCAGGCTGTGCTTTACTGGTGACATCCTGTGGCTGTGGAGCAGCTTCTGTGGCCACAGCCTCAATAGTTGGTATTCTCTCCACTTGCCGTTCAACGCTGTCATCTCTCTCATCCACAATGGTAAGAACAGGCGACTGTTTGGGGATTGCACGTTGCTGAAGCTCACTGCTGGTCTTTGAAACATACTGAAAACAAACAAACAGATGGAACAGGTGATGAATGCCATAGTTAAGAGACAATTAAAATGAATGAAGAAATGTATTGGGGGGGGGAAAAAACAATCAAGGTTACTGTGGTGTGCTATGAAGAATATAGCAACAATAACAACCAACTCAGCTTTTTAAGTGCAAAGGAAATTGCAAATCAAAGAAACGTACCTGGCGTTTGAGGAAGTTGAGATGCTGATACGTCAGCCATTTTGATGGATCTCTTTTGTGCAGTTGGATGAGGCTGCGAGCAATCTGGTTACATCGAGGAACATTTTGAACTAATTTCTGTTTTACACTTACACCGACAAAACCTATAAGAAACACAAGACAGAATGTTTCATCGTTCAAATAGTGTGGTCTGATTGTACCCAAGAGAAAAAAAAATTGTTCAATATTACATAGCATGTCCATGGAGACACAGAAAAGAGCAGAACGACATCAAACTAAACATTTTAGACAGCATATAATGTGTCCTTCATTAAACAGAAGCATGATCACGTATGAAAGGTGATACATGTAGACTTATTATTATGGTGGCCATGACCTTCCAAAATTAAGATTATACCAACAAGGACTAGTAATATTACATCAGATATACTACACCTCTAATCTTTTCCACTTCCTTACTACATTATTGTTGATAGAATGACACGTGTTCACCCTGAAATGTAAAAATGTTCAGTTCAGGAACAGCTTCTTTCCCACCACCATCCGTCTACAGAGGACTGTAAATATCAACACTCTTTACTGCCTTTCACAACTGCAATTACCTCGGGACATGTGCAATAACTTCTTATTTACTCTCTTTTTTTCACTTATTTATTTTCATTCACTGCACTACTGCACCAGTATTTATTTATAACTTTTTTTTTTTTAATCGCCAGCGTGTGTTTTTTATCACTGACCCTGCATCATCACCTGGTTCTGCAGTGAATCTCGGATGTAATTTGCCTGAATGACAACAAAGTCATCTAAATCTGAATTGTAATTGGAATCTGTTTAATTGCTAAGTTCATATATTAATAATAAATTTGAGTCTGTGTTTTGTTGCATAACTGTAAACACTTGGTTAAAAGATTTTTTTAAAAAAGAAAGTGTTGCAGGTCAAATAAACACTAAGTGCTACAAGACAGATAACAAGCAACATACACAACTCAAATAAAAAGCAAGTGCATCAAGACATTCAGATATGACAATCAATGCTTTTTCTATATTTTTATACCTTGTGCTGTAAATAACACTGTCCGTCTAAAATGTTCAAAATGTTCTATAAATAAATTTGTGGGGAAAAAAGCAAGTGCATCAAATCAGAGCTGTTATCAAGTAATAAAATATTTACACTGTCCTTTAAGTAAGACAGCTGCACAGGAAATGTGCAAAAACTTACAGTATGAAAAGTAAAGCCACAGACTTAGTGTACGTGACTACTGCACTTCACATTAAGTTGCTGGTTTACTGGGTATATTTAGCTTAAAAGAATGCAGTGTAATTCAACCCTGAAGTTAGTTAGTGGAGGGTCAGCGTTGGCTAAGACAGTTTTATAACGATGCTGGTTTAACTTTAGGCTCACTTTGACAATTTGTCAAACTGTACGATGTTCATAACAACATGTGTATGCTTTTCAGGTTAAAGAGGATGGCCCACTTATTAAATACACTACAGTATAAAGCTACTAAGGTAAACGTTACGTTGTTTTGCTGTTGTAGCGTCCTTAGCTGACTTGTCATTAAGTGACATTTACAGATGATTCCTGCATTAATTTTACGGTACACCAACGTTTTTGAAATGTTTAACAACATGCAGCTGCAACACCACAGCTACAGTCACTAATCAGCTTATTTTAGTGTATGAGGATGACTTCTATCTAAGGTCACTGCTAGCTTCCTGCCTCTTCTGTTAGCTTCCTTCCATCCGGATAGCTGAGCTAGTTAGTTAGCTCCTGCATTAGCTTCAGTGCTGTTATTAACAAAGCGCAGATTAAAATGACTTAGAAATGTAACAGAGCATTGAAATAAACAGTCATCTGCTCTGGTGTTACCTGACAGTCTGCTACATGGCGTTTTGTACATGTTCTCCGATCAGAAAGCCGGTTCCCGGTTCGACCCCTTCACATGCAGCACGCCGCCATTTTCACCTCGTTAGGTAAAGAGAAGCACTTCCGGAGCACACAACGTCACGTAGGCTTCCTCATACGTCATATATGAGTGAAACCACAGACTGCATAATGATTTATTTTATTTTATTATTTATATAATGTATTTATTATGCAGTTTATGAGTAAAACAAATAACTACAACCAGACGAATATAATATTTACTGTATTGATATATTGATGCGTATTTATGATATTCCCACCCAAAATGCACAAATAAAAAAAATTATAAATAAATAAATCTACTGTTTCTTAAAATAGATTGTGACCACATAAACAAATAACACAAATATTTTAATTTATTATATTATATTATATTATATTATATTATATTATATTATATTATATTATATTATATTATATTATATTATATTATATTATATTATATTATATTATGTGTCTTAGTAAAATGAGACACTGCCCTTATTTATTTTGAGAGCAAAAATGTTTTTTCAGAATCACAAATTACACGGTGTGTTTCATTTCTAAATCACATCAAATATAATTTCAGCTAAATATGTGAATAGATCATTTACTGCAACTAAACTAAAAAAGAGCTACCATAGCCATGGTTTAGCTTGCATACTCAGAGAATTACCACAACAATAAAAGTTCTATCTAGTTATTTGTACGTATGTCATTTCTTCTCCAAACATGTGCAGTATATAAACATTGTCAGAAATGAGAAGTATGCCTATGTGGTGACCTTGGTCAAAATGGTTTTGACAGCTCTGTTTATTTTTTTGAATTTAATAATGGTGAAATAGTTAATAATACTGCAGCGTTTCAACCTTATAATAAAAACAATAAATACCCCTTAGCTTCAGATTTGGTTTAATGAAACATACAATTCTGCAGGCTTGATTTCAAAGAACTGACAGTTGCACAATCACTGCTAATTTAATTAGTACGACTGATATTTTTCTTATAATATGATGTAAGAAATAGACCACCATTACTGTACAGCATAATATATTTTATATTAATGAATTTGTTTACTTGTTTAACCAAATAATTTTACTTTATTGAGTTTTCTTGCACTCCCTGTGTGGCCTTTAGGGTTTCCCTCTGCTACCTAGATCCTTAGTTTGACATCATCAAAATATAGCAATAGTAGATTATTGTCTAATACCATTAATTATCATATGGTGGTTTTGCTGTTTTTCAAAAGAGTTAATGTTTTACTTCTTAAAATGTAATATATTCTTATGATGGTCTGTCTTATTTCATGCAATGTGGGCCACTGCCATAAAAACAGTGATAACCCTGCTTTTGTTAGTTTGTTAGTGAAATTATTTGATTTTAGTTTTAAAAGGACACAACTATGTGTAATATACATATAACTCTACATGTGTTGGACTATGTTGGCATGTTTTTTTGTTGTTTTTTTTTTGCACTTAACATGCAGTTGGATTGAACAGCAAACCACAGTTAGATTTTTTTTTCTCAAAAGTTAGATTACCAGAAAAAGTCCATCAATGACCAATAAATCTGAGTTGTAGATAAAATGACTTTGATTCAAAATCGCCGTCTAATTCTACGTCTGCTTTCCTGCCCTTGTACGTCCTCTGACTGCTGTTTGCCGGTTATTTATGTGTGGAATCATCTTGTTGACCCTGGCTGCCGCAGCCAGCAAGATGGAAACCTCCTGATTAATACCCTCTGCAGCGCTTTCACTTTGCAGCCTCGCTTTATTCAAAGAAATATAATAAAATAACATGATTGTCTGTATTTAATTTCCTTCCAGCAATAACGTTTTACTGACCCAGGAGGGCAATTCGTACAGTGATCTGATTGTAGAGATCACATTCAATATAACGGAAAAACACTCCTCATTGTTTAGCTGCTAATCAGATTTCAAGGAAATCTAATATTGCAATTGTTGTGTACTAATACACAGCTTATTTAGTAAACATAGAGTGCTCTTATGAATAACCTTTATGGAAATATGTTTTACAGTCACAGGTGTTGTCTATGAAGTCAAATCGAATCGCAATCCAAGCTGAGCATCCAATCCTCCTCATTCATTCCACTCCACCGCCAGCTCCTGCTAAGATTACATGGTGTAATCTTCATGCACCATCAAGATGTAGGACCTGATGAATGCCGACAATACACACAAGGCCATCCCAGATCCGCCATAAGAGCACCTTTATTACAGGAGATAACCATTATGTTGTGTTCTACAAGATTTCATTCTGCACTGACCCGGTCAACCTCTTTGGTTTGGATGTGTGGCCTGAAAAGGAGGTTTATTGCTTCATTTTACACCATATCATTTATTTCCAGATAGCATTATACAACTTCAGTTTTCCACACTCGCTTCATTTTGCTTCTCCAAGGCTGCAGGGGAGTAAACCTGCAAAGTTAACAGGCGTGCAGGGCGCCTCGTTGAAGCGTTTCTGCAGGAATCTGTGGGCGACTGCTACCGAATTACTGGCATCTTTAACAGAATATCAGGGGCTTATACACTAACAAACACACTCATTCAAGAGCCAGCCCTGCTTCTCTGGACTGGAGTGGGATAATATTTGTTTATTGCATCAAGGAATAGTTTGTCCTCTGTCAGTGAGAGAAGTGAATTCCAAGGAACCAACCCCAACATAGAAAACTCAATGTGTTATTGAGGTTTTGTGGTAAAAAACTAAAAGAGAGACTGACACTTTATTTTGGGAATTTGTGATTTGTTCTCCAAAAGTCAGGAAGCTCCACTTGTTTGGATAATTGCACGATGCATTCGGGTGAGTAGAGACAAAGCCAGACAAGCCTTTAATGTCTTCTTTCCATAAGGTGGGTAAAAAGACAGGACCTGAGGAACAGATGGGCAAAATGGGACGGAATGACTCCCAGACAATAGGAGGAGTTTGTGAGGTCTGTTCAGCCTGAAACGACGGCCTTTCAGAGGATCTTTACAGTTGTTCTGCCTCTGCTGGTGGTCCCGGTATGAGGGCCTTTTATCATGCTGCTTTCACTGCATCTTAAAAAGAAAAATGAAATGGCTGTAAACATCCTCTCTAGAGAGAAACAAGGAAACAAAAGGGGTCCAGGCTTGTATTGTCAGGGTGATGACAGAGCTTTTACTTTTAAAGGAGGCATACAGTCCACCTTATGCTACACCTACTGTAGCAAACTTTACTGTGAAAGTGTTATTTGACATTTTCTAAATTACTTGTTCAGTGTCACAGTTGTTGTGTATAACTGATTACAGCACTATACAGTAGAAAGAGGTCTATAGTTTAACACTGCAACAAGATTTTTCAATAATATTCTCTATTAATATCATGCTGCTGTTGTGATCAACATCAACTGCAACTGTAGTTTTGTGTTTTGTGTTTCTTTTGGGTCTCTTTTGTGCCACTTCATGCTGTTTTGATGTCTTGATTTTGTCAGTTTGTGTCTTGTTTCTTTTAGTTTTGTGTCTTGTTTTTGTGGTTTTGTTCCTCGTTTTTGTGGTTTTGTGTCTCAGTATTGTCATTTTGTGTCTCATTTTTGTTGTTTATTGTCTCATTTGCATCATTTTGTGTCTTGTTTTCATCAATTTGTGTCCGTTTTTTTAGTTGTGTCTTGTTTTTGTGGTTTTATGTCTCAGTTTTGTGTCTTCTTTTTGCTGTTTCGTGTCTCGTTTGCATCATTTTGTGTCTCGTTTTCATCGATTTGTGTCTCGCTTGTTTCATCTTGTGCTCTGTTTTTTGTTTTGTATCTCGATTGTGTTGTTTTGTTTCTCACTTTTTTTATATTTTTTGTTGTTTTGTCTTATCTTTGTGTTTTGTTAAAAATTTCTTTTAATTTCTTGTTTTATTCCTGGGTTGTTTGTAATAGTTTTGTGTCCTTCCTGTCATTTTGTACCTTGCTTTTGTCATGTTGTGTCTCACTTTTTCTTTTGTGTCTTGTTTGCGTCATTTTGTGTCTGGTTATTGATGTTTTCTTGCTCAGTTCAGACCGTCAGTTTTCACTGGAGCCATCTGTTGAGATTTGTCATATTTTTGGCTTCAAAAAAGCATCACAGTTTTTATGTGTACTTTAGAATAACTGCACACTACTGTTCCAATGCGGTTGTATTTTTACAGTAATTTATTACAGTGTACTGCAGTTAAAGTGCACAATCTGCTTTGAGAAGTTTTGCGCATTTGTCATGCTAGTAAAATGCAACTTAGAGGAAATTTAGGGCAGAGTTTTGACATATCTAGGCTGGGAATAGGTCTCGTAAATGAGGCTAAAATAAGAAAAAGTAACATAGTGCACCATATGTGAAGCTTGGGAGTGAAGACAGTGGTGATACAGAGTTGGGTCTGTGGTTTTCTTCACAAAATAACTAATGATCCCGTGTTATCTTAGTCAAATGCTTTCAAAGTGGCATAATTTACGCTCAAAGAGAGCAGACACAAATAATTCTGAAGTGGATAGCAGATGTCAGTAAGATTGATGGGCCAGCAGACTGCTAGGATCTGTGGCTGTCTGGTTTACTGAGAAGCTGGTGTAGCGACAGGGAAAAAAGGGTCTCTTTAGCAATTTCAAGGGTCCAGGAATTTACCCAGCTTTCTGTCTAAAACACAGCTCCTTGGCACTTAGTGGTGAAAAGGTGACATGTTGAATCAATTGAAGGTACCACGGGGCCCCAGGTTGTGTAAGCAAAGTGCTGAAGGGTCATTAATAGACATTAATAAGAAAGGCTCTCTTTCACGTACAGCCTGCTGCCTACATATGGCCCTCACAAAACAGCCAAATCATTTTTTATTCCAGTTTTACACGTCTCACACTGGGACAACACACTAAACCGCCTCTAATGAAGCACCACCCACCCAGGAGGCCTCCAATAAATGGCCCAGTCAAATAACTGAGGGCCTCCTAGACCTGTCATCGCCTTGGTTCATCTGTTCTGATTTACAAGCACTGTCCCAGAGGTTTTAGTGCCATCACTAATCCCACAGGGATGACCATCTGAATGGCAGTGGAGTCAGACCGTCTAAAAAAAACACAGAAAGAGGCAGACAGTGCCGCATAACTCCAAGCAGAAACAGATGCAGGGACGCTCTCCTGTTTATAATTGATTTTCAAGGGCAACATTTTGTTGTCATAGTTTGTCTAACGAGGCCCCGGCTGGCGCCCCATTGCTCGTCAACCGCTGGGTGTCAGACGGATCGGCCATTCAACCGCCACCCAATGGCACCATGCTGGAATACTGACATCACCCGTGGTATTTCCTCCAGCGAGACAGACTTTTGTGCTGTTTTAAAATGCTCACGGCTTGTTTTTGAAAGGTATTTTGAGTCGACAAAGAATCCAAAACCTCCAGGGAGGAACTGGTGACCAACCCCCAGCTGCCTGCCCTCTGTCCGTGGACAACAGGTATCCTCAAGCCCTGTGGCCACCAGTGTTTATGTCTGAGATCACGGGTGTCTTTGTGGGCCTCCAAGGCTAAGCTTCTAATTGGCCATGGCTCATCAATCACACAGAGCAATCCCTTTCACCTAGAATCTCATCCAAACAGTTACAAGGAATGAGATCCATGGAATGGACTATATGTCTCCCGGAGGCCTAAATGTAGGCTTTGGGAGGGGCGAGTGGTTTGTGAGAAAACCACATTTATTCCAAATTGATGTCAAGCGCAGTATGTGTCTGTCCTTTGTCTTTCTTGACATGTAAAAGACTACTTCTACTTAACACTGAACCAACAAAAAACTAGACGTTTCACCCAAGTTTGAGATTAAGTTGAGGAGGAGACGCCTTCTAATGCTCATCACGTGTAAACCAAAACTGCACTGAGACTGAATCTCATCATTTCCATTCAATGTCGGTTCAAGAAAAACAGACAAAAGTCCGACTTCACTTTCTCCTCTGTCTTCACTTGAACTTGAGCTGATTTATTGAGTGGATGACAACAAAAGCATTTCTTTCATTCGACTTTATTATCTTGGTGTGATTGCAAGTGGAGAGTCACTCAGACGAGGTGACACTTGGAAGTTGCTGGTTCTGTCTGACCAGAATCCAGAAACTAGCTTCCAGACAGGGTCAGAGGGGTCATAACGACTCCTCAGGCATTGTGCAGCCGTTATTTGGTTTGGCTGAACTCTCAAAGTCCAGGATCTGGCCACAGTGTAATGGCGAGCCCACAAATTTGTCAAGAGGAATAAGGAAATCGTCCACAGTGCATGCGGTTTATGGGGTCACAGCAAAGTCTCCACATTTCTTCACATCCAGAGACAGCATGCGTAACACTCAATGTGCTTTTTCCATTAAGTTCAGGCGTGTTATTTATTTATTCCTTCATTTCCTTGTTCCTTTGAGTTTTAATACTTTTCATTCATTCACCACAACAGTTTTTTTTTCTGATGAAGGTTGTAGAGATTTGGTGAAGATCAAGTCTGATGAGAACTGCAAACAAATCAGGAGGCTACTGTGGTTCCATTTGTCCTTTCATAAACACAAACACACAGAACATCCCTGAAGCTGGTCCATGTCCAATTCTCTTCAGTAACCAAGAGTAATCAGCTGTGTCATCCTTGTCATAAATCTCCGTGCAGCAGTGGCTCCCAGCCCAGATGGGAATAGGCCTTGTTCAGTTGCACACTTGCCTCCGCAACATAAATCCATGCCCGTCTTCGCAGCATCGGCTTCCTGCTTTGTGCGTATCTCCCAACAGAGGAGTACATGGGGGAGGTGAGGATATTGCAAGACCGCAGTCTCCTGAAGGAGTCAATTTGCAAAATGGACTGTTTCTTCCTCCCTGCTGAAATAATGTTGGGTTTTGAGGCAATTTTTTACCATCAGATGCAGATTTGCAGCTTGGTCCCTGAAGCTGGAAGTTTGGCAATCGATGGGAAAAACATGGACAACCCAGGTCAACGGTGGTTTTATTTTTAAACTACAATTCTTCACATCAGAAATATATATCATATTAACCCCTATACAACCCCAAAATCTCCTAGTGGCTTTGAAAAGCATTTTGTCTTTAAAAAATCATCTAAATTCCACCATTTATCAGAGCCAGAAACTGTAGAAACAGGGAAATTGTCACCTTTTCAACAGTCCTTGAATGTATAATTTGTGACATGTAGTTCCCTTTTGAAAGTTACGGAATTCTAAGCCTGAAATTGTGATATTTAATCAAAATCACTTTATTTTACTCTTCTCAGTTAAAAATTAGCAAAACTTGAATGCTTGCAGTTACCAGATTCTGTCAAAAACTAAAAAACCTGGAGCTCCTGAACACAACTAAGGTACTATTTGTGACTCATCTGTGACCAACAGTCATGACACAAAATTTCATGTTCATTTGACTGAAATGGGCTGAACTGCAGGCAGTGTTAACAGGAAAATACGAAATATTAACAGTATGTAGAGCCATCATTTTTCCCAGTATTTGTAACCCCTGTGAGCACTTGGAAAAATGTACATGTTGATTTCATTTTTTATATTTTTTTCAGTTTTCATAGAATGAATAATCAAAGAAATTCCAGGTTTTTTTTTCTTTTTTTTTGTTTAGATTCATGGCTCCATAACTGTGTCACATTACTCATAAACATTTTTTTGTTCCCTCTACTTGTAGTCATGGCTGCGCTGTTTCCACAGAGGTGCAGGACTTTATATTGCAGTGAAAAATGAACCCACAGTGAGAAAAAATGTAACTGGAGCAAATAATGGCCAGAAACTACGTGGAGTTTAAGGGTTAATGTAGAAAGCTAAAGTTTAATGTTTAATATAATTCCTACTGGAATATTATCCCCAGTCTGTCTGGTTACTGGTCTAAAAGAGAAATGATTTGTGATTCGATTCATCTCATCATAAATCATAGAATGATCTTATTTGTAATATCTACATGGAAACCTCATAGGTCTCATTAAAATAGTATTGATTGTCAACTATAATGCACTAAGTAAAACTATGCTTCAGATTGAAACGGCTTGAAAAATGTGACTCAGATATTCAGTATAATCCATCTGAAATGTTTGAGTGCACTCCTGAGTATTCTTTGCACTCCTGAAAAGTGACTCTATCACAGTCTCTCTGCCACATAAATTGGCTTAAACTCTCAGTATGTTTAACCTTTCGTATCTCTGTATAACACACTTTGTGTAATGACTGCGAGCCGTCCCCTCTTCTCAGAGAAAATGTTCTATTCGAGGTGGAAACCAGCCACTTTTACACACTGTGCAATAGCCTCGAGGCCAGAGGAGGACCTTCCTGACTGCAGGTCAGTGTGCATGGCTGGCTGGATGACAGCCTTTGGCAGCAGTGGTCTAAGTGGTCTTTTAAGGCGGGAAAATATGGAACATTTCTGGATCCCTCTCTTATCTACGGGGACAAAGCTGTTCCACATTTTACATTTACAGTCTATTCCTCCATTCCCCAACCCCCAGTAGCACTCATATGGTAAGAAACCATCAAATGTGATTGGATTACACTCTTTAATTAGAGTATCCATAACCAAATTCACTGTTAATTAGATTATAAGCAAATTACATCCTAATTATAACACCTAAATGTTTAAGAAAGAGGGTTTGGTTAACCTTCCTGTTGTCTTCATTTACGGGCACTAAAAAAAATATTGTTTCCTTGTCTGAAAAAATCCAAAAAATCAGCAAAAAAAATCCCCAAATTTCTGAAAATTTGCAAAACCTCCAGAAAATTCCAACACTTCTTTAAAAGTTTCCCTTGAAAGTTTTATTTTTTTAAAAAATCTCCCAAATTTAGCAAGAAAATTCTTGTAAATATTTTCCAAAAATGAGAAAAATCTTCAAAAAAAACCTAAAAATATCTGAAGTGATTACATATATATCAATAAAACTTCTGATGTTTTCTTTAAGAACATTCACAAAAAAAAAAATCAACCGAAATCCAGTGAATTTTTTTCCACATTTTCAAACGTTAAAGCGGGTCAGAGTTTTGGATTACATTCCTGACTGCAATCTGAAACAGAAACTCTATTAGTTTTTAAGAGATAACATTTTTAAATTAAAGAAAGTAAAATATGATGTGTTTTTTTTCCATAGCTGCCTCCGTGGCTACAGCATCCCTCCGCCATAACTTCCCTCCTCCCTTTCTGGAAAGTGCCAGAATGACAAAGTGTGTAAGAAAAGCATGGTGGCAGAAAACGAGGGAATCCTATCAGTGCATGAATTTAATTACCACTCAGATGGCTCCACATAATGAGGAAAAGGTGGATGTGTGAGAGACTTGCATAATTCATTTTACTTTTCTCATCTAAACCTGCCCTCGCCTCCTCCGCACTTCTCTGTATTTCCTGCATGGTGCCACATTTCTCTGATCTATGATCAATAATTTCTTTTCAACCAAAAACATTTGCATAGCGGGAATTATCGGCCCTCTCTGTGCCGCTGAGGGAGAACTCGCAGGGCAATTGGGAATACAAGTGGTTGAAATCAGCTTTCATGTCATGCCCTCTCTCCCTCCACTCCTAATTTTTCCTCTCCTGTTGTAATAAATGGCAGCGCAGCACCACAGCCTGCCCACCAGAGTCCAGATTTACAGTGGAATACCTTATACCATTCACAGCAGCTGACGGTGGGCAATAAAAGAGACAGAAGCCCATTTCATAATTACACAGCGCTGTCAATGGTGACCTGAAAAATATGACCAGTGGCACCACATTTTAGGAATAAATCAACACTAGAAGCCATAAAATTAGGCTAATTTTGTTGCAGATCAAACAAACGCGCTAGATGACACTTAGCTTAGCAACAACAGCAGTTTGGATTTTACTGTAGAGTTAATTCATGAAGATCCAGTGATGGGTTTCCATGTGTGCAGCAGTCTGAGAAGCTTCATGCTCACTGTTCCGTATGCTTGAATCCCAGCGGCCTCCGCCCCCGTGGGAGGCAATTTCCAGTAAACAAACTGACATTAGCAAGGGGTTACGCCGGATTTTAAACATGTGTGCATCTTCTCTAGTTTACTAGCAGCAGCGATTGCATTTACCAGCATTTACACCATCTCAGTGAACAGCTTAGATGAGTGTAGCCCAGAGTTGTTAGATGAGCAAAAACAAAATAAATGAATAAACATCTTTACTGATGTAAAGCAAAAGTAAATATTTTATTATAATACATATTGTTGTTCAGCTGTTCAGCCTGCTGTCATCAGGGAAGAGACTGAGATCCTCAAAATGCAGGACAAACAGGCATAGGAACAGTTTCTACCCATGGTCCATCAGACTCCTGAACTCCGAACACATGTCTGTCTGAATGCACAATGTCACTTTTTGCTGCTTTCATGCAATTCCCTAACATATTTATCATATTCTACTGGTTCTTATTCCATTTCATTTACCTCCCATATTGTATTGTATAGATCTGGCCTCCTTTGCAGATGTTGGCATTTTTAATATTGTTTTGTTTTATATGTACATTTGATTTTATTATTTAATGTTGATATTTTATTTCTTGTTGCTTGTCGTTATGCACCGTCCAGCGGAAGCTATTTGTATTTTCGTCATGCCATGTATGATGACAATAAAGCCATTCTCATTCTCATTCTAATTCTAATATTATGTATTTAATTTTTTAAATAAATGTACATTAATTGTTTTTATTATCATCATCATTAGTAGTGGTAGTAGTATCAGTAGTCGTATTACACATACTAATAATTAATATCGACTCAGATTTAAAAATAACGTTTCCGTGATGAGCGTGGAAAAAAACCAGTAAGGTAAAGCAGTTTGCGTTGACGTCGACCAATCAGATGCTTTAGCCCGCCTCCTGACTATTTAAAGGGTCAAAGGGCAAACAAAAAAACATAGCCCAATTGTTGATGAGAGCAATTTTAAAGACTATAAATTTTATTCTAGTAAAAACACAAGTTCCTATTGCCATTTTCCGGCCATTGTGCCAATTTATTGCACTGAGTTGAGTCAATTTCTAGCACATGACACGAAATAAACTGCGACCTGAATGTCCGCTAGCCATGATGCTAATCACCACCATGGTAAACGCCATTGGCTTCTGCTAAAAATGTTAGCACCGTAGAAGTCCGCTGGCTGAAATGCTGATTAATGATATGTAAAATCCCACTTGAATATGCTAAAAATATTAGCGACTTGAATGTTGGTTTATTTAATCTATTGCTTTCTTTAAACTTAATTTATTTTCTTATTCTGTATTAACAATTTTGACTTATATTTTGCCCTTCGCCTACATATCTATAATTCAATACTAATTTTATTCTGCTTTATATCTTTATCTTATTTTATAAAATTTTATCCCATCTGGAATTTCCTCATTGCAATATTGCAATATTATTTAGGATAACGTTTCCTCAATACCTCAATTGAAGTGTTTATTTTAACTAATTATTTTTATTAGATTTAAAATTTATGAAAAGTGCTATATAAATAATGTCTGACAATTTTATTGATGCTTTCCATTCTTTGCTGCACTTTAAGTGAGTTTGTGCTTAAAGCATTCGCTCTCAGAACTAATTATTTAATAAAATTGTGACTTTGAAATGAATAAATTATGTATGTTGCACAATGGACACTTACATTGGATCGAATAGTTGATTTGATGAGCTCTATCCTTTGATATGGCAATTACCATAAAGGTAGTTTTCTGTTGACCTCTTTTTGTTTTCTTTAGACGAGCTGAGTCCTCAGAGTAGAGCTCAAAACCATCAAAGCAGATTGCAGAGATTGAGGCAAGATTTCAGAGACTCCAGAGGGAATAATTTCCAGTACTGAATGGCGAGCGCAGCACACAACATGCTGAAGCTGTTGCAGTAGTAGGACTACTGTGAACTAAGGACCTGTCTGATTTTCACAACCTACTATGAGTGTGGTAGGATTGAACTGTACACAGACACACAGCTCTGGGAAGATGAATAATCTACTTACCGCTCTTCATACTGAATTGAGAACAGTGAATCTTACAAAGACTTTGGGACAATATCCGTGTTTTTCTTGCTTTTTTCTCTTGCTTTTAAGTGTGGACAGTCTCCTGTCATTCTTGAATCTGGTCCACTTCTAGTATTTACTTTACGCTGCACTTATCAACAGCAAATATTGGTTACATTAGCAAAGCCTCGGAAAATAAAGCTCAAATCAGGCAGCTTTTCATGTAGTTAATGAAGAACTGAATGGATTAAAGTCTTGGTTCTGGGATTTATGGGTTTTAGAGAAATCTGTCTGTGTTGAAAATCTGAATGGTCCTTGTTTTTACAGTAGTGCTACCAGGGCTACCTGAAGGCCAATTCGTAGTTTCCACGTGACGGATGCAGACTTTTAAAGCGGACGCTGTTCCATTTATGCTACAGTAGATAGGATCTTGTTTACACATGGATGTCCACAGAGGGGTCACTCACAGACTTGGGTAGATGATGAAACTTACACCACATATGTACTTGTGGACATGTGGAAAGCATGGATTTGCTTTAAACGTCCAATCTAAACCATAGGTCAGGGTGCAGTTGCCTTCCAAAGCAATACATATGAGCATTTTATGATCTGTCACCGCTATTGGTGGAAAAGCTTGTTTGCCAGCGCTGTATGGCATTTGAAAGAGATTGAAAATGATGACCGACTTTCCCTTTGGATCATAACACTGGATTACCAACTGGGCAAAACATCTGCCCAGTTAACCCAGACCTTCAGAGGCCCCCAAGGAAAATTCACTTCATATTATTGGGTCTGTATGATTTAAATAACTGCAAAATTTGTCTCAGATTTCCATCAGTGAAAAACCAACTCTATAAGATCCTTGGAACTCATCTGGTTGAAGGACAGAATCTAGCCTTGAATGTGTTTGAATTGATAACCACACAAAAAGTCATGAAAGGTATAGTGTTACACAATCATATAAGTACCATAAGGCTGCAATCTTTTTCTTTCATTTTTCTTTTAAGGGTAAGAAATTGGAAAAACTCTTCATTGCTTTACTTTAAGATGCCAAATGTACATTTTTACAGTTGTAGATTGGATCTTAACCACCAAGAACAGACATATTGTCACAAAACAACGTTAAAAACAAGCTCCAAAGAGTGTTCTTACGCGTTTACATCCACACATGCACTATGGCATGTAATCATTTATCTATTGTGTGCTAGATGGTAGTGCAGAAGAAGTGCAGCAGTCCATCTCGCTGAAGGTCTTTTCTTTCAAAAGACTGTTGGCTTCACCTCCTTTACAGAGCTTTAAAGCATTCATTAGGCTGAATTCCTGAGCTTTTACAATAAACTTCCGATTGCTCGACGTTATGAGGAACATGTCTCGACACTAAAACCATTTTACACGTGGAGCGTGTTTGTGTGATCGTGCTTGTTTGTGCATCTGAAGCATCAAACACACAAGCATGGTGTGTGTTTGAGTGTGCAGGATGATGGGGATGCTTGTTTGAAACTCGACCTGGGGGCCAGTCAGATTCATAAAGGGTCCCTTTCATGTCCCCTTCCCATCCGATGTCTGACTTGAATCGTCCTGAATCAAGTGCTTCCTTATGCCAAATGTTTACTCGGCCACTTAAGAATATTAAACGGGTCTTTCTGTGAACGATGTGTAGCATTTATGTGCCACAGTGTCACTGAAACGCCTGCAGTTTCCAGAAGAAAATAGACACTTTGTCATCTTGTTTTTCTGCTTCCTTCCCAAATCTCGGACATGTCGCTCTAAGAGAAATCCATATGAAACCTCTTACACCTACGTGTTAGATCAGCCTCAGCACAACGAATCGTGCTGATTTATTTTTTTTGGTCCCAACTTGATTCTGTTTCTTTTGTGAACGCTTGTGCCAGGTGGAATAGTCATTATCCGGCAGCAAACGGGAGGAAGACAAGAGGAGTCAATGGACATTCCGTACTCAGGAATCCTGAGATACTTTATAGGACATGAGAGCTGTTGTGACGTCTCCTGTACTGTAAATATATGTTTAACCGTCGGCGTACCCACAAGAAGAAGAAAAAAAAACACTTGGAGATGGATGCTGACTCGAGGTTGTGAATTAAGAAAAGAAAGGAAAGGGAAGTGTACAAATCCAGATGGCAGGGGAAGATTCTTTTTTGCAGCTTTTCCAAAACTCAATATGTCAACAAGTCGCAAGAACAACATTAAGCAACGCACTCGAGACATTAGTGGGAAGTGTGTTGTGCTGGTACAAATGTGTTTCAAGCTCCTGAAAGATCCAGCATGCACCTTCACCAAGAGGCCGACATATGATAGAAATGTCCAGCGTGTATGTGTGCAGTTAAAATGTCCAGATTCAGGTGTGTGTGTGTGTGTGTGTGTGTGTGTGTGTGTGTGTGTGTGTGTGTGTGTGTGTGTGTGTGTGTGTGTGTGTGTGTGTGTGTGTGTGTGTGTGTGTGCTTTGAAGGGCCTATAAATACTGTAGGACTAATTTGATTTAAACTAAAATGGAAAACATGTTTTGACCCGTCAATGAAAACCATCTGTGTGCTAGATGTGGTAGCCAGGTTGAGAAGCAATCTCTTCTGTGTGTGTATCGGTGTGTGTCGACGTGTGTGTCGGTGTGTGTGTGTGTGTGTTTTTATTCCCCCGGTGGCACATTGTCTCCAGCTGGATACCTTTTAGCACAATACAGAAACTTTTGATAAACCGAGGCTTTTGTTACTCTCGCTGCTCATCATCAAAAGTTAGTTTTAAAGAATTGCCAGCAGGTTGAAAACACCTGCGCACATCTTGAAAAGCTGCTCAATCTTAATGAATAAAAATGGAGCTATAATTCATAATGGATTCCTCTCTCACCTTTTATTTCTTGCATGCGAGTTTGTGATGTTTTATATTCTGTATCTTTTAGATTTGAGAAAGAATAATGTTGGACATTTTTCATAATCTTCCCTTTCAAAACAAGAAGGATGATGTGCTGCTGATTACTATTTAAAAACAGAACGAATGTCATGCTAAAATTGGAAGCATGAATCTGCAGCATGCACTGTTCCACCTCAATCCCTCCCAATATTACAACTACTTGAAAATACTAAATCACTGCTGTCCCATTTGAATCAAACTGAATCTGTAGCTGATAATTCTAATCTAAAACCTATATTTCCCTTTACAAAATTAATCTGCTGATAAAATTCCAAATTGGCCATGGACGTTTAACTAAATAAATTCGATTTGTCCATGCCCAGATCTTTAAGATGAAAACACTGCATGTGGGAAATGTTGCCCTTAGGACCTTTCCTGGTCGGTGCACAGCCTCTCTGGGATCAAACCAGAAGCAATGATTGATATTTAGCTCAGATTTTGACCCCTGCTGATAAGTGTGAGCAACGTCAGTCAGGATTCTTCATTTCCCTCCATGACCAGTGTTTCTAATTACACGCAGAGCATCACTGTTTTCCAGCTACAGATGTATGGGAATGCCATGATTTGTTTTTCCCATGGGTCGTGTTTTTCTCTGAAGTGGAAACACGAGGTGATGTTTTTACTGTCTTAAATTACCACTGCAACATTTGTATACCTATCAACCTCTTTTCCTGTTGCTCCAGATTCATAGATCAGTGGTGATATAGTCTTTTTAGAGGCTGCTCCGTTTTTGCAGCATTTACTGACATAAAGTGGTTCTCGTTGCTGGATTCTTTCAAGAGTTTTTTTTTTTTTTTTCCGTAAACAAAGTGTTTACTGGCAGAAGTTCAAGTCTAAAAAAAAATCTCAAGGTCACACCTCCCAGGCTTGAGAACAAAGCAGGAAGAGATTACATGTGGCATCTCTGAGAAAGCAAATGAAACAAAACAGCCTCACATAATCACAGCAGGATCGCATATCCATTTTTGGACATTTTATGGAGGCCTGGTAGTGGATGGAGAAAAGGAACAGACAAAGTTCAACTGAGGGCAAACCTGTTCATGAGTGGCTATCACTGGAGCTGCTTAGTTTCTTAACAGGGCAACGTGCTCTTTGCAGCCGGAATTCCAGCGAGTTCCGGACATACTCCCATCATTGGGTGCTGGAGGAGTCACTGCTCGTGGTCTGGATCACATTCACATGGGGGACTGGACCGGGTTAGACAAGGAATCAAAGATTCTGGGAGACTGGAAAAAGAGTGTGTTGGCCGCTACTGGACCTTCCTCCCACACTGGTACCTTGTTTGCATAAAGTGTTATTGCCTTTAGGGAGGAAATTTACTTTAAAGTATAATATTGACAAGACCAGAATGACTTTTTGAAGCTTGTGCCAGCTGTTTAGGTTTCCCCTCTCATTTACAGTACGTAATTCCTTCACTGAAGCTGGGCATACATCCCAAGTACCTGCAGACAAAGCCAAAAATGAGTTTAATACATTTTTCCTTGAAATCTTTTCATATGAAGACTGGATCAAATGCCTATGTGCAGTACTAAAGGGGTTGCCCATAATAACAAACCCACCCAACTGTGCAGTTAAGCTCATCTTTGTGGAGTGTTTTATTCTTTCAGGTTGTTGTTTTGATTGTCTGACCCACAGCTTTACCATTTCAATTTCACTTCTCTCATCAAAAACATTTTTACCTACATGAGTCAACATGTCAAGTATTACCAGACAGATGAAGTCAGAGATAAGCGTTGAGCACAGTGGAGATTTAGTACCTAAAACCATAGTCTGAGGAACTGGCGTAAGGAGCTGACTTTGTACATTCATCTGGTGGCCAGAGATACAACTCTAAGAAATACTGATGTTGCTTTCTGTTTGCTGTTTAAGTAAAGATGCCACCTTAAGGCCAATTCCATTTTTCTACATGACCAGTTAGGACTTTGAAAGCGAACAGCAGATGCACACATGGTTCTATTCAAACTGCAACAGGTATGCATTGGTCTGGCACATAGACGGCCACTTTGCCCTTTATATCAAAGACAGAAAAACACACAGGACTCCCACTGATGTTTCTGAACATCTGGCTGTGAGTTTGCACTTTACAAGATACAGCAGCTGGTTTCAGATTGTGCTGTAGCACCGAGTCAGTGTGATGTTTCCACAGTGAGACATAGCACAGGATACCTGGAGAATTCACTGCGTTTGAGCACCCCTGATGAAAAGCTTGTTCAAATAGAAACACCTCAGATTTTCAGAAGTTTATCACTTCAGTTATAACTCTTTAAATGATGAATTAGGGCTGCACAGTGGCTTGGTGGTTAGCACTTTCGCCTTGCAGCTAGAAGATCCCTGGTTCACGTCCTGGCCTTCCAGGGATCTTTCTGCATGGAGTTTGCATGTTCTCCCTGTACATGCGTGGGTTTTCTCCGGCTTCCTCTCACAGTCCAAAAACATGCTGAGGTTAATTAGTGATTCTAAATTATGTGTAGGTGTGATTGTTTGTCTCTGGGATAGACTCCAGCCCCCACCAAGACCCTGATGAGGATTAAGATGATGGATGGATGGATGATGAATTAATAAGTCTTGCACTATCCTGCCCTCTTCTTGTACAGTCTCTCTTCAAAACAAGCATTTTTTTTAGTTTCAGTTACAAATTTTTGCCAGAGGTTTTTGTGTGGACCCTTGTGGACTTGGTTAGAAGACAAAATTTACATCACAAGAATCCCTGCAGTGACACACAAAGCATGAATTGTCCTTTAGTCCAAGCTCATGATAGGAGGAGAAGTGTTGCTGTGCCACTGATATATTTCCAGCTTCCTCCAAGTGGCCAAAAACCGAATCAGTGCACCTTTATGTTCTTACATTAGTGCTTGAGTGATTTTGCTGTGATTGTCACACACGGTCTCTCGAGCGGATTTCCAAGCGTCTCATTTCTGTGTGGCTTGTTCATGTGGAAAGCATAACCCAGCCTTAAGAAAGTTCTGGGTACAAACCTGCTGATCTGCGAGGCTCTTCTTGTGTGGAGTTTGCATGTTCCCCCTGTATCTGCATTGGTGTTCTGAGGATTCCCCAGCTTCCTCCCAGAGCCCAAAGACATGCATGGTAGGAAAACCAAATCTACATGGACTACAGCTGTGAGTGTGAGCTTGCATAGTTGTCTGTCTTTTTGTCCAGCTCCCGCCTCAACCCTCTACAGGATAAAGCAGGTGTCGCTAATTAAAGGATGGAATGAGAACAGCATTTGAAATTTCATAAAAATTTCCCCTCACACGTTCAAGAATGTGCGTCTGCATTTAAGCTGACTGTGCCAGATATTGATTACGCTCTAAAGCCATCGCTTGCATGCTAAACACTCGGCACATCCTCAGCCTCTGGGTTATTCCATCCAGCTCATGAATAACTCAGCCACTTTTCTCATGTTTAATTCAGTCTCAGAGAAGTTGTTGACACATGCTTTATGCCAACTGCCCGTTGCCTTTATTGCTTTTATCACCCCTTTAAGAGACATTGAAGTGTTGCAATATGTTCAAAGTGTGATCATTACCAAGGAGCTTCGTCAGCAATGAGAATTCCTACCTGCTATTTCTGCTGGCTTATTGGAGTCATGTTATATTAGATATAATTAGTTTATGCAGAGGAGCATGTTTGCGTTTTCTGCATCGTTCCATGAGATCTGACACATGTTCTTGTAAAATTCTGCAAATAAATAGGCACATTTTTCTTTAAAATGAGCTTTTTAAGATTAAGTGATAGCGTTAGCGTTTTCTTCACGTGTGCATGACTGCGTGTCCGTGTCGTGTTTAGAGCTGCAGCCATGGAGACGCAGCTAATGTATAGATATTGTTCTGCTTGGGTGGGCCGAGGACCTGGAGGTAATCTCTGTCACGCAGCTGCCACCAGCGGCGGATAAACTAGCCCCGGTTAAACGACGGTTGAACCCCAGCGTGGGGGATTTGTCTGTGACACAGGTGTCATATTTAATACCCTCATATATCAATAATTGACTTGAAAAGAACAGGAAGAAGCCGTATGTGCAGGACGGGCTCAAACAGATCCCTAAAGATTATCTTGTGTACATTTAAAAGTCCATTTACCATTAGTTGGTCGGTTCTCTAATAAAAAAACAGTCAGCACTACTCTGAACCACATGAAGCCAGGATGCTTCTATTGAGGTCAATGAGATTGTTTATTACTGTTTGGCCTTTCACCTTAGAGAAAAATAGCAATGACTGAAAATAATGGGATGTTAAACGTATATGCTTCTTCTCTAGATCCCTGCTGTGCGTATGGTAATGGAACAGCATGTTATCTGATGCATTTAGACTTGATTTAGCTACGGATATGGGAAAAAATTGAAAGTGTGAAATATAAAAAGCAAACAGAACTGTAAATCTTCCTTATTCATCAGTAATGACCTCAAAAAGTCTGCTGGAGTTGGGATAAAAGCCAAAGGTCGCCTATGCAGGGAGGAAATAGCCTCATCCCAGTTGTCTTCTGATCTGATATCATGTGAATTTAGCTGCATGTAACAGCAATATATTCTCAAAATGCACACTGAATTTGAAATGTTCCTGGGAAAACACGACAGGGGCTGGACACCACTTCACTATCACTCAGAGACTAATTACACTTTCCATTCCCCTTCCGCCCTTTCTCCTCCTTCTCACAGCTTTCTCTTTTCCAAACCACACATCCATCTCTCTCATGGGCAGTTATATGCACACGTCCACGCACACACACACACACACACACACACACACACTGTCTTATTTTTCTTATCTGTCTTCTGAGCTGAAGCGACTGCGCCTCCCCAGCCACGCAGCAGTCAGATGTCTGGCCGCCTCAGTCGCTCCTGCCATTTCTCTCACTAATTTAAAGCTACTGTATGGATTCCTTCAATGTCCTCGGGCAGATGTCCCTCTTCTCACTCTCCCCAATCAATCCATCATGCTTAATTGCTCAATTACTCTAGTGAAAAGCTAAGGAAGGACAGGGGGAGAGGACGCTTTTTTCAGCTCGGATTGCTTAGTCTCCCTTGGTAAACAGACACAGGCTGGAGTGATAAAGTGTGTCCTCCTAAAGGACGGCAGGGGATGAGATTCCCTAATTAATCCAAACATTAGGTAAGCAGGGGCCTTCCACCAGCATCAGCCTCTCTCATAGTCTAGCTGTACTCCCTGGCAGAATACAACACACTACTGAAAATTGTTCAAGTTACCAAGACTTCAAAACCACAGAAAAATGCCTTACATTACTGGGGAATGAGTATATTTATCACTTAGAGATACATGAGAGAATGAATAGAGCTGTGTTCTAAGTAGGATATCGGATGAGACTTGGGCCATTAGCATAGCTTAGCATAAAGACTAGAAGCAGAATACATTTTGGTTTTGAGTAAAGCAGAATGAAGGTATGTTTGAGGGCGGGGCTATCTAGTGTTTGACAGCTTGCTCTAGTATTTTCTCAGTCAGATTCACTTCTCTTGTTACATGAGGATTCAAAAGACCAAGATGTGAACAGCCAAATTCCAAACTTCCATCTTCAAAACAGTAGTTGACAAACCAGTGGTTGTCAGGGTGGATATGCCCATCTTTTATAAACGCTCTACGGTTTTAAAATGCAAATGTGTTGGCGTGGAAGTAACTTTACTCTTATTAAAGTTCAAAAATACCTTCTAAAGCTCACTAATCAATGTTTGTCTCTTCTGTGTAATCCATACTGAAAAATACGCTCCAGCCTTGTTGCAGCAGGTGTGCACAGATTAAACAGGACAGAATGTAGAGTTTCATCATTTCACTCAAAAATAATACTTGTTCCTGTTACAGCGGGTACAGCGGCTCAAATGCAGGAAATGAGAAGGCAGACAAGTGAACAATTTAATAGGATTTATTTACAGAAAAACCAAAATGAGTACAAACTACAACAGGAACTGGAACTAAGAAACTGGAAACAGAACTATAAACAAACACCAAAGGCATAGCGGAACTAGATACCCCCTAGAGGGGAGGCCGACTATGTACAAGAATGAGATACCAAAAAGAAACAAGGTTAACCCAATTAACCCCCAGATAGCAACACCAAGGCAGGATAACAAAATAAAACATGGAATAACTAAACTATCCTAGATTGCAAAAATCCCAGAACGAGAAACCCCAAAGAACCCGAGTCATCCGTAGCAGTATAAATAAGATCATATAATCAAAAATACAAAGTATTATCTGGTGAAGCTAGGGCGAGAACTTAACTGACTCTCTGGCGTAATGGATCTGGAAACCAACTTCGACCCGTCTTTAAGGGAAAACGGAATCCCAGATGTCTCTATGACCACGAGTGGTAACCTTGGTGTCTCAGGTAAGTAGACTGGGAGAGAAGGCTTCCAGTCAAACAGAATGGCGTCCTTGGTGGTGTGGCAGGTCTTTCTATGGTGTGGCTACAGCCGGTGTCCTCCTCTGCCCTCTGAGAATCCTTGGAGAATCCAAAGGACCAGCGATAGCTAGGAAGCCTCGGCCAGGTGGTTAGCCCAATATCCAGAAACAACGACAACAGAAGCAGGCAGGAGTCAGCACTAAACACAGAGAACAGGATTGATGCAAGTGCTAGGAAAGAGTAGCTCAGACTGTTCAGATCCCAACACTAACTGTTCATTAGGAGACAGTCCAGCACCAAATGATGAGTCGCGTCAGGTTTTAAAGAGAAGCCAGCAGGCCTGATTAGATGACTCCCACCTGCACTCGATCAGCTGATTGGAATCCACCACACCTGTTGCCAGCCTCTGCCACACACCTAGAGAGAGAGAGAGAACCAGAGCTGGTGGAGGAGAGAGCAGTGCCACCTGATCACACTGTGACTGTGACAGTTCCACTCTTTAACCCATAAACTCTCTACATACATGCACAGGAGGGCTTAATATCTTGCTGCATCATTGATAGAAACAAATGACAACACAAACTATCTGAACAAACCCCAGGTTAGACTTCTTTTATCTAAATGTCAGTCTATAAATACTTTGTTGAGTAGTGTTATTAAAACCGATAGTAATGATGGACAAAACTACAAATATAAAGCCAAAGTTGTAATACATCAAATGCTCCTTTAATGTCAACCAACCAGCTAGAACATCCAAAAACATCTCATTACCTTTTAACCCCAGTTACGAGAACCAGAAAAGATCCCACACTTAAAAAATGAAATTCAAAAAAGCTCTATTTGATCAATCATTTCAGCTCCTTCCTCCCTTGAAACGCACACCATTCCCACAAATCTAGGAATCGAGCAAACTCCTCTCTTCTTGTGGTTAGGACTAATACAAATGTCTTCGGGGAGAGAAATATTTTGAAACTAAAACTTGGTAGGGCTGCGCTTTTGGAAGTGGACTTTCATATTTATTCACTCAGACTGTCATCAGATCCAAATGTTGTCACAGAGGAGAGGAACAGCTGTGAAAGCTAAGCAGCTGGGCTTCTGCCTGAGCGCCGGCGTTATTACAGGCGTTAGTCGGGCCCGAGTCCTCCTGCAGTTTGATGACCCTCTTAGTTCTTGTGCATGGCTGCCCTCGCTCTGCCAAACTGGCACTGGAACTGAGAGTCTAATGAGACACTGGCACTCGTCTTTATTAACGGTCGCATCCCGTCTCTCGTAAAAGTGACACTTCCAAGATAAGCATCCCGGGTGTCGGCGAGGTCTTTCAGCTCATCAGTGGCAGTGTGTCTCTGTGTTCAGCTGTTTGTCTTTCTGTTCTGTTAAGTGATATGATGCTGTATATTGCAATGTATCACACATCACTATGCTTTGCTTTTTAAAATCTAATTTTCATACCACACGCACTCATTTGTCATATCTCCACTAAATACAGCATGAGCTTTTCCCAATAGAAGTACGGCTATGAGTAAATCTAAAGCATTGTACGTGTCCTTGCCTGTTGCTCTCATCTAGACAGACCCATACTAATCCAGTGGGTGATATGATTTATCTCCTGTCTGTCCTTCACTCCACAGAAAGAGAATAACACATTGGTAGGATTTAAGCTGCCTTTTTCCTCAAACGCCCTTCTTTCCCAGTCCCTCGGTTCAACATCTACTCTCTAGGGTGAAGCAAAAACAAGGCAATGGAGGAGCAGATTGGATGGGAGGGATGATAGAAGAGAGACCGAATGAGGCGTTTGAGGGATTGAACATGTCAAGTGAAAATAGCCGGATGGGGAAAATGAGCATTGATTAGCTCACTGGGGTGGGAGGGTCTGGAAAACAGTTTTTTTTTTTTTGGCGTACCCTGAAAGCCATGTCTCGGCACAATGCGCGAGACTATGAGCAGAGTATAATTCTTGTCCGTTCAGGAACAAATTAAGAGGCTTGGATGGTGTCCAGGAGTCTTCCTGCTCACCACGATTGCAGCGGTTTGCTAATTGATTTTCAGCCAGGCACAACGTCAAGAAAACATTACGCAACAGGATCAGGGCCAACCAGAGGCCCGGGGGCAGTTGCGGTTGTAGGTGGGGAGACCTCCAATTAAATCTCTCCTCGGCAGAGTGCAGTTTGGGGGCCGTTGTTAATAATATTCCTATTTTTTTTCCTCCGATTCATATGCATGGCAGGTTCGCACCAGAGGATGTTTAAAGAGCGAGCAGGAGGACGACGTTGCGTGTTTACTCCTCTTCCTCCTGTGAGCTTGCTCAACCATCAAACTGCTTATTTTGCGAGCAGCGTTTGCTCCTTCAGAGCCATATTAGACGTGAAGACGGAGGGAGAAGCATAAGCAAAACTTCAGGAGAGGAATAGCTATGAGATGTCTTTAGCGTAGCTGCTATTATCGTCATCTGTTCAGTGGTCATTACCGCCTTGGGAGTCTGGACCTCAGCGCTGATGGAGCAGCTGCATTCAGAACTCATCCCACTTCTGCAAGCTGTCACTTATCAACAAGAGGAGGAGGAAGAGGAGGAGGACGATGAATTGTCAAAGTGAAACAGCAGAGAAGAGGGGAAGGTGTAAAGAAGACAGAAAAAGAAAATCGGTTCACTTAACCAGTCACACCTACAGAGGCTGTCGGCATTAAAGAGGAGGACAGGGAGGAGAAAGGTAAAAATTAAAGAGTCGTAGCCGAGCGTAAGGAGAAGAATATGGGAGGGAGAAGTGAGAAAAGAGAAGGAGGAACTGTGAGGAAGGAAAATTACATGAGGGGATGGCTCCATTGTGTTTGAACTCATCACACCCACGCCAGCTTTTAGTAATCGACAGGAGGAAGAGCTAAATGGTCGGAATGGAGGAGGAGAGACGAGGAAATGAAGGGAGGAGAATAAGGGCTGAAGATGGCAGATTGTCCGCCGTGTTTTTGTGTTTAACTCGCTGCTTTTATTGCCATTTGATCATTGTGACTCTGATGACAGCACGACAACGAGATGAAAGAAAGGCAAGAGCAAATGAAACCAGAACACTGAGATCTTCCAGCGTTGGTAACTCGAATGGTCTGTCTGGACTGCAGGAGGTTGGCAGAGTTTAGGTTAAAAACGCTGCTATTCATTCATCTTCTTGAGTATAATGAAAATGTCATAATGCTGTTGGGTTGGACTGATCAGAAGGGAGCACAAAGAGGTGGGAGTTAAAGAGGTCCATCAGTTCTGTAAATTTCATCTACATACACTGTAAAAATATAAAATTAAACAGACCCATCAGTCCTGTAAACATCAGTTAAATACACTGTAAAAAAAACTGAAAGGTTTAGCAGTAAAATAAACAGTTTGTGTCATTTTGGACAAACTTCAAAGGATTTTAGACTCATTTTGAATAAATTTAGACTTTTTTTCTCATTTTGGATGAATTTTTGGATCATGTTGGAGATATTTAAGTAATTTTACACAAAACTTGAATCATTATGGACCATTTTTAATTGATTTCTGACTAAATTTGAAGTATTTGGATAATTTTAGCTCCCTTTGGACAAATTTTGAGTCATTTTATACAAAATTTAAAGGATTTTAGACCAATTTTGGACTTTTTTCCCAGTTTTGCATGAATTTTGTATTATGTTGGACATGTTTGGGTAATTTTAAACAAAGTTTGAGTCATTTTGAACATAATTTATGTAAGTATGAATAAGTTTGCAGTCATTTTGGACACATTTTAACATACAACCAGGAGAAATCATGTGATTTACTGTACGTTACCTTTAGGTTCGCTTAAGCACTCCATAAATGACAACTTGACAGTACAGTAGGGGAAGATATCGGAGCTTTGTGATTTTCCCAGTATTCACTTTCTCTTCATGTAAGTTAGAAAAACAGATTGTGGCAGAAAACAGGCACGGTTTCATTAGCTCCCCCTGTTTTCTCTTCTCCTATTAGTACATTTATGGAAAAGTCAAGGACAGTTGTTCAAAGTTCAACGCCTGGAACTCTGCAGGCGCCGCAGCAACTCAACAAGTTCGGCCACTTTTATGTATTTCCAAGACATGCAGTTCTGACTTGTTTCCTCCACACAGGCTGGAGGAAAATCTAAGAAAAATAGCTCGGATTCTACAATAAAATAGAGTGCTGATGTTGGCAGTCTTCCCTTATGGGGTGCTCTGTCTCTCTTTTTCCCTCTGTCTGTCTGCTGTTTCCCTTTCTCTACTAATCTTGTTCAGTGTGTAATATGTTCTCTGTCTATCACATTGGGTTTCAGTGTAAGAGGATCACTCGGCCGATTGTTCCGCTGGTCTAACTGCTCAGTCAGAGGTGAGCAGCACCATTTATCACCTCACCTTTTTGGCATCTCTCAGGGCTGTTTCCCTCTGGTGCCAAGTATTTAGGGAATACATTGCAGCATTGTTCTACAAAATGCAATGATAGAGCTGAGTGTTACATCAAAACGTCTTAAAGCTATGTTGGACCAGAGTTTAAAAAAAACATATTAGTTTCATAATAATGGCTGTGAAGTTGTGAGATGGCTGTTTTTGTTTGTTGTTTTTTACCTTTTCTTTTATACAGTCCACATTGTTCAAAAATAGTTTTTTAGCTGAAGTTTTTTACTACATGTTTTTACTGTTGCTTTACAGATTTTACCTGTTTTGTTATAGTACAGATAATAACTAGTGAAGTCACAGAAAAGTACATACTGTATTCATGTGGAGACCCAAAAAAAAAAACAGTCCAAAACCATCAAACATGCCAATCGTAACCTTTATACAACATTTGATTGTAAAATTACACTATTTTTTACTACATTTAAACCAGCTAAAAGCAGAATTTTACATAGATTTGCTGTAATTTGAGAGAAAAATGCATATTAATTGACTGTGCACTGAAAATGGTTTTTAAAAGTTTTTTAACATAATTTTTTTACAGTGCATTTCATGTGATTTGCAAGTTTTAAATCATATTGCTGATGAGTTTCTTGAATTTTACACATAAAAAGAGCAACACAGACTACATAGGAAGGCTGGAGGGTCAGGGAAATAATACAGAAGGCATTCTGTCTCAGATTTACAAAAATCAGCATTAAATAGAAACATAGTAGTTTAATTTTTTTTTTTAAAGAAACCTTTTTGCTTTATTGTTGTAATGAATCCAAGAAGGTCTTTCTAAAGCACCCCCCTTTTTTTAAAAAAATTAATGTAAGGATCTTGGGAGTGATATTAATACACTGTGATGGTCTAATGTGTGATTAACTACACCTTTAGTTACAGGAGTCTAGTGATTCATTTCCAGTCAAAGTCCTGAAAAAGTCAGTTAATCAACTAGTTGACTGAAATGTGAACCACATCCTTGTAGATATGAAGCAAAGATTACACTCTGTGGCTCCACTAGTAGGCAAAAACTCAACAGGACACTTTGGAATCACAGTTTAATCCAAGAAATCTGCCAAGAATTAAAAGAGTTAAAGTTTTTGTATATAAAATAATAACAGTAAAGATAAAGTGCTGATGCGTGTCTTTCCCAGTCTCTGCCATCATGTTTCTGGACAGCGTGTAATACAGCACTTTATTTGAAAACCTTGAAATAGCAAAGCCATTCTGACACATTCAGCTGAATTGTCTTGCAGCGTGTTGGCCTGGGGTCGCTGAAACACCACCATGGACAATCCACACCAATTTCCTCAGGGTAATGCCTTATTGCATGGGGTTGTGTGGAGCATCCGCCATCCCTCCGTTTATTTTTTACTCTCACTGTGGGGTTTTTTCCACCGGTAAATTAAAGCATTTGCGAGGCAGCGATGTGAGGTGATGGTGTTTCTCAGTTAACAGCTGACACAGCATGAAATATCCAGAGCAGGAAAAGACTCTGGGCTTTATGTGGGGTATGTTTCTCTACATGGCAGTAAATATTTTTGGTGTGTGAATCATTTTTTATGACCAGATCAGTTGTAAACCACACAGCGGTTGACTTTCTAAACTTTTTTGCGACTTTGCGGAAAAGACCACTTCTGCGTAACTACAAGTTGTTGTAAACAAACACTAAAAATACAATCTGAGTCCAGTATGGAGCCCATATGGTTTCCTGTGCAGCTGTATCCCACCAAATCAGAACATCCCCGTCTCTTTCCATTCATGGGACGGCATCAGCTGGTGTGTTGCATAAAGCCGACGGACATGAGCACGGTGTTGGTACAACGCCGCCGTCCTCAGGCAAAACAATGTGGCATTGAGCCTAATAGAGACATCGCAGAGGCCTATTAGCACAGATGGTTGTCATATGTATGCAAATAAGGAGCAAAGTGAATCACGTAGCCCCATCAGCACCACCTGTCTGCCTCACACAGATACACCCAAATCCCCCTTCAGCATCCACACACACACACACACACACACACACACACACACACACACACACACACACACACACACACACACACACACACACACACACACACACACACACACACACACACACACACACACTCATGTGGTTTCGCTATCTTCTTTCCAAATCCCTTTGGTGGCACGAGTCTGTTCTTTCCAATCCACAGCTGTATATTAATTAGAGCAAAGACATTAATCATCATTTTGTTCTTTTTCAAGAGCAGACAGGAGAAGGAGGGACTGGTGGAGCAGGAGGATAAACACATACAAGCAAAGTTGCCAGGAAAAGGGCAGATCGGTTGTTCTTTGTCTTTGTTGAGGATGTGTTGAGGGTGTGCTCAGCGGGGTGAGGTGTTAAATGCTGGTTTTGTGGTCAAGGAGCATCACACCCAAGGGAGTTGGAATATTGCCAATATTGTGTGTGTGTGTGTGTGTGTGTGTGTGTGTGTGTGTGTGTGTGTGTGTGTGTGTGTGTGTGCAGGAGGGACTGCAGTTACACCCTCCTATAGGTCTGGAGTGTGGAACAACAACTGAAGGAGTTCTGAATGCTCCTTCTGGCTCTAATGCTCGCTCCCTACATCTGCCGGCCAATACTGCTGACACTGCAGATGACATGAGAAGAAACAGCCCCTTAATGATGTGATAATTGAAACAGAAGTCATATGTTGGATCCTCGTTGGAATTAAACATTTGATAATCAACGCTAAACACAGAGGCTGATACAATTAGTTTTGGAGGTAAACACTCATGAGCCAAATTTGCAGAATTAAAATGTTGATCCGATGACTGCAGCAAAGGAAATGCACAAAAACCTGACTTACTGGTGGCTCTCTGCTCAGTCTTACTCCCAACTGGTCACATACTGCAGCTTTGTTGGGACTGCTTGGCGTCACATTTGAATATTTATGTTTTGCCATCATTTTTCAGTGCACAGAGTCGTCCAAACAGGCCTATACAAACACATGAACATCAGATATAGATGCTTTAAGTCCTTAACCTAATGGTCTCTGTGTGCAGTCAGATGTTGGCCTTGTAACATTTGGTTAAAGTTATAAAAGAGTGTATTTCAACCAGAACCATGATCTTTTCCCTAACCTCAAGCAGGTAGTTTTGGTGTTTAAACTCAACCAAGCAGTGGGTGAGTCACAAAAGCAACTAAATAAAGAAATAGTGTTCAGACTTGGGACATGGATCTCAGTGTCCTGGGTAAATGTGCTTCAATGTGCTTATAAGGTTGTCCTAACCTGGAAAAAGTCTTACATTTGTGGGGGGCACCAACACAAAAGGTCACCTTGATCATATCTTTCAGATAGCAGCAACTTTGACAATAAGAGTTGGGGTACTCAAGAAAAAGACCAGAAAGAAGTTTTTCAACTAATTGGTTAAGACAAAATGCGTGACGAACTGAAAATTTGGCTCTGGACCAATGGCAGTTTGTTGTAAATTACATTCAAATCCATACAGAAGCTATGAGATGCTCCCCAGCCTTCTACTGGTTCTGCAATAAAAGTCAGGGAGTCAACAGAGTCAGTAGGAATCATCCTCTGGGGACCTTGTTTGTACAAATTACTAGCTGATGAGATATTTCAGTAGAGAGAAAGCTGGTGGACCAGCTAGCTTAAGCTAAAATAAAATATGTGTTGAATCTACAAACCTTATAATGTAATCTTGCATCAGCTTGGTAGGCACAAAACTGTCCCGCTCGGGTTTCATTTACTGAGCTGACGATGGCTTGTTGACCATTATCAGTAGATTAGTGGGTCATTCCAACCATCTTCAATTTGACTGTTTTTACTTTAAAATGGTCAAAAATGACAAATGCTCATCAAAACCTGTTCAAAACCACACAATAGTCGTCCAAGGCTGTCAAAAATGACTCCCGTTTTGTTCAGAGTGACTCAGAGTGTGTCCAAAATAACAACAAAGGTTAAAATAACTCCAAAAATAAAAAAAAATAAAATAAAATAAAATAAGTCAAAATTAACTTGAAATGACTGAAAATCTGTGAAAATTTAAAACAAATTGTCCAAAACAACACAAAACTAGTCAACGTGACTCAAAAATGTTTAAAATGGCAAAAACTCTCAAAGTTTTTGAAATGACTAAAACTCTAAAATGTTCTCAGGATTATTCCAAATTTGTCCAAAATAACAAAAAAGTCCAAAACACATCAAAACTGACTTAGAATGTTTTGGAAATTAGCCAGATTGAGTTGACCATGTGTAAAATCTGGGCTCATTGGTAGCATTAGTTTATGGTGTTTTTGTTTTCATCATTTTGTATTTGGATCTGGTTTGCTCATTATGCAAACATAAGAGTCAGTATTCTGCCCTGTAGCCCTGTGATGTTTTCTCCTTTTCATAGCGCTACCAAATCTGGCAAACATTCAAGTGGTTCCAGTGGCTTCTCTCTTCTCTGTGGTGAATCGATTCCAGTAAAAGTAATTGTTCAACATTTATTAACTCCAACATGATCCACTCAGCAGTTCTAATTGTTTGAAGAAACTCGACACCGTGCCATAGATGCCGCTAACTAGCATTTTGGTGGTTTAAAGCTCCGCAAAGATTCACTTTAGGAGAATAAATCAAGCTAAACCTAACTTGGCTTAAAGTTTTTTGAAGAACTGCAGATCTGAACATTCAAGGTTGCACGCTGCAGAATAAAACTTGAGAGAACCTCATTTTTTCTGTCCTTTCTGCCGGTGGAGTATTAGTAATGGTTAGGCCTGATCCCGTGGGACTTCTGTTTTGATAACACCATTTTTCTGGTAATCCTGATCAAAAGCCAATGCAAAAATTGCCTTAGCATAACATTTAGACTGTGGTTTCCCATATCCAGCTGTACTAAGTAGGATTCAAGTTGACATTTTGCAGCACATTTTCATTTTGGACCACAGTGTGTTATTATTGTTTTTCTTTCTATTCCTTCACATTCCTTCCATTTTTGATGCTGTTGTGGAAGTGACTCTGCTGGAAGAGTTCGAGCAGAGCTTTTCTGTAATTCTCTGTATTTTTAAGACAACCCTGGTTCCTGTCCTCCACAACAGTGAAAAAAAACATCACAAGAATATATTTTTAAGAATCAATTGCTGAAGATCAAAAACAGCTCCAGCTCTGGAACAAAGCTAGTGTAGTGTCAGCATTCTGACAAGAACATATCGGGATAGAAAAAGCACGATAAAAAAAGAGAAACCTTTTCCCCGATGCTGTTTATTTTAGCCTATTAAACAATGGATCTGCAGACAGGACACAAAGCAATGTCCGGTGTTGTTCATCCTTATGACTTAAAGCGTAAGTAAACTTTGTAATCCTTTAGGTTTAGCAGCTTCCCACTCACATTGATCCCATGTTATGCTAACAAAGAACCTGAACCTCCACAGGCACAAACTGAGCAAGGATTAAAGCAGAGAAAAAAGGAGAAATTAAACGCTGTTAACCTTCCTGTTGTCCTCATTTACAGGCACTAAAAAATATTTCTTCCTTGTCTGAAATTTTTTTTTAAAAATTCAGCAAAAAAATCCCCCAAGTTTCTGAAAATTTGCAAAAACCTTCAGGACGAAAATTCCAATAATTCCTTCAAAGTTTCCCTGAAAAGTTTTATTTTAAAAAATCCCCCAAATGTTGCAAGAAAATTCTTGTAAATATTTTCAAAAAATGAGTAAAAATCTTCCCAAAAAAATTCCTACAGTACAAATCTTCAGAAAAATCCTAAAAATATCTAAAATGATTCCATATATATCAGTAAAACTTATAATATTTTCTTTAAGAACATTCACACAAAAAAATCAAAATCCAGCGAAATTTGCTGGATTTTGGTTGATTTTTTTGTGAATGTTCCTAAGAAACATTTTTAACATTTCTTTTTTTCCACCAAAAAATGTTCAAAGATTTCCCAAAAATGTTGAAAACATGGACATCAGAAGTTTCACTGTGAAAATATATATTTTTTCCACATTTTCAAACTTTAAAACGGGTCAATTTTGACCTGCAGGACAACATGCGGGTTAAAGCAGAATTTTTAAAGTTGTGTTCTCAGTCCTTAAGACTCCATTTAGGTGCTCTGGAATAATGCGTTCATTTCTTTCAAACCCGCTGTATCGACGTTCTGCTGTGAGACGCCCTTCATCCCAGACAGCATCCATTGTTCTGTTTGCCTTTTTCTCACTCATGCCAGAAACATCTCCCGTGGGTCCTTTTCATTTCCTTTCGCTTCACCACTAAATGCCCTTTTCTAGGAAATCATTGAGCTTAACCATATGGCCCCGAGGAGATTAGGTTAGCCAGATTGGTATCTTACTTTTAAATCTCTTTCTTAAAACACACTTTTAAGGATTTGCTTATATCTGAGCAATTTCTGCCCCCGGTACATAAACACACATATACTACATGCATGACTGAAAGCTGTGCTTCTGTGAGTGGTTTTGAAAGGCCCTGAAGTGGGAGCAGTTTGTGCGATGAGCCCTGGGAAGCCCCTTTACACCTCCTTGTCCACCATGGAGCCCCTCGCAGGGTCCTTTTTACAGCCCTTATGGACCCTCCACCATGGTGGTGATTTCATTTCACACGACCGTTTTAGTCCGACTTTAGTGCCCCCAACAGCTCAAACTCCTCCATTAGTGCCCCTAATAATTACAGCAGGGAGATGGGCCACACATTGATGAGTCACCACCTCCACTTCATTACCAACTGCACTGAGGTTCCACCACCACTTTGCAGGTACAGCTGGACAGAACATCAAGGGGCATGTCAGGAGAATGGAGGCACCATATGTTTTCATTAGAACTCACTACTACAGCTCTTTGACTTATTTATTGCTGTTCATTCTCTGTTTCTCGTGTATCATTCGAGTTTTGAGCTTAGTTACTAAATTCAAACCACCTTTCTCTGTCCACGCAATGACACACTCATTAGTTTACTTTTTATTTATGAAGCCATTCTGGGAGAACTTCTGTTCTATCTTTGCAAACTTATTACCTCACATCACAACACATATATCTGCTGTCTGTCCATAATGCTGGAACCGAGATGGAAAAGAAAAGCCACTGGAATGTAATTAGTTTTGCAGGTGTTTGGTTATAAACCAAAGTATTGCAGAAACAAAAAAGAGGACTGTGATGGATGAAAGTTATTATAATTCATCCTGAGGGGGAACAGGAGTGTCGATACCAAATTTAATGACAGTCTAGCCGTAAGTTTTGAGAAATTTCACACTACAAAATTCCACTTTACAGAGAAGAAAGAGTAAAAAACCAGGAATCACCAAAGTCATTATTATCTGGAGACTATTTTTCATTATGCTAATACCTCCTCATTTCCCACAATCACGTCTCTTCCTCACGTATAGTAGATGTGACAGAAGGATGCAAGGAACCAAAACTGCCAAATGAGTAATTATTAGTTCAACAGAGTTTGTCTAAAGTGACGCCAGTTACTGTCAAATCAAACCCAGACTCACAAAGATGCGGCATTTATGCGTCATTTCACTTTTTATAACATTTCTGTGTAGGTACTCTCATGTTTCCTTGCGCTAAGCTCTTCCTGTAGCTTCTCCTCTCCTCTATGTGCATTTAAGTAACTGGAAGATCCTCCATGATAGCAGACGAGGAACATTTTTCATACTATTAATATAGTAGATGTTGAGATGTTTTCCAGCATAAGTGAAAATTCTGCGGCCTTTTGCCACTTAGAGGATCAAAGAAGTCTAGGATTTGCCAAAGTTAGTAGGATTCATCCTCTGGTCATCATGAAGGACTGTATGGAATATCATAGCTATCCTTCTAAAGTCCTAATTGTACTCTTTGTGGAAGCACACATGGACACACAGCTACTTTCTAGTCTGCTCTGAGTCAACTAGGAAGCCTCCTGTCCACACTTATGCTGTAGGTGTTCCCTCATATTTCACATGTGCACAAGACTGCTGCACACAATTTCACTGGAAGCAGTCACTGTGTGGACACAAACTTTGGGCTGCCCTAGAATGTTTGCGATGGGGTCATTGCATACTTTTGGAGTAACTTTACAGCTCATGGATCCATAGTCGACTCTCATGTACTTGCAGAGGTGCAACGTATCACATTGGACTTATGCTTGTTGAAATATTTCAGTCTGGACCTATCTGCATTTACAGCATCTAGATTATTACTCAGGCAAGGAACACGGCGGAGTTATGTGATGATCGATGTCTGTCTGTCTGTCTGTCTGTCTATCTGTCTGTCTGTCTGTCTGTCTGTCTGTCTGTCTGTCTGTCTGTCTGTCTGTCTGCGGGCAACATTACTCAAAAACGGACTAACAGATTTGGATGAATTTTTCATGAAGGTCAGAAATGACACAACGATCAAGTGATTAGATTTTGGCAGTGATGCAGCTTATAGTCTGGATCCATGGATTTGTTAAAGATTTCTGTATCATTGCCAGATAGCGGCACGGCGTCACTGTAACCATGACAACAAGTGAACACTACGTCAGCTGCCTGCTGATGATCACATGATTGTGATCCTACTACAAATCCACTGCTGAGGACTTATCAGGACTTATCCATCAGAAATCTGATGCAGCCTCGGTGGAGTACTGCTAACTCTGAGTGTTTTTGTTGTTCATAATGTGTTTGCTCAGAGTAAAGTTGATACATTGACAAGATCAAGGCAGTGGACAGTTAGAATAGTAACTATTGATCACATACTGAGATTTACGTCATGTATTAGTAACTTAAAAAACTCTAAAATCTTGATGTGACAAACTAACAGCTGCTTTCTGACCATTTAATGTTCTCTACTTTGTTTGATTTCAATATTTTTGTTCAATTCTCTTGGAACTACACACTTTTTGTTCTGTGAGATAGAAAAATCGGTACTGGTTTTACAAATACAGGTAATACACAAGGACAACGATGGCTGTTTAAATTCATCAGTTACTTAGAGAAAGCCTGGAATAAAGCTCTGCATCTGGATACTATGCTAATATTTATGCACGTGCCTCTTATTTTCAGCGAACAGATCATTAACAGAACTTACAGTATTGTAGCTTTTTTTTTGCTTGTTCTGTTTGTGTGTTTATGGAAAATGCATATTTACAAACACATATCTGGTTAGGGTTGCATGTGAATCAGTTCAAAAACACCTTTACTATTCCAATGCTGTTATCGACACATTCCAGTGCTAATGAGGCCTCAACAATCTGCTCTTTGCGTTTATTTATCCAGTTTCAGACACACAAAGCTCAAATCTGACAAGTCTTCTAGTAGTTGTGTAAGTTATTCATCAAAGGCAGCAGGAAAAGGAAATATGGTGATAAAACGTAGCTCAATACAATATTTACAGCAGTACATGTTGTTACAGTGATGCAAGCTTTGGAAATATTGAGTATAAATCCAAACTCCATGGTCATCTCCGACAGAAAGGTTGGTTCTCACATCTCCACAGCTGCAGAGGAGTTCATGCTCACAGTGTAACCCTTCCAAAAGTCAACTGTTCTTTGTTCATGGTCACACTCTCACTCTCACAGGTGGGATTCCTCTTCACCTAAAGTTTACTCTGCAGAAATACTCTGGAGCCACAGCTGAAAAAACACATCAAACGTGTGATAAATTGAGTGCCTTACAGGTGTTTGACAGCGGTGGATTTGCAAAGCATACAAGATATTCCTCGACTGGTTCATCATAAGCATTCAGCTGTGCTCATTTTGGTGCCTGACAGTCAAAAATGAGGGCTGATTCGAATGATCTCCATCATTTAATTCATGCTAAATAGAAAAAAAAGTGACCTCATGCTGACTTTATATTCCTTCACTGGAGACAAAGCGGCACATTGTTGAGATACCTGCGTGATCATGAGAGTCTCTGGTGCTTCTGGCCTTTTGACCCTGGTTGGATTATCCACTCCACTGCCCTCCGTCTTATCCAGACTGAGGCCTGAGCAGGACTGTTAGTCTAATGGGCACTGGAGCTAGCTGAGAAGCATGACATAATGACCGTGTAAAACTGACCTTGGCAGGGATTCCTTTCTTAACACGCAACACCTAGGCTGTGTGCTGAGACACATCATTTAATATTTGAGGTAATTTTCAGCACGAGTAGCAAAACCATGACGCATGACAGACCATGCATCGTTCCTTCTACCTCACTAATTGGCATTTCTAATTTTTCTTTCTGCTGTTCTGCCCAAACACAGCAATAAGTTAGATACAGCGCAAATTCCTCCCGTGGACTTTTCAAGGCTGCATTTGTCAGAGGGCTGTGGCAGTTGTTTGGCACCGGGAGTTGACTTGGATTCTGATTAGTCTCATGCCTCCGTCTGTAATGCCTCCAACTTTACAGCAGGAGCTCCACAGAGTTAATAAAGGAGCCGGGAGCCTTCATGTAAAGCAGCCCCGTGGATGAACAGCATCTCACTGCAGCATAATGGGGCCTTTGTGAGGCGGTGGGGGTAATATGGAACTTCATCATTCTGCCGTGTCTGCCGGGGCCAAATTAACTTTGACATCCAGTGTTTGTAAGGTGCTCCCTACATGTATCACCCCGCAGTGTCAGGCACATGCTCCAAAAATATGTTTGCATATTTACTCTTTCATTATGAGCATAAGAGCATGATTTCGTTTTCTTTCTTTAGGAACTCGTCTCACACAGTCAGACCTATCTCCACAACGCTGTGTCAACATTACAGACTGTACCACTGGCTGTATATACAGATGGACGAATCCTGACGTCACCTGTAGGTCTCCTGGAACATTTGAGAAGCTCAGTTTGGTGGCTTCAGCTGTCACCATCTTGGCAGTTTCCAAGGCACAGACCTGTCACTCAGTGTGGCATAATTTAAGGCTTTAACACCATTTAAACAGGTGAGTTCTATAAATATTCACCTGTAAACATAGTTATTTCTGATGTAAAGTTGGACATTTTAACATAGGGGTCAACCATTAAAGGTTTTTGACACTTAGTCTTCATCTTTTAGCACCAAAGGTTGCTGCTTGGGTTGTGTCCTTTATCATTCTGCTTTAGGTAGAAAAATATGCTCCAGCTTGTTTGTGCTTCTTTAAACCAATCCTAGACATCATGGACTGTTTAGCCCCAAGAGCAACAACGATGTCCTTTGTCTTTTATGACATAACCATTGGTTGCCTGCAGGTTTTCTTTGTTGTTTTTCTATAAACAACAAATGTTTGTCACCAGGCATCAGCTGAAGACTCAGAAGAGTGAAAAAGGTGCAAAAGGTACACTGTCTAACTTTGTAGACATTAAAATCAAACACAATCTAAGGCATTTTTATCTTCTTAACATGTCCATGTGATGTTTTTTACATGCAGGAAGACATATCATGAAAATAGATTGTATATTAAAAGATGGCTGTAGCCTCCATTTATTAATAGTGAAGCCAACTTAGAAATACCTTAAACATGCATTCTTTCTAACAGCCAGCAGGGGGCGACTCCTTTTCAAGTTCAATGCTATAGAAATCCAATACTTCTCACTTGATTTGTTGCTTTTGGAAACTTTTCCCTAATAAGTTTATGATCTTAATTGCTAGTTTTAAGGCTTGTTGAATACAGAATGGCATTCATTGTGTGAATTATGGTCCTTTTTAGAATAAAATAAATAATAAAGTGGGGTTTACTTTGACACAGGCCTATCTTATGATTAACAGGTTACTACTACATCACCTGCACCATGTCCTTGGGTTCTTAATGGAATCCGTTGTCCATTATACTGCTATTCATAACTCCAATATTACAATTTGCCATTATGTTCTGTAGAGGAATTGTGTAGTGTTTTAGAAGCATTGTATAGGTGAGCTATAGGGTTGTAGAGCGAGAGATGGGAAGATTAATATATTTACACATTTAAACCATTTTAAGACAGGAAAGGATTATTTTCATGGAAAAACCTTCTAAATATGTAATTTTGATAGAGATGCGATTTTAGAGGTCTGGATTAAAATGGAGACGCTTTATTTACGTACCTTTTACAATAAAGATTGCTGTTTTGGGAATGACATAAAATGCAGCAGTTCAGGTGAGCTGCTGTGAAAGAAGTCTGACTTCTGGTGGTGTTTTCTTTCATTTTTCTTTCTTTCAGACTGATAATTCCGAGTTCCCATTATTAACAAATGCAGCACAACAGACAGATGATGGAATGGGAGGAGAATGCCACGTGAAATTCCACTTGATGGAAATAGAAAGCTTATACCCTCAGTCTACATCCAGTGAGTCAGACTATTCAGAAACAGACCTATTCATGTAATAAACAGAATGACATTCATTTATTCAGCGAATCTAAAAACAGAGATTTCCCCTGGTGGTTTTCCTGTCTGCTGAGCTTTCCACACAGACCTCATGGCAAACAGTTTACAAATGCGTTTAACAAGCATCTCAGTTTGCCAGACGATGTTTAAAAATTAATCAGGAGATAAGTTAATCAGCAGAAAGAGAGTCTGATTTCTCGCCGCTTCATTTCCCTCCGAGTACACTTTGGTGAAAGGTAAATAAGCCCAGGATTGTAATCCACGGATTCGTTTTTCCACATCGTCCTCCATTCACATCACAGCAGCTGCAGCCAGTTATTGATAAGTCATTAACACACATTTCTCCCATAAAGCTGACGGCCCGTCGTAGCCTGTTGTCTTTGTAATGAAAAATGACAGTCGTGCACATCCTTTTGATTGATTAGCACATGCAATTACTGTCTGGGCCATGGAGCTGCATGAAAAACAGCTCCGTCGCGGCTCCCATCCGCTACCCTGTGTGACATTTTAATCTACTGGCAGATTAATGGGACACTAGTGGAGTGGAGAATATTCCACTATTGATTTTTGCTGATGAATCAAATGCCTCCGTTTTAGTGACGGGTTTAGCATATCGGGTCGGGCCTGCCATTTTTCCTGTATGTGTGTGTGTGTAAGAGATGTATTTAAAGAGACAGAAGGAGAAGCTACAGTCCAAATGAATGACTGTATGAGCTAGTGTGGGTCCATGACTGTGTGTTGGCATTCCACACACAGATAGGACACCCACAGTGGCGTCTCTGCTCTGCAAACACTCCGTAGAGGTCTTTTGTTCCCCGGCTCGCTTCTATTAAAGCAGACCTGCTCCACATTGCTCAAGAGACTCCTAAATTCTGTCAGAGGTGCCCACTGAGAAAACAGGAAAAAAAAGAATAAAGAAATGTTCTGTGGCCCTGTTGATTTACTACTCAACTTTAATTGGGTTGTAAAATCAAATCCAGAGTTGTTTCAGGAATGCTAAAATGTGATTCCCCGGCTTGTTTACAGGAGGAGCCCAGCAGTCAAGGACACTGAGAGATAGTGAGTGAGAGAAAGTACGATAGCGGTGGAGGAGGAGGCGAAGTGATAGTGGGAAAAACCAGGGAAGATAAAGGGCTTGTTAAAAGAGAGCGAGCAGGGAAAAGAATGGAGACAGATGGAGGAGAGGGGAGAGGAGAAGGGGGAAGTTCAACTAAGTTTTGCCCATCATTTATAGGCGAGGCCTGTGCTGCTCCGCTCTGATTAAAAGCACCTGTGATTTATTTCAGCTGATCTGCCTCACTGTGAAACAAGCGGCAGTTCTGATGTGTGAGCAGAGAGGAGGCCCACACAGAAACAGAAAGGCAGCATGCATCCGCTGCACAAACTCAGCTGCAGGGCACACGCATGGAGCAAAACAGACCCGCAGTCGGCTACAAGGCCCATGTTGAACTTGGAATTAACAGCCTAGAGAAGTGGGTTTACAGCCCAAACGTTGTGGGCCTTTAACACATCCACAAACACAAACAGTGCATATTTTCCTCTGGCGTAGTGAAAATAAATGACGACGGTGAGGCAGAGTTTTCCAGCGGCGCTCGCTCAAGCACCGTTTCAGGGCTGGACGGGGGGATGGAAGCCAAGGGGATTTGAGGATTTTACCGGCGACAAGGGGCTAATTTGCAGATGATTAAGAAAACACACAGTGTAAAGTCTCTCAGCGACACGAGAGATTCAGAGGAGAGTCCAAGAGAGAGCAGGGCCAGACGTGGAGACAACAAACTGCACTAATAGACTAGAAGTATCTTAAACTGCTGAACCCTCAAACACTTGGTGGACTTTTGTTGCTCCTGTAACATTTTCGGTCACTGTGGGCTCATATTTAATTGCGATATAAAGTTCTGCACCACTATGGAAACAGCACAACCATGGCCAGACGCAGAGAGAACGCAAAAATGTCTTCTGTGTAGGATGATGCAGTTATAATTATACAAATCATTTTTAAAAGTAAAAGTGTGAAAGTTGAATTTCTTTAATTGTTTACGTTACTAAAACTTTTCACAAAAACGTAAAATAATGGAATTGATCCTCGTGTCGTCCTGTGGGTCAAAACTGACCCGGCTTAAAGCTTGAAAATGTGAAGAAAAAAAATATTTTCACAGTGAAACTTCTGATGTCCACATTTTCAACATTTTTGGAAATCTTTGAACATTTTTTAGTGAAAAAAAAGAAATGTTAAAAATGTTTCTGAAGAACATTCACAAAAAAATCTACCAAAATCCAACGAAATTCACTGGATTTTGGTTGATTTTTATATGAATGTTCTTAATGAAAATATTAGAAGTTTTACTGATATATATGGAATTACTTAAGATATTTTTAGGATTTTTTTGGGAAGATTTTTTCCTCATTTTTTGAAAATATTTACAAGAATTTTCTTGCCATATTTGTGGAATTTTTTTTTAAATAAAACTTTTAAGGGAAATTTCTAAGGAATTATTGGAATTTTCTTCCTGAAGGTTTTGCAAATTTTCAGGAATTTGGGAAATTTTTTTGCTGAATTTTTGGATTTTTTCAGACAAGGAAACAATATTTTTTGGTGCCCGTAAATGAGGACAACAGGAGAGTTAAATGCCCATAGGTGTTATCAGTAATAGAAAGTGAAATGTTGACTTTTCATGTTATACATTTTTACCTACTTACAATTTAAATTTGTTTACATGCTTGTCTCCTGTCTACTTTGTGTAAACACTGCCTGCAGTTCAACCTACTTCAGTCGAAACAGTTCCTGAATTTTGGCCACATGACTGTTTGTCGCAGCTGATTTACTAATGACTTCCTGGTTGTGCAGTGGAGTGGAGAATTTTAATTTTTTTACAGAACTGTGTTAGAGCAAAGGTTTTATTTATAGCATTTTTTAAATTAGGACATATGGTATGAAGGGATTTTGATTGAATTTTACAATAGTTTTTCCTGAATTTTGGCCACATGACTCTTTGTTGTGGCTGACTAACTATTGGCTTCCTGGTTGTGCAGGCAAGTGGAGAATTTTTGTTTTTTTGCAGAGTTTGATTACAGAAAAGTTTTCAATTTTGGCGAATTTTTCAATAAGACGTGGAATAAAATAATTTCGATTGAATTCCACAATTCTAATCTTGGATTTGGTTAACTTTCCCAATGGAAAAGCACATCATAGTAGTTCACTGTCAGAAAGTTAAAAATGCATTTATTCTTTCTGTTTCTGGCTGATAAATGGTATCCTTTCAAAGCTACTGTTGTGTTTTGGGGCTCAGAGGGTTTAATGCCGCTATTATTTACATCTGCTGTGATGGAGACACTGACAGAGGCCCAGCAATCCTTTGGAGTTTGTGTCTGACTTCTGCTAACATGCAGAAACAGATTATTTGTCTGCATCCAATCCTGGAATCATTAAAATGTCTTTAGACAAGAACACATTATTGAAAATCAATAGGGAAGCCATTGTTCATGTGGAATGGGAGCTGCAGTATAAGCACAGAGACATTTTTATTTTCTAATGCTCCTGCTGAACTCCTGAACCCACATTATCCATTTCCAGTCAGTCCAAAATATTGTTCTTCCCTCTGATCATTTACATATGCATCAGACTGTTATTATTTCTATTATGATTATGAGACCCTCGCCTCACATCTGTTCCAAAGAGCACTCAGGGGTAATTAGGTGTAAACCTTTGCAGGAATAAATGCCATGTATGGAGTGATGCTCATCTGACTTCTCGGTATTACACATGGCTGCATATTACTGTGGTTTTTCTCCCCACCCGTCTGAATCAGTTTCAGTGTCTGTCTCCATTTCCCTGTCGTGTCTCACCCTTCCCTCCTCATCCCTCCGTCATCGGGAAACAACAATGCATTTCATCACGTTCATGCTGATTTAACCCACATCCAGTGACAGTGTTTTATTAACCCTCTCAGGCTGTGAGACATGAGAGAAGAGGAGGAGGAAGTAGGATGAGAGACAGAAAGACCAAGAGAAAAAAAGGGGGGGAATACCAAGGGAGAGCGATGAAAAATGGACACTGCAAGTTTGAAAAAAGAGCAAGTTTCCCTCCGAGGGGTGAGAAAGGCTCAGTGCAACTGGAAATCTACGTACGCCCAATCTCTGCTGTCTCCTTTGTAGCTCGATGGAGAGTAAAATAGCTTAATCTACTGTACACCACTAATCCTTACAGCGTTCAACACACTGGGAGAATACGGTACACAAGTGGAATAAAGCTACAAAAGGACAACAACGTCCCTTTGCTGCAAAAGTAGGCCATTCAAAAGCGCTCCGAACTTACAGGAAGAAAAAAATAAACCCCACCAGAGGAAGCCTGAGCTGACACTGAGGATTGGTGATGAGCTGCAAAATAGTTTACATTAGAAACATGGTGTTTCATTTAGCCTGATAAGCTCAGTTCAGAGGTCTTCATGCAGGGCTCAGCCTCCCTTTGCTGTCAGTACAAAGCCAAGCTCGAGGAGGAGGAGGAGGAGGAGGAGGAGGAGGAGGAGGAGGAGGAGGAGGGGGTAAAAAAAAGGATAGGACGGCGTCTAATTAGCTATGCAAATCCCTCACACTGGCGGATTGAGTTTTGAAATGAAATTGGTCCTTTGGATCTTCTCAGCTTCTTCTTTTTTTTTAATAATCTCCGCCAATGTGACCAGTTAAGCAGTGGTGGCTTGAAATGGTGAACAGAGCAGATGGAGAGGTTTCTTATTAGAATCAGTCCCACTACAAGACCCCAGTGAGCAGTTATATCCATACACTTGCTGCACACACACTAACACACACACTGGTACGCCCCCTTTTTACACAACACACGCCTAAACACTGGGCTGTCAGGGAATGGAGGTTTCATCAGATTTCTGTCCATTACAGCTCAGTGGTCCCTGGAGGCGTCTAACCAGAGGTCTGAGACTGTTGCTGCTTGCTTCTGCAGAAAAACACAAAGACACTGAGACGTCTACGGCATCTCAGCCTGCCGGGATATACTGGATATGTAGGAGATATACTCTTCTCACATGGCCACAAATTCAAAACCTCAGTGCTTTTTGAGCTGACCGAGGTATAATCTCACTTACTGTGAGCATGATTCCATTATGCAGCATATCTAACAGCTTCATTTCACTGTCTAAACTGCTTGCTTTTGCCAAGAAATCATTAACCTCAAACAGCGTGGTTGAAATCCTAGCAGTGGCTGTGGTGAGTTTTTAGGGTCCATGAGGGCCAGGGGTTAGAACTAAACCATGTAACAAGCCAAACTGTGGCTGTACATTAATAAAAAACTGGCCAACTCAATTTCCCCCTCCCCCTACCGTCTAATCCTTAATACTTTAGGGTGCTGTCTGAGAAACAAGCCTCACATTGTAATAAAAAAAAGCTTAAATCCTGGTGGTTTTGAAAGAGCACGTTGTTGGCCTCTCATAAAAGCTTGGATGTAATTGGACCAGTGCGTGTCCTAACCCAGCAGATCAAAGGTTAGCAGAGCAGGTACTCATTTAGCATGTCAGGGATTAGCCGGCTCAATACTCTGGTTTGGCACGGAAAGTGTCCGGATCAAAGTTATGTCCTAGTACGTGACTCGTAATTAGGTTCTGGAGAGGAGAAAGGAGAAAGGAGGAGAGGGCAGAGGAGCGGAGAGGCGTTTGGGCTTGACGTTGATGAGTTCGAGCTGTGCATGACACAAGGCAGCCCCAGTGGAAAGCCTTCAGGTTTGTTTAGGGAGAACTGACATCACTAGAAGTTGCCATATTGCAGCATTTGGAGACGTTCCATCTGTCTGCACCGCTGCACACTCGCTCGAGTAATAAAGATTGATTCAAGTGTTGTATAAACTGTTAGACGGCGAGGGCACAATGTAAACCAAAGCTAAAAAGAAAATATATCTATAATGTACACGGCGCATCTCCATCATAGCACATGAGTACGAGCTAAAATGCAGCCTTTGCTATCACAGACATCCACCCCCCAACAAGCCTTACTTTTTCTAATCATACTAGAGGAATCATGCAGCAAAAGAAGAGCTATTAAACAATCTAAAGCTTCATGCTCTGCTTAATTGTAGCATTAAATTTTAAACCAAACACGGTGCAAATGAGAATGGCGGGGATGTTAGTTAAAGCCTAATTGCATGTTATAACACCACTGGTCGTATTTTTATTATTCACCAAATTAACTGCCTATTTCTGGGACCATCAGATGGATCAACAAGAAGTTAAGAGATTAGATGTGAAACAAACCCATAGGTGAACTGAGCTGTGAAATTATTCCCCACACTGTCAACATTTATCAGGACCTGCCTTATTTAGAGGGGTGCATACACTGATTTTCTGTGTAGTAAAGGATTGGTTGGAACGTTTCAGGTCCTTTTCACTCATCTTCAGTTTTACCTCCAGATTAAGAGGTCAGTGTTTCTTCAGGACTTGCAGTGATTTTGTCATGTCTCCAGATTTTATTTTGCTAACATGAACCAAGTTGTAATATATTACAATATTCCTTTAAAGGTTCACTCTTTACAGACACAGTCTCAAACCTCATTATAACCTGTTAGCAGATTGCAGAGCGCTCTCCTTCCCCAGCTGGACAATAAACCCTGCCACTGTGCAAAAGCTGCTCAGAAACGACTTGAGGAACACGACCAAGAACCAATCTGTTAAATGCACTTGATGTAGCTGATTAGTTCTGCAGGTATTAAATCTTAAGCCAAAGCATTGAATGAACTGAACAAACTGAAAATTTCTGCGACGATGGTTGGGACAGAAATCACCAAATTTTGCTAAAATGTACTAAACTTAATAAGAATTTATAAAGCTGAGAAACTTGAGTCAAAACTACAAGTAGAGCCTTCATGTGGTGCCAAAGTGACAGAGAGAGTTTCAACAAAGTTGATCAAAAAGGTCAAAAGATTTTTATTGTCATTTTCATACACAAGAGAATGAAATTTTGTTTCTCAGTCAGTGGCTCCAGTGCAATACAAACATCAATAATAGTGTACATCATGTTAAAATATAGTCATGATAACAAACTAATAAATAGCAATCAAATCTTTTTTTTTTTTTTTTTTTTTTAAAGAATTACATCTCTCAAACAATCCGGTCTCTCTAAAGTGTATTAAAGTGTGGGTGTGTATGTGGGGATGGGGGCAGTCCATTAATAAGTCTCACAGCCTGAGGAAAGAAGCTGTTCAGCTTCCTGCTAGTTCTGCAGCTAATGCTGCTGTATCTCCTCCCTGATGGTAAAAGGGAGAAGCTGTTGTGGGAGGGGTGGAGCGGTCCATGATGATGGAGGTGGTTCTGCTGATGCAGTGCTGCTGGTAGCTCCATCAGGCAGGGGAGTGGGGTGCCAATCATTCTGCTGGCTGTCTTAACCAGTCTGGTAAGCTGCTTTTTGTCAGCAGGGAGCCATGAACACCAATCCAAATGCTGGTGCATTTCATATGAAAAGTGATCATTTTCACCAAACTCACTGAGGTTCATCCTTTGAGCACCATGAATAGCGCCACACAATGGAAAGTTGAAATATTACACAAATTCAGCCGTACATGTTTTAATCAGGAACCAATTCTAAAAAAAAGAAAAGCGATCCAGAAAGTCACACATAGATTTGTGACGCTCACCAGCGCTCAAGTTTCACGGTAGAAAGGATCCACCATAAAATCCCACATGGGCATTTTATTAAGGTAAAGAAACTTAATTTCATCTGAGGGGATCTTTAAATATGGAGCTAGACTTCTTTAGACCTGGACGAAACCCTGTAACTGCATGTCTCAGTGCATCAGGAATCACTACTAGTTATAATCAAAGCTAAAAGCTTAAGTGGTGCCATTTCAAACAGCATCATATTTCAAATTAATATGCGCTTCACTGTCTTTGCACTGTTTACTACCACAGCAGAGTAAACAGTATAAATAGTGCATCCTTACAGGGAGACATGACATGAAGTAATTAGATGTTACAGTGCATCACCAGCACGGTTCAAAGTTATTTTTGCAGTCGGAGGTGATACACGACCATCCTAAAATAAAAGCCTTATCCTTCCTCTGCCCTGCTCAGTAAGTATACGGCTGCCCACGTTTTCAAAGGCAACATGGTAAATCAGCTGTGAGGACGGTGACAGCTGAGGATGTTGTGAGTGTGTGGATCCCTGTGTGTGTAACTGTGTGTATTTATGCACTGTACACACGTGCAAAGGTTCATATTTGCCTGTGTGTGTGTTTGAAGTGGGTGTGGTGTCTGAGGTGGGCAGACGAGACGGGGATTCATCCTGTCTGACTGCAGCTTATCACCGGACTGGCTGTCAGCTAATGAGATATCAGCAACCCTGCATTTAAAACGTGGAAGACAGAAAACACACAAACGCAGCAGACGGAGGCGAGCTAACCAGCGGTTTGTCTAGACAACTTCAAAGTCTTTTCATAACAATGGTTCAGTTGTGTCTGGCTGCCATTGTTTTACTGTTTCCTTATTAATCTGTGACTTTTGAAGTTTTAAGTTCAAGTGATGGATTCCTGCTACTAAATGAAATGCATGATAAAAGTTCTAATTTGTTGATTCAGATCAACCCTTTAGGTTGAAAAGTTACTTTAATGCATTGGGTTAATAATAATAGTAATAACTTTATTTGTATCGTACAGTCTGTTGTTCAGGAAAACCAGTGAACAACAGAAAACCAGTAAGTCCAGAAATGGAATTAACCTGGTAATAGATTTCCAAAATAAATCAATATAACAACAGCAGATAAAAATAATAAAAGAACCAAAAAATGCCATTTTCATGTTAGGAAAACGAACTAATGGAGTAAAAGAAAATAGACAGAAAAACATTAAAAACAAGGCTAGAAGTAGTAATAATAATAGTAATAGTACACAAATATACAAATATATAACAAATAAAGGGTAAAAGAGAATGAAATGGATAAATAAGGTAAATGAATTAAAAACAGACAAAAATAATAGTTGACATTATGTAAGAGTAGGCCTATAAAGACAGGTTCTCATAATAATATTGGTGCTTGCACAACTAAATATTATGTGTTATTTAAATTCAAATATTTGCATTGGGTGATTGAAACCTAAATTCAGTTTGAGGCAGCTTAATTAAATTTTCCATGATGTGTTTAGTTGTAATGAGTAATCAACCTTGTGTTTTTGCTCAAAGTGTTAATTAAAAATCCATGTGACTGCAGTGGAAAAGTCAATATTTTTTATCAGAAGTTGTCATAATTCAAACCATTAATGCAAAATGCTGCATTCTTCAGCGCTGTGCTGCACTACTTGCTGAACATTTTGCATTTCCATTGGCGCCGCTTGCATCAAGAAGCAGCTGAGATCCATCACGCTGACGTTACCCCGAACTCACTCTGAGTTTAGTCATTACATTAGGGAGGAAGCAGGACTACAAATGCTTGGAGACCAATGAGCCATGTCCACACACTGATCTTCCTAATAGCGAGAATGCCCAAACCGCGGCGACAATGACTGACAGTCCATATTCCTGGGATCATCCCCATTAGCCCTCAATCTGCTTGTATCCATCTCCACATTCCTCTGTAGGCCCGAGCGTCGAGGCTACGCTAAATGTGATGTATTAGATGCCAGCAGGTAAACAGGGGCTGCACCAAAATGTTATTAGTGCCCACTACAAGAGGCTTTAATGGGGATCCAAATAAAGAATAAAGGACGCAGCATGTGTGTGGTGGAGTCGGTGGATTACTATGTGGCATGGAGGGGCATTCTTTCCAGAGACAAAGGGACTAAAAGAGGGATGCTGCCAGATCCCAGTTGATGCTAAAGGTCCAAAAGGAGTGAAGAGACTTAATCAGTGTTGCTTTAAGAATGGAAAAATGCATGTGAGTGTTTGTGAAGCTGATGTTTTCCCAGCCCATCTGGAGCCAGCGTAGTCCTGTCTGCTGACCTCCGTCATGAGGACAGTCTGCAATGCTCATGCAATGACAACACATGTTTGCTTCCTTATGACTGACGAGGTGGGGTGGAAAGAAGTCCTAGCTTTTGGATCCAGGTCTTACTAACCCTGTAAAATTGACCTGTTTTAAAGTTTGAAAATGTGGGGGGGGGAAGTATTTTCACAGTGAAACGTCTGGTCTTCATATTTTCAACATCTTTGGGAAATTTTTCAACATTTTTTTGTGGAAAAAGAGAAATGTTTCTTAAGAACATTCACCAAAAAAATGTTTGGTGAATGTTTGGTGAATGTTCTTAAGAAAATAGAAGTTTTACTGATATATATGTAATCACTTTAGATATTTTTAGGATTTTTTAGAAGATTTTTACTCATTTTTAAAAAAATATTTACAAGAATTTTCTTGCCAAATTTGGGGGATTTATTATTTTTTTAAATAAAACTTTTGAGGGAAACTTTTAAGGAATTATAGGAATTTTCTTCCTGAAGGTTTTGCAAATTTTCAGAAATTTGGGGAAATTTTTTGCGGAATTTTGGGATTTTTTTCAGACAAGGAAACAATATTTTTTGGTGCCCGTAAATGAAGACAACAGGAGGGTTAAGATAAATGAATAAATAGTCCAATAATTTCTTCGATATTTTTGCAGAAGAAGTCAAAGAACCCTTTCAAAAGGATTCAAGATGCAATCAGTTTATGTAAATGCAGACACTATATTAGTTCAACCTTTGGTGTCATGAATGACCACAGCTGACTCATCAGACAGCCTCGTCTCCCTCTAAAGTCCACATGCCCACCCATTGTCGCCATTAATCACGGCTAACAAACACTAAGCTGTCCCAAATGCACCGGACACGCCCACGAAAAGCCTCGTCCAAAAACGACGCTCCGACCTAAACTCCAGGATTTCCCAGGTGTTCGGGAGGCATGACATCACACCGCGTCCACGTGAACACAATGAGGACTTTGAGAGGCGAAAACAAGCCCCCGAACCATACATCAACAAAACGGGCCCCGTCTAAATAATATGGAAAGTGGAGATGAGAGCCAAAGCAGCTGAATCCAGTTAACGCCTGGAAAAAATTATAGAAACATTTGACGGCTTGGTGGAGGGGGAGGAGGGGGAACCGATGTCTGACAATTTGGAGGGGTGTGCTGACAGCTGAGGGGGGTACACATATTCAAAGAAACAACATTCTTTCTCACAACGTGACTCTGTGTAGACATGGACTCCTAGGTTGTCTATTTTTTGATGCCGGGACTCTGGAAACAACTGGGTGTTTGTGTGCGAGCCATAAGCTGTCAGCTTTACCTTATTAAAATGTCATTGACTCCTAAAGTGCATATTTATGCAGTGTTAACCAGCGCCTGATGGCAGAGCTCGCATAGAGTTTGGTTCTGGCTGGCAGGCTGACTCAGACAGACTGTGTCACCCAGAGATAAGCTTTATTACACAATGTATGCACAGGGGCCCGTTTGATTGATGCTTCTCCATTATTATTATGTTCTGGCAAGGTAATGTATTCCAGGCTTCCATAAAAGACCAGTTCTAAATTAGTTGTGTCAAATTGTGGCGGCAGAGGTGTTGGCCCTATCTCTCCCTATCTGTACTGTGAAATGAGGTTGTGCTGACATTGTGGTGGGGGGCAGTAGGTGGTGTTGGGTGCAGCAGTGGGAGACTTGGCAAACCCAGGATTTCTTTCCCATTAAATGATAGCTTTTTTTTTTTTACCCCTCCAGTCTCTGTGTAAAATAGATTTTTTGCTTCACAGTTGTGGAGTATCAATTAAAAACAGACCGAAGGAAATGAACTTGCGCTTGTTGAGTGCCTGCTGACGTTGTAAGACTAATAAGACTGGAAAAGTAGACTTTTTTTCCCCTCATTTCTGGGTGTCAGAAGCGTCTAAATCATCCCTCTAAATAGAAAAATAATGATTCCTCTTGTGCATCTGCGTTCCCCATCCTCATCGCACATGAAGGGACGTTGATGCAGCCTTGACCAGACTTACATTTTATCTCTCTCCGTCATCCTTGGAGCAGTAAAAATGATATGAAAGGTTGCATTACGACGCCACGTTTTATTCTCATTTCCCCTCCTTTTGGCACCAGAGTGTGAGGGGATCTCTTTGCTTTTCGGTTGAAGCTTTGAGGTAAGGTGTGCATCAGGAATGTAGCACTTTGACCAGGTTGAAAATTGGAGGAAAATTGAGAACGCGTGGCCACCTCGTGCACACACATACACAACGTGTTGGTGTGAGTCTGCGTGGGCGGAGACAGCGGTGCGTTTGGGCCGCCGAGGTGAACACTCCTGGGAAACATCCACATACCTAACTATTAGCCCAGATGTGTTTCTGTTTCGACTGTCAGAGTGGTCACATCTATGTGTGTGTGTGTGTGTGTGTGTGTGTGTGTGTGTGTGTGGGAGTCTGGATGTGTAGAACTTTGCGTGAACGTGTCGGTTTCCCAGCATATGAGGCGTGTGTGTGTGTGTGTGTGTGTGTGTGTGTGTGTGTGTGTGTGTGTGTGTGTGTGTGTGTGTGTGTGTGCGTGTGTGTGTGTGTACACTATTTGTCTGCATCCTCGCCGGTGCTGATGGATCTCAGTTAATGTTCTGCAGCGCTGGGACTCTCATCCGTTAATAGCCTTAGCAGTGAAGGCCCGGGACGGTTACATTTCTAACCGTTGAGCAACATTTACTGCTTTGATGGCTTTGCTCGCTCTGCAGTGATTAACTTTAAGTGACTTTGTTGTAAAGATAGACATTTAAGACTCCTCACATGAATGCGCCGCTGCCCCAACCCAAAAGAGAGAAAGAGGGTTAAAACATAGACTGAACATAAAGCTGTGGATGATTCATCATTCTAGGTTTGCACATATGCAACATTATATGGCAACCAGAGATGGAGCCAGATGAGTTTATAGAGGTGGCCAGGCTCACATTATTACTCACAATGGAGTGGCATGTTCCCTTTTTTCTGTTTTTTCTTGTTTCACAAATTGCTGTATAACAAAATAATCTACCGTGTTTTTTTTATTAACTTATGCCAACTTTGTCTCCAAAAAATTACGTACAAAGTTACGAAATTCAATGAGGAAGCAAATACCTTGTAACTGAATTCAGTCCTCTGTGCTTCTCCTTCAGGACAATGCATCCATCCACACAGTCCAGGTGGCACAAGAAGCCAAATGTGTCTTTAAACTGTTGCTTCTTGAACCTTAGTCACCCGACCTGCACCGTCTGACTGAAATCCCACTCACTGATCCACATTCTCAGAGTGATGATGAAGTCAGCAGAAGCCGAAGGCTCAAATGTGACTTTTTTCTATGAAGGGACAGTGAAGCTTTAACATCGGTGGACCAGGTGCACTGAAGTTAAAGGAGACGATGCTGAAAAATAATGCAAGAATCATGCAGTCTTTCCCTGAGGCCGGGAACTTCTTTTTTTTAAGAACTGAAAAGTTTCTTGTGAATCAAGTTTCTTTTCTATAAGCAGCTCGTTTTATGGTTATGGTAGTGGTTGTCCTTTAACCAGTGGATTTCAAAACTCTGATGGATGAAGCAGCTATTCATTGCATTTCCAGATTTTAACTTAAGACATCAAATTGGCCCTTTTCACATGTGGGATATGTGACATTACAAGCTTCATCAATCTGTTAAAGCGACACCATTCTGTCAGGCAGATATAGGTCACTTTCACATTAATGCTCCTCACGGTTAAATTCAGACGGTGATGGAGAGAATCACAGTAAAGATACGTGTCCACTGGATCCGTCAATATCTCGCATCCCATTCATCGTCCATGTGAAATGCACCCTGTTGCATGCTGTTCGCGTTGCAATTCGAGCGACATTGTTGCATGTCACCCTGGAGTAGCCTGCAGCTCATTTACATAAAGAAGACTTGACTTCTACTTTACACAGATTCGGTGCGAGGAGCAGAGGTCCAACACGTCATGAAAACTTTCGTTAAACGTCAAAAGTAGCCGTCGTTGAACTAAAATGAGGACAGATTCAGCTGCTGCACAGCTTATTTCAGAGCACTTTTTGCTGAACTGTTTTCATAATAAAAGACAGAGTTTGTTGGTCATGTTGGTCCAACGTTTCTACTGGTCTGAAGGGCTGTCATGTGATCACCTAGTGGCCAAATAGTGCACGCCCACCAAGCGGGCAATATTCAGATACGAGGCATTTCCACGTGAGAAAAAACGCCCCTGTGGACACGTGTGCTCATTCAGACACCTTCAGATGCCACCAAACGCATGTCTGAAAGCTAAAGTCATATGAATGAATACAGCAGTATAATGTATTCTGTGGCTGACAAAATTCTGTAGTCATCAGGGTTATCATAAAATAGAATACAATCTGAGTTTGTCCATTTCAAAGTGACTGGTGACCCATACTTAAGATTAAAGGTTGGGATGTCTCACTTCTGGTGTATCTTTTAATTGTTCATTCTAATCTTTTTGTCCTAAGCCCCCAAACTTTGCAGAATCTCAACACTAAATCCATGCAGTAACTTTTAAACACGTGCTTAAGACAAGGAATCTTCTCCATCTAAAGGATTTAAATGGCAAAGATCATTCACATTAGTATCTGCGTCTGAATATAGGAGTTTTTTGCAGACTTTTCACTGTCTTTGTGGTGTTTTCCTAATAAAAAGTTCTTTAGTTGTAACAATATCAGCGATCAGTCAGAATCAGTTTTATTATTCCATAATTTTCAAATGTAAGATACTCAGCTAAATTTATCATCAACCTGTTTCCTCACACATTTGAAAAACAATAAAACTACATTATATGTCTTGTTTTCAGCCGATTTATTTGGAAATATTTGAAGATCCATAGGTATAAGTATTAAAATAGTATTTTTTTTAGTGATTTTTGAATGTCTACAGGAATATAAATGACAATATTGCATCAAATAGCTTATTGAGCCTCTTGTTTTAGCATCTAGCTGAGGTCTGAGGTCACTAATTGCCACCATATTTTTAAAAAACTGTGTCAAACCTTTATCTCAAACCTGTTGTTACATAAATCAGCAGCCCTGTTGCATACTGAAGTTGGCTCAGCTCAAAAGGAAGCAATTACAGAGTTTTTTTTTTTCATACAGCATAACTAAAGGTCTGATATTTTAGGCGGAAATACTTTAATAGTACTGTGACAGACAGAAATTGCTATATTTTTCAATCCCAAAAACAATCATTTCCCAGCAATGATGGCACAGAGGCAAGAAGAAAATGCAAACTCAAGCTTGTGGCTGCCTGTTGATTAGCGGTGTGAGCTGCAGCTAACAAGGAGCTGTTTACGCTTCGGCTCTTATTAACGAGTCATCCAAGGCGGAAATTTAATTAGACTTCTGAAGGTGTTCGTCAGTCAGCGGCCGAGATGATTTCGAGAGCCGCCGCCGGGGCTGACGTTAACAAATAGTGTTCATTATAAATTTTCCTTGTGACCAGGCGAGATCTTCTCTGATGTTAATATTAGCAGTGTGAGTTGAGAGGTTAGCTCCTCACCTATGAGTGAAAATTAGAAAAATAAAGCAGCCTTATCAGCTGTGGCAAGTTTATTGTGCGAGTGACAGAGAAAAATCACTTCGGAAGATAATTTCCTTCTCATCAGCCCTTTAATAATTCTTGTGCTAGATCTTAGTCAGAAAAAACAAAATGACATAAGAAATGTAGCGCCTATAAAATAGAAAGGAATAAGATAGAAGTATGACTGAAATTAAATAAAAAAGTTAAAATAAGGCTAGAATAGAACAGTATGAAGTAAAGCTAGCAGATATACTGACGTAGTAAGTATTAGTACACATGATAATGAAATATGTCACCTAAAAAATGAGATGGAAGTGAAATATTGCACCAGAGGAATAAAAATCGAGAACATTACATATTGCACATGAAATGAAATGCTACACATGGACATTATTGTTTAGATCTCAGTGTCCAATGTTTTAGCTTTTATTTGATGGCTATATGAAATATTTAGACATATTTTCCTCCCTTAATGTCTTCTAATGCGACTCAGTGATCAAACAGCTGCCTTGGAGTTACTATTTTTAACATTAGCATTCAACTTTTTGATATATTTTGCTGCTTATCTGCACTGCTTAGCGTGCAAGTCTTCCTCATGCCCCTCAGGACATCTGGTGGCGACATCAGAAGTAAACCGATCCCTTCGTACGTCATCCCAAACGTTCTTTCAGGCACGCTCTGGCTGCCAGTCATCCCGGTTCTCATGACCTCTCCGGGCCAAACTCAGGTGTTTTCAGAGTGTGTGGTTTCCAGCCAGGATGCACCTGAGACTTAAAAACGTCTGCGATATGACAGCCAGTTAATATCAAGGCGTGCCTCACAGATGATCCAGGAAAAGATGGAATGTCTGTGGGGTAAAAACATAAAGAGATCAGTCTCTTTCTAGTCACTTCAAGCATCCATTTGTCATCAGGAATGAAACCCCTTCTCCAGAGCGGAGGCAATATCCGCCACATCCAGCACCTCGGTGTTGTCTGCCGCCACATCTCTGCTCATAAACCCTTTGGAGAGTTCATTACACTGCAAAAACTCACCATCTTACTAAGTCTGTTTGTCTTATTTTTAGTCACAATGTCTCATCCCACTTGATTTAAGATAAATTCACTTAACAAGAGACATTTCAGCAGATGGAGGGACTTGTTTTAAGACAATGCATCTTAAATATCTTGTTAAGTCAAACAATCTTGAAATTATCTTGTTTTGAGTTGAATTTTACAAGAAAACTCAAAATAAGTTTGACCCTCAAAACTGACCCGGTTTAAAGTTTGAAAATGTGGGAAAAAAAATATTTTCACAGTGAAACTTCTGATGTCCACATTTTCAACATTTTTGGGAAATCTTTGAACATTTTTTGGTGGAAAAAAAAATGTTAAAAATGTTTCTTAAGAACATTCACATAAAAATCAACCAAAATCCAGTCAATTTCACTGGATTTTAGTAGATTTTTTCCTGAATGTTCTTAAGAAAATATTAGAAGTTTTACTGATATATATGGAATCACTTTAGATATTTTTAGGATTTTTTTGGAAAATTTTTACTCATTTTTTGAAAATATTTACAAGAATTTTCTTGCCAAATTTGGGGGATTTTTTTTTAAGATAAAACTTTTAAGGGGAACTTTTAAGGAATTATTGGAATTTTCTTCCTGAAGGTTTTGCAAATTTTCAGAAATTTATGGAATTTTTTTCAGACAAGGAAACAATATTTTTTGGTGCCCATAAATGAGGACAGCAGGAGGATTAATTCATCTCAAATTAGGAGGCTACATGAAAGCGAAAATCTGTTTTTGAGTGAAAAACTGCTATTATTTTTTTTTTTAGCATATCTGGTTTATTTTAAGACACCTCAGCTTGACAATCCCGGTAAAATAGAGCTTAAAATAAGTTTTCCCAGCTAATTTTAAGATCTCAATATTCTAAATATCATATCTTATTTCAAGAAATCTGACGAAGACGTTTTCACTTGTTCCATTAGCAGATTTTTTCACCTATTTCAAGGTAAAAGTTCCTTGAAATAAGTTATTTTTTCTTGTTTTGAGAGGAGCATTTTTTTCAGTGTAGGGGTCTCCCTCCATGCATCATGCCGCACACCTCCAGGTTTCCTGACTCTGACAGCAGCCCGTCATCCTCCGCTTTTGCTTTCTCAAAGAATTATTCTAACTATGCGCTGTAATTACTAACTGTTTGTCTTGGGTGTCGCTCCGACTTTCACATGTCCATCAGTTGTAAAAGCCTGGCTGGACTCACACCTCAGGACCACACAAAGCCTCAGCTAGACGTTTGAGGTCTCCGGAGTGGGATTTATATGGCTTTCAAGGAAAACAGGTGAGAGCGGGGACAACGTGATCCAGCCAGCGGGTGATGTGTGCTCACTGTGCAACGTCACACTCTTCAGGAGTCGCTTGGAAATGGATCCGATCGCTGCAACGTCGTCAAAGACATGAATTAAGTCCCAGTTGTGGTTGCGCAACACGCCTTAGAACCACAGCAACGCATATTTAGTGCTAGCTAATATAATTTCCATATGGTCTGTGATGTTTAGTCAGTTATTTGACATGAAATATGGTCATTTGCCAAAATAAAGCCTGTTCCTGCTCTGCGTGTACGGTCATACATCAGGCTGAGGTTAAACAGTAAACTCATACCACCACTGCAGTCAGGCAGAAAAACACCTGATTTAACAAATGATCGCTTTAATCGATTCTGCTCGGGGCCTCCATCACGGTTTTACATCGTCAAACAGCGTGAAGATATTCCGGCCCTCCATCCCACACGGTTTCAGGCTCCGTTAGCAACACGGTTAATTCGTACTCGCAGTCGGCGGATCTGTGCTTTGTGATTCGCCTGCCCTGCGGTGGCTAAAGCAACCCACATCCTCGCTGTCTTCTTTGGATGTATGAGCAGATACTTATCTGCAGGAAATGGCAGATCAGACCTCCACATATTGCTTTTTAATGAACACAGCACGGCGCTGTCCAGTGGCGCTCTAATGGGCTCACATGTGACACATCATCTGTGACGGTCATTTGGACGCTAATATCAGTCCCACATCGGACGCCACCGCTTCCACGGTTTGGCCTCGTCCCCAGAACAAAGCAAGTCAAAAGGTCAATGTGGGATTTATTTGTTTTTGGACTTGGTGAGTCTTTGTGTAATGATGCTATCATGACTTCCTGCAGCCCCAGAATAGAACTGAGGTACGAAAGGAACGAAAAGGCATTTATTGAGACCTGCAGTGTGAAAAAACAAACATATCGTCTCAACCAGCTCCTTATTGTAAGCGATGAGATCCTTAATGAACACAAGTCAGAAAAGTTTCAGTTGAGATTCCTGTATTTGTGTTTTGTCTTTGCTCTTCTAGATTAGTTTGAAAATGATTGTTAATTAAACGACATCGTTGGGATTTTGCCATGTTTGAAACAAAATCTAAAGATAGTTGTTGGGATTGTTTCCAGAGTCATGATCCAACTTTAGGATGTTTCTTTTCTGAGAACTGTGAATTTGACTGTTGTTAATTCAATGTTATAGATAAATACTTCAAATTTTTAAAAAAAGATTGACCTACATCTCATTTTTTTCAAGGCCAATACCAACTATCAGTAATCAAGGAGACCAAAAACCAATCTGGAAACCGATGTATGTTTGCAGCAAAAATTTAAGTCTTGGTGTCAAAAATTGTAAAGATACAAACTCCAACAAAATATTTTATTGAAATGTCTTTGGCTATTTTTAGATTTTACTGTTCAGCATTTATCTTCCAGTGTTAATTGGCTACTAATCGTGACGTATAACCAATCAGATAGGATTGGCTGCAACAGAGCCAAGGTAGTGCATTTTTAAACCGATTTTTATTGGGAATAGGTTGAAAAAAATAAAAAGCTAATTGGAAAAATGCTAAATATTGGATCTGATAATTAACCAGGTCAACTTCTAATTTGAAACCAAGTCTTCAGATGCTTCAAATACAGATTTTTGTCTCATATTCAGTCCTGATTTTAATCTTTCCTGAGCTTTTCCATGTCGACAACCCTGTCTCCAAAATTCTGATACAGCTAAACTGCATTCTCATTTGTGTTTTAAATAAAAGTAATTTCATTTTGAAAGAAACATCTCTGAAAGACCATAAGCTAGTAGAAAAGGCTTTCTATTTGGAAGAGCCACAAAGTCTGCAAAAGGACATTCTGACAGGAAACTGAGGTTTACATCCTCTCTGAGGCCACTGGTCTTCATCCTAAAAGCATTTTCACCTGTTTAATTTTGAATTTTACTCACTGTTTGGTCTGGTTTCGGAAAATATCACACTTTGGTTGACAGTTTGACAACTATAACTACATGTTAGAAGTTTTGGCACCAAAGCTACATGGTTAGGTTTAGGAAAATATCATAATTTGAGTTGAAATATGGCCCTTCCATAACATGTTTAAAGTTTCTCCTCCATTTTCTAGGTTACCATGGTGATGAGTCCCACCCATCCGATATACAGTTTGATTGGTTGGCTGAAAATGAGCCAAGCAGTTAAATAAATGGCAAAGATTTGTGATAAACAAATGTAAAATGGCAGAAAATAGATTTCCCTTAATACATATTTGCACTTCAGTTGTATAGAGACATCATTTTTTGGAGTCAGGATTGATGTGATGCTCTTAAAGGTTGCATTTTGTACTTTACAGCCTCGACACTGGAGCTCAAAGTCACCGTGATTTCGTTTTCCACTTGACAAGTGCATCTGGAGATTAATTTGGACAACTGTCCCTCCTGTTTGCGGCGCAACATAGCAGGCCATATGTGCAATTAACCTTTTTGTACCCGCAGCAGCTTGTCTTTAAACCTGATTACTGGCCTGCAGAGATGGACATAGAGACGCTCAGGCCTCATACCAGCTATCAGGACCTCCCTCCCCTCCTTTTCCTGCCTGCCTTCTCATAATCAGCTGCATCCTGCTGCCTCTCGGAGGAAGGAATGTGACACAAAATGCAAGACGCCACAGACGAGCTGCTGTGTGAGTCATTTTCAGACACACTTTGGCACCTCACATGCCCTAGAAGGAGGCCGGTAAATCTTCCATCCGCAAATTAATTAGGTTCTTGTTCTCCGCAATAACTAATGGCATACTTGAATTTATTGGAACATCTACAAACCATCATAATGCCCTCAAATTTGAAGAAAGACTCAGATTATGTGCCATCTCCTCCTCCTCTGCTGCAGCAAACAAAACTCAGAAAGATAAAGCTTTCATGAATGGGGCGTAATTACTCGTGTGCTTCATTCAGATCGGCTGTATGTTGACATTTGGAGAGCGTTCAGAGCAACAGGCCACTTCAGATGAGCATTAATCTGATTAAGAGGACGATTTATTTGGGTTTCCGTGCTCAATAGAAAGCCCTTCCTGCTCAGCGGACGGCCTGCCAGCGGAGCAGAAGAACCCAGCCTCGATGAATGGCCAACAGCTGTGTATATAGAACGAGTACATTTCCTCTCGCGCTGAGAAAAACACCGTTTCGTTTAAACACTGAGTCACTGCTCGCACAGCATACAAATATGTGCAAGTACAGCATCTGAAATTTGCATTCATTTTCCCAGATCTTGAGCACAAAGATTGGACTTTCTAAAACCTGGAATATATTATTTGAAAAGCAAAAAAAATGTTTTTTAAATCACAGAAAGTGGGAATTCTATTAGCAGCCTGAGAGGTAGGTGTATGTTTTTAAGGCTTCTACTAATGTTCCTAATTGAGCTCCTAAGAGGGTAATGCCTTTTCAATTTGGTTCCAAATGAGACGGCTTTTAGGAGACGAGCGTTCGGAGCCAAAGAAATGCCGCTAGTGTGGAAATCTGTGACGCTGATCACAGCTCAGGCATGGAACATGTCATAAATTACACCCGAACAATTTCCAAGTGTAAAACAGCATCTGTTTCTAGCCATGTTTGCCCCTCGGAGCATTAGATATATGGAGATTTTTCACATTATTTAAATATGCAGCATAAATTTTACCCAGTTTATTTGCACGGTTGTCCAAATCCAAAAATGAATATTGTTCTGTAACTAAGAAAAGCAGAATTTTTATCACCCTGGGTTTCAGGTCGAGAAACGTAAAGCCGTAATATTGGCAGTAAAGATGTCTCCTCTAAACTGACAGCTCCCAAACCTCAGTTCATAAACCTGTCTAGAGATTATGTGCACGGCTGAGACACACAGTCTAACTACTTGGCCAGCTCAGCAGTGGAAACTGTTTCTGCACGACCATATTCTCCCTGTTGATGGTGCATCTGAGAGGTCTAATGCACCGGTCTAGGTATGGTTTCTGCATTTCGGTGCAACAACGATCATACGCAGATAATTTGGCTGCTCCTCCTTCGGCCTCGTTTCCCATGACGTCTCCCTGAGAATTTATTTCATTATGCAAAGTGAGAGCACAGGAATAAACCGAAAGCACAACAAACAGTTTGTGTGTGTTTGCGCTCCCTTTTAAAAACCTTAAAACCCCAACTTTGCAATCCAAGATTCCAAAAAGGCTGCGTCAGTGTAACCATAGTGCTGCAATTTGGATAAACGGCGAAGATGAAAGCCGAATTACGTTTTTACATCCCTTTTAGACTGCTTGCACATTTTTCTAAAAGCACCAATGTCTGGGTGTGTAATTACACACTAAATGCTGTTTTTTTTTGTTTTTAAAGGAAGTATATGTGGCTGCACAAACATTACACCAGACTCAAAATGGGCACGTTGCACCGGGAACGCCCCAGAATTAGTCCCAACCCAGACGCCACTGATGACAACAGGGGTATTAGGCTAATCAATGGTCTTTATCGGTGCTTATTAACTTCCTTTTTTAGCTTAATAAAACAGTGTTGCACATTTAACGTCTGTGAGTGGAGCCAATGGGATTTTTCTCTCACAAACTGAACATTAAAAGTTGAATAAATGGCCTGAAAGGCTGCATTTACAGCATTTCTACTTTATGTGACTTTATTAAGTCAAAGATTCAAGAGTTTTTATTTGTCGCATGTTCTTACAGTATGTGCCAAATGTGAAATGCAAAGTGAGTGTTCTCAAAGCTGTGAAACAACAATAAGACAGTATAGAAAGAACAATTCTTTAAAAAACTATAAAAATTTGGGGGGAAAAAAGTCACAATGTTTTGTTTTCCCACATTTCAGAGAGAAATATAGTTTTTACTCATTTATATTATTGAACTTACTCATTTCTTTTATTCAAAACATCTGATCTTTTAAAATAAATGATCTGATTTAAACATCCAGAGTTCTATAAAACCACCTCAAACCGCTGTGATACTAAAATGCTGTTTACAAAACAAGAAATCAAAAAGAAGCTCATAAAATTAATACACTTTTCTTTCAAAGTTTTTTCATTGTGAAGAATTTTACCATTTAAAAGTACATTTTTCTACTACAGTGGCATTTCTAATATCTGATTTTACTCCTAGTAGTTTTATATTGCAGAATTTTCATGTTTTACTTAAGACTAACATTTTCCTTTTGTGATATTTAGAATTTTTGATTGTTACTTGCAATACTGCATTTCTAAAGTTCGATATTTCTGCTGATTCTTTGAAGAATGGGTAAAACTATCCACTATTTCTCTAAAATATAAGGCTGTAAACTTTAGGGAGGAAAAAAGCACTGTTTTGTCTAAAAAGGCGCTATTTTGTGTGGAAAAGCTTCCTCTTCTTCCCCATTAATCATGTCTGACCCCTCAGGTTTATCTTGCGACCTCTGGGTTAGGAACCTTTCTGCGGACAGAAATACATAAGTAGTGAGCTCACGGTGACTCTAGCAACTTTACTTTGTCATGAAAACACAGATATCGTGACTTCGAGTGTGGTTATTTGAAGAGTTTTGGCTGGGATGTGAAGCCATGCGACCCCTGTGAGGGAATGCTGGGTGTCATCACGGCTGGTTTGACGGGGTTGAACATCTCTCAGTGTCAGAGCAGACAGAGAAAAGACGGGGTGTGATTTGTTAAATGTGCGACACCCCCCTCGTATTGTTTCGACAACACGGGGGGACATCTGGCGCCGGCAGTGCTGAGGTCTCCATCGGCTTTCTCGAGCAGCGAGCTGTGCAGCATTGAAGCACTGCCTGCACATTCTCATGCTAATACCCCAAAGGCCGGAGCAGATGTGAAACATTTGGTTCTGTTCTTGTGCACTTGTAAAGAAGTAATGCAGCCGTTATCATTATTTCACGTTTTTTGTTCTCGTATGTGTCATAAAAAGGAGTTCACGGCGGAGGACGTCTTCTTTGGTGGCCTGTCAGCAGCAGGGGAAGCGAGCGAAGAGTTGAGGGATGATTCTGGCCTCTGAAAAGATGCCGATACAGTTATTTTTGGGGATGATGCACTGAGCAAACGCATATAAAATTACCTCTGCAAGTATGGCAGCAGTTGCAACTAAGCTGATCTGTGTGAGTTTGGAGTTTATGTGAGTGTGTTATAATGTGTGTTGATGTGAATTCGACTGCATTTGTTACCGTTTATATTGTTCATGTTCATTTTTGTGCACAAGTTTAAGCATATAAGGGTCAGTCTATAATCTGGGGACTTTTGAAGTCCATGGGATATACCCTACATACATTTTTATTGAAAGTAAAAAAAAAAATGTTATTTATGTTCATTATGATCATGTCTTTACAAATTCCATCATTATTTATTATGGAAACAATCACTTATTAATAAAAAATGATTGGATATCACTAAAATATCAACTAAATAACCGTCCCAATTTAATACCAACCACCTTCTAATGAGCTAAACAATAATAAAATGAGCTGATTCAGAAATAGTTTGGATTGTGTTCTTTTATTAAGTTGAGATAATCATGACAGATATTTCTTTTTTGGCAATAAATCACATTTTATATGGAAAATAACAAATCACTTCCAACTAAGTTCCCCATTACAGACACACCTCTCCAGGAAGTGTGTTAATTCCAGATCACATGACCTGCTCCACATGATGTCATTTCCTCCTGAAGAACAGACTGATCAGACTCCAAGGCTTTCTGACTTATTTAATATAAAGCAGTCAATAGGTTTACTACAGTATCTGTAAATTAACCTGTATATATAATATTTAGAAGAATGTTTCTCTAAAAATGCCATGTGGTGTTTGGTTATAGGTTGATTTTAGGCCTGAAAACAGAAAAATGTCAACTATAATCCAAAAAGCCCAACAATTATATACTGACCCTTAAGTTTAAGGACTATACTCTTACTGTTTAAAGTTGAGCCCGAACAATTTCCGTTAATTACATTAGAAGTTGTGAAAACTTCTAAGGAAATTATGTTTACCCGGTGAATGAATTGCAGTATTAGCTTCTTCTTTACAACCAAACATTTAAAAATACACCAGTTTAAACCATCTAAAATGGTCCAGTTATGTTATGATACATGAGAACTTGTAATCCTTAAGATGAAAAAAAATAAGATATCAGGTCAGTTTCATTAAGTTACAGCCACTTAAATTTAGTTTTAGTATCAACAGTTGCAGGAATTTGAGTTTAAATCACATTCAATATTAAGTTGATTCAACAATATTATGTCAAAAAATAAAGTTTGCAACTTTAAAGATGCATCTAAATCAGCAAACTAGATTTATTTTTTAAATCTTGAAGTGGTCCCTTGAATTACATTTTAGACTAGTTATCATCATCATCATCTTTATTGGTCATTGCACATTTTCATATACAACGAAATTTCATTTGAGCTAGGGGGTTAGGGTTAGGGTTAGTTAGTGACAACCTCAGCTTAAAGTTAAGTTTACATCAACTAATGAAGGAATCTGAGTTGAAATTTCTCAAAAGATTCAGTTGATGCAGCGACCCACCCCATCAAAATAATGTTTGCAACTTAAAAGATGCATCTAAATCAGCAAATTAGATTTTTTCTTAAAACTTGTAACCTTGCATTTAATGAAGTAGTTGGAACAGGTAACTTGAATAAGATTCTAGAGTAACGTCAACCTAAATTTAGGTTTAAATCAACTGATGCAGACATATTGAGTTGAATTTACACATAATATTAAGTTGAGGCAGCATTATTATGACAAACCAACTCACCAAAGTAGTATTAGCAACTTTCAAGATTCATGTAAATCAGCAAATATGAAATCTTCATCTTGCGACTGTGCATTTAATTATGTAGTGGAAGAGGAAACTTGAATAACATGTAGCTTTAAATGAACTGTTGCAGAAATGAGTTGAAACTACAATATTAATTTGATGCAATTTCCCAACCTGGAACTTAAAAAGTGTATCTAAATCAGCAAATTGGATTTTTAAATCTTATAACCATGCAAAAGTGACGGGAATTTGTCCTTTGAGTTACTTTATAGTGTGTAAATAAATAAAATCACTGTGTTGAATTGTGTTTATTTGACTGTATTTCACAAAATTTGAAGCCTAATTTGCTTTATTTATCTTTGTGCATTACTATAATGTGTATATTAGTGTGTCGATGCAGCATTTTCTCCCCCCTGCAGGTGATTTGAACTTTATTTTAAATATGAAGATGCCGTTTAAAGTGGCAGAGATGGGCTGTTTGTGCGCACACGCCCACGTGGAACACCATTGGTTCCTTTCTGCTGTTCTACTCATCCCATTGGCCAGAGAGCTGCCTGTCAAGAAACTTGACGTGCGAGACAAGTTTACAACTCTACACGTGCGGGCTGGTACATCAGGGCTCGTGGTGGCATCCTGGGCACAGACTTCTACCTGCGTGCGTAAATCTGTGCGCGCTGCCTGGATACAGCTCGTTATTTTCGGCCACTTCCTGGCTTCCTCCTTCCTCACCTGTTCGCTGCAGGTATCACTTTCTGGAGGAGATCGAGGTGTTTTATCCACGGTGCATGCGTGTGGATGAAGACTCGCCGCTCGGCTTCTTCATGGCTGGAGGACTGGGTGATGTGCGCCTAGCATGGCTCCGGCTGCTGCGCCGACCACCCAGGGACCGGTATGGCTTTTAGCCGCATCAGTAGGCTGGACCCCCCGTCCCGAGGCATCTTCAGGAAAGCGGTGGTCATGCTGTGCTCCCTGCTCGCCTCCATCATCCTCCTGCACCTCCTCACCGAGCGCTGCGCCTCCACGGTCTCCTCCACCTCGCCCTCACCGGACAGATCCTCCTCATCCGCCTCCGGTCGTGCTTCTGGGCTTTTCGGGGACTTGAGGAGCAAGAGGCTGGTGTATGAATGGACCGCCGGCTCGGATCTGGAGAGCTACGGGGCTGCTCGGCGCGCCTCCTCACGCGTCCTGGCGGATGAGCGCGCACGGCAGGACCTGGAGCTGGAGCTGCCCGGAGAGTCCTTCATGCTGCCGGCTCCGGATTTAGTGGCTTCCAGGAGAGTTCCGGCCAGGTTCGCAGGTAAACTCAGTCCGCTCGGGGAGGGGAGCAAGAAGCTGCCCCAGGCTCTGATCATCGGGGTGAAGAAGGGAGGAACCCGGGCTCTGCTGGAGTTCCTGCGGGTTCATCCCGACATCAGAGCCGTTGGAGCGGAGCCGCACTTCTTCGACCGCAACTATGACAACGGACTGGAGTGGTACAGGTGAATATTTACTAAACAATTACTTATATACAAACAAACACGAAGTTTAAACATTTTTGTATTATTTTGCATCCTCATAATGCCAAACAGAGATAAGAAGATTAAAAATCCCCTTCTAATCTCGGCTCATCGTGTTTTCAGTCATTAAATTGCCATCATGATGAATTGTGTTTTCCCAACTTTTTATTTCGCCTCCTACTTCATCACCATGATAAAGATTAGTCTGCACAACCCAGAAATCTTTATTTAACATCTCAGCTTTTCTTTTTTTTTTCCAGAGGTAATAGCTGCTGGAATGAGCTGTGTGGACAAGCCTGTTGATTTATTAAAGCCACATTAGGCCTTGCTTTCATTAGATGCTATCAGCTGCTCATTCTGTTTGCACATTTTAAGGATGACTGGATTTAAAGCTGCTTTGGTCCGAGACACAGACGAGTTTGCAGCTTGATTAGGCTGGGAAATAAGAGAGAAAGGGTCAATCAAAGAGTTAAAAATACAAAAAAAATGACATGAAGTCTTCTCAGGTTCTGCACAATTTTCTCAAAACAGTTAAAATCAACTTTTTAAATTAAATTTTCATTGTAATCCTAAAATATCAGTGAGTGCAAAACTTTTTGTGTCGTTTTTCTTTAAATTTATCTTAAACCATTTGTTAAATTTAATAAAACCTTAATCATAGTTGCTGTTCCAAGTTAGTTAATTATTAATGTAAATTCTGCATCTTTTCTCCACTGTAAATCTGACTGTGTGCAGAAAGCGTCTAATTTAAACAAGGTTTTTCTTTATAAAAACCCAGACTTAATCCTTGCCGAGCATTAAGTAAGTGCAAAACACTTCATTAACAAAAGCTGAAGTAAGAGCAGCTTACAGAGGAAAAAATAGATTCTCAAAAGTGTTGTGTGTCACCAGCCTAAGTGTGCGTTAAGGAGTGTGTTTTTTATCAACTTTGAAGGTGAAAAAGTTCACGGTTTTGCGTTCTTTTATTGCTGAAGAGTCTGAATTTTACAGAATCACTTCCAGTCTGATGAAGCTTTAGAGAAACGCTGTAAACACTCCTCCACTGTTTCCTTATGGACCAGTTATGCTTGTGTTTTTTCCCCTCTTTCGCTCAAGTTTGTGATTGATTTCATGTGTCACTGCGAGTGTGTGTGTGTGTGAGTGAGTGAGTGTTGTGTGTTCGCGTTTCCACAGGGCCTGCAGGGAATAATGGCTCTTCCTCTCGGTGGTTCTCTGTCTAATGGGGCATCGCCCACATCGCAGCTCTGTTATTAAGAAGGATTAGGGCCATAATGAAAGGTTACCTGAGTGTCTCGGGAGGTATAATTCACCTTTTGATTGAGTTAACACCACACACAGCAGCCTCTAAAAGCCCGGAGACAAAAACTTTTACTCTCGCTCACCAACAGCTCCCTCCTCCTCCTCCTCCTCACCCCTCAGTTTCCTCCCCCCTTCTCTCTCAAACACTCTGGCTCTCTCCCATCTCCCACTCACACACCTCCCTCTTTGTGCCTCTCTGAGAGTGAACATTCTCTTTTTGCCATCACTCTTTCACACCCTTCTGTTTACCTATTCATCCATTGTGGGGGTTTTTATATCCATGAGGGTCCCATCTATCCTGAGGAGTTGCCAAGATTCTCTGGAATTTGGGCCGTGCCTCCGAGGACGGACCTCGGTGCCGGGGTTCGCCTTAATGCTGTCCGTTTAAAAACAGAAGGACCCTTGAATTGAAAAGAGGAATAAATAACTGTTACAACAGCGCGGCCCCCCTACTCTGCAGGAGTTCATCTCCTCCACGACCGTCTGAGAGTCTCTCCTGGTGATTTGACTGAGCCGCTTTCATTTTCAAGTTTCTGGCTCGAGGTCATATCGAGGCGCAGCTTCAAAAGCTGCCCGTCGAATCGAAGAAATCAGTCTGATTCTGCTGCTTAACCCTCATTTACAGGAACCAAAAAAAAACCGTTTCCTTGCCTGAAAAAATCCAAAAATTCAGAAAAAAAAATTCCCCAAATTTCTGAAAATTTGCAAAACCTTCAGGAAGAAAATTCCCATAAATAAGTTTTATTTTTTAAAAAATCCCCCAAATTTGGCAAGAAAATTCTTGTAAATATTTTTTAAAAATGAGTAAAAAGCTTCAAAAAAAATCCTAAAAATATCTAAAGTGATTCCATATATATCAGCAAAACTTCTATTTTATTTAAGAAAAAAAATCAACCAAAATCCAGCGAAATTCACATTTTTTTTCCCCCCCAAAAATGTTCAAAGATTTCCCAAAAATGTTGAAAATGAATGAAAATTTCACTGTGAAAATATATATATTTTTTCCACATTTTCAAACTCTAAAACGGGTCAGTTTTGACCTGCAGGACGACACGAGGGTTAAATTAACCGAACACTTGTGCAGAATTGTCCCAATCTCCGTGCCCTGGAGTCATTTTAAGAGTTCAAGACTGTTAGAACAAACTGTAAAACACTAGGAAGCAGCTCCGCACGTAGAAAACCGTCATTATCTTGTGGAAAACAAGCCCAGATTCCATGTGACGAATCGCTGTGTCCAACTTGCTTGAATTATGTGATTCTTTCATTGGCGAAAACACCGAAGCTTCCGTCTCCGGAGACTTTTTGTTAATTGTCAAGGACGCGTCCTCAGCATGAATCATCATCTCTTATGGGAAATGTGAGGAACAAATTTTTACACCTTTGAGCTCTTATTGTGACACGGACAGCGTCTCCAGCCTCGGATTTTTTTCCTTTCAACTTTCCCGGAAATAAACTTGTCCGGCTTGTTTTTGGAATTTCCACCCACTGGCCTGGAAAAGTTGGTTACACACCCAAACTTCAAAGCAATCGCAACATAAAGGAAGATCAAAGTTGCAGTTTTGACAACACCGACGAGTTTATGCGTGTAACTTCGCTTTTAGATTTCCAAAAACCTCCAAATATCTGTGCAAAATCCTACCTGGCCATCTGCATTCATTCTCTACCACTTTATACATTTATTCTTCCAGTGTTTTGGGTGTTTCCAGCATGTTGACTCAGCTAAAGTCAACCAGTTTTGTAACATATTATAACTAAAAACACATTTTTAGCTATTTGGATGAAATAAAATGTCCTGTTTTTCGGTTTCAGTTGTGTGCGGTTGGTACATTCAACTCTGTCGTTCCACCAGGAAACCAACACTCGGTCCAATTGTCCGGTCAGTCAGTGTTACATTTCACTACACATGAGTCTGTATATCCACACACAAGCTGTCAAGGTTTTTGTTGTGGAAATGGACACTCAGAGTGAACAAGGAGGTCACGCACAAGCGCTGTGAAGTGAGGCCGAGGTCTGAGCGACAAGAGTAGTCGCTATTATGTTTTTGGCCTCCTTAGGTTACTGAACACCCAGGCTTTCACCTGTCTAGACCTCGCCGTCGCAGTTTCTGTTTGAAGTCTGCAGACTGGTTGGATTAGACTCCACCAGATCCCCTAATGGGTTAATTACCCTTCATAAAAACATATGTGACCCGTTAAACACAAGGCCAACGCCACACACACACACTTATCATAACACAACAGTATTCGGTGCATTAATACACACCTTTCATGCACAAAAACAGAAAGCAAACAGGTGTACGGCGGCTTGTGTATCAGCAAATCTTGTGTATTAACTTGATTGCCTTTTCTGCAGCGTTTTTTTCCTCGTGTGTAACAGTTAAAACCACGAGAAAGCGAATGAAAACATGCTCCGAAAAGCTGCAGAAATCACATTAAACTAGGGGCTTCCCTCTTTGTAAAACTGGCTTTATTTGAAAGGAAGTTCTGAAATGTAATAAAATAAAAAAGGGTCTTAATCATAAAAGCAGTGACCCAGTGGGGACTTGTGCTAGAAACCAGCCGATCTGTGTTTCTGTGCCGAGCGGTGCTTAAACGCAGAACAAACGGGGAGATTTTTGTTATAGTTTACGAAAACAATTCAAGACAGAGCTGTAAAAGTGTGTGAGAATAATATGTTTAAATCCCATTAGTATTTTACTCGTTGGGCTACTTAGCCGGGCTTGTTGACTGGGTTCCATTTAATAAAAAATAAAAAGAAAGTAAAGTCACATTTGGAGCTTCGTCTGTGAGAAGCTGGTGAGTTTGAAACGAGGCCGGCTTCCAACTTCCTCATATGTTGGCTGCGTTCGCCGACATGTCATTTAGTTGGGAGTTTAAAGTCTTGTTTAGCTGCTGCCTGATGTTTCACTTGTCATTCTGAGTGTGGAGAGGTTTAAAGGAGGAGCCGTGGAAAGAGTGACTGGGAATGGGAGAGGTTAGATGTCAGCAGTGAGGAATTAAAGCCAAAACATCTTCAGCTGTGGAGCAGTTCAGTTTTAAGGTTTGAAAATGTGGAAAGAAATATATTTTCACAGTGAAACTTCTGATGTCCACATTTTCAACATTTCTGGGAAATCTTTGAACATTTTTTGGTGGAAAAAAAACGTTAAAAATGTTTCTGAAGAACATTCACAAAAAAAAAATCAACCAAAATCCAATGAATTTCGCTGGATTTTGGTTGATTTTTATGTGAATGTTCTCAAAGAAAATATTAGAAGTTTTACTGATATATATGGAATCACTTTAGATATTTTTAGGATTTTTTGGAAGATTTTTACTCATTTTTTGAAAATATTTACAAGAATTTTCTTGCCAAATTTGGGGGTTTTTAAAAAATAAAACTTTTAAGGGAAACTTAAGGAATTATTGGAATTTTCTTCCTGAAGGTTTTGCAAATTTTCAGAAATTTAAGGAATTCTTTGCTGAATTTTTGGATTTTTTTCAGACATGGAAATATTTTTTTTGATGCCTGTAAATGAGGACAACAGGAGGGTTAAATGAGTTGAAAATAGTTTTGCGACACTAAAATATCTCTTGCCTATCTGGATTTCTATAATCACATCAGTTGTAAACGCAAGCAACATCCTGGAATGTTTTTCTCGGTGTGCAACCTTTACAAATGCATCTCCACGGTCTCTTTACAGAAGCCTTGAAAGCAGCAATTTGTTCTCTTTTCTCTAAGGCGCAGTTGAGACTTTAAAAGCAGATCCCTCCTTTTTTAATTTATCCTGTTTTTACCACCGAGTAGGAAAATGAAATGCTCTTCAAGGTTGTCAGAAAACGGATTCTTGTGGTCATTTTCTTATGTAGTTAGAGAAGTTTCGTAATGGAACCGGAGGTGGGATTTATTTTGTGGAGAGAGGTTTTATATACTGGGAGGAGATTCCTGGTGCATAAAACTTGCAGGTTTACCTTTGAGTGTAGAATTGAATCCTTTCCAAAGTAAACCACTCTTAGCTGCTTCACCCTAAAGTTTAATTCACATGTAAGACAAGGCTGGAATTAAAGTATTAACCCCGAGAACCCCAAAACAGGCAGTCGGGTTTCAAAGCAGGTCATAAAAGAAAAAAATTTCAATTTATCAGAGCATGAAACTACAAAACAGGACAAATGATTGGATTTTCAACTTTGAACTGATCATTTGGCACTCTCCGTTTTTGTTTCAGTTCAGTTTGATTTTTTTCTATAGCACCAATTCCCAACATATATCATCTAGTGACTTAGTGCTATATAATAAAAAATAAACCATGTAATTAGTGAATATAAGCTTAGAATCCTGATTTTTCATTGAAATGTTTATCATCAGTATGTCTTGTTAAAAATAAAGCATTTGCTCTAACTAGATTCTGTAAAAAAGAAAAAAATTCGCACTCTTTGATGCAATCTGGAATATATTAGTGACTCAGCTGCAAATAACAGTCATGTGACAAAAAAATCAGGGAGTGTTTGACTGAATAGGGCTGAATTGCAGGGTGTGTTAACACTGAACTGAAGGTAAACACATGAAAATTAATTGAATATTTGAAAAAAAGTCAAATATGTATAGTGTGTAGAGTCAATTATTTTTGTTCAGTGTACACAAACACATTTGTATACGGAACTTAGAAAATTCTAGCTTTTTAAAAATAAAATTGTCAACTAAAAGAAATTCAACTTTCTTGTTTATTATTTATGCTGTATCATGCTGCACAAAGTTCTGTCTACTTCTAGTCATGGTTGTGTTGTTTCCATAGAGGTGCAGGACTTCATTTTGCCATGAAAAATGAGTCCACAGTGAAGAAAAATGGAATGAGAGCAACTTTGAAGTTGACTGAAATGCTTGTTTTCACCATATAACGATAATAAAAACTACAGGCTGATTAGGAGTGGCTCAGTTTTGCCGGAACACAGCTTCATGTGCTAACAGGAGCAGGTTTGTGGAGGGCAGGTGTAGTGGAAGGGAGGGCCGGGTGGAGGTGGAGGTGGAGGGGTCACGGTCGGGGTTGTGGAGGTCGCACAAACGTCGGACGTAACGTGATCAGCAGAGCCCTCCTGAGCGTGAGCCTCCGAGCCGCCCTCGGATTGTGAAAGTGATTATCGTGGGGTGTAATTGTAAAACCGAGGCGGTCACCTGCCGCTGAAGGTATGCAGCTTCACCCCCCAACCCTCTCGCCAACTCCTTGACCTCCGCCACCCCCACCGACATCTTTGCTCCCCTCAGCAGCTGACCCCAGGAGGCCCCATGCAGGGGGAGGCAGATAGAAGCCAAGGGGAAATATCCAAAGTAGTGGCTGTCAGCAGCTGCCCTGTGGCATCCTGGGAATCTGCCCTCCAGTGGGGGGGTGAGGACAGGCAGCAGGTGCGGGGCGCTCGGCGGACACCACCTGGATCTCCACCAGACGCTCACACCTGATGCGTTCACCTGATGCACCTAAAATAAGCAGCGTTTGCCGTCTTCTGGAGATGAAGGAAGGCGAATGTTTCAGGTGTCAGGGATCAGAACCTCCCGGAGCTTTGATGAACATGTGCAGAAAGCCTCGTGTGATTGGTCAGAGTCAGGAGGGTCGCCGCCACAGAATGTGCCACCCTCAGAGTTCACCATGCCAACAGATGGTTCTGTAACTTTGGGATCGGGTTGCATTGTTTCTAGGATGCTGTTGTTTGTTCACTTTTGGGTTGATGTGTACTCTGGGCAGCAACCTGTTTGACCCCGGCGTATCTCCGCTCATTCAGCCCAGCAGCTGTTGGGCTTTTTAAGAGGTATTACAGCGCACATTAGGAGACATTTATTCTAGGATTCACATTTCAAAAGGAGCGCTCGAGGTCACTTTTTTTTTTTTTTATTGTGCTCGACTGTACAAAAATACATTTGCTCCGTAAAGCTGTGATGAAATGCTTCCATCGTCGGATTGTTTCTGAAGTGGAGATGTTTGACCTTTTCAAAACATTTGTTTCACGTCTGAAGCTCGGCGTTCTATTTTTGGGCAATATACCTGAAGCCCTTTGCTAGTTTTAATGCTTTTCAAGCAATGCCCATGAATGTCAGTGATGTTTATTTTCCTTGAACTCCATGGAAACCTGCCAGGTAATGTTTTCTAGCATCACAGCAGTTCTGCCTCCAGGCACAACTCAAATGGGAAAAAAAGAAATCATGTTTGCAATTTTCTTCCTGTACTATATTTCTACTTTTTTTCTTGGCAGTTCAAGGTTGATGGAAGTTAAGTGTTATCCTTCCTCAAACAAAGAGAGACTGTAACCCTATCATTTGGTACAGGAGAGTCAAGGGGCTTTAGACGAGACTGTTTCAGCTGTCTGCATAGAAACAAACCGCAAAACAACCTCCAGAATTCATGCATATTAAGACTTTCAGAGGATTTGCCAGAGTGCTTTAGGATTTGAGCAACGTGCAGCCAAAACTATGTTATTTGGGCACAGAAGGGCTCAGTAAATGATGCATGGATGGAGCATGTACACGTTACAGCCCTCAGTAGTGGGGATTGGCAGGGTAAACCAACGCCTCGGTGTGATGGATCTCTCTTTCCCATCTCGCAGGCTGCAGCTTTATCACAGGACAGGGAGCCGTCCTTATTTTCCACTAGAGAGAAAAAGACAGACATGCAGAAAGGGAGAGGGAGAAGCCGTCGCTGTGGAAAAGCCTGGGAACCAATAAAAAGAAGGAAGCCCCTCTCCTCCGTTTTCCATTCCAACTGTGGTGTTTTTCTTTAAAATACTTCAGCTACATTTTCTCTGGCGCGTGTCTCGTCTGGTATCTCAAGTCCACGTGAAATTAAAAAACATTTAAGTGTTTACTACTCGAGGAAGTTCATCTTTCCAGGCCTTCAGCAGGAAAGCCTCGCTGCTTTTTTTTTTTTTTTTTTTTTTTTTTTTAAAGCCTTCTGGCTAACATGGAATTGTTTGTGCCTCTCCGCTCAAAGGCATGGCCTCTCTTGCCATGTGTGCTATCTGCAGCTGCCTGTGTGGCGATAGGATGGCACCAAACAACCTTTTTCCCCTCTTGCTCCATCAGGGGGTTATGGTCGGTGCCAGTCGCCTTGGCAGAGCGACGGCCTGCAGACGGCACAAACCTCGATTCCGCCGCCCCAACCTCTGCCTCCGTGCACGGCGCTGCATTATACTGTAGCTAAGCTCGAGCCACGTGTTGTGTGGATTGGCATTTTTCTGGCACGGCCCGCAAAGAGACCAACACATCATTTCCCCCTCAGATGTTATTTCCCAGCTTTCAGCACTTCCACATCCAGCGAATTCTGTGTATTCCTGCTAGATGACGAACAAAGAGTCTGCATGGCAGCGATGAGTGAAATAAAACATGCCCAAGATTAGGGTTTGGCAGTACTGTAGACCGTGACCAGAAATCCTGCACAATTTTTAAAAAAGCTAATAATGGAGGTGGTGAATGGAGAGAGAATGACGGAGTGGCATTTAATCTGCCCTGAGAGCTATTTTATTCAAACAGAAGCGCTGCAGATCTACTGCAAGTGCGGTTTCAGAAAAAGCTACCTGGTTCCTTTAAGTAGAAGTCCAGCTGTTCAAACAAACGCTTTACATGAAGTCTTTTGTATTTCAATTGTGAGCGATCGCACGACACAAAAGATCCATTCATCGGTGGGATTTCTCTTTACGAATCAATCAAATGAAATGTATCACAAATGCTCTATGAACGCTCTCTTTGCATTCCTAAAGTCAAACAAGAGAAAGATCCCAGCTGGGCTACTTTTAATTTCATCTAACCTTTCATTCATTTGGAGAAAAGATGGCACACGGCTTTTACTAACTACCCTCCGACTGTCTGGTAGCTTGATTAAGGAGAGGAATGTGTTAGAAAATGAGTTTGCCGCCAAGAACCCGTTTATTGATAGATGGAGCGCAACAGCACAACCTGCGTCTTTTTACATAAAGATGGAAGAGGGTGATAAAGGGTCCGTGCAGCGCAGAGCCGGTGATTGATGGGCCCACACAGGAGTGCAGAGAAGCCACACAGTAATTCAATTAATCTTAACCTGAACACCAGTAATTGCTACTGTAACTGGGTCTGACTGTACATTAGACAGGAGGGAGATTGCTGTCAAAGGAACATGTCCAGCTAATAGAAACAGGAAGGAACGTCCTCAGTGCTCTGGAGCTCCATAAAGGAGCTGCTTCGTTCATTATTATCCTTTCTCCTAAAGATGAGGCTTTGCATGTTAATGAGACGAGCGGGGAAACTGATTTCCTCAGTGGTGAACCAGAAGTGAGAGATGAACCGAAGCAGGGAAAATGTGGCTGCAAAAATCTGCAGAAGGACTTTTCTCTGTGCTGTATGTTCTCTCAATAAAGTTACGCAACCATCTGGGAGGAAAATGGCCGTTAAGGAGTAATCCTGAATTGTGTGAAATACTGTTGCTGAGAGCTTGATGCGAAGATCTTTACCTTGCTCATACCTGGCCATTAGCCTTCGTGTCGTCAAACTGACCCGTTTTAAAGTTTAAAAAATATGGAAAATATATATATTTTCACTGTGAAAACTTCCACATTTTCGGGAAATTTTGTAACAATTTTTGGTGGAAAAAAGAAATGTTTAAAAAAATGTTTAAGAACATTCAGAAAAAAAAAATCAACCAAAATCCAGCGAATTTTGCTGGATTTTATTTCTGAATGTTCTTAAAGAAAATATTAGAACTGTTACTGATATATATGGAATCTCTTTAGATATTTTTAGGATTTTTTTGGAAGATTTTTATTCATTTTTAAAAAATATTTACAATTTTTATTTTTTTAAATTTGTATTTCTTGCCATATTTGGGGATTTTTATTTTATTTTTTTTTTTAAACCAAACTTTTAAGGGGAAGTTTTAAGAAAATTTCTTCCTGAAGATTTTGCAAATTTTTATAAATTTGGGGAATTTTTTTTGCAGAATTTTGGGATTTTTGTCAGACAAGGAAACAATATTTTTTGGTGCCGTAAATGAGGACAACACGAGGGTTAAACAGGAAGCTAAAGAGTCTTAGTTGAGCATGTATTCCTAAAACCAGGAAGAAACCGCTAAAGTTCATGAATTAACATGTTCAACCTCCTCTGTTTAATCTGCACAAAAAAATACAACAATGACAGTTGTTGGTTTAATGTAGTTACTTGTTGGACCAGTTCTTGGTTGGGTGCAGTGGCTTCCTTTAGTTTTAATGCCATTATTTCAATTCAATTTCAATTGTATTTATATAGTGCAAATTAACATATATCATCTGACAGTGCTTAACATAGTGAGGTACAGACCGTACGACTTTTAAACAGAAAATCCAACAATCCAAAGTTGCCTTTGGATCCCCTATGAGCAAGCAGTCAGCAACGGGCGAAAGGAGCAAAACAAACTAAAATAGGGAGGTCGGAAAACAACACTCCGAGAACCAGGCTCAGGGTGAGGGTGGAGGGGAGAGAGCAGCAGATAGTTTATTGTTGGTTGACTGAAATCGTACCAACTTTTCAATTCAGTCAGTTAGGGTAAAAAAAAAAAAAAAAAAAAAAAAACACAATTCTGCACACTATCTAGGGTTGCAACTACCGGTGATTTTAAGATGAACTAAATTGGCCACAGTGTGCTTAGTTTTTTTTGTTTTTTTTAACCCTTGTGTCGTCCTGCGGGTCAAACTAACCCGTTTTAAAGTTTGAAAATGTGGAAAAAATATGTATTTTCCCCGTGAAACCTCTGATGTTTATATTTTCAACATTTTGGGGAAATTTTTGAACATTTTTTGGTGGAAAAAAATGAAATGTTAAAAAAAAAAAAAAAAAATGCTTCTTAAGAACATTCACAAAAAAAAATCAAAAATCAAAAATCAACCAAGTCTGACTGATATATATGGAATTACTTTAGATATTTTTAGGATCTTTTTTGGAAGATTTTTACTCATTTTTGGACAATATTTACAAGAATTTTGTCACCAAGTTTGGGGAATTTTTTTTTTTTTTTTTTTTTTTTTTTTTTTAATTTGAGGGAAACTTTTAAGGAATTATTGGAATTTTCTTCCTGAAGGTTTTGCAAATTTTCAGAAATTTGTGGATTTTTTTTTGCTGAATTCCTGACAAGGAAACAATACTTTTTGGTGCCTGTAAATGTGGACAACAGGAGGGTTAAAACCTTTATTTTACCAGGAAGTCCCTTGAGATAAAAAAAAATATATATATCTCTTTTCCAAATGAGACCTGGCCAAGACAGCACACCATTTCAGAGAATGTAAAATGTTCATAGTATATAAAAACAATTCAGACAATTCAGATATACTTATATAAATAAGAAAGATTGAAACAGGTTCAAACAAAAACAAAAGAAGGAAAAAAAAAACAGACCAGGAAAAGCAGTTACACACATGGATTATATTTTCCTTGATCAAGTTTTTGAATTGATTCAGGGAGACAAAATCACAGTGATTTTGGAGGTTGTTCCATGACCAAGGTGCATTATGGGAGAAAGCTGCCCTGCCCTGCCCAGCTCACAGTGAATCCTGGGTACCTGTAAGCAGCCATCTAGCACAGCGACAGTCATAAAGGTCTTGATGGGTGAAAGAAATGTTCTCTCCACCTGCTAATCTTCACAGCTAAATGAATTCCGAATAAACACAAGACGCTGGTGTTTGTCGTTACTTCAGCAGGTTCTACTATGAAATTTATTTTCCTTTTCAATGAGGACGCTTCACATCCAACTTTGAGTGTAGCTACAGCTGCTGAAACTGTTGCTGAAATAGGCCAGTTATCATATATTCAAAAACCTCCCCATGAAATTTGGTGGAACGTCCCACAGCAGACAAGTTTGCCATGTTGGTTGTTGAGCTGTGATTTGAAGCTGCTGTTTGTAAAGTTTACACTTCACTTTTCTCCATCCATTTCAGTGATATGCAGCCATATCAAGGAGTTATTTGACATGATGTGTGTTAGTTTGGAGCTGACATGGTAAGCGTCTGTCACACCTTGCAGTTCCTATTAGGTTGGGCCACTTCAGAGTTGTAAAAACATGGGGGTGTTCACAGGTAGTCTGGTCCTCCTGCTGCAAAAGTAATGGATTAATCCTGCATAGCTGCTGATGTAGAGCTTTTTCCTTATGAAAGTAAGTTTGGAGCTTGTCTGACCAATGAGAATACCAATACTGTTACAACTCGGCTCTGAAGCTGCAACAAAACGGGGAGAGAACAACAGTGTGGGGATTAAAAGAAGGTTTTATTGTAACGCAAACCAAGTCAACAAGGTGCACTAAAGACCACAAACTAAAACCAGACCCAGACTCAGACCCAGACTCAGACCCAAACTCAGACCCAGACTCAGACCCAGACCCAGACCCAGACCCAGACCAGGCTGCTGGAGCTGCAGAAGGAAGCAGCTCCTGTCAGAGAAAGAACCAGATCCTGGAAGCCAGGGAGGTTTTATGCAGTTTGAGCATCTTGATCCCAGGTGTGTCTCAATCAGCTGACGACCCTCAGCTCCTGATCGAGCACACCTGGTGTCCAGGTGGAGGGTCGTCACAATACTCATTGGTTGGATAGGAGCCTATTGACTGACCAGTCAACTTGGTGACTACAAACACATTAATTAATGAGCTCAGAAATGCTGATAGATAAAATGCTTTTAGCTTTTGGAAACAGCAAAGCAGCTTGTCTCCTTCTTCTAGTCTTATTGCTAAGCTAAGCGGCTGAAGCATTTAGAAAAACAAACATCAGAGTTGGATCTATTGTTTTATCTAACTTTTGACAAAAAAAGCCAATAAGAGTATATTCCAGAGTGTTGTAGTGTTCCTTAAAGGCTGGAATTTGATACTGTGAATGTCCATGTTTTGTGCTCAAACCAGAGCTGAGAACCACATTTCCAAAATCTCAGCTTCATGCTGAGTCTTTCTGCGCTGCTTTTCATCAAACAAACATAGGTGTAGTCTTTTATTGTCCTCGGTGATCAGACCAGCTCATTGTTGTGCTTTTCTTTTGTGTTTACCTCCTATTGAACTTTGCACCAAATGCCTCTGGATTGTCAGAAATCCTTTGAACACACCCTGAGATATTGATCCTATTGTTTCCTATAAGAGCACAACAGCAGTTTGAAAGGTGTTGACCCGTAGAGACAGGAAGACAAGACTTCTTTATGGGCTCGTTTTATGCATCCTCTGGAAACTGGATACCTTAAGAACAGCAAATAAATCAAGTTTACAGTAAAATCTATTTTTCTTACCCACCAAATCCCATTCCTTCGCTGCACTATTTCTTCACACAGGTTTGTGTCTGTTTCCTCTCTGAACATTAGCGCCTGTCACCAGGTTTGAGGTGGAAGCTCTGTTATATCCATACCTTATGTTTAATTTCTGCGTTTTTATTTTCGCAGCTGGCCAGTTCTGGGTCAGCCACGGTCAGTTTAGACTAAGGGTGTAACAACATTGTGGAGCCGGTGGGACTTGACATGAACCCGAGTCATTTTAACCGTCAAACATGTGGTGGGGCCGGGGCTCATTATGTCATTATGTTGTCAGGGTGATTGTTTATTCTGACATCTCGGTCTCTCAGAGTCACATCCTCCCCTACGGTCGCAGCATCGATGCGAGGAGGAAGCCGGTTATTTAGAGGCAGCCGCCAGCGTAGACAGATGCAGCAGATACAGCTTTCAAAGTCTTCCCTAATAAGACGGTTTATCCACTGCGGCTCCCTCAAACAGGCCCCACATCAATTATTAATCCAGCCAATTAGCAGGGCTACATTATTCACCAGGAAGCTGTGATCACATCCATTAACTGCACTGTCTTTCCTCATTGTGGCTCTCCCAGGTGGCACTCTCACATCCCATAATCCCCCCAACTCAGGGTACATATTTGACCACCAAAACTGAGCTCCAATCATTATTTAAAGTTACATTCAAATAAAGAAACACCACTTTAAGTCTTCTCATTTTTCCCTTTATTGAGTGGTAAACCTGGGTAAAGGCTTTTATTTTGTAGTACCATTACCGCCCTAATTTAATGAACGAAAAATCAGATGAAAAAAATTTAACTATCTTCTGAGCAACTTTTTTGGAACCAAAACACAAGAATAAAGTTAATGTGTAATATACAAACAAATAATGGAAGAGCAAACATATGAATTAATGACCATTTTAATGTACTGAACAATCTGCATCTGCAGTGTCAGACATTACATCATCCAGATTAGCAAAACAACATCCCCAGTGTATCCAAATTATTTTCAGCAAGTACACATCATTTTTCAGGTTTTTTAAAAATCATGTAGCCTCATTGAAGTAAAGAAATGCCACTGTAGATTGCTCAATAATCCATTTAATAAGTGCTAAATGTTGTTAAAAACTTTTGTTGTAGTATTACTGACCGTATTTTGTCAATGAAAACTCTGATGTAAAATATTCTTTAACAGTCTTTTTTAGAACCAAAAGACAGGAATTACAGTATATTCCTGTCATATACAGTGTATGTCATCCACTAACAAGTACCAGAAGAACGCACGTATGAATTAATGACTATTTTAATGTCCTGAACAATCTGCAGGATCACACATTGCATCCTTCAGATTAGTAAAAAAAATCAAGTGTGTCAAAATGACATTTTTAGGAAGTGCACAAACAGCATTTCTGAAATTTTTCCCACTTAGGTCCATTCAAATAAAGGAACACCACTTTAGACTGTTCATTATTCCCTTTAATAAGCAGTAAATCTCAGTAAAGGCTTTTATTTTGTAGTATGATCATCACCTTGATTTTGGCAAAAAAATTGATGAAGAATACTCATTAACAGTGTTTTTAACAGCTATTTTTTAAACAACAAGAAAGCAATACCATTTATGTGTAATATAAAAAAACAAATAATGAAATTACCAATTTAACATTCTGAACAGTTTCCATGCATCTGATCACACATTGCATCCTTCAGATTAGCAATACAACATCCCCAGTGTATCAAAATTACACTTTCAACAAGTGCACATACAGTATTTCTGATTTTTTTTTATCATATAGCCTCATTTAAACAAAGAAACGTCAGTTCAGATTGTTCAAAAATCTGTTAAACCTTGATAAAGACTTTTATTTTGTAGTAGTATCGCCACCTTGATTTTTGCCAGAAAAAAATCTTATAAAAACTCACTGTTAACAATATATTTAGCAACTTTCTGGAGCAGAAAAAGCAGCAAAACAGTTTACATGTAATATTCAAATATATAATGAAGGAGTGTATGAATTAATGACAGTTTCAGTGGACTGAACTTTTTAGCGCCATAATCATGATGTTAAGGGACCAGATTTATGGATTTATTGCATCCACAGTCCCACTGAAAATTAAAAGAAACATACTTTTACTGCACTGATGTCATCCAGTGTTTTAGCTGCTCCCCTTAACCCACATAATGAATAATATTTAGAGAAAAGTGAGTGAATACAGTTTGTGAATAATGTTTCGTTGCACAAGTAGCAGCCATAATGCAATGTGAGTGACTTTCCTGCTGAGTTCAGCTGGAGTTTGGTGAGTGGCAGCTGTATTTATGAGAGAAAGTGAGTTGTTAGAATCATTGATATTCACCTGTTAAAAAAAGAAGAAAAAGGTAACAGCTGGAGTAACAGATGTGTCACATTTCAGTTGTTGTTTTGCACAGTTTGTGCCCGTTTCTGCTACGGTTTAACGGCTCCAACTGTTTATCTCGAGGCGCTGAACTTCTAATATCCAACCGACTGCGCTTCGATGAGCATCTATTGACGTGAATGTCATGGATTTAGCAGGAAATCACTGCGGCATTGCTGTGGGCACATTTTGGTTTTAAGCCAAAAGAAAAACAAGATTCCAACTTGGAGATTTGTTGGATTTGTAGCACAAAGGAGGTGATCAAAGGTGCTAATACCGTTAATCTAAACCTAACGGAAGTCTAAAATGAGTAGAGAAAGACAATGAAATCATTAGTCACATCTATTTGTACAGTCAACTTTATCATTAATCACCAACTTTTTTGAAAGTCAATCAACTGGTTTGAGTAAAACGTCAAAATTCTCTGATTCCAGACTTTCAATATTTTCTGCTTTCTTTCATCATCTGTGACAGTAAACTGAACATCTTTGGGTCTTGAACTAAACAGGACATTTGCAGACGTCATTTTGGGAGATTAGATACATCGATTGGTCTAGAAATGGTCAGAAAATAGTGGAAAACACCAAGCAAGTTGTCAGTTTATCAAGAAAATAATCAACAAATGAATCAGCTAAAAACAGTTTACTGCAGCCGTACTGGATGCTGATATATGTATATAGTATGTATAGGCTATATATAGGCCAATCTTGTAATTGTTGAGACAATTGGAGCCTCAGAAACTTAAAATTCAATGGCTAAACTTGAACATTTGGTGCAAATTTGGACTAAAACTATTCAGTGTTAAAACTATGAACCCAACAAAACCGGTTGAAAAATGAATTCTCGTCATCATAATCATGACATAGAAAAGAAGATTAAAAAAACATCACTCCCTCTGTATTTATTTCTGGAGCGGAAGTAATATTTTACTGTCCGTCCAGTTTCCCAGAGCTCCACCAACACAACGGCAGCACTGATTGCTTGTCACTGCGATTTATGGACCCTCAAATCACCAAACAAAATCACTTCCTGTTTTTCCTGTGTTTACCGGACACACAGGTAGGCGCATTTGATTAAAAAGTGATTTATTTTCATTTGCTTATCTGCTTAATTAATGTCCCCCAGGCCTCCCCGACAGCCATAATTTCATTATACAAACAATTTAGAGAAGTTTGATTAACACAGATGAGAGTTCAGGGGCCCGACATGTTGCTCTACACGCTCAGAGTCACGCTTTTCTTCACATCCGTCTGGCTCAACCCTCGGACCCGACTCATTAATAACCACTTCTTACCACAACAAACAGTAGCAAACAAAGATTTTAATTATGGCTCTATTAATCACAATGAAATCCTGTTGTGCCGTTTAATGCATATCCATCTTGTTTTAACCCTCCTGTTGTCCTCATTTACAGGCACCAAAAAATATTGTTTCCTTGTCTGAAAAAAATCCAAAACTTCAGCAAAAAAATTCCCCAAATTTCAGAAAATTTGCAAAACCTTCAGGGAGAAAATTCCAATAATTCCTTAAAAGTTTCCCTTAAAAATTTAATTAAAAAAAAAAAATCCCCCAAATTTGGCTAGAAAATTCTTGTAAATATTTTCAAAAAATGAGTAAAAATCTTCCAAAAAAAATCCTAAAAATATCTAAAGTGATTCCATATATATCAGTAAAACTTTTAATATTTTCTTTAAGAACATTCATATAAAAATCAACCAAAATATAGTGAATTTCGCTGGATTTTGGTTGATTTTTCTGTGAATGTTCTTAACATTTTTAAGTTTTCTTTTTTTCCACCAAAAAATGTTGAAAATGTGGACATCAGAAGTTTCACTGTGAAAATATATATATTTTTTTCCACATTTTCAAACTTTAAAACGGGTCAATTTGACCCGCAGGACAAGATGAGGGTTAATTGTAATGAAAACCTGTTGTGCCATTTAATGCATATCCATCTTGTTTTAACCGTCATACTGTAATTTAACGTGCGTTTCACACCTTGCTGAGCTTTGGAATCAACCCACATGATTTAAAATCCTCAACAAGATTCTCATTATGTCCATTGAGATGCAACTGTATCGATTTTGTTGTTCAGGATTCACCGCGAGCATTGATTTATGGCCCTTTGAGACAACTGTGTAATTAGACTCGCATTGTGAAGAGTTCATCCCGCTTTCTTTCGCCTCAGCTGTGGTGGATCCTCATCGATGATTCTGTGCTTTGTTTGACTCACTAATGCACCAACGGAGACGCCTAAACACACACACTGGATTCTAGTTACTGTACAAAACACATACAGGTCAGGTCTGCTTCTGACAAACCATTCATTGCATCATATTATTTTCCACTCAGCCCAGCAGCAGTGAATATTCTTTTTCGACGCCCTGTTTTTTGGTTGTTTTTTCTCCCGTTCCTTGTAGCCAACCAGCTCTAAAACAAGGTCGGCTCTGGCAAGGCGTAAATCCAGCAGGAGGGATTTCCCCCCTCACCCTCAAAGCTTTTACTTCTGGTGTTCGAGTGCCGGCGCGTGATTCTAGCTCTCCCCGATGAACTCCTGAATGCACATTATAACAAAAATGGCCCTTTAGAAGAGGTCCTTGGAGTCTGGAGGTGAATGTGTAAACGCGCACTGCAGACACTCAAGAAGCATCACAAATACATGTTTGCACTCAACGTATAACTCTCAAACGCACCATACATTTATTTAAGACACTTCTGACATACAGAGTAGACATTAGAAGTGAGTACACCCCTGTGCAATGGCACTTAAATGGAAAATGATCCTGGACTGTATCACCTAGTACATGCATTACGGTTAAGTGGAACAGTCGGGTGTTTGCTCCTATGTAACATTAAAAACTAATGCTTTAAATTTAAGATATTTAATATACAGCTCAGTTGGAATTCAACACAACAGTGAGTACGCCTTTCATTACACCGATTCAAATCTTATTTTCCTGTCCAACTTTATTTCTAATGATAGACTCAGATCTCCTGTTGTCTTCATTTATGGGCACCAAAAACTATTGTTTCCTTGTCTGAAAAAAATCAGCAAAAAAACCCCCCAAATTTCTGAAAATTTGCAAAACATTCAGGAAGAAAATTACAATAATTCCTTAAAAGTTTCCCTGAAAAGTTTTATTTAAAAAATTTGGCAAGAAAATTCTTGTAAATATTTTCAAAAAATGAGGAAAAATCTTCCAAAAAAAATCCTAAAATTATCTAAAGTGATTCTATATATATCAGTAAAACTTCTAATATTTTCTTTAAGAACATTCACAAAAAAATCAACCAAAATCCAGCGAATTTCACTGGATTTTGGTTGATTTTTTTGTGAATGTTCTTAAGAAACATTTTTAACGTTTCTTTTTTTCCATCAAAAAATGTGGACATCAGAAATTTCACTGTGAAAAAATATATTTTTTCTCCACATTTTCAAACTTTAAAACGGATCAATTTGACCTGCAGGACGACACGAGGGTTAAACCTTCTCTGTATGGTAGAAACCAAATCTCTAGAGATTATTGTCAGACGTTGTGTTGGTCTACCTTTCTCTTTAACAATATACCCCAAGAATGTTCTGTCGAATATAGGTCAAGCGACATTTTAAATCAGGCCACAATTTTTACTTTTTTCTTCATTCAAAACTGTGATTCTGCGGTCATCTCCCCAACACCTTTTGCTCTCATGCATCTCCATATCATCAAACTGTGGCCTTCGTTCTTCACTGTCAGGACCATTCATTCACTGTGGTAGTCCTGGATGTGGTAACTCCAAACACACTGAACTCAATCTGAGCTGCACTAGTTATTCTTGGGCTCATCTAACCAAAGAATGTGCTCCAAATACTCATCAGGGTTCTTTCTTGTTCTTTAGCAGAGTTGCATCTTGTAATTTTGATGCCGAAGAGCAAGCAGCAGGAGTATTCTTGAATGCTTGAATGCCATGTTAATCGCACTGAATGTTTCATTTAGAAACTTTCATTTTGATTGATAGCACCTGTGTGACTGTTTAAAAGATTGTAAAAGCAGCGTACTGTCAGTGGTATTATTTTAGGACGACAACTGCAGCCCTGATTATTGGTACTACGGCTCGTTCTACTTCCTGATTATTATTGCAACTGTGTTTTCACTGGTTTTTATTTGGTCGCTGATCTTTCTGTATCCTTTTTTTTTCATCTTTGTGACGTCTCACAATCAGATTTTTCTCTTCCTCTCCAGTTCTTTTCCATGTGGAGCCATGATACAGACATAAAAATAGACTCAGCTCTCAGATCAGACCTGAGAAAGTTCTGGGATTCAAAGGTCATATCACAATCATGTTCCTTCAGTTAGGTTAATTGGAAATCACAGGTGTATTCAGGTGTACATCAGTGATCACAAGTGAGTTTCTACTTAGAAGTCTAGATTTTCAAAATAGTCTAAAATATTTTGTATTCATTTCATAGGAGGAAATACTATACTTTCCAAACTAGAAAAAATACGATTATTGAGAGGTGATGATACGTTCTTGATTCAGTACACATTTACACAGGTATTACTGGAGCATTCATCACACAACCACTGGATTAAACCCATGTCAGTTATTTGCAACAAATTTCACTCATGCCACCATTAATTCTGTGGGTTTACAATTGCACTACAGGCCTGTAATGTAAATGCAAATGTGATTGAAACTGGTTCATAATAACCTCCATTCAACTGTCATTAATATGAATGGCATTAATATGCGTTTGGTTTTGGTTTGCTTCTTTCCTTGGTGAATGTGTGCTCTTGAATGATCGTGCCCGCCCAGCCCCTCCTCATTATTGTCTTTTACACTCTATTTATTTATTTTCTAATTGTGATTTGGACAGACCGTATTTATTCACGCCGCAGCCTCTCTCCGTATCTAAGGCACATCCGTCATTCAAGGCTGGCAGAGTTTGACTCAATAACGCCGCAAATATCCAGCCATTATCTCTCTGCGGAGTACTACCTCAATGTTAATGTGTTTTTAGGACGATTACATCAGTGTGCAATATTGAAAAATAACCCTCTGATTGATAACATGAATCATCAAGCTCATGTCCCCTCCCCCCCTCAACACCTCATTTAGCATCTCCATAGCAACGTGCCGAGGACCTGCCTACATGCAATCACCTGCTCGCGTGAGTTTGGGTGGATTTGTAATCAGCTGGGCCTCAGTGAGAGTTGGAACATTTGTTACTGAACAGATACAGGAAAAAAACAGCTGCATGGTCCAAGCCCCCGTAACGCCGTACATAAATACAGCACGGACCTGCTGTAAGAGAATGAAGTGCAACATCCCTCATGGAGATAACTGTTAATCTATAGCCACTCAAGTGTAAGAGCTGTTCACTCAGTCTCTCAGCCAGCTCAGCACCAAGGCTTAACCATTTAGACACTGAAGGTAAAGTATTAAAATGATGCATAAGTTCATAAATACCATGCTATCATGGGTTTTCTCTCTTCTTCCCTGTCATTCATGATTAGGGCTGGGCAGCGTGGTTGAAATCCTTGACATGGTATTACAAGTTTTACCTGGTATCACTATGTGTAACACAAAACTGCATGTGGAGTCTCTTGCTGGTTGAGCGCTTTAAGGCAAAATGCAGAATTCCCAGTATGCATCTTACAGGGAACATGTGTCATCAGCCTCCTTCTTTTCTTCAGTTTCCCATCTCTATACGGTCAAATAATCAAGGTAATGGCAAACTTTTTCCCTCTAAAACATATCTAGATACTATAATTTTGCTGTGTTATGACGGATTAGTCCACTTACTGTTTTGATAAGCAAGTCACTGTTTTGAGACCCCCTCACAATCAAGTTTTTTCCATTGGTAACATGTCCAGATGGTGTTTTCATTAGTGTGAAGAGGTGCCAATGGGCAAAATAAGCAGTCAATACCATGGCTGAGCATTTCCACCTTAAAACCACACTGTACCAATGACAGTCTCAAAAACACAGATTCAGAGTTCTTGGGTTTCCTATGTCACAAACCTAAAGAACCAATCCTGACGTATATGGCTGAATTACTCCAGTTTTGCAGCTTGCCATTGGATCGTGTAGTTTTACAGTGTTTGAGCAGCATTGTAGCTGAGCTGTTGTATGTTCATATGATAGATAGATAGATAGATAGATAGATAGATAGATAGATAGATAGATAGATAGATAGATAGATAGATAGATAGATAGACAGATATAGATAGATACTTTATGAATCTCGAGGGAAATTCAAGGAGGAAGCAGTGTACAGTTACAGGTAAGCCATTTTAAGGCAGGAATATAGTATTTTCATGTAAAAAAAAAACAACAACTTGTAAACATATACCTTTGATACACAGAGAGGATTTTGATGGGTTTCATTAATGACCGGATGGGGACTTTAAGTCATTTTGTACTCCAAAACACCAAAAATTCCCATGTTCCGCCTTTGTGATGGTAAAAATTCAATGTTTTTTGTAGCAAACAAAGAAAGAACTTTCATCATCCTGAGCTGTAGGAGTTGATATGTTAAGATTTAGTAGGTAAGGATACTGTAAAATCAGAAGGAGTAAAACAGACTGTATGTAAACATGGATGCAGCTAGGTGTGATGTCAAATGTGAAGTCCAGAGTTGCTGCTTATGATTGGTGCCATCGATTCGTTTTGGAGCCAGGAACTTAAACATAAAAGTGTTGAGTATTACATCAACAAGCATTGGAAACATGTCCTGTTACCTTGGAGCAAAGTGAGGACTGGTTTACTAGAAACACCAGCCATTCCTCAAGTGGGCCACCATTAGCCATTTTAGCTACACAGGGCTAATGGTTCAGATATCATAAGTGGGTTTGCGCTTTAGGCTGCTTCTGCACTATTTACAATCTCAAGGTTTGGTTGTTTCCATTTGGGAGGCAGTATTTATTGGTTGGTTTGGGTACCTGCACTGAGAAGTAGTAGGCTCAGAGGCATGACTTCTTAATAGGTCTCATGATTCCTCCAAGCTGATGACTCCATCGGTTGTACCAAGTAGGAGAAGAGAAAAGAAGAGTCAAATGTATAAAAGAGAAGTCCCTGAGATGTTGTGAATGAAGCAGATCTGAGTTTAAAAAGGCGCATCCTTCTGTTGGTGGCTTTCTGTCAGCTCTGTCTCTGCACTCAAAGTCACTTTCCATTTTCAGTCGAGCACTCTTTTTAGCAGGGAGAAGGGAAAAACCTCCACTACACTTTATGCATTGTTCTAACCCCGACAATGAGGTTCTGCCCTGTAATTACATTCTATTTCTAAACCCATCCGTCTTTGCTCACGGAGAGCTGACAGGCTAAAACATTAGCACGTTGTCAGCGGCTCCTCAGACGCCGCAGTTCTCAGTTACACTTCATATTATCTTGCAACCTCAAGCCGGCTTCCCAGATGGGGTTACCTCTGTGCAGCGTGGGGAGAAAGAGGTGGTGTTTTCCTGCTGCACGGCCAGTTTAGCTCAGCCATGCTGGGGCCTCCTGGTTTCTCACTGGGGGTCTGTTGAATTCTGGGTCACAGCCCGGCCCCAGGCAACCGCTGGCTCCGTTTGAGCCATTCGTGTGCCGTTTCAGGCCTCATGACATTCCGCCGTGGGTGATTTTTCACCTTTTCTTTCAGCGACAACCTGTTCTCCATCGTGCCCCACCTCGCTGGCAATCACCGTGAGCTTTTTTTTTGCAACTGTTGCTGATAGCGCGGCGGCGGCGGCGGCCTCGCACACACACCTCGACGTCACCTGTTCTTTATGCATTGCACTGCTGCCTCGACAGAAACGAGCCACGCAAAGTTCCATTTTCCCCAGGCTATTTATTTAATGGATAATGCAAGGGACGCAAAATGGAAATCACGCATTCGACCATGTCTTTAACCCCGACTCCTCCCTGCATGCCTTCCCCAAACTAGCATTCATTCTCACTCCTGGTGAGCATAAATCATTTTGGTAATTTGTTATTACTGAGCTCATAATTTATTCTCCAAAAAAAAAATCTATCAAATATTTAAAGCTCCTCTGGGACATAATCTTCATCTTCCTCCGTCTGTGTCTCTCTGGCACCACAATCTAGGAGGAAAAACCTGCAGAGATTGCAGCTGCATGTTTGTAATGAGTTTACGTCAAAGGAAGTGATAAGGGGAAGCGTTCATACATGCTAATCTCTGCTTCTTCTGTGGTGGCAGGACGACACGGGGAGGTTGCAAGCTTCACTGGTGCTGTGCTCTTGCTGTGGCTTGGCACAGAGATGAGGAAAGCGATGTGATGTGCCAGGCGCTTTGTATTCTGAGCCTGGGAGTGGAAGGATGGAGGAGGGAAGAAGGAGGGAGAAAATCAAATAGGAGAAGGAGACAGAGAAGAAGAGAGCACAGAGACGGTGTAATCACTTCTGCACCCCCCACCGATAGTGCTGTCCGCCTGACACTCCACTCTTACCCCCAGCTTTCCCTGCACTCTCCAATATCTCACACCATCTATCTGCCGTTTCCTTTTTCTCCCTCTTGGTCAGTCTAAACAGAAACCTGAGCTCGCAGGTTCTGGATGTATTGCCTATGTGCAGAGCTGTTTTGCTATCTTGTTAACTTTTTTTGCTCAGGCTAGGTAAGCTTAGACTCTTGACTCCATGTGCTCCTAAAAAGTGTTTAAAGTTAACTGTCAAATATTTGGCTTTCATTATGCTACAACTATCCGATTTCATATGGAAATGATGTTTTACTGCCTCTTGCCCTCTTCTGCCTGCAGGTCCTGAGACAAAGTACTGTAAGAAATTAAAAACTGCAATGCAGTTCGGTGTGATGGCAGCTGAAATTGACACCAGCTCTCTGCTGCGAGGTGCTCCACAATGTCTGAGAGCAAAATACAATGATGTTCTGAGTTCACGGCGAAACAATCTGCCAGCCCCGTCTCCTCCAGCTCTGTTGGCTGAGATACTACCTGACTAATTTTGGCTTCTCTATATGCTTACATTTGCACAGAACAATGACTCCTTTTCAGAAGTTGTTCTATTTTAGAAAATCCCAGGCGGTTTACAGTCAGAACTCTCAAAAAGTATGCCAACAAGACTCAGACTTTGGTTTTCAACCTGTCAAGTTCCAGCTTTAATAGTGTGTGTGGTACAGTACAGTGCAGAATTATTATCAGCACATTGATCTGCTTACCTGTGCTGTGGGTGTGAGATGAAAACTCCACTGAAGATTAAAGCGAGACATTCTGAAGATGTGGGTTTTGAGGATGCACACGACACCATATAACAAGGTTTTCATCTTGTGTGTGGTCAAAGTGTGTGGACAAAACACTCATGTAGCTGCAACCACACACATCATGCATTCACCACCACACCCAGCTCATTCCTTCCATTTGTTCCAGCCCTGGATTAAATCTTTTCTGTAGTTTTTTCCTTTATGTAGCATAGACTTTTTTAATTGGCAACAAATTTCATGAAAAGAGCAAACTAACAATGAACTGATCCTACTAACAAGTGTTGTCTGTGCAGCCAAGTGCTGATTTTGTTCCTCTGTGTCGTAGAGCTCAACTGTTGTCCAAAAACCATTAAAAAACACCCGAGTTGCACTGACATGTCCGCTTATGATGATTAACATGTGGACTGTAAGTTTTTGTTCCAATCAAGCCTACATACATCATTCAGCTGCCATGAACTCTACAAAACTAATTGTGTATTAATCTATGACTGGAAAAGTCCAGTTCAAAGAGGCCACATGGTGCACATTTAGAGGTACATCATTTTATTTTAGGAATCCACTAAAGTATATTTGCATGCTTTAAAGCTCCAAAAACATATTATTTTTGTCATACTGTACATTACTGCAGCATTTCTGACTGAAATACATCGTTTTAGCCACCATGTCTTTAAGGCCTCACTGCTAATGATAGCAATGTGCTGCTGGTTTTGCATTTTAAGTCCAGATCTGAGTATATGGATGTAATTCTAGTGAAGAAATAACAACAGACTGCAAGAAAGCGGCTAATCTTTACGTAACAAAAGCATAACCTGGACTTTAAACAAAGTGTTTCAGTCAGTTAAACAGTGTTTAATGTAGAGAATTACTCCCTTTGGCACTGACTTTGAGATTTGTCACTTGCATACCTTATATATGTATGAGAAAGTATATAACACTCAAAGAAAGGTAAAACCCAAAAAGCGTAATATGGGCTCTTTAAAAAAATGTTTGCAAGAAAAGAAAAGAAAAAAACAGCTACAGAAAAGAACTGTTTTGATCAGCTTATTTTAAAAAATAACTATATTAGCATACATGTTATGTATGTTTTTCCAGTTGGCTTGGGGTTGAGCGTCACAGACAGTAGAAAAGCAGAGTTTTACATTTTATTTGTGGCCGTTGCCTTTCTCTATAAAAGAAAATACAGAATATTAACAGCTGTATCCGTAAGTGTGTCTGATACACAACAGTGAAACTCTCTTAAATGCTCTCTAGGTATCCATGACACCAGTTACCTCATCTTTACACCAGCTCCCTGCTGGATGTTAGCGAACCATTCTAGTGAAACACAAGCCCACAGAAAGACTACGTTTCTAACAGTATAATGTCAAACAGATGCAGTAAAAGCACAAACTACTCAGGATTAAATGTAACTCTGGACTGCTGACTGTTCAGTTTGGAATAAGGTGCAATAAGGGGTGCATCACGTTGATTTTATCCGACATACCAATATTTTCCAACTGATTTTGCCAAATATGCACATTATTTCCCCCTAACTGCAGAGAACATGAGGCCTCTCCTTTAGCAAACTTAACATGTTATTATATCTAATCTTATAATGCAAGTACATACATCAAGTTCAATGCTTTTAAATGTACACATTAACTGTGCAAAATACAACTACTTCAAAGTACATGAAAAACATATATTTTTATGTAGCATTTTCCTGTTATCTGCCTGTTAATGTTAATTTTGGGCCGATGCCAATATTTCTTATTAGAGCCTTTTTTGGCTGATACCGATGACATGCCGACGTCTTTTTACACTCCAAGCTTCAGTATGTTTACGTTAGAATCAGTTAATGGAGCAGTACTTGATAAGGAAATATTCTGCACCAACAGAAAGATTAATACTTCATATGATAAAAGACGTAGGTATTACAGTATGGTTACGGCTGTGTTGAACAGACTAATTGTAATATAGCGTTTAAGCACATTCTTAAAAGTTTAATGGCCACGTTCCGTTTGTGTTTGAGACGTCTTCTCGAGTCTGCTCATGTTTCCTTACATTGATAACTATAATGAAACCATCATCTTTGATTTTACAAGGCTGAGTTTAATACGGAGTGCTCATTAGATGATAAAAGAAGGGCTTAGGAACGCAGCAGGGCAGGAATATCTTGTTTTTCCTGCAGAAACAGAGTGAAAGAGAGCTGTTTTAAGAGGGAAAATAAAAGTACAGTACAATAGTGTACACAAGAGGCTGTACGATTTGGGGAGTTTCATCCCAGCAAGAAGAGAAAACGCAAAATGGTTTGTTTCTGGAATCAATATCACAACACTGAGCTACTGTAGAGAGATGTTCACTGGTGCTGTACAAAGACAGGAAGGGGAAAAGGATTGTCTTTTTGCCAGCCCAGCATATTTGCAGCTGGAGGATCTGAAACTCAGCTTTAGTTATCAGACTTTAGCTTTTATATTTTTAAACCGGGGAGCTTTCCTGTCTTATTTCTCTGTCTTAATATTGGAGTTTCTTCTTCTTTCAGCTAGCAACAGCAGCAGTGGAGGCTCCCCAGCAGACATGTGGCCCATAACGGATATCTTTTTAGTGACAGTCTATGCAGCATATTCAGCGGGCTGAAATGTTTATATTGAATGTTTCAGCAGCTTGAAAATCACCATGGCAGTGGTCCCAAAGACAAAAGCCCTAGCCTTTTGTCATGGGTAATTATCACAGAGTAGGCCCCTTAAAGCCTTCCATTTGGCTCTGAGAAAATTCACATTTAATTTTGCTCTCGTGCATTTGACACAGGGCTTTTTAAATATTTTTTTTGTATTCAAATCAGGCTTAAATGTAGAATTTAAATTCCCATTGAAATGGCTTTCCGTTTGAGAGGAAGCAGCTCTTTGTAATTTTTCTTTCCCCAGATTATTTCAGTACTAGAACCCACACAGAAAGGATAAGCAGGGCTGTAGAAAGGCCGCTTGAAATTTCCTAATGAATCCACCTACAGTATATAAGCGAACATTGGAAAACACAATACCTTGAAAAGGAGCTTTGGTATTAAACCCCAGTTTAGGTGTCTTATCTTCCACGAGCTGCTGAGTCCCTAAAAAACTGACTTGGCAGAATGAAAAATAGCAGTGAGCTTTCGCCAAACCCGCTGAAGAGTCATCTCCACACACTCCGTCTGAAAGTCTATGTAGCGCCGAACAAGTGGGTCAGAAAAATATGAAAAAGTAATGTTAGCACAGTCTGTGGATCTACTCAGAGCTATATACTATCCATGTGATGACATTAGATGCAATGCAGAGCTCCTCTCTGGGTTATGTTTAGTGGTCGGGTCTTATAGTAATTTGGTTTAATGGAACATGAATCACTAAATGCAGAATTAAGCCTCCTCTCTGCTGGCTGCTCTCAGTTTGTGTGGGTTTTTCAGACTCTCCAGGCAATAATCGGAATTGGTTCTGCGTCTCAGCTAATTCGGACACAGGCTTTTTCTTGGCTCCATGTTTTACACCCGCCGCTGAAATGCATCTCAAGTGATCCCATGTCAGGGTAATTGCACCTATCCACGTAAAAAAAAAAAAAGTCCAGGTGTAAATGCACCGTAACAGCATTTTGGACAGAATAAATTCAGCGGCTCGAGCCTCGCAGAGAGGTGTGAAATGGAGCCAGTTCCCCAGGCAGCATGTGTGTTCTTACACTCCACCCAAAACACTGGATTACCAATAATGCTGCAGATAAGCGGAGCTCAGGTTGGTCTTGATTTGAGCAGAATTGAGACAAAATGAACAGGCTCAGAATAGAAGCAGGACAAATGTCAGACAGTCTCAGACCAGCCAATCAATGAAAAAAAAAAAAGCAGAATCTGTATGTTATTTTAGTTTACTAAAGACAGAAATTATTTTTAAATACATGCACAGGAGTATGGATTATAGATTTAGCAGGCGTTTTATATGTAGTACAACCAAGCAGATGAACCTCCAGGGCAGAAAAATGAAGCAAACGCCAAAGTGCCATCAACTGCAGTTCCTCGATTGGCCACTAGAGGCTGGCTACAATCCCCATAGATATCCATGTTATAACGCCCAACTTTACAGCAGAAATAAACATGTTTACAAGCTCGTACAAATTTAGGTATTGGTCTCTATAGCTTATTTCTCTGTTCATGATAACTGGAATAGGGATGAATTTTTATACAAGTCATTCATTTAAATCTTATTAGGGTTGAAAGTTATGTATAATTAAAGTGGTGTGGTGCTATCACAGGATTTTCCACAGGCCAGAGACGTCTGCATGGCCAATTATAGCAGGTCTCACCTCTTTCTCATTATTAGATTAGGTGGGTGTTAGGCTGATCTCACAATACAAAGGTTTTAGGCCGATTTACCCTCTTTTTACCTCTCTCAACAATCGGAGTAAACATCTAGTCTGGGATCTTGGTCTGAACCAGAATATTTGGTAACGTTAGGGATTTACAGATTCGGTCTTAAACCGTCCAAAATGCTCACAAACTCACCAAGATCATCCTGGTAATCTCAAATATGCAGCATTTATAAACTAAAATCGGGACGGATACGATTAGCACTCAGCATTCTATCCCTTGAGGCTAACTTTAACTACAGATATTAGAACTAAATTAAATTCCACAGTTCTTGCTAAACAGTTGACAAATTGGGTTTAACCTTCTGCTTTGGTTTTATTTCTTCTTATGGAAAAATATTAGCTGTATTACAGCTAGTTGTCGCACTACAGTCTCCATTTTTTTTTTATATCCGTTTCCCCATAATCACCTGAGGCGGCGCACTGCTCCATGATCATCTTAACCCTCCTGTTGTCCTCATTTATGGGCATCAAAAAATATTTTTTCCTTGTCTGAAAAAAAATCCAAAAATTCAGCAAAAAAATTCCCCAAATTTCTGAAAAATTGCAAAACCTTCAGGAAGAAAATTCCAATAATTCCTTAAAAGTAGATTTTTTTGTGAATGTTCTTAAGAAACATTTTTAACTTTTCTTTTTTTCCACCAAAAAATGTTCAACGATTTCCCAAAAATGTTGAAAATGTGGACATCAGAAGTTTCACTGTGAAAATATATTTTTTCCACATTTTCAAACTTTAAAACGCATCAATTTTGACCCGCAGGACGACACCAGGGTTAATATTATCCTGTAGTGTTTGCATGTCTGAGATTAGGGAAAAGAATGTGAAGTTTCTCCACATCTACAACTAGGTATGAAAATCTGATTTTAAACTTCTGTAGTGTCAGAGTCACCACACTGAGCTGTAAATCTGCCACTGAGGCTCATCCATGAGTAGAACCTTTGTTTTTTAGCCACAGTAGCACCGTGGCTCGAGGGATTAAATGTTTGACCAGTTGGTTGAGCCTCTTCTTTGGTTCGGACTGAAATACCTCAACAACTGTTAGATGGATACACAGATATGCAGATGGATGTAACACCAGCAGACAGGTGATAAGACACCATGTGACTTATCTCAACCATTTAGCATGGAGCTAAAGCTAAACGTGAGCACACCTGATCTTGGAACAAAATGCCATTTGTAAAGGAGATATTTCTGTCCATTTTCCTTTCTCCTTTCTATTTTTGCCCTCTTTCTGTCCCTCATCCCCTCCACTCCTCACCTCTGATATTCAGTCTGGATCTGGGAGCGAGCTGCTGATGTCTGAAAGGCTTCGGATGGCCTGAATGCATCCTGCACACAGGAGGTGAATAATTCACAAGCAAGTTGCCATAAAGATAAAGCTTATTTTTCACCCCTTACGCAATAAAACGCCGGACACTCAGCAACCGAGGGAGGAAAGGAAAAAAGAAAGAAGGATTCTGTTAAAAATACTGTTGACAAATTTATAAGAACATACTGCAAAGCTAACTCTATAAATTTTTTACTAAATCGCATAGTGGTTGTTGTATGGAAAGAAGGAGGAAAGCCTCAAAGCTCAGTGGTAGGGAAAGCGTCCAGCAGGGAGATTTATTTCTATAAGACTTTATGTAAAAAGTGTTTTTACTACAGCGCATGATACAATATTACTCTTCATTCAGTAACAAATCGCATACGTCTGATCATTTTTTTCTTTCCGGCTATTATTTACGAGGTCTGTAATATTGGAGCGTGTATGGAAAAACACAAATTTTCCAAGTGCAGCCAGACATTGTAACTGAGATCAACTGCAGTGGCAACAGGCCAGAATATATTTTTCTAACTGTGTGTTCAAATGCTTTCAACGGCTAACAGTCGCTGTGAGTTAATATTAGGAAAAAGTCCACTTTATATTTATTTCTTTTATAGGTTTTCCCTTCATCTCGGGCTCAGGGAGGACAAAAAGCTTCATTCTCTACAGTTTTCCGCCTGTATTTGTCTTCTATTAACAATGAGAAGTTCTTAATGATAACGAGTTATTTTAAATATGACAAATAGGTTTGTTTTTTTTAAGTATCTTTCCATTATCAGTACAATTTCCTGCTCTCCTCCCTAAACATTGCCGCCACACGCAACACATTCATATCCCACGTCTTATTTGAACCATAACTAATCATCAGTTTCCTGTTATTTAGAAGCTGCTATTCTCAGTGAATTCATTTTACATTTTTCTTTTCACCACGCTGACACCGTTATCTCGTGTCCCCGGTGTCGTGCAGAGTTTCTTTCCTTCCTACTTGCTCTTTATCAAATCCTTGTCATTTCCCAGAGGAAAACAGTTGACCATGTCCTCCTATTTTGTTTTCCAAGAATACTCTCTTATCTAAGAATTGTACGTCTCTCAGAATTGCTTCCCACCGACGACGGTTCCCATGAACCACTTTGATTTTGTGCTGTATTTCCAAGAGAATCCCCCCTGGATACGTTTGTCATAAGTGACAAAAGTGGACAGTGTGTGCAGAGATTTTTCTTTTGCTTGATTAAAATGAAGTTTTCCATTCTTAACAAGGTGTGACGACAGTTATTGTCTTAGCTGAATGTAATGAAACAGTCCTCATCATATGAAATTATATTAAACAAGACCTTCACTATAAAACAATGTTTGACTTCAGGATAAAATATCAGAATAAAGAGAAAAAAAACTAAAGGCCAAGTTTGCATAAAACTCAACATAATCATCTGATATGAGATCTGGATACAAAGTAAGAATTAACCTTCTGAACCACAAAACCGACTGGCGGACTTGAAAACATGTATTAAAGAAATTTCCAAAATGACACCATTTATTAGAGACAGAAACTGTAAAAACTGAAGGAAAAATTGGATTTTCCATTTTACTTGAACTGCACATCGCTGATGTACCATTCCACTGGAAAATTAAACTAAAAAAATTGATCTAAGCTTCATTTTTTATATATATAATTCATCCAAATCACCTTGTTCTACATGTCTCGTTTCAAAATTTCATTAAAACCAAACCCTTCAACCAGATGTTGTAAAAAACTAAACATTCAGCACTTGTTCTCACAGCTGAGAGGCCATTATTGACAAAAATTCACTGACTTTTTGGTTGAACTGCAGGCAGTGTTTGCAAATAGAAAACTAAATAAAAACACAAATAGTTAAATATTTATAGCATGTGGAGCCACCATTTTTCCAGTAGTGGTAACATCTGAGCGAACTTTCAAAAGTGTTTTACACATTTATTCTTTTTGGTAAAACAAATAATCAAAGAAATCCAGCTTTCATTTTTATTCTTTTTTATGATTTATGGCAGCCTAACAGAACTAAGTCTAATCTGTCATCTTGCACAGAAGGTCTCTAATTCTGTCCATGATTGTGCTGTTTCCATGAATTATATTGCATTGAAAATCCAACAGTGAGTAAAAATGTGACAGTAGCAAAAAATGCCCAGAAACACGTTTAATATATTAGATGTTTGGACTAACTGTAAGTTTTGGTTTTGAGTGTTCATTAGAAAAGCTGGTCGTAAACCAAGGCATGGAAAAAAATGTCAGGATAAATTAGAATATATTATTTGAATGTATAGGACAGTGTAAAATCGTTTCCGTCTAAAACAGGAGGAGCTTTTGTTACAGTCCAAGGCAAAAACAGTTGATTTCAGTGCTTACATACCTCAACTCATGAGGTCAAACAAATGATATAAAATCACAAAATGAATCCATTTGATTGAAATTATTTCCTGTACACTGAGTCTCATTCATCTGATTCGTAACAAAAACATGAAACATGGTAATATGGAAACTGCACAGTTCAGACTGTAGTAATCCTGCATGTAGACGTGTTGGAGGAGTACTTTTCAGTTTTAAATCCTCCTCCCAGCTGGATAGTAAAATGCATGTGTCCAGGTAAAGGTGACAGTGTGGGAGGATTAGAAATCCAGCAGAGGGAACAAAAAACCCTGATCCTTTAGGGCTGAGGCTGCCGGGTTCACCATACAGATGATTATCCTGATGCCAGGAAGCTCACATCTGTAATCCATGAATTAAAATGCAAGTATCTCTCAGCACTCAGCCTCCGCTAATGAAGCCAGTCACATTGTGCTCCTCGCTTCCCAACCAATGAAATATGTGATTAATACTAAAAGAGGTGAATTAGAGTTTATTTTCAGTTTGTTATTCATAGGTGTTTCCATGGGATCCCGGAGAAATTTTCAGCGAACATCATCCCGCCTCGTACGTTTCCTCCTGGATGCCTTTATTATGCTGTAGTTTAAAGAGCCCACATGGTGCACATTTACATGTACATCATTTTATTTTAGGAGTCCACTAAAGTATGTCTGCATGTTTCAATGCTCCAAAAACATATAATTTTTTGTCATACTGTACATTACTGCATTTCTGGCTGAAATAAACCATTTTAGCCACCATGTCTTTAAGGCTTCACTACTAATGATAGCAATGTGCTGTTGGTTTTGCATTTTAAGTCCAGATCGGAGTATATGGATGTAATTCTAGTGAGGAACGGCAAACTGCAAGAAAGCTGCTATTTTTTCTTTGGAAGTTATGCCAAACTAACCGCTAAACAGGCTTTATGCAAATGTGTGACACAGTGGAAAAAAAAAAAAAAAAACCTCAAGAAAGGAGAAACCGAAAAAGCATAATATGTGCTCTTTAAAAAAATGTTTGCAAGAAAAGAAAAAAAAAACAGCTACAGAAAAGAACTGTTTTGCTCAGCTTATTTTAAAAAAATAACTGTATACTAGCATACGTGTTTTTTGGACATTTACCCGGAGAAATCCCGGAGAAATTTGCAGCGCCTGCTAACATCATCCCGCCTCGTACATTTCCTCCTGGATGCCTTTATGCGTTTCGGCGCTACCGGCGATTCCAGCCCGCGGGGCAGGTAAAGCGCCGTGTTGTTGCACAAGGTTGACAGAGCAGTAAAGCTCCCAGCTCAGAGAGGTGGGCTTTCCTCTCACCGCTCAGCAGCCATTACTCTAAATCACCTCCCTCCTCCATGACCTCCGCGAGCATCCACTGACCTGGAAAATATCTGGCGAGTCCAAGCCACCAAGAGCGGCGCTGGCTCTCGCCTTCGCCTGCAAACAGCAGAAATATTGAGCCAATTACAAGATTATTATCTGGTGGTGGTGGCAGGGGGAACTCTGTGGGAGTGTATTTATGCCTGCCAGGACTCCCCGCTGGAAGAGGAAAAATGAATCAAAGAGCTCATGGGGGAGAAGTGGACGGCACTCATGCCCACTTGCCTCTGTGTCTTTACAACTGTCATCAATTGACAGACTCTGGCTCCGATCCAAACCCTCTATTTCTGAAAAAAGGTCAGGGATGACATCAGGAAACGGCCCATTTGGAGCCGATCGCTTGTTGGTTTTTCTGCTAATTCATATGCAATGCTGTCATATTATGCGTGCACCTGATTTACAGTAAATAAGACCTTACGGTTTATTTGGGGGCTCAGACGTGACTCAGCCTGGATACTGACGGCAGAGTTGAGGTGGTTTGTGAGTGAAATTCGTTCAGTAGGGAAATGAAAGCAGTGATGCGTCAGGGCCTTTATTCCAAAGTGGTTACTTTATAGACAAGCTTACAAAGGATGCATTGAGTGATGTACAGCCTGTTACTGTGTACATTGGATTTGGTTTTTAATAGGGAATCGTTTGCCTGAAAGACTCCTGGCATCCTGCTGCAGCTAGTTAGTTCCATATGAGAGGAATGACGTACAACTACAGAATGTTACGTTCCTGTCATGCACAGAACCTGTTTGTTTGTTCACATCCTAGACGCCTTAGTCATCCTTCATATTTTCTGTAGTTTCTAGTACTCCGATGCATGCCAGAGCAGTGAATTTGATTTAAAGGGAAGCCAGGGTTCATGTGCCGTGTTTCTTGTTTGGTTTTTGGGCCTGCGTCTTGTTTCATGAGTCGATCCCGCTGCCTGTGTTTCATGCATCAGCGTGCTCGGGGAGTTGTATTTTAGCAGCACGATGAAGACATCAAAGCGGAATCTGGAACTGCAGTAAATCTCCAGCTCTTGGACGGTTTGTCATCTGTTACATCACCTACCACTGCCAGTAAAGTTTCATTAGAAAGCGCCGCATGCTTCTGCTGCAGAATGGAAAGAAATACCCCAGTGTAGTTCACTTACTGTAAAGCCAAGTGTGCTTTGCAGCTTTCTCCCCCGAGTAAAACTTAAAAGTGAAGAGTTGAGCATTAGTCACTGAATTGACTTAATTCATTGAAAATGTGAGGTTTTGTCTGAAATGTCATCACTGTGCCAATACAAGGTGACCCAAAGGATAACCTTTCTGAATGTCTTGTACATATACGCTTTATTGGACAACGCGCCAAAATGTTCTACCAAACTGTCTGTAATCAAGTTGCATTGTGGGTAATGCAGGAAAGAGGAATAACAATAACAGTATCTAGTTCTGCTGTATTAGTTTGTGCCTTTCATTTAACCTGCTGAACCCCAAAATTCACCAGAGACATTTAATCTCTTAAAAAACTAAAACAACACCATTTATCAGACCCAGAAAAAGTAAAAACAAGAAAGAATGATCAGATTTTCCAACAGTCCTTGAATAAATCATGTGTGACCTGCTGCTCTCTCAGCCAAACTAACTAAATAGGAGCTTATGAATTGTGATATTTCATCAGAATCACTTTATTCTACATGCCTCAGTTCAAAATTTGCCAAGAATAAAGCCAATAGTCACAAGACAAAAATACAGAAACTTTGTAGCTGCACTGGGTTGAACTGCAGGCAGTGTTTATGCAGAGCAGATAGAAGAAAAATGTGGAAACAAAATAAAAATCTAAATATCTATAGTATGTAGAATCACCATATTTGTTCCAGCATTTTGGTAACAAATATGAGCTCTTGGATAATGTACATATTGATTCCACTTTTTTTCTATTTTTTTAAAAATTTATGACTAGGGTTTTTTCCATAGAGATGCAGGAATTTATATTGCAGTGAAAAATGAGTTCAGAGTGAGTAAAAATGCAACTAATATATCAAGATTCCCAAAGTGTAAAAGTAAAGCAATGGTTAATCTGTGGAATATTAAACTAATCACTTAATCAATAATAAAAAAATACACGTTTCAACTTCCTTTATTAAGTACCAGAACAAGTGTTGCCTGATCTTTAATCGGTATCTGTTTCATGTCACTGCACTCTACAGAAGCACCTGAAACCATTCTTCCAATAACTATAAAATTTACATCAGCCTGAATACTTGAGTGCTTTATGACTTCCATACATGGACTCCCAAACATGGATGTCTTCATGTCGTCTTTAACACACCATACAACATACCTCACTGACCCTGAAAATCCACCCCCGAGTGCCCCACCGCCACCGCCACCGCTGTGAGTGCATCGACCACAGAACAAGCTCGACACATGCCATCAAATATGGATGCTTCCTTTAGTACATTCTCATTTCTTTTTCATAACACAATAATGTTCTCTTTTGCGTCGGGAAATTGCGCTACTATATGGGGTTGTTCCGGAAAAGTCCAGCAGCTCCCAAATCAGCGTGATCCTGACCGTGCAGGCAGGAAGACACTCGGAACTACCAGCATGCCGGCGTCTGCGATCCCCCTCGGTTATCAATAATTAGTCTCTGTATTCTTTCATCACTGACTTGTCAGCTTAGTAGCCACTGCAGTCCCACACGGCATTGATCTGGTTTTAAAGCACCAGGACGCTGCCTCACTCTGGACTCCCGGTGTGACGGAGCAGAGCTAATGCGAGAGGAAAGGAGTCTTGTCCATATCCGTCTTTACACAGCTGCATGAGAAGTCACAGACACTGAGAGGACTCTGGAGGTCAGGTGACGGTCAGTGCTGCCGGCAGATGTCCAGACATCGGTACACCTGTGTTGCTCTGTTTCTCCTATTATCGACCTCTTCCTGCCCGTCCCTTTTGTGCTGACCTCGTGATCTCAAAGAGGAACTCAGCAGCATCGACTGGATGTGTTTTGACATTGGCCTGAAGGTATTGATTCATGGCTTTTAGATCCGTTTCACTCCATGCGCTGAGCTCAACCGGCAGCTGTTTTAAAGCCTGAGACAACCATGAGGAAAACTGGCAAAGACATGCGTGTGCTTTCAGGTCAGTAATCTATAGCAGTTTGGGGATTCTTCATTTGGCATGGTTTTTAAGTTGTATTGTCACGACTTAAATCCAAAATTCATTCTGGGCTAATTTAGTTCAAGCCACAAAGGGAGTCTCATCCAGATGTTTTTTCATGCATCTATTCTTGTTCGAGTACAAAAGAATACCTTTAACGTCTCAGAAAGCATGCAGAGAATTCAATCCTCCACTATATAAAATACTGTCTTGCAATTTTAGGGAAAGTGGTTTGGATCCACAACTAAATTTATTGGACTCTTCCACATCTCCACAAAGTTTCATCAAATTTGGCTTTGTACTTATTTGGTAATCTTACTGACAGACAAAAAACAAGCCTTTGTTTCAGAACAAAAACAGCTTCACTTAATTCAATTTAAACCAAACCCTCGGATGGCTGGAGGAATTATGTCCATCAGGAGCAAAGAACAAAAGTTGTATGATATTGTTGGAGCCACAAATTCTGCAGGTGGATGTTGGGGTGGCTGGACAGGTCCAGAAAGCATCGAACTTTCACACAGAAAATCACTTTTTCCATCCTGTTTCATAGTTCAACCATGATGTTCCTTTGAAGTCATCTGTCTTTTTGCATGTAAAGTTAATCCAACTTCTGTCATATCCAACCAGAGCTATAAAAAACACTAAATATGTTACATTAGGTTAAATATTGTGTGTCTGATGAAGGTGTTGACTGACAGTTTTCACACCAGCCCAAATATAGTGTATAAACCACACAAATTAACCATCTAAACAGGTTAGATATGAAATCACAAACATGCACTGTACATACAGCCCCTTTCTGACTGCAGACTAAAGTACCTGCTATAATAAACTAACCACACAAGAAGAACACTGGTGGCCATGTGCTGCTGACAATGGCATTGGTGACCAGATGATTGGCACCATTCAACAAAGTAACAGATTATATGTGAATCCCAACAATGAAAGTTTGTAAGACTACCCAGTGTAAAACTGTCAATGAAGAACATGTGTCAGTGGTGATCCTCAGCTCGCCACCTCTTCTTTATCTTATTGGGTTTTTTTTTTTAAGTTATTTTGTTGGCTTTTTTTTTATTAGACTGGTCTAGTCAAGAGACGGATAGGAAAGTAGGGAGAAGAAATGGGGGAAGACCTATATCAAAGGGCCATGAGTTGGAATCGAACCCTGGCCACTGTGTTTGGAGATTACAGCCCGCTCAACCAGTTGGGTGCCATCTCTACCTTATTGGTTTAAAGAAAATTTAAATACAGACTGATCTGCTCTGCAAATTCCTCCTTCCAGGAAAGATGAATTTGCTGAACGAAGGCAAAGCTCGCCAGCAAACGCCATGCAGTTGTAGTTGAAGTAATTCACATTCAAACAGGAGAACTACTGATGCTACTGCGCTGTAGTTTTTATAACAATACAGCGTTAGGGCAAGGGGTCGTGCAAAGTATGGCTCCAGTGCATCATCAAGCCATGATTTCGGGTCCATCCAGCTGTTATTTTCTGACCCGTATAATGTGTTTAGAAGGAAATCTCTAAATATCCTTTACACAGACTTTATTTTTTGCAGTGGTGTTTTGCACAATGTCACCCTGCCAACGTATGCGTCATTGTGTGTGGGGGGGGTAATTACCGACATTGTCTGTTGTCATTAAACTTGGACGACTTGTTGGAATAAAGCCCTCAGTGAAACCAGCCATCACATTCATCGTGACAGCTGGCATCTTTTAGAAAAGGAACTCTGTTTGTCTAAAGCTCAGCCTCAGCAAACAACTCAGTGCCCTCTCTCTCATTTCATGCTGTGTATGTTAAACAGAGCATGATTGTATACCGGCGTCTTAGCAAGGGAGAAGAATGGTGCCCATCACAGCAGAAAAAGACACTTACTGGCAGGCGGAAGCTACACTTTGATCGTACGGGCTTCGCTGCATGTGCCTGGAAACAACAAATTCAAGTGTTGAGGAGTGTTCGGGAAAATTTCAGAGAACCTCCTTCCTTCGGGGTCTCGGTGGTTCTGTCACAGGTGGCAAACTTCCCTGGGAGAAGCTCGGGCCACTTAGCCGGTGCCAGTCCTCGTTTGAAGCAGCACCAGCCAAGCAGATGAATAATTGACGCTTGCATTCTGTACTTTGGTGAATTTTAAAGCTGTATTCTGCAGAGACTCTAAATGGTAGAGGGAGGCCACGTTAATCATTCATGGGCTGCTTTTACCGCTTTGCTTAAGGTCACTGTCCTGAAGGCAGCCGGGCAGCAGCAAAGTGTAGAAAGAGGAGTGCAAGTAGAGAGGTGGAATGTAAGAAAAGGGCAAGAAAAATGGGCTGAGACTAATTTAAATCTACAACCAGATGTTATGATCACGGGGACTGCTCCAGTTGAACTGTGTGTGATATTTAGAATATCAGTCTACAACACAGGAATTTGCCAATTCATGTCTCTAAGAAACACACTGAGAAACCATAAGTACAATTTGTGAGGAAAAAAATTAATTATTTGGTTTCAGTTTAACGGAAAGGACCTTTTTCTCTGATGTTCTTTTATCATGGATTGCAAAAACTGGAAGACAAGATGTAGAAAGATCCTCGAGGGTTAATAATTTAATAACTGTCACTACTGTAAGTACAGGTACGGAGGTTGACATTCATCTCTTTGTGCCTGAGTCAAATGCACCCAAGGGAGAGCTTCTCTTGGTTTCATAACGCCACATTTCTTTACAATCCGGAGTCGTGCCACCGCCAAAACTGCCAATCAACATTTGGTCACACATGCTCGGAATCAAATAAATAAACTACTGCAAACAAACCGTTTCCAGTGTTATTCTTTATTGATTGGATCCAAAGTTTTTGATGACTTAGCCGGACTTCATCCAGTCGTACTGTTTATTGAAGTAGGAATGCTTGTATAACTGTGACAGTTGCTCAGTATGCTTCACTCAGAAGTTAAGGTCAAATAAATATCTCACTTCCTTTTTCTTTTTCTTCCTCCAGGGAGCTGATGCCGAAGACCCTGGAGGGCCAGATCACCATGGAGAAAACCCCCAGCTACTTTGTGACCAGAGAGGCTCCAGCGAGGATCTCGGCCATGTCCCGGGACACCAAGTTAATCGTGGTGGTGAGGGACCCTGTCACCAGGGCCATCTCGGACTACACGCAGACGCTGTCCAAGAAGCCCGACATTCCCTCTTTTGAGAGCCTCACCTTCAAAAACAGGACTACGGGGCTCATCGACACGTCGTGGAGCGCCATCCAGATTGGCATCTACGCCAAGCACCTGGACAACTGGCTGCAGTACTTCCCCATGGACCAGATCTTGTTCGTGAGCGGCGAGCGTCTGATCAGCGACCCGGCCGGAGAGCTGGGCCGAGTGCAGGACTTCTTGGGCCTCAAGAGGATCATCACGGACAAACACTTTTACTTTAACCAGACCAAGGGATTCCCGTGCCTCAAGAAAGCAGAGGGCAGCAGCAAGCCTCACTGCCTGGGAAAAACCAAAGGGCGCACCCATCCGAACATTGACCCCGAGGTGGTGCAGAGGCTACGGGACTTCTACAGGCCCTTCAACATGAAGTTCTACCAGATGACTGGACGCTTCTTTGGATGGGATGACTGAATGTTTTTCTTTTTGATACCTGGAATCTTTAATTAGAGGGCCTCGCTTGACAGAAAGAAATACTGATATTTGGAGAATAAAGTTGGATTATTATGAGAATGAAGTTATAATTACATTAATATAGTCCTAACGACATTCAAAGCAAATATCGATTATTTTATTAAAATCAGGAAAAATGGATATTTTGGCAAAAAAATGTTCATGAGTAAACTCACAGTGCATATTTTTGTGAAAATGGGGGTAGAGTTCAGGCTTATAATCAACCATTTAAACCTCATCTGATCGACCTGATTTAATATTTTGGTTTTATTTTTGAAATATGAAATCTTTTATATAATTTAAAAGACTTTTATAACATTAAACCTTTATTCTGGTTAAATAATGATTTATTTTTTTGCTTTTGTTGTTTAGTTTTGTTTAAATTTTCAGCATAGTGCAGATGACATTATTATTATTATAGTATTAATACATTTTGTCACTCTGTTGCAATTTTATTATACAATTCTGAGCGTAAAGATAGATTTATATATATCTAAAATAATATAAATCAAAAACAGGAGAATGTTGTGTTTAATGTCAAAATATTAGCACTTTTTTGTCAAAATATCTGCCAGTTTTCCTTAATATTGCAGTATCGCGTTAATTTCAAAATATTAGCACTGTTTTGCCGAAATCTGACATTTTTTTCTTAATATTGCAGTTATTAATTTATTCTGTCCTGCCATTTAGAAAATGTATTCAAAATACTTTGAGTTTTCTCATAAAATCTGTACTTTATTCTCATAATTTGTGACTTTTGACTCAATTCTTATAAACCTCTGACTTAGTTTTATGAGTTTTCTATCTTTTTCCCCTCCATCTTCAGCACTAACCCTAAGCAATACGCAGCTGTAACAGGAGAGAAAAAGGCCCAATCTCCCTCAGTGGCGCTCCAGATATGCAGTATTTGTTACATTTCCCATCATCAGAGCTGCTTCTAGTCCATGCTCATAGAGATGTTTTCTTCAAAAAAAAGATTGCGTTGTTGAAGGATTTGCGTCATATCTCCCTGCACTATCTGATTTTTTTTTTAATTTATTTTTTTTTTTTTTAGTTTAAAAGTCCTTGGCTGTGGAACAGAAATTATGCAGTTGCTTCTGGAAGACGGCGGGTGAAATCAAAACGTGTCCAGGCGGCTTTTGATAAAAACTGAGCGATTAATGCCATATTCTGAACATTCATAGCTGCTTTGAAATTTCAACATTTTTCTAGCAAAAAAGTAATAATAATAATATGAAAAGATAAAAATATATGTATTTTTGAAATGTATTTATTCAAGAAATACACAAGCAGTATGTATGTATTTTGAATAACACCTCAGCGATTATTTCCTGTTATTATGCTCGCCATGCCTTTAGAGTTTGTTTTCTACTAAAAACATGTTATCCTCACTTTAATTTCAGGTGTTTCCGTATGTATTTACTATACATGAATGAGTGGGAAGTGAGAACACGTTTCCAGTTAGCTCTTTGTTATTTCAAAGGTCGTTTCCCACCTTAAGTTAATGAAGCTACAGGCAAAAGATAGCATTCACTGCTGTTTGAGTGGTGGAGGGAAAAGACCTCCAAAAAAAGAGGGCCTTCCCCGAATCGTGACTCAGATTTCCTCGACATGCCTCCTTGTGAGTTAAATACACTTGATGTCACTGGTCTTCCTTGCCTGGAGGCAGAATATGTGTGGAAGTCTGTTTTAAACCCAGGGAGCATGAGAACAATGGCCGGGTTGTGTTCCTACTTTCTGTCAACTTGTATTGTGAGCCACTTTCTGAAAGCAGATGTGCCTCAAAAGATACACAATCAGTGTTTTTCTTTCTTTTCTTTTTTTTTTTTTTTTGGTGTGGGCATCAGAAAAAAGCTAATATAGATTTTTTTTTTTTTTTAGGGTTGGGGGTTATGTAACCAATCTAACTGTGCTGTTCTGACTGTTGCTTTCTAAAAGTTGTTGGGATTTTTAAGGCACTCCTTCAATAAAAGATGTTCTATGTAAAAAAAAAAAAAAAAAAAAAAAAGAAAAAAGGTTATTTACATAGATTCCTTTTTCATCAAGGCAGTGATTCAGGCTCAACAATAGGAAAACGCAGAGGACCAAACACTGAAGTCATCACAGTGCTGCTCACGCATCTAATGAGCTCAGCTTCCTGCAGAATCGCTCCCCGGCTGCTCCTTTCCTCTATCTCCTCCGTTACACCTTCACACATTGTCTCTGCTTATCTCTGTCCAGCCTCCAGGGCAGAGTGTCACAGGAGGCACTGAGGATTTTACAAGACGCCTGCAGTCCGACAGCCATATTTTGGGTGTGCTGGCAGCTCTTTAGCGTCCTGAAGAGGCAGGTACAAGCTTTTTGGGGGAACATTTGCAAGGAAGTTGGAGTGGCACTCTCGGATTTCTTGGCTTGGAAAATGCAATTAGTGTGCACATGACAAGCAAAGCAAACGTTCATCCAGACATTAGTGATGACGGTACTTCAAAAAGTTCCCGGAAATGAGAGGCATAACTTCCATTTTAGTGCAAAACTGTTCACTATAAAGTTTCATATTGCTGTCCATTTGTTGTCATCTCTGCGATGGCACCCTTTGGAAATCAGTGGGTGAAAGGGAAACCAAAAAATGTACCACAAAAAAGCCAAAACTGTGATCAAGTGCCTTCATAAAGAAAGAACTACCCCCAAGGACGTCGACAAAGACATGGTCATCACACTTGGTAAGGACTCCCCTTGCTACTGAACCATAAAAACAGTGGGTTGCTGATTTCAAAGGAGGAGGAAGAGCACCGGCCTCCAAAATCAGACAATTAAGTGGAGGCCATTCACCGCATATTCATGATCGATAGACGCGTTACTGTCCAACACATTGGACATCAGTGTTGGCTCAGTTCACGCTGTTTTGAAAGACAGCTTGGATATGATCAAACTGTCTGCATAGTGGGTGCTCAAAATGTTAACACCAGATCAAAAGTTGAAGAAAATGGCAATTTTGAGGATCTTTATGACTCGTTTTAAAGCTGGTTTGGCCAAAGTCCCCAAGAGATTTGAAGCATGGGTTCACTTCTTTGATCCTGAATCGAATAATCAAAACAAATAATGGAAAAACTCTGGTTCTCCACCTCCCATACAGGTCAAGCAAGCGGCAGTGATCAATTGCTCTTGATTGACTCTGTCCAGAAGAGTCAAGTCATTAATGGGGACTACTATTCATCTGAATTGCGATGATTTAAAGAAGCAAACTAAGGGAAAAAAATAGAGAGTAAAGCTTTGAGTTTGAGTGCTGTTATTCCAGGGAAATACACACAGTACAGGTGGCAGAAGCAGCCAAACATGGGTTGGAACTGTTGCCCCATGCACCTTAATGACACTGACTTACTTCTGTTTCCCAAACTGAAATCCCACTTGTGTGGTCACCATTTTCAGAGTGATGAAGTCATCCATGCTGGTAAGGAGACTCTTAAGGCTCAAGATCTGGCCTTCTCCAACAAAGGGATAGCAAAGCTTGAACATCGGTGGAGCAAGTGCATTGAAGTTTATGGAGACTATGTTGAAACATCACTGACATTTTCTGGTGAGGGTTAGAATTTGGTGAAATATAATGCAGAGGACTGGAGCTGGACAATGGGTAGAAGACAGTTAACACCCTGGACAGGTCATCAGTCCTTTGCAGGCCAAAAAAGAAGTACAACCATGTTTATATGCTAATACCTACAGCCAATTTAGAATCAGGTAATTTACCATGCATGTTTTTGGACAAAACCCATGCAAACTCCATGCAAAAAGATCAACCAGCAGGTTCAAACCCAGAAACTTCCATCTTTAAGTCAACAGCGCCAACCACTGAACCACCATGCTGCTGCGGCATTCTCATAGTCTGTCATTAATTTTGCTCCTAAAGTCGTTCTGCGTGGACAAAATGTTGGACATGCTCACACTGCATGGTCTGATCAACCAGTTATGACCTCGGTGCTCTACAGAAACAAGTCAGTGCTGACGGGTTGTGTCCATTAATCAACTGCATTTAATTCAAACAATATGATGTCCTCTCCAAAAATGCTGACCAGAAAACAGAAAGGCAGCATTACTTTCAGCAAATGTACTTTGAATAGGATGCAAGACTGAAAAATAGATCCACCAATTGCTGATGTGGACAACTATGGTCGGTCTGTTCTGCCGAAAATGTCAGTTTCAGTTACGTTGCAGTGAAGGCTATAATCAGCCTCAACATGTGAAATGCTACTTCAATAATTTTAACCCTTAGAGCCGAACAGATGCACTTTTCATCCAAAAATCACATCCCTTCTTCTCAGTTGAACTGTTTTTGAAGAATGTACTGCAGCAAAGCATAGCATATGTCAAATGAAACAGCATGTTTTGACCTTTCCAACAATGCCAGTCGCTTGGGCGTGTGACAAAGTGTCATTGGAAAAAAATAAAATTGAATTTAGATCAAATTCAATCAAACAAATTAAATCAAGTGCTGCGCCCATCTCCACACCCATTACTCTAGTTTGAATGACTCATAAACTCATCATCGCGTAGACACGTTAATATCTAAACAACACAATCATTATGTTATTATCATATTACAGGAAACGGCAGAACTAGAGTTTTCTAAATAAGCTGTGCTTTTTACGAATTTGTGAATTCTGAAGAAATGATGTGATGAATACAGATGAAATTTATGCATGCATCATTTGAATTAACCACCAAGTCCCTCTCATTTCATAATATTTGTCTGGTTAACTACCTCTGCAGTAAAACTACTGCATATAAACACCTCAGTGAATAAAATAACAATAATATTATTTGTGTAGCAGATATTTTCCCAAATTCTAAGTCACACAGTATCCCACCATCAGGATTTCACACAATCCACCCTATCTATCATATACATTCACTGTCAGCATTTTAGGGTGAAATACATGTATAAACAATAATTTTCCTTGATATAAAAGCTAATATAGAAACAGCTGCATGTATTATATATAAAATGATCTGGTTGGCTCGAACAACATACGGCATGTCTGGCAAGCCCTTATGATGACAGATAAAAGTAAAGATAGTAGAGTTAGCCTCAAGCTCACAGGGTTAAAACAAGCTCATTACTATTCTGTACAGCAAAGCCATGTGGGAAATCTTATCTGTCCAACATATGTGAGCAGGTATTGTCATTGGCCTCATGCTAAACTGATAAAACTGCTAAAGATCTCAAACTGGTCATGGGTGACCATTTCCAGATTAAAATCATGCTTAATCTGCACATCTGCAGCGCTTTAGGGGAGATTTGGCCAGAAATAGATGTAAACTCTTCTTGAAACGCTTCTACAGAAGTCCATCCATCCACTATCTATACAGTGCTTCATCTTCTTTAATTGCAGTCTATCCAATCTGACTGAAGCTTGTTTTATGCTTGCCGCATCCGCGAGGTCCGTGCGGACAAATTACATCATTTTAGCAGCCACGCCCCCGAGTGGCCCTTCTCACGTGGAAAATTTCTGCGTTGTGCACCTCCACATTTTTCCGACTATGCGAACGGAGCCGCGCAGAAAAACGTTGCAGAGGACCAGGACCTACTCGTAGCTGAAGTCTAGAAATACGGGAACTTATACAATTCATCACACAGAGATCACCGTGGTAACCGGGTTATGAACTATTCATGGTGTGAAATTAAAATTAACTGCTGAAATGCAATTAATCGGTAAAATGCCATGTTGTAAGTGGTGTAAACAATGGCAAACTTCTTCTACTCTAGTTTAGTACTAGAGTGGACCAGGTAGACGTGTGTTTGCGATACACTGCCCCCTGCAGTTTGGAAGCAGACGCTGCATGGAGTATAAATGCACACACATTCTCTCGTGCTGAAAGTATAACCCAGCCTTTAGGGTGAAGACAGAGGACACCCTGGACAGGTAACAGTCTATCACAGGGCTACATATACAGGCAAACAATCACACTCACATTCACACCTACGAATCACCAGTTAACCTCAGCATGTTTCTGGACTGTGGGAGGAAGCTGGAGAAAACCCACACATGCACAGGGAGAACATGGAGACTCCATGCAGAAAGATCCCAGGAATCGTGAACCGGGGATCTTCTAGCTGCAAGGCGACGGTGCTAACCACTAAGCCACTGTGCAGCCCCAAGTTGTAGTCATAAAATGCTAAATACTGATGGATATGTACAGTATATATGTCGAGGTTTGTCCTGGAACTTCATCAGTCTAACTGAACAGTCACCTGGCAAACCTCATGTCGTCTCTGCTGCTTCCTGATGGTTTTATAGTAAAAACAACAGAGTAACTGTAGACTCACTATAATAATGTATAAACAGCATATCAGTCACAGCTTCTACTCCCTTTTCCTCCCCATCTCTGTCTTTTCTCTACTCCTTCATTGCACCTGCATGCTTTTCTTTGCTCCTTCCCTTTTCCTCCCAGTCTGCTGACTGATTTGAGAAACTGCACTGACAGGCACTTAGTAGATGAACCACGATGAAGAGGAGGAAACCTGTTGAAAGTCTCCACGTTTCTGAGGACTACTTATGCTGATTGTCAGCCCGCTGAAATGATGTTGTGACTCGAACAACCTGCTCGGAGTCGTGGGAGCAGATGGAAGCGGAGGCTGATGTCCGTTTGTTGACTTGTTCAATTTGCTTGTTATTTCTTTCCGAGTGGGTCGACGGGGGCCTCCTCTTCGGTGACGGTTCTTCTCGGTAATAAACGGAGACAGCTTTCCTCCTCACGCTCAGTCCTCTGAAGGCCAGCGTCGCTCTGAAAATGGAACGGCAACATCTGCTGCGGGACGACGCGCCGACCAGCCCTGTCAGAGTGGATTCAGCTCAATATCAACGGCACGATCCTGGGGAGAACTCCAAGTCTGTCGATTGAAAAACAGCTGACCGCATGTGGTGGTGGTGTTTTTACTGTTTTTTTTGCAGGGTGGGGTGAGCTGCTGCAGAAAGACAGGCATTTCTGGTAGCCCAGCAAACCTCTTTGATCCGCATTTTCCCTTTCTTCTTATATTTCTGCCTCTTCTACTCGTCCCATCACAAAAAAAGCACCTGCGTGGCGTCACCTGTGCCCAATTAGCTCGCACCCGTGCCACATTAACTCGAAGTAAGCCAACAAAACCTTCCACGCACGCAACTCCCAGCCTGTTTTTGCACACAGAAGCTAAAAGATGTGTGGCCTGCATGAAAACAACTGCCAGCGCTGTCGAAAAACAAGGCTGCGAGCATGAATGTGTGCATGTGAAGAGCCCTGAGCATCATACAGGCCATGTAAAATGATGAAGTAAAGGGATCAGGGAGATTGCTTTGAAGAGGGAGGCTACAGTGAGAGCGCTCGTGCACGCCCAGGATGGTGCAATCACTTCTATGCAGACATGGCCTCGTGCACAAACACACACTGACCCGCCGGTTTCCACACACAGTCGCCACCCACTCCTGCCCCGCGGTGGGACATGGAGGGGATCAGACCTCTGTTTGCTCTGGTTCCCAGTAGAGGAGCCCTTAATCCCCAGCCTAGTCTGAGCAAATATCTCCAGCAGGCACGCTCCGCACACAGCCGCAATCAAAACAGCCGAGGGGGCGACTGTGTCGTCTCTGCAGTTTCCAGTTTGCTTTATCTGTCGTGCGTTCTGTATCTTAAAGAGAGATCTTCAAACTTCAAAAACACAATCTCGAGTCTTATCTGGTGCTCTACAGCCAGATGGAACCAAGATACCTGTGTTTTATCCCCAGTCTCCAGGCAGGTAATCGTATAGAAATTTACATTAACCCTCGTGTCGTCCTGCAGGTCAAAATTGACCCGTTTTAAAGTTTGAAAATGTAGAAAAAAATATATTTTCACAGCGAAACTTCTGATGTCCACATTTTCAACATTTTTGAGGATTTTTTGAACATTTTTTGGTGGAAAAAAAGAAATGTTAAAAATGTTTCTTAAGAACATTCACAAAAAAATCTATCAAAATCCAGTGAATTTCACTGGATTTTGCTTGATTTTTATGTGAATGTTTTTAAAGAAAATATTAGAAGTTTTACTGATATATGTAATCACTTTAGATACTTTTAGAATTTTTTGGAATATTTTTACTCATTTTTTGAAAATATTTACAAGAATTTTCTTGCCAAATTTGGGGGATTTTTTTTTTAAAATAAAACTTTTAAGGGAAACTTTTAAGGAATTATTGAAATTTTCTTCCTAAAGGTTTCACAAATTTTCAGAAATTTGGGTGTTTTTTTTTTTGCTGCATTTTTTGACTTTTTTCAGACAAGAAAACAATATTTTTTGGTGCCCATAAATGAAGACAACAGGAGGGTTAAACACCAAACACAGCATGATTTGCTATACTGATTAAACTAAAGATGGAAAGTATTTAAAGATTCTCACTCTTATTCTGAGGGTTTTTTTTTATATTTTATCATGAGCCAGGCTACAGATTTTCCTTATTGTGGAAAGCTGTGGCCTGCAGAAGATGCAGTGTTTAGCTATGCTGCAGCGAAATTGTTGTTGTAAAGTTTTAAGAGGTTCTCACAAAAATGACCAATTGTTTGCCCGTGATGAAAAGGCATTTTACCGTTGGTTTGCATGCTTGTAATAAAGCGAGGGCCTGCTCTTTGAACTGTCACTTCTGTGCCCAGAGTACAGCAGGCAACGCACCAAATGAGCAATTAAGATGGTCTGGGAACAGGACTCTTTCCAGACATATGCGTTTCGGCTCCGAAGTTTTCACGCATCCCTCCTTAAGAGAGAGCGTTCTTCAAAAGACCTGCTGCGACTCAAAGAGTGATAATTGATCCTGACACATGATTAAAGACATGTTCATGTTAAGCTCAAATTTTCCTTCCTTTTGGAAAAAAAGCAGGGTGACAGAAGTCTAAACAAGATGGCCAGAGAGTCAAAGAGGCAGAGCCCACATGGACTCTGGGGAGCTTTGTCCTCTTCTAGTAGAAGGCTTTGTGAGCGCTGAACCTTTTAGTCACACACAACATTTGCATGAAAGCTACAGTAGTGTCAGGTTTTTGAGGGTTTTTGGACAGTCCAAATGATTAGTTTGCAGATTTAAACACAGAAGCCACTTTAACCCTCCTGTTGTCCTCGTTTACAGGCACAAGAAAATATTGTTTCCTTGTCTTCCCCAAATTTATGAAAATTTGCAAAACTCCAATAATTCCTTAAAAGTTTTATTTTTTTAAAAATCCCCCAAATTTGGCAAGAAAATTCTTGTAAATATTTTCAAAAAATTAGTAAAAAATCTTCCAAAAAATCCTAAAAATATCTAAAGTGATTCCATATATATCAGTGAAACTTCTAATATTTTCTTTAACAACATTCACATAAAAAATCTGATAGATTTTTTTGTGAATGTTCTTAAACATTTTTAACATTTCTTTTTTCCACCAAAAAATGTTCAAAGATTTCCCAAAAATGTTGAAAATGTGGACATTAGAAGTTTCACTGTGAAACAACTGCATGACATTCCCCTTCTCTTTCCACAAAGTTCTTGTTTTTTCCCACTGTCTCGTTTCACCAAATTGAAAAAAAGCAAAAAAAAGATAATCTTACAAAACAGACCTTACTTACAGCTGTAAAGGTCACCAACAAACATGTTGTCTATCTTGTTTTGAACACAAACACTAATATCAGAACATGTGGTTTAATGGAGGATTACATGCTAAAGTGTTTAAGTGTTGTGTGGAAAGATATTGCAAAACTGCTGTTTGTCAGGAAACAGCTTCAGCAGCACAGAACTCCCCTTAAACCTCGATTTCATGTTCAAATAATCATTTGTGGTCTAAGAGTGAATGACCGTGCAGGATGGGATTTTCCAAACTGTCTCTTCTCTTAGCATAGCTGTCTTAAAGCATCACTCTGACAGGCAGTTTACATGTTCTGGGGTTGTGGTGCACATTTTTGTCATATTTCATAGCCTGAACAATTCACCAGAACTGATAGATGAGCTGATGATGAAATATGAAATAAGTTTGCTCCACAGAACCACCTTTTCCTGCTTTCTGATCAGTCTCAGCCACATTTCTTGTTTGTTCATGCCAACACATGAAGACACCTCAATCAGCTGGACAACATTGTTTTTGTACCATTAACACATCACTGTCGACAATTAACGAATGTAATGATGTGTCCACCTCCTGCCGGCTCCCATCAGGATTCCTCAGCCTTACGTAGACAACGCTGTCGCTTTAATGCAAACATACATGTGCTGGGTGGCCTTGTGGGATGCTTGCTGTAATGCAGATGTTGTCATTCTTCTTGGGAGGACTGTCGCTAAATGAGGTCATGGTGGTTTACGCACCAGAGAAGGGTTTTTCCAGCTCAAATCATCAGGAGGCTTCTGCTCGACAAGCTTGGATTTACTTGAAACTATTTTATCATAAAGTAAGGTCATTTAATATGGTATTTGTGAAATGTTAATGACAAATTCACACGCTGGACTAAGGGAGGAAAAGTTAAAGTATGAGTGCATGCATATTAAAATATATACAGTCCCTGACAAAAGTCTTCTCAAGTTGTAGGAATAACAAATAACAACTTGACTTGTAGTTGATCAATTGGAATCAGAAATGGCTCATATGAATGGCAAAGCCCTCTAGATTATATTTATTATACTACCCCCAGACGTGCTCAATAATGTTCATGTCAGGTGACTGGGCTGGCCAATCGCGGAGCACCTTGACCTTCTTTGCATTGAGAAACTTCAATGTGGAGGCTGAAGTGTGAGAAGAAGCGCCATCCTGCTGCAGGATTTGCCCTTTCTTGTAGTATGGAATGTAATGGGCAGCAGGAATTTCTTCATACTTCAGGCTGTAGATGTTTCCATCCACTCTGCAGATCTCTCATACACCCTCATACTGGATGTAACAACAAACCATGATTTCTCCTCCACCAAACTTAACTGTTTTCTTGGTGAATCTTGGGTCCATGCAGGTTCCAGCAGGTCTACTGCAGTATTTGCGTCGATTGGGATGTATTTCAATGGATGATTCACCAGAAAAATCACCCTTCTTTCACTTTTCCATCGTCCATCCTTTCATCAAACTGGCCTTGGCAAACGCAACATGATTTTTTTGTTGTCTTCTGTTTAATGCTGGTTTCTGAGCACTAATCTGGCCATGGAGATCACCGCGTTAGAGAATTCAACAAACTGTTCTTGTAGGTAGAGCGGTTTCTGGTGACCAGTTCATGTGTGTCTCTGCTGCAGCTGAAAAGGGGCTGGACCTGGACTGTCAAACCTCGAATATTTTCTTTAAGAACATTCACAAAAAATCAACCAAAATCCAGCGAATTTAGCTGGATTTTGGTTGATTTTTGTGTGTGAATATTCTTAAACATTTTTAACATTTCTTTTTTTTCTACCAAAAAATGTTCAAAAATTTCCCAAAAATGTTGAAAATGTGGACATCAGAAGTTTCACTCTGAAAATATATTTTTTCCCCACATTTTCAAACTTTAAAACGGGTTAATTTGACCCGCAGGACGACACGAGGATTAAAGAGTCTTTTTTGTAAATTCTTGCCAAAAAAGTCTAATTAATTTGACCATGATTCAATGTTAAAAAGTAATGAAAAGGAAAATACTATAAGTACTTTTTATAGACTGTATACGACAGCGACTTTACAAACTGCTGTTGTTTTGACATGGCAGCAACAAGGAGCAAAGTTGGATAAAGAGCACGAGTTGTTTCAGAGGCAGGTTAGCCTGTGTGGCCTGAAACAAATAGCTGTAAATAAATCATCACACACTTATTCCCATTCAGTGCACAGTCTCTGTTTGGCTTATGAATAAATGAGAGCTCGCCCCTGTTTACCTCCCACTCATTACAGACACTGTCCCATCACACACACACACACACACACGCAGGCATGCATGCACACGCACACACACACACACACACACACACACACACACACACACACACACACACACATGCACGCACACACACACGCATGCATGCATGCACACGCACACACACACACACACACACACGCAGGCATGCACACACGCACACACACACACACACACACACACACACACACACACACACACACACACACGCACACACACACACGCATGCATGCATGCACACACATACACAGCCTGCATTACTGCTGAAAAACACACAACTTGCACCTTTTCTTCTCCGTTAAAACACCCCCACCAACAAATGACACCAAAAAAAAGCTCTGCGCTGGAACACTTCATACAAATGACAAACAGGAAGAGACTCTAATAATGATCTGCCACGTTTGCACATATAGGTCTGAAGTTTTTCTTGTTTTTTCTCTTTTCTGTGGTGTTAGTCGCACAAAAACCTGAACACACGGAGGGCGCACAGCGAGGCAAAAGGAGCTCGTTAATAATTGAAGCTGTCAGAGTGCCACAGTGCTGAGTGAAGGGACAGCATGCAAACACCACAGAAGAAAAAGTCAAGGTTCCAGTAAGTAATTATTTATCACCCGGGGCTATAGCTGTGGAGACGTGTTACTGGAGGGAGCCGGCGTGATGAGCTAGTCTGGAGGAGACTCTGATGAGGTGTTGCAGACAGAGTCAATATTACCTCCCAGAATGTATATTTTGGTGGAGCGGGTCGTGGCATAGTTGATGTAAAGATAGAAAGCAGGCAATGGGGGGAAACTGGAGCCGTTGCACTGCAAAAACTCATAATCTTACCAAGTCTGTTGGTTTTATTTTTAGTCAAAATGTCTCATCCCACTTGATTTAAGATAAATTCACTTAACAAGAGACATTTCAGCAGATGGAGGGACTTGTTTTAAGACAATGCATCTTAAATATCTTGTTAAGTCAAACAATCTGGAAATTATCTTGTTTTGAGTTGTATTTTACAAGAAACAAGGTTCATTTTACTTTTCATACATTTTTCAAGCTGAGATGTTATTTGTAGAAGCTACACAATCTTGATTTAAGAAATAAACTTCACTTGATTCAAGTAACTGCATTTTATTGGAAAATCACCAATTAGTTCATATTGTCAAGTTGGCAAACGTGTTGCTGCAAATTCAAAAATAAATAGTTGATTTCAATACTAGACATATTTACATGGTGTAGAGTTATTTATAAATGAGGGAGGAAGAACCATGGTCATATTTACAACTAATGTATTTTCAACCAACTGTATGCAGACGGATATATGAAAATGATTAAATCACACTTTCTAATCTGGTTTCAAGGACAAGCTGGTCTTAGATCTAGAGTCATGTCACTGTTATACAAGCTGAAATAAGTAAAATACATCTTACATTTTGTACTCAACATGAATGTTTAAAAAGCAAATGTCTACTTTTGAGTTAAAAACAGCTGCTTTTGGACATAGCTGGCTGACCCTAAAACGCAACAAATGCTGTCAAACACGACTAAATATTTGGATTTCTAGCTAACAGTGAGAAGACATATCTGAAAATGCTTCAATTAATCTTTGTAATCTTATTTCAAATACAACATGATCTTAAATCTAGAGAAGTGCCGCTATAATACAACTCAAAATAAGTTCAATACATCTCAAATTAGGAGGTTACATGAAAGCAAAAATCTATTTTTGAGCAGAAATTTTTTAGCATGTCTGGCTTATTTTGAGACACCTAAGCTTGACAATCCTGGTAAAATAGAGCTTAAAATAAGTTTTCCCAGCTAATTTTAAGATCTCAATGCTCTAAATATCATATCTTATTTCTAGAAATCTGACCAAGACGTTTTTCACTTGTTCTATTGGCAGATTTTTTTCACTTATTTCAAGGTAAAATTTCCTTGAAATAAGTTTTGAGAGGGGTATTTTTTCCAGTGCAGGTCGGACTGAAAGGGAAAATCATCCATTACACAGTGGGAGAAATCACAAAGACTGCTGAACACTACAAGCCACCCTAATCGAAAACTCCACAACACTGAGACTGTGTTGAGTTTCTACAGCAGTTTGTGCTCTGAAAGGGAGCGATGTGACAGCACTGCCCTGTAGTACGAGCAGGAACCAGATACTGCTGGCATTTGCATCTGTATCTGCGTACATATGCAGCAGGGACAGTGTGTGTGTCAGGTAAGCGATCCAGGTGGATGGAGGGGTTCGGGTGTCTCGTTTCAGGCAGCAGCTGGCGAGCGAAGCCCGGCCGAGGTCACCCTGAGGGACCCTGCCCCCTCGTCACCCACCCCCGGGCCTCGCTCCACACTCGCCCCGTCATCGTCATCCGATCCCATCGCTGCTGCCTGCATGGGAACAGCGGCTCCACGGCACCACAATGGAGCTCTTTTAATTATCAGGGACAGTGTCCTCGCTCAAGTGATGACAGCTAAAACGTATTCAGTCATGAGACGAGCAGTTCAGGCATTCAGGCATTCAGGCATGCAGCTTCAGAGGCATGGTGATAATTGATCACATTGTAGGGCCGTGTACGGAAAACAAAAAGGCCGTGTAGGTGCATAGTGTTACTTTTAACCCAGATTACCACGCTGTCGAAGCATCATGCAGCTGGCATATTTAGCCCTTCTGTTGTCTTCATTTACAGGCACCAAAAAATATTGTTTCCTTGTCTGAAAAAAATCCAAAAATTCAGCAAAAAATTCCACAAATTTCTCAAAATTTGCAAAACCTTCAGGAAGAAAATTCCGATAATTCTTTAAAAGTTTTATTTTTTTAAAAATCACCCAAATTTGGCAAGAAAATTCTTGTAAATATTTTCAAAAAATGAGTAAAAATCTTCCCAAAAAATCCTAATAATATCTAAAGTGATTCCATATGTATCAGTAAAACTTCTAATATTTTGTTTAAGAACATTCACAAAAAAAAATCAAGCAAAATCCAGTGAAATTCACTGGATTTTGCTTGATTTTTTTTGTGAATGTTCTTATAAAACATTTTAACATTTCTTTTTTTCCCACCAAAAAATGTTCATAGATTTCCCCAAAATGTTGAAAATGTGGACATCAGAAGTTTCACGGTGAAAATAGATTTTTTTCCCCCACATTTTCAAACTTTAAAACGGATCAATTTTGACCCGTTTTAAAGTCATGAGAGTTAAACTAACTGAAGATACAGCCACAGTTGCGAGACCCTGGAAGAATCCAACCAGATGATTTAAACAAAACTGGAAAGGACAGCTTTGTAGTCATCGTATGGACAAGAAACTGATACTAATGGTCTCATCTCTTGTTTTAACAGAGGAAGCTTGGCTGACCTGTTGACCCAAAGCTTGTAAGCTCTCAGAATCCTACTACTAACCAGTTTACTGCTCAGATTCAGAGGTTGCAAGATGACAAGAACCCTCAACAGGTCCTGCTTCTTTTTCTCAGTTTCTCCCTCTTCCATACTTATTTTTACGGTTTTCAATAACATATTCTAGAAATAATCAGAAAAACACAGCAAATTACATGCAAAAAGGTGAGGTGGTTGCATATTAAAAATCCAGAAACTTGCAGTCAGATTAGACAGCTAGCTGGATCGCTAACCACACGAAAAAATATATGGTTTATTCAATAAATGCATTTCTACCATCAATTCCTGTCTTGTAACTGATCAGAAATAGAACTATTTAAAGACAGGAGGTTATATCAAAGCAGGTTGTGCAGCAGCCTCCTCAATCTTGGACTGTTGGATTCTCTTACCGCTAAAAAGTGACCTGAACTTGCAAATTTAGCGTTCAAAAACTATGAAACTATGCAAATTTTCATTACTGACCAGAAGCAAAGTCTTTTAACAGTGCTGACTTTTGTAAATGTGATTATGCTTGAATGCAAATGGAGTAGCATTTACATCTGAAACATTTCAAGTTAAAATCACAAAAACAAAGAAAGAAGGTCTCAACATAAATATTCTGATTTAAAGTTCTTTTATTACTCCATCAAGGAACGGTGGAGTTATGTGACAATCGGCGCACGTTTGTCTGTCTGTCTGTTAGCAACTTTACTCAAAAACAGACCAACGGATTTGGATGAAAATTTCAGGGAAGGTCAGAAATGACACAAGGACCAAGTGATTAGATTTTGGCAGTGATGCGGCTTATAGTCTGAATCCACGACTTTAAGGATTTCCCATTGCTAGATATAGCTGCCGGCACACCGTCACTGTAACCATGACAACAAGTGAACACTGTGTCAGTTACCTGCTGACGATCACATGATCGCATCCTATTACAAATTGACTGTGATTTATCTGTTGGAAATCATACAAGGAAACAAATGATTAAATTGTGGGGTGTTTCTGAGTCCCATCAATTCCTGCCGGCCGCTACATGTTTAGGTCACGTATGCAGCAAACCCCAGCCAGACAAGTTAAAATAAAAATAAAAGCATGAAAGGAACGGTTATTTTAACACTAGCAAAACAAAGGCTTGTCAAAAGCGATGAACTGATCAACAGACCTTTATAAGAGTCATTTACACGCAATTCGGTATAAATACATAACATGCACATGCATAACACACGCCTGTGCTCAGCGCAAGGTCATTTGTTATTAAAGATTTCATCTGTCAGAAATGATACGTCAACTGAGCAGCCTTGCCGGTGTACTGTGCTCTCTGAGTGCTTCTCTAGTTAAGTATTTTTCTATTTTTGTTTTCAGTTTTATTCTACATTTACCACCTTTTTACAATTCTTCTGTTAATTCTTGATAAACTGTTCACAGTGACATGTTGGATCCTCATTTCTACTATAAATGTGCTTATTAAAGGGGGAAAAAAGCACAAAAAAACCCATCTGTAAGGAATAAACCCATTGGAATCCATTGATTTTTCTTAGACATGTTGTTGTGAATACTAGAAAAACTAAATTGCTGCTGTTCTCACAGTGGAAGTGTGTCAATGTCAAACATCTTTGTGTGTTTGTGTTCATTTCTTGGCTCCATCCTTCTATCACAGATCAGAGCATGAACCCTAGAACAGTGCCGTCATGTAGAACAACCCTGGAACACACTGTAAGGTGCAAAGTGAGAAACAAGGTTAATTTGTTTGGCCTCATTTCCTTTCGCTGACAATTTTTCCACTTTCCGATAACGACATAAAGACAAGAAGCATGAAAGAATGCAGAGCGTGTTGTTATTACAGCCACAGAAGGTCGAAGCTCACAGAAGAGCTGCTATGTTCCTCAACACATGCGATCAGGACTGGGTCTGTCCTCAGCAGAGCGGGAGGTTTCAGGAGGATCCCGTATGTGGGACAAATTAAACAGGCTTTATGCTCTGGGTTTTAAAGCATGGCCTCTTCAGCTCACCAAGGAAATTGAGTTTGTGACCGAAAAAATGCACTTTCCTCTTAACCCCCTGACCAGCCGTCACAGACACACAAACTTTCTCTTTGAAGGCTAAACAGGCAGAAACGAGGGAGGATTGGCTGTTCTGGGGAGTTATGGAAGCCCTGATCCTATTACCCGCCCCCCTGAAAAATGTGTCTGCAAGCCCCAGGAGCTTTTAACCTTTCGCTGCTCTGCGCTTTGATTCATGGGGGCGGCGGCGCTCTCATGTGAGCGCTGCTTTTTTGTCAGTATCGCGCCGGCCACTGGAAAAATGTGGAGCCGGTTGGTGTTCTGGCCACGAAGTTAATTTAAATCTGTACGTGGAGGGATTCCCTTTGTCCAGAGAAAAAAGAAGAAGTGAATCAGGGATTCCCACTTAAGAAAATGAAAAATCTCATTCCAAGTCATGTCATGTTTTTACTCAGAAGGAATAAATACAACAGTAGAGGCAGCTTCTCTCAACAATGCGTTCATAAAAACTACATCTAAACATGTTTGCTCATCAAAAGAAATTAGTTTCGAGAGTCTCCGTCCGTTTATTCAATCTACAAGTCAATGACTGGCTGGATCTGCAGTTCTGAGAGAATAAGTTTCAAAACAGAAAATGCAAGTTTTAGTTGAGATCCACACAGAGGTACATATGCAGATGCCAGCCAAAGCACAAACCTGTTTATTTGATTCCTGAATGGTTCATTTCACTCAGGACTGTGGAGAGAAAGACTTTGTTTCCAAACAAGTTGGTTTTTCTGGCACAGAAATGGTACATAGTTGCTGGAAATGAAGCAGGATTTGTTTGTGCATGTGTGTTTGTTGATAAAGACAATCCAAAATCAAGAAAATGCAGAAGCTTAATAAGATAGAAAGGTTTTAATTTGGGCAATAAGAATATTGATTGACGCTCTTTACCTGATTTCAGATGACATTATTCTGTTTAGTGAGCCTCTTTCCAGGTTTTATTGACATTCATGATGCTCAGCTACAACTCAATTACTTCCAAAATACAACTTTCCATGTGATTTAATGCCACGAGCCAGAGCATTTTAAAAAAAGCTGACAAAACACTGCTGCTTTGCTTCCACCCAACAAAGAGCAGCCTTTGGGTTTAGCCAATATTTCATGACAATCACACATTCGTCGGCCTCCCTGATATCCACTTGTGTGGCGGTTCATAAGTCGCCGTGCACCTCGACTAACGCGTTGGTTCAAATACCACAGAGAAGCTCTGAAAACAGGCATTAAAGTCGCCTAAATCCCCCAAGTAGCCGTGCGCTTAGCGTGGTCTCTGAAAGGTATCCAGCCGTTTATGTGAAACCGAAGCACTTCTTGATCAAAGGCTTTCAGAAGACTGCGAGGTGAATGAGGAGCCTTGTACAGTTCTCTGTTGATTGCTTTTTTTTCAGTCAGCACAGGAGATGGGAGTGTGTGTGTGTGAGTTTAGTGTCTCTAAAGACAGGAATCTTTCACCGGGGAGAGCGGATTAACACATCAAATCCAGCCCTTCAATCAATAGGGAGGTAACGGAGCGATAGAAAATATCTGCACACCGCCTGCCCACACGGCTGATTTAAACAGCTTTCTCCTTTACAAAACCTGATGTGCACACTTCAGTTTCATAAAATAAGACAAGACTACGAGGTTTTTTAAAGAAAAGCAAAATAGCGATTGGTAATGATTAATGACCATGAAGAAAAGGGATGATGAGTTGAAGGAATTAGGTCTTTTAAAAAAATAAGTGTTAGCTTCTGCTCCTTAGAATAATAAAACATGTTGCAAAATACAGATGAAGCTAATACAAATAATAGGTATTAATACTAGAAAAATTAAGCTGCTATTCTCACAGAGGAAGTGTGTCCATGTCAAGCATCTTTGTGTGTTTTTGTTCATTTCTGGCTGCATCTTTATATCTCAGATTAGAGCACGAAACCTAAAACAGTGCTGTCATGTAAAACAGACATTTTTTTTTAAACCCTCCTGCTTGTCTTCATATACAGGCACCAAAAAATATTGTTTCTTTGTCTGAAAAAAAAAAACAAAAATTCAGCAAAAAAATTCCCCAAATTTCTGAAAATTTGCAAAACCTTCAGGAAGAAAATTCCAATAATTCCTTAAGTTTGCTTTCAAAGTTTTATTTTTTAAAAAATCCCCCAAATTTGGCAAGAAAATTCTTGTAAATATTTTCAAAAAATTTGTAAAAATCTTCAAAAAAAGGTATCTAAAGTTGGTTTCTGCCCCATAGAATAATAAAACGTTCTGCAAAAAAGGTGCAAAATACAGATGAATCCGATGCGTCTCAGCGTTTCCTCTGACTGCAGACTTGACGTGTGCCTGACAGTAGCTGCAACTCGATGAGTTTGTGTTTGTACAAACTTGACCTCTTCCTGCAGGCTCCTGACCCGCCTCGCTGACCCATCAACAAACTCATTTGTCAACAGTGACCTTTCAGGCCTGAACAGTGGCTGCATCTGCTCCAGCCTCTCCTCACAATCAATACCAGAACTTTGGAAACACTTAAATGGGAGAAAAAGAGCAGAGTCGGTAGCGCTGAGTCTTAAATATTAATGCCCACATGCCTTTGTTTTCTACATGTTTGGTCCCAGAAGCTAATGCGGTGTTTAACATGAGGCTGGAGGTGATCTCAGCACTTTCAACAACAGCACACTGGACTTTCAGCAAACTGTAAGCACTGACTCGTACATTTTATATTTTATCCATGGTACCTGTCCATGAAAAACTCTGTTTTACACTACACGTACGTGGCAACTAAAAACCGTGGATGGCTACAGAGGTGTGTTCGTTCATGACGGCCCGAGATGCAGCCTTCAGGAGACAGGACGCCTCTTCACTCAGCCAGGTCTGCATAACACACCTCGAGAAAATCCAGGGACACCTCTGTGATACAGGAAACACCAGACGGATGTGACAGCGAGTCCGAGCGCTGACGGACTACAAGACCAGGCAGAGGGTCGACAACGACGACGCTTCTCTTCCAGACAGGCTCAACAACTTCTTTACACGCCTTGAAGCATCGAACCCGACAACCAGAGAGAGGACTGGTCCTTCTCCATCTGTCGGGCCAGCTTTCAACGCAGCAGACATGTGGAGGACCCTAACCAGGGTTCACCCCATGAAAAGCGACAGGTCTGGACAACATCCAGAGATCTGTGCTGACTGACATCTTTAACATCTCCCTCAGTCAGGCCATTGTCCCCAGATGCTTCCAAACATCCACCATAGTTCCAGTAGTAAAGAAATCAGTTGTAACCTGTCTGAATGACTACTGCCCGTCGTACTGACACTGATTGGTGATAAAGTGTTTAGAACAGCGCGTCAAACCTCACATCACAGCCTGCCTCCCAGCATCACTTCAATCCGCTTACCGTCCCAACCGCTCCACAATGTCCACCACCTGCTCTCAGTCTTCACCCACCTGGACAATAAAGACACCTACGTCTGAATCCTGTACGTTGATTTCAGCTCAGCATTTCAATAGCTCGAGCTGCAGCAAGGGAGGAAGGCATTGATGTGTAGAGTTACATCCAGGCATTTTAAATCAGGAATGGATTATTTTAATGGGGAGAAACATCTAAAAATTCAACGCTGATACGTAGATTTCATTTTTTTTTTTTTTTAGGGATTTAATCAATGACTGTAGAGGGACTTTAAGCCCTAAAAAAGTAGTGTTTGCACCTAATTCTAACCCAAATTTTAACTATATGTAGCATTTTCATGCGATTGATTTATTGTGCACAAGTGACCCTTACGAGTCCTTCGTATTATTGCAATATCATATAACTAAAGTAAAATCAAATGTGTCACATAGGGTTGATCTATATGATAAGAGGTGAAGTAGAACTCTTTCAGCGCTGACATTAAGTATGATGAAACTGGAGGTTATTGCTTTTTTACAAAGTCAAATCCAATATCCCTACATCCCCCTAAACTGCAGCGATTTGCTAAAATCACGTTGTAAAACTACTGAATACCGTGTCATGCTTTTCATTTTTGTCCAATTTCATTCCTGACATCCTTCACAAGCACAATCTGTCAGGAGTCAAACACAGAGAGGTCCGTCTGTCTTTCTACCTTCCAGAACCTCCTTTGTGCTCTGGTGCTTAGTGCAGTTGTTTTGTCTTATCACATTTTCACACAGTCCCCTCTGCAGCTTTGACAATTTTGAAATGCTGCTTTTTATTTTTTTCCCCCGTAGAGCTTGAAGAGAGAGAATGAGTGGAACGAGCCCTCAGAGAATCGCAGTACCATCAGCGTTAATGCAGGCGGACTCCATCTGCCGTTGAACGCTGCGACTCATGCCAAGGAGGCACCGGGCAGCACGAGTAACCGGCTACACGGAGAGCTGCATGTATGTGGTGTGTATATTGTGTGTTCGATAAGAGCTAACACCGCCGCTTAGTGCAATCACATCCGGCTTGACCAACAGCAGACCGAATCAGAGGCAGGAAGTCATCAGCTTAAAGCAGCAGCCAGTGATTGGTGTAAAGCACCGTTTCCATCCAACCGACACGTTTTTTCCTGCAGGTCTTGTTTTCAACATGTTTCTAAATGATGCCATGCTTAACCCCTCCTGTGTTGTTTCATATTAGAGAACAGTGAATAGATTGAGATTAATACCTATGATTTGTGATTTTATTGGAAATATTCTGTCAGCAAGGGTCTTAGACGGAGGGAGGCCGAAAATGAAAACGGGGGGGAAATGGAAAAAGAAATAGCACAGGGGTGGAGATGATGAATTTAGGGTGAGGAAAAGGAACATTTAATCATTAATCTCCTCACACCGCGTTAGCAGAACTTCTTGGATTTCTTTTTCTTGCTTTCATGCATGACACTTATTCATAAGGAGGGTGCTGTTAATGTGTTATGTCATAGGAGACATGGAAAAAGTGTGGGGCAAAGTGTTTCCACAGCTGGCTTCATGCTGGGAGCAGATAAGGTGGATGGTGGCTTCACTGCAGGATCCACGGTCAGTCATTAACTACACTTGTCAATCATACATTCAGCTTCTTCCTCGGTGAAAAAGATGAATTGGATCTCGTCTCTTTTTTTCTTTACAAGAAGCTACAAGTACACTGTACAAGAAAATGGCAACTTCACTGCTCTCGTTTATTAAACCTTAGAAGTCTGAATTCGTGAATATTCACTCATGACACTGTTTAATTCTCTCATGATAGGTCTTCTAGTATTTAAAATACAATATCTAAATAGAAAAAGATGCGCAGGGGCTCTCCAAAAAAACATATCATGATTTTAGTTAAAGTACTTTAAGATTTAAGAAACTTTATCATTTGTGTCTATATGTTACAGGATCTTCATGGTCCCTAAAGTAAATGTGTGTCTATGGATGATTGTGAACTATGATCTGCCAACTGGAAGCACAAAGGCAATGTTTTGTTGACCCCTGTAAACACTCAAGCCTGCTCTCTGCAGACTTTCATACTCTCAAACCTTCTAGAGCACACACTAAAACCGCTGATAGTGTTCTGACAACCATGTTCCCTCCAGTACTATCTGGAAAAAGACACTTGAACAAATTTGCACAAGAACTTCAAGACGCTACCTGAGTGTCAGCTAACGGCCAAAGAACAGCGAAACTGCTCCAAAGTTGTCAAAGTGAACATATGGACGCAGAGGTCAAGGGAAGGCGAGGAGGACATTAGGAGGCATTAAAAGGTGCATTTGTGAATGTGCAGCCTGAAGGAGGAGAGTCGCAGCAGGCGGAGAGGCTGGGTCCTGGCACCGGCACACAATCCATTTGTTCATGGCAGCGGCGTTAATGGTTGAGCAGGCCTGAGCCAAAAAACATAAGGGAGCGCTTTAATCAGAACCCGCATGCATTACCTCCATTACTAACGTTTGCAGAGGGGGCAGGAGGTGAGCTAATGCCAGCTCGGTCTCCGGAGCTGGACGGCGACGAGGGGAGCAGCTCTAAAAACAACCCGGGTCCCTGAGCGTGGACTGACAAGTCGGGGGAAACGAGGAACGTGTGCTGTATCAGAACGGCAGCAGGATGGAGGTCTGAACACGGAGCTGGGATTAGGCTGTCAATAGGCCTCAGTGTGGCTGATCCTGTCGGAGCTGTGGCGGGGGTTAAACACCAGGAAATCACTCTCGCACACATACCAGCTTAATGCTACGTGAGTGCAGGCTCTCTTGGACTTTCCTCTGGTGGCTGATGAGGTGTCTTAGCTGATTAATGCCACACAGAACTTTGGAGGTCATTTCCAGGACTTTAATTAGGCCAGGCACTAACTAAATCACACTTGCACAATTGAGTTCTCAGTTGAGTATCTTCAATTAGGCTCAGCTGAAGGCCAGGAAACCTGATTACCGTGTTTAGCCGAAGAGGAGTCCCAAATTTAAAGGTCAAGGGAGTATAATGGAATATCGGCTACCTACTGTTAGATACTGGACATCGAGACAAAATGAAAAGTTATGCTTGTGGCGCTTATAAGTGCAGCTTGGGAGACTCACGCTAAGGCCAGACACACCCAAATCAGATTAACAAGCCGAATTTAAGTAATCTAACAAACTCTGTGGAGAGGTTGATCCCATTACAGCAGCGACCCCTCCTCCTTAAAGCCTGCAGGAAGCCACTTTTTATGCTCTCTAATTAATTGACCATCAAACCTGCCCACCAGCACATCTGTGACAAGTTATCTTATTTGCTGATTCATAGCCCTTTCCTGTTTGCAGAGCTTTGTTCAAATAAACTGGGGTTTTGTGTCCAATTACGTGACAGAGCAGAGGTGAGGGAGCCGTCCTGCCTGAGGCTGGTGGAAGCGGTTCACAAAGCAAGTTAAGTGCCGTTTGTTTTAAATGTTTTAAAGCTGCACGAGCCAATATTTTTCGAGTGACTGTACGTGGCAGTGATTTATCCTCAGTTTGGCTGCTCTGCAGATCGTGGACCACAAGTTTACTGGTTTGGTTCTCTTTGAATACTCTCATCAGCACCGTTTCCAGCAGCTAGAGGAAGATGAAAATGAAACAAAACATGGTGTAGTTGTTGTAGCTGACATTATTCCATTTAGCTGATTTTGTAGTTTGCACAGCCATACTTAGATTTCTAACTCATCTTAAAGTCAGTTCAGGTTGAATACATGTATTAAATAAAGATACATCATTAATGTACTTAGACTAGATTTTCTTCTGAGTTTTCTTAAATGATCCTGTCACTCCTGTCCTGTGCATTTTTAATACTTAGCTATAATTCCCTCTACATTCTAAACCACTCTATAAAAAGTTAATTGGTGATGCAGCCTTTCTAACAAATCTACACTACCGTTCTAAAGTTTGGACTCATCCAGACAATTCCATGTTCTCCATGAAAACTCCCACTTTTATCCATGTGCTAACATAACTGCACAAGGGTTTTCTAATCATCAATGAGCCTTTCAACGCCATTAGCTAACACAATGTAGCATTAGAACACAGGAGTGATGGTTGCTGGAAATGTTCCTCTGTACCTCTATGGAGATATTCCATTAAAAATCAGCTGTTTCCAGCTAAAGTAGTCATTTACCACATTAACAATGTCTACACTGGATTTATCATTCATTTAATACTATCTTCAATGAAAAGAAATGCTTTTCTTTCAAAAATAAGGACATTTCTAAGTGACCCCAAACTTTTTTACGGTAGTGTACATCATTTTGTGTACATTGAAACCCCTTTTCCTCCCAACTTTCCAACTTTGATGACCCTCCTGTTGCACAGAAACACATCTTTATGATCTCAGGCTACATATTTACTAAAGTAAAGTGTTTAGCCTCTTAGTACACCATCCTTTTTCAGGAGTTTTATGAGGCTACATCAGAGCAATGTTTGGTTTCCATGTGATGATAGTTTCTATATTTCTACAAATTACTTTCTCCTGTACTCAAGTTCTGGAAACTTTAGAAATTAATATTTAATTCTGTACCTCAGTGCAAGCAGCTCAACATATACAAAAGGTGCAATTTGATGAGAAAAATGCGGAAAATCAGACCATAATCCAAATTTAAGAGAAAAATTAAGTATATTAATTATTGTTGTGCATTCACACTTGCAACCAAGTGTGTGTAATGCCTTTGGGTGAATTGATTGTAGAGCTGTTTATAATGCTGACAAACTGAAAAGACGCTGTTGTATGAAGGCATATCTTTCTGTTTCCACCCCAAAATCCAGCAGTTTATTCATTGCAAATCTTGAGCATTGGTGGCAGCTGAAAATATAACAAACATCAAGTGATTACAGCCTGAAATGTTCTGCAGCACAGCCCGACAAATTCTGATTTCTGCACTTTAATTGCTCCACTTCTTCACACGACAGGACACCATTTAAATAAAGTCTAATTGTCAACAAACCCATTGTTTGGATTGAAACCAACACCTCCAAACCCTTACATAAATGAAGAAATACATAATTCACTCACAAAGACCACACCGTGATAGATGAAAGTATTGAATATCAGGATCCAAGGGAAGGAGATGGATTTAAAGGTGGAGACAGATGAAGATCTCCAGACATGAAGGAACCAGAGAGTGAGTTTATATGTATGAATGATCTCTTCCTACTTCAAATAACTGCTGTATATAAAGTCTGGACTTATTCTACGTTTGTTTTCTCAACAACAAGTCTGATATGTTTTTGTTAATGCTTTCTCAGCTCTCTATACTCCTGATGGTTTCTGCTGAAGACAAATCATGGCAAATTTTATTTCTTCTTCATTCTACAAATGCTGATCTAACAATGCAGATGAGAAAGACTAACCCTCTGTTTCTGCAGAAACTTCCTCAGCTATGACCACTCCTGATCAATCAACATTTACCCATGTTGAAATACGCCACGTTATCAAAGTTAATGATGCCCAAACTGCAATTTCCTTACGAGTTTTGCCATTTTCTGCGATTGAGGAGCCCAGAATTAAACCCTCCTGTTGTCCTCATTTACAGACACCAAAAAATATTGTTTCCTTGTCTGAAAAAAAATCCAAAAATTCAGCAAAAAAATTCCCCAAATTTCTGAAAATTTGCAAAACCTTCAGGAAGAATATTCCAATAATTCCTTAAAAGTTTCCCTTAAAAGTTTTATTTAAAAAAAATAAATAAATCCCCCAAATTTGGCAAGAGCATTCTTGTAAATATTTTCAAAAAATGAGTAAAAATCTTCCAAAAAGATCCTAAAAATATCTGAAGTGATTCCATACATATCAGTAAAACTTCTGATATATTCTTTAAGAACATTCACATAAAAATCGATTTTTTGTTAATGTTCTTAAATATTTTTAACATTTCTTTTTTCCACCAAAAAAATGTTCAAAGATTTCCCAAAAATGTTGAAAATGTGGACATCAGAAGTTTCACTGTGAAAATATTGTTTTTCTACGTTTTCAAACTTTAAAACGGGTCAATTTTGACCCCCAGGACGACACGAGGGTTAAGAGATCTGTGACAGTGACTGACAGCTAACAGGAATCTGGAAAGACTGAAAAGCAAACGTAAACCAGTTAGTGCAGAGATGGTCTCCATGCTGACTGCTGCTGATGAGCTGCATTAGTCAGCGAGATGATGAATGAACGCTGCCACCTAGCAACACATTGGATTAAACCATGTGGGGGATGAATCTGGCCGAAGCCCTGGTGGTGTCTCCGTCTCCCACCCACCAAAGTTCATCCAGTCCCATCAAAGCCTTGTGCGGTCAGAGGGAGCATGTTCTCCTTCCTGCTTTCACCATTTTACGAGCCACCGCAGTACATTTCCCACGTCTAATCGCACCGCATGTCACTCCTCCCTGCCTCCTTTTTCCTGCCTCCTGTCCTCCTCTGTCACCGGCCGGCTCGACGCTCCAAGAGTCTGGCTAATGTTTTAAATGTTCGGTTAAATACTCGGGTTAAGGCAGCTGCTCTCGGGGAGGAGAAGGCATTCATTATTTACACAGAGAGGATTCTTGGGAGGAGAGGGGGAGCAGCACAACAACACATTAGTCTGATCACACGGGGATCTTCCATCTTGTTGAGAAGCAGCGTTTTGTAATGCGTCACGGTGGGATGTTTTAATGCAGCTCAGAGGAAAATGTATTGGGCGCGGTTTGTGTTGCAGGGAGGTGGGCGGCCTGTGATGGATAAAGGTGAAACGGAAATAAACACGTCTGAAATAAAGCAGCTCCTGTCTGCTCAAGAGTCTCCTGCTAGATGATGGACAGGCTCAGGGTTGGTTTGCTGTGGAAATGCGGCATCGACTTGGCTTCTCTACAGGAAACGGCTCTGAATTATGTCTCAGATGCATCACAGACTGTAATATTTCACATTATATCATTATATTTTACCAGGGTTGGGAAGTAACGGAATATATGGAATGATGTCACATAATTGGGACACACAAAACACAGATTACGCTTTAGTAAAAGTCATCTTTGTGACATTTCTCGTGTCTATTTGCTATTAAGGTAATCCAACAGTAAGTGAACATACTTCAGTTATGTTATTTCCATATTGTGATATTTGGGTTTGGTTGCCGACTAAATTTTAACAGGAAGTAACTATCAGAATACATTTTTAGAACCAACCTTCCCAAACCAGTACATTATAAACCCTAGATTCTATGCTCTAAACCCCTTGAAATCCCATAAAACTTGAAGTCAGGTTTCAAATTCATCTTTCTTCAAAGAAAATGGCAGAATTACACCATTTGACACCATTACCATCAAGATAAACACCCAGATCTAAAGCTTTCGGATAACAAAACAAAGTGTATCCACCAGAGTCCATGCTTCCACAGCAAAACCAAGAAGCTATGAGTGACTCAGCTGTGACCAAAATTTTAAAAGAAATGTCTGACTTTTCGGTTGAACTGCAGGCTGTGTGTACACAAAGCATACAGAAGACAAGTATGGAAGCAAATTAAACAGACAGAGCAAAATAAAACAAGCTTTATAAATAGCATTAATGCAGCATGGCTCAAAAACAGCATGCAGAGAAGCAATCTGTTGTTGGAAGATACATTCAGCACAATGAAACATCTACTAATAGAGCTGGTAGAGTGGAGAGTGTAACAAAGCAAAAATATCTACAGCATGTAAAGCCATCTTTTTTCCAGTATTTGTAACCCCTTTGGGCAGTTAGAAAAAGAGTTCAGAGGGTTAATACATACAGGGAGGTATGCAGCATGCCGTGAAGCTCAACTCTGAGTGTTTGGGTCACCTGGTTAACCAGTAATCCTGGATAACCAGCATCAAAACTGCATCATAAAAGCACCGTTTTATGACCAACAAAGTATCTGTACACTTTTACAACAGTAGGATAAGACAAACAGTAATGCCAGAATTAGATCCAAATATTAAAATTAAAGGCCATAATGTGGACTGGAACAGATATAATCCAAAGTGACATTTTTGGGCTTCTTTGTCTCATTGTAAACCAGCTATTAGTGATACACTTAAATACTGCTAAACGCTGCTGCCAAAGCACAGACTTAATCTACCTCTGGCATGATTACTGTGGCAATAAAAGTAGTTTATCTACAAAAATGTTTCTCCTCTGAGACTGTATTTAACCCTCCTGTTGTCTTCATTTACAGGCACCAAAAAATATTGTTTCCTTGTCTGAAAAAAATCCAAAAATTCAGCAGAAAATTCCCCAAATTTATGAAAATTTGCAAAACCTTCAGGAAGAAAATTCTAATAATTCCTTAAAAGTTGCATTTTTTAAAAAAAATCCCCCAAATTTGTCAAGAAAATTCTTGTAAATATTTTCAAAAAATGACTAAAAATCTGCCAAAAAAATCCTAAAAACATCTAAAGTGATTACAGATATATCAGCACAAATTCTAAGATTTTCTTTAAGAAATCCAGTGAAATTCGCTGGATTTTGGTTGATTTTTTTTGTGAATGTTCTCAAGAAACACTTTTAACATTTCTTTTTTCCCACCAAAAAATGTTCAAAGAAGTTTCACTGTGAAATTTTTTTTCTCCACATTTTCAAACTTTAAAACGGGTCAATTTTGACCCGCAGGACAACACGAGGGTTAATACTTCTCCATGTCAGTTTCCCAGTTATCATACTGGTCAGTTAGCAGACTGATGACAGGTTTGGATTTGAACTGATATGACTTTTCTCCCTTTGTGATACAGAGCAGCACGTCTAATGGCCAAAAAACTGAAAAAGTCTCACTGAAAGAGGAGAGCATTCTAAATCTCCAACGGTTGTGTTGACAAGTGAGGTATTTCAATTAAATGCAAAGGTTGCGACAGAGAAAATAAGCCAGCGTAGCGACAAATCGCCTTGCAACATTCTGCTTGTTAAACTGTTTTTCTGCTCCTCCTAGTTGAAGGTTAACGGCCGCATGCTTGTCCTGCACTTGTTTTCCAGCCCGTTCTTGGAATTCCAATAAAAGTCATCACATTTTCTGTCTGTGCTCAGTATCCTGTGTTTGGACAGAAAAGGAGAGGACCCGCTGAGATCTCTTTCACTAACAGATGGGAACTTGTGGGTCCATTAGGCTGAGGAGCACGCTTCAGCAGCTTCAGTCAAGAACGCCACAGAATCCATTGATTCTCTGGTGAAAAGCAAATTACAATCCAGACATCCAGTTTACAATTCTTAGGAACTTGCCGGGAAAGACACCCCGTTTATGTAATAGCATTTTTGCTGAGAGCTTTTACTCACAATGTGGTTTGAGAGCAGAAAGATGATGGATGAGCTGCACAGTCGCCACCTGTGCTTCCACAAACAGGACGAAAATCGATCTGCTTCAGATTAAAAGTCCATCCGTTAGTGCATACACAATTAAGTTTGTGGCATTTTCCTGCTGTAGTTTGCCGTTGTTGATCCAGGTTGTACCTCACGCCCTGCAGAGGACCCCAGCAGGCCTGAATCAACCTCATGCCCCGACTCCCCCACCTCTGCTGGCCGGTAATGGGGGAGTAATGGGGCAGAAACTGGAAGACTGTCTGGTAGGTAAAAGTACCAACAGAGCTGTGCAGGAGGGTTGAACATGCACTTAAACAAATGAGATTGTGTGAAGTGTTGCTCAACACGTCTGAAAGCAGAAGAGTCTCGTCCCACTCCCAGCTCATTACATCTGGCCCCCTGGTGTCCCATTTGAATGCACTGCACCTGACTATTCGGATCTCAAAATTAATATCCGGATACCACCGTCGGGACCGAATATCTGGATATTCGGGTCCAGCCCTAGTAATTTCCGACTATATATGTACAAAACCTCTGTACTATACTGTAGCCTATATGTGTCCAGGATGGTTATTTCTGTTGCACAGTGCGCTCACTTCCACTTTTGATGCTGTAACGCGCATGCCTAGTGCGGAATCCGATTATTCGATTAATCATCAGAATAATGGATAGAATACTCGATTACTGAAATAATCGATAGCTGCAGCCCTACGATACATCTATTGACATTGACACATAGCATCTTTGTGTATCTGAGATACCAGCAGCTACAAAAATGGTATTATTTAATGGCCATACTTCTTCCAGGCTGCTAGAATCTGCAATATTTCCCACCGTATTCACCTCAAACTAAACATTTACTTTCAAAAACTCCCTTTTTATCCGCTATGATTATGTTCATGTCAACAGAACTTTTCAAGAATGAGATTTTCAAAACCACACTCAAGCATTCTCTCAACAGAAGTTGCTACAGTTCAAACTTCTATCACAGTTTTACAGGTGCAGAAAACTTCCCACACCTCTCACTGGCTCTTTTTAGAATGTACGTCTGCATAAATAACACATAATGTAGAGATCAGTGAAACAGCCAGTGTGTTCTAGGTTTACGTAGAAGTATGTGCACACATTTACAGCTAGTTTGACAAATCCAGTCAGTCAAAATCTCTCATCTTACAGTTGTAGTAGTCAGTCAAAAGCCTCTTGGAAAGGGGCAAAGGCAATGAATAGTAAAATACAAGCATTCCAAACACACAAAGTGTATTTTCTGGAGGTGATGCACCAAAAAGTAATGAATAGGTGCATAAGAATGGAGTTGAAATGCTAATTTTTTAATCATTGCACACTGGTCAGCCTGCTAGTTATAATGAAAACATCCAACATCAGGAAGGTGTGGAAACAAAGGTTTTCAGTTTGTTTCCTTTGATAACCAATATTTCAACAAAAAAAGTAAAGAAAACCAACCATTTCTGTTTTTTATCACTGCAATAGTACACCAACAGACTGCTCTTTAAGGCAGTGAATCATTAAAACAGAAACTTCACCCCAGTTTCTAAAACTCTGGATTAACATCCTCTAAACGTTGTTTGATGCTCAAACATATACTGCAGTCTCCAGAAGCTGCAAGAAGTAGTGAGTCGGTACATTTAAAAAAAAAAAAAAAACATCCACTGTGCTGATGAGTGACATCAGATTAAAGCAATATTTATTCCGATTCAGAAGCCAGACAAATCTATGCAAATGACGGCTCAGTGCAGAAGTGATATGCAGGTGTGTCTCTGAGCTCACAACTCTTCAAACCCTGAAGTAGACGAGCAGCAGGAAAGCATCCGTCAGCGAACAATAAGAGGATGAGGCTGCAGCCGGCACGTGATCCCCAGAACTGGATGACTGGAGAGCAGGGAAAGATTGCAGCACATTGCAGTTTGTGTTGCAGTTTGCTGGTGGCAGGGTCGCAAATTGGCAAGAAACAGCCTGAATCCTGGAAATCATCCTGCCTGAAACCAGCAGTACAGTGAAAGCTGCTGCTAGTGGTGGTTCAGGTATTCTATCACATTTTAGACCCGTTAGTGTAACCTGTTTCTATGAAAATAGTACTTTGAGATTATCGTGATAGTGTCTTCATGACTGCTGCCTTTTTCAGATCAGTATGTCCGTTAGAATAATAGATCCTATGAAGAAAGTTATGTCTCCGCAAAAATTAAAGGTCCCATATGGTGAAAATCCATCTTTATTATATTTTGTGTTTGTTATAATCTTGGAAGTGCAAAACAAAAGCTGTTAAAATATCAAGACATTTACTTCTGCCACTCCTCAAGCTCCCTCACAACTAGTTAGTCTCCAGCTTTACAAGGAAGTAAGAAGTCGACCAGGTGCTACCAAACACCTAACCAACCAACCAACCAACCAAACACCTAACCAACCAACCAACCAACCAAACACCTAACCAACCAACCAACCAACCAAACACCTAACCAACCAACCAACGTCCAGGTCAAACTGTGATTGACTCAAAGTGTAAATATCCATACTACTATACTATACAGTATGCCAGAAAAAGATTGAGTATATCCCAATATAAAATATCAAATGCATTAAATAGCTGGATGTTCCATTACATCCAGTCAGATTGTACAGTCTACAAGCCAGCATGATTTCTAGTCATTTTGACCCATAATCCTCAGCAGAGTACATCACGGTTTCACACACAAGTAGAAACAATGAGCATTTGAGGTGAATTTTTATAACAAAGTCAAATGTTTCAGTTGTACGCATGCTACATGAAACCATACGGACTTTCTGAGGACTGCTTTAGTTTGCAGTTTAAACAGAAGACATGCAATTCAGAACGCAATCTGTGTTGTTCCTTAAAAAAAAAAGAAACAGCAGCAGTTCATTGGTTTTTAGGGCGAAACAGCCCATTTCAAACAGCTTTTAAACCAGGAGTCACACAGCACCAACTTTGCAGTATTTTGAGCTCAAAACCCAAAAGACAAACTACAAGTGGCTTTGATTCCTTCACTGAAATAGGGGCATATGGGACCTTTAAATGATTTTGCATGCACAAAACCAAGCTTGCCTCCTAATTCTGCCAGTGGAGGAACTTCAACAGCATCTTGTTGAATTCATAAACCTTTCACACTGCAGGGTAAACTGACTTTCTAGGATACGAGTTCAAACATGGGACTCTAAACTCTTGGGAAATAAGGGAACAAAGTCCACTTGGTTTGGATTTGGTCTTGGCAAGCTCTCATATAGTCCTTCACATGCACCTCAGAAAGGGTAAAAGTTTTAGCTAGTGCTGAGTTTCTGATCAGGAAGTCACACTGTTCTGCAAAAATAAAGCCTGAGCAGGTTTCAACTCTCAGGCTTCATCTGGGTTTGCAGCAGTTCACAGGTATAAGAAGGCTGCTGTCAGCTGCTAAACAATCAGCTAATTATCACAGGTGCAATTAAACAGGTGGATGTGTCCATCATCAGGTGACTCCTGACCAGGTGTCGGTATTATCAGGACTAGTAAATTCACTGTGAACATTCAGATATTCACAATATACAAAGAAAAACACCCCCTTCAACATATATGACAGTGTGTAAATACACTTTTGCCTAGGTTCCAATGCTCCCTTAAAGTTTGTTACCTGCAAAAGAAAAACAGAGATGAGGAGGGAGTGTAAGAGAAAATGTACACACAAGTAAAATCTACACCATATTATGGTTCATCAACTGCAGTGCAGCTCATATAGTTTACCTCCAACATTGTCCATGTGATTAGTTCTATGTGCTGAAAACAAAAATAATGAAAATAACACCATGATCAAACATTATGAGTTGAACAATGGATGTACCCTTAAGTAACTACAGCGATAGATGGATAAAAATAAATTATACTTTATTGTCCCAAAGGGAAACTTATTTTGTGCTCAGAGCCATCGTATCAAACAGGACACCTGACAGCAGCATCATAATGCACAGAAACACCTAGACCATACTAACATTTCATGCAAAAAATAAGTGTCTAATTTCACAGAGATATTACTTTCAGATCATACAAAGCCAGATAATTTCCCAGTGGTTTGTCAAGAAATTAAAATTAATAAAAGGACTGTAGTTTTAGATGGTGAAAAGCACCAGGAGTCAAACTAGTGATTCTGTAAAATAAGAGGAAATAAAAACACTTATATCTTCTTATTTAATATCTGATTGTTCATGGTGAATTTACTAGTCCTGAAAATACCGACACCTGGTCAGGACTCACCTGACGATGGACACACCCACCTGTTTAACTGCACTTGTGATAATTAGCTGACTGTTTGGCAGCTTACAGCAGCCTTCTTCTATCAGAGAGCTGCTTTATAGACAGATGAAGACACTAAGTTCATTTCATAAAAGCTGGTTCAGTTTTTGCAGAACAGTGAGCCTTTGGTTTTTTTTTAATTACGACTTGATCAGAAAACAAGTCTAACTTCCCTCTCTTCTCATTTGTGAAATAGTACTATTCAGTCAACCTCCTGCTTTTGTCTGACACATGAATATGTCTGGGCTGAATCTGGCAAAATGGCAAATTTAAATGAGACAGGATTTGGGCTGTGATGAGGAATCATGTCTGAAATTTAATTTTATTTGAAATTAATGAAAATAGAAATAAGTTGTACTGATAATGTTTGAAAAAACTGTAAAAAATTTTGCAGCAAATGTGCCATAAAAAATGCACTGATTTACAAAATATTGTAACATTCAGAAACTGTGAAATTAATCGCAAATATCTGTTATTTTTTTAGCTATTTAAATACTGTAAAAATATCTGTAAAATGATATTTTAGATGATTTAAAATCTGTAAAACTGTCTAATTTGACTGAAACATTGTAAAAGAATAAATTATAATCAATAAATAATTTTGATTATTTGTATCACCGTTACTTACAGTTTTGCCCTTTTTTTTATGCAGTAATATAAAATAACTTTATTTCTGGGATTTTACAAATTAGACGTAAGTTAACAAAACAGGAAAAAATCTGTGAAATAGATGTACTGTTTTAAAAAAAATCTTTAAACTTCAGTTTATCAGTATTGTTAAGATGAGGCACTTCCACTCTCTCATTAAAAAACTCACAATAAAATAGCCACATGTTCATGTTCACTTATTTTCTCTTCCCTTCTCTGTAATGTTTTCTTTGTTATTGACAGATTTAATCTGATTAAACTTCTTTCCTGATCTGCTTCCTGTCCTCACAGGTGTAACTGATTCCCTGCTGACTGTTTGCCCCGTCAGAGACGCATTCCACTGATTTGCTCTGATGAAGGCGTCATGCTGCAACACATGAGCAGATCTGTTGGAAATAAAAGCACTTAGTCGCTGCCTTGTTCCCTAATTTCCTCTGGAGAAGACAAATGCTGTGTTTGGCTACAAAATGAGATCTATTTTGTTAGACATGCTGATGCAGTAGCCTAGAAAATCAGTTTGAGTTTACACGTGCCCGGCAGGAAAACCTCTGAAAGCCACTACAGTGGGACAGACTGAGGAACAATCTGAGAGGACAGCAGCTTGTCTGAGAATCCCTATCTGCTGTTGGAGCTTCTGCACGAACTGCTGCAGCGAGAGAGATAATAGTTTTGTCCCTCCTCCAGGCTCTCAGTCTGCTTCTGGTAAAGCAGACTGGCCCATTTTACGAGACAGGAGGGGGCCGGCGAGGTGGATGGATGAAAAGATTGGAAAGAAGGGCGCTGAGATTCTGGCCTGGGGCACCGAACAATGTCAGACTGACTTGATTCATGCGCTGGCAGTTGGGAGGCTGCGTTTCAGGCCTTGTTTTGCGGTGGAGGTAGTTGTGTTGATCATTTGCATGCATGTGTGCGCTTGCATTTGGCAGCTCAGTGGTCTAAGGTTGCTAAAGGATGTAGCGATTATTAACCGACATGTCTGAATCATCGCGACTCACCTCCAGGCCTGTCGGTTTAACATCCTTGCGGTCGTACTTGAGTCGTAAAAATATCGAATACTTGAAGGGGAAATTGCTTTAACCCTCCTGTTGTCTTCATTTATGGGCACCAAAAAATGTTCTTTCCTTGTCTAAAAAAAATCTGCAAAAAAATTTTCAGAAAATTTGCAAAACCTTCAGGAAGGAAATTCCAATAATTCCTTAAAATTTTCCCTCAAATGAAAAAAAAAATCCCCCAAACTTGGTAAGAAAATTCCAATAATTCCTTAAAAGTTTCCATTAAAAGTTTTATTTGTAAAAAAAATCCCCCAAATTTGGCAAGAAAATTTGTTTTATTTTCAAAAAATTATTAAAAATCTTCCAATAAAATCCTAAAACTATCTAAAGTGATTTTTATTTTTTTATATATATATATATATATATATATATATATATATATATATATATATATATATATATATATATATATATATATATATATATATTAGCAAAACTTGTAATATTTTATTTAAGAACATTGACAAAAAAAATCTACCAAAATCCAGTGAAATTCACTGGATTTTGGTCAATTTTTTTTTTTTTAATGAATGTTCTTAAAAACTTCTAAAATTTCTTTGTTTCCACCAAAAAAATTTTAAAAGATTTCCCAAAAATGTTGAAAATGAGGACATTTGAAGTTTCACTGTGAAAATATATATTTTTTCCACATTTTCAAATTTTAAAACGGGTCAATTTTGACCCGCAGGACGACACGAGGGTTAAGAGCTAAATTAGCAACACTGGTAGATTTTAATGGCTATTAATCATACAAAAAGCAAACCGCTGAGCACAAATTTGACCCAAGTTGATTGGTCGATCACCCCAAAGCATCATCTCAATATTGCGGTTTAATAGCGTGCAATCAACTTGTCACTAGAGAAACCTAGAACACAACTGTGACGTGTTGTGGTGACTTAATATCCGTATATTTCTGTCACATCCTTCACTTTGCTGTGGGTGTGTGCAGCGCTGAACAGCATACCTGTGGTGTTTGTTTCTCACTGAAAAGTACAGGGTGGTGCAGCTGCCTCTGAAAGCAGAGAGGTTGGAGCCGGCTGCAGTCCAAACCTGAGGCTGACTGTCGCTCTGGCACCGAGCGTTGGATTTCTAGTGCAGCATGTGGAAGTGCTTTTGGCTTGGAGGAGATCTAGCTGTTGTAAAAAAACAGAAGACGACGGAGGGGGAAAAAGTGTCAAAAAGCAGATACTGTGCGAGGATGAAGGAGCGGGGACGGAGCACATTACTCTTCATTGTTGTCACTTCCAACGTGCCAGCAGCCAAACGGCGGGAAAAACAACAAGCCGCACAATTGTGATGAATGCACTCAAAACGGGGGGAAACGGCCGTTAACTCGCAACAAACTGCAGACGGAGCAGAGCATTTCATATTAGATCACCGCTGTTGCCAGATTAACCCTCATGTCGTCCTGCGGGTCAAATTGACCCATTGCAAAGTTTGAAAATGTGGAAAATATTTTCACAGTGAAAACTTTCACATTTTCAACATTTTTGGGAAATATTTGAACATTTTTTGGTGGGAAAAAAAATATATTTAAAAAAGTTTCTTTAAGAACATTCAGGGAAAAAAAATCTACCAAAATCCAGCAAATTTCATTGGATTTTGGTTGATTTTTTTTTTCCCTGAATGTTCTTAAAGAAGGGCTGCACAGTGGTGTAGTGGTTAGCACTTTCGCCTTGCAGCTAGAAGATCCCTGGTTCACGTCCCGGCTTTCCCGGGATCTTTCTGCATGGAGTTTGCATGTTCTCCCTGTGCATGCGTGGGTTCTCTCCGGGTACTCCGGCTTCCTCCCACAGTCCAAAAATATGCTGAGGTTAATTGATCATTCTAAATTGCCCGTAGTGCTTGTTTGTCTTTGTATGTGGCCCTGTGACAGACTGGCGACCTGTCTAGGGTGTCCCCTGCCTTCGCCCAAGTCAGCTGGGATAGACTCCAGGCTCCAGCCCCCCCGCGACCCTAGTGAGGATTAAGCGGTGTATAGATAATGGATGGATGGATGGATGTTCTTAAAGAAAATAGTAGAATTTTTACTGATGTATATGTAATCACTTTAGATATTTTTAGGATTTTTTTTTTGGAAGATTTTTATTCATTTTTTGAAAATATATACAATTTTTATTTTTTTTTATTTTTATTTCTTGCCAAATTTGGGGATTTTATTTTTTAAATAAAACTTTTAAGGGAAACTTTCAAGGAATTTTATTCCTGAAGATTTAGCAAATTTTTATAAATTTGGAGAATTTTTTGCAGATTTTTGGGGGGGATTTTTTTCAGACAAGGAACAATATTTTTTGGTGCTGTAAATGAGGACAACAGGAGGGTTAATTGAATTTCCTCCAAAAATGTCCTGTCTCTCTGCTGAGACTCTTACATTTTCCTCCAATGCTTAACAACTCCCCGTTAGGAATGCTGACCGGCCACCTCTAGTGACTCCACCTCCTCCCCTCGACTCGGCCAACACCCGGTCTATGACAGGCTTTCAGCAGCGCTCAGGGTTATCATCAAGTCCATCCACCCGTCTCTAGGCTAATATCGATGTCTCCAGGGTGCAGATAACCATCATTTCCCTCCCTCTAAACCCTCCTGTCGGTCCCCAGAGTGGAGGCTCAGCTGTCTCCCGCAGCCTGTTTTTACTTCACCCCTTTTGCTGTTGTCACAACATTTTCATTACATTGCAGCTTAAGCCCTTAATGACCCCCTTCCAAGACTAAACATGAGGTCACGCAGGGTGTTGCCCGGACAAAGAGCAGCAGAGGCAACAAGGGATCCTGCTCTGTAAGCCCCGACTCGCTCCATATCAAGTGTTTTTCCAAAGCTGCAGAGCAAACACTATGATGTGTCTTTAACCCTCTGAACCCCAAAACCCGCTGGCAGCTTTAAAACGGCACGATTTCTTTTTTAAAATCGACATAATTGCGCTATATATCTGAGCCAAAAACTGTAAAAACAGAAAGAACTGGCGAATATTCAGGTTTCCAATGGTGTTCGAAGAAATCATGGGTGACTTATGGTTCTGTTGGGGAAAAAAATAACCAAATCTAAGCCCCAAAATGGTAATATTTCATCCAAATCATATGTTGGATTTTAAAATTTGCCAAAAAGAAATCCTTTTTTTTTTTTTTTTTTTTTTTAAAAATGAAAAATTCTGCACTTCTCAGCACAAATAAGAAACCGCAACTGACTCAGTTGTGCCCAACACTCGTGACAAAAATTGCGAACAAAAGAGGAAAATAAAACATTTTGGATCAGTTAAATGAACGTAGCATGGTTCAGAAACAGTATACAGAGAAGTAAGCTGCATGAAGACACATCCAGCATGGTGAAGTCTCTCTCTGGAGTTTATGTGCAGACTAGTGTGATAAATTCCTAGTTTGTAGAGGCTGTAAAAATGTAAATAATTAAATATCTATACCATGTGGTACCACTAATGGTTCCATTAGGAGGAAAAATAACCAAATCTAAGCCTAAAATTCTAATATTTCATCAAAATCACGTCAGACTTCAAAATTTGCCAAAAAGAAATCCCGTAGAAATACAAAAAAATTCTGCATTTCTCAGCACAAATAAGAAACCACAACCCACTCACTGGTGCCCAACTGTCATGTGACAAAAACTGAGACAACAAAAGCAGAAAATAAAACATTTTGGATCAGTTAAATAAACGTGGCATGGTTCAGAATATAGCGGATGAAGTTTCTGGAAGATACATCCAGCATAGTGAAACATTTCTCTAGAGTTTATGTTCAGAGCAGTGTGATAAATTCCTAGTTTGTAGAGGTTGTAAAAATGTAAACAATTAAATATCTATACCATATATTTCCAGTATTTTTAACCAGCTGCAAATCATGTGACTCATGGTTCCATTCGGGAAAAATAACCAAATCTAAGCCTAAAATTATGTATATATTAGGTTGTAAAAATGTAAATAATTAAATATCTATATGATGTGGTACCACCATTTTTTCCTCTAGTGTCTCTTACACCTGGGGCACTTTGAAAACATAAAAAAAAAAAAAAGCATGTGTTGATTCTAGCTCAGTCAGCCACATGACAAACATTCTGGGACTATTAGGCTGAACTGCAGGCAGTGTTTACACCAAGCAGAAAAATGTAAATCTATATTTATAATGTAGAGCCACTGTTTGTTTTTTCCCAGTGCTACTAACATTTGTGGACACGTGGAAAAATGTTAGACATGTTGAAATCTGTGTTTTTTTTGTGTGTAAAATAAACTTTGTTTTAGATTTTTCTTATGATTTCTGACACTTTTTTAACATTTTTTATACAGCACACTAGACATGTTTTAACCCTCGTGTTGTCCTGCAGGTCAATTTGACCCGTTTTAAAGTTTGAAAATGTGGGGGAAAAAAAAATATTTTCACAGTGAAACTTCTGATGTCCACATTTTCAACATTTTTGGCAAATCTCTAAACATTTTTGGGTGGAAAAGAAATGTTAAAAATGTTTCATAAGAACATTCGCATAAAAATGGTTATGATTTTTGAAGTTTTACTGATAGATATGTAATCACTAGATATTTTTAGGATTTTTTGGAAGATTTTTACTCATTTTTTGAAAATATTTACAAGAATTTTCTTGACAAATTTGGGGGATTTTTAAAAAAAAAAAACCTTTAAGGAATTATTGGAAGTTTCTCCCTGAAGGTTTTGCAAATTTTCATAAATTTGGGGAATTTTTTGGGTGAATTTTTGAATATTTTTTCAGACAAGGAAACAATATTTTTTGGTGCCTGTAAATGAGGACAACAGGAGGGTTAAGCTTCAGTCATGGTTGTGTTGTTTCTGTACGGATACAGGACTTTATATTGCAGTGAAAATGAGTCAACTTGAGTAAAAATGTGAATAATATGCCTCCAAACTGCCTGAGGTTCAGAGGTTAATGTAAGTTCTTATGATCTTATTGCATCTCTAGGGGTCGTATTAAACTTTCATACAACAATACTTACTGTTACAACTCTCCAGGCCGGTCAGCTTCACAGCTTAGTAAAACTATGGATAAAATGGGCACCAACCGGAGTAAAAGCCCATTTCTGATGACTCTGGAGAAGCTCCAGGCTCCACCTCCACTCACTCAGCAGCTGCCACTACAGGTATCTGCAGAAAAAACAACCATCCTGAATAAATGTAGTACACGTCTGCTGGAGGGGAGAAAACGGCAGAAACTTTCTGCAAATGTGGTGAAATTTGTCGGTCCCTGCAGGATGTCACGGAATTTATTCACTGATTTATTGACAAACTGCAGGAAAAGAATAGAAAACAGAAGGAGCTGCTAAGTTCTGAGCTGTTGCATAAATCCGCCCACACATCCAAACATCAGCAGATCCAGCCGACGTCTGTACAGTCTCTAGACTGTATATAAAGAATTTATCTTTAAATACAGTCTATGGTACAGTCATTACACTAGCTGTTAAAAATAAACACACTGCATGAATGCTGAAGTGGTCAGATTGGTGTGAGTAATGCAGAAATTCACTGATATAAAAAAAAAACGCCCTAATGTTAATGTTTACAGTAACCTTAGATAGCAGTTTTGATGTCAATACAGACAGCAGCACAATTTAACAATTTAATTAAGGATTATATGAAGATTAAGTGTTACATTATCTAAAATTAAATAAACAAATAAAGAAAATACACCACCAATACACAAAAAAAATTATTTTATTTTTTAAAAGTGCTTTTTTTTTTAGCACAATTTACTGTTATTTTACAGATTTGCTACATTACAGATAATAACTAGTAAGGCAAAAGAAAATATTCTGAAAATATTATTTTACACGTTAAACTGTAAAAAAAAAAAAATTTTTTTGAAAAGGGCCGAAATTAGAAAGTGTGTTCACCAAAAATCTGTATTTTTATGAATAGTAAATCACTCTTTTATGACTTTAGACTGGAAAGTGACACACTGCATTTAAATCTGCAAAAAAAATCAAAGAAGAAAAATTACAGACATTTGCCATTATTTTTAAGTTAAAAAAAAGTTTGAAAAAATAGTATTACTTTTTTCTGTTTTGTAGAATTACAAATATGAAAAAAACATTAATTTACATTTTTGTTGCAATTTTTTTTTTTACGTCTTGCCAGAAATCAATTTTTTACAAATTTATTTTACAGTGTGACGATAAAATGACACTGTTTTACTGTATTTAAATATGCTTTAAAAATAATTAATTTATAGATTTTTTTAGTTGTTCTGTTCTGCAGTTTTAAAATATTACTGTATTCAACTTTTTTATTATTATTCCAAAAATAAAAATGTTTTTTAATTAGTAATTATTATTATTGTAGTTTTTTTCTGGAACCTTTCCTGCCAGTTTGTCACAGTTCCTTTACAGCATTTTTTACAGTGAAAATTCTTGTAAATATTTTCAAAAAATGAGTAAAAATCTTCCAAAAAATCCTAAAAATATCTAAAGTGATTACATATATATCAGTTTTACTTCAAAAACAAAAAAAATCAACCAAAATCCAGCGCATTTCGCTGGATTTTGGTTGATGTTTTTGTGAATGTTCTTAAGAAACATTTTTTTTTCTACCAAAAACTGTTCAAAGATTTCCCAAAAATGTTGAAAATGTGGACATCAGAAGTTTCACTGTGAAAATATATATATACATTTTACACATACACATTTTCAAACTTTTAAACGGGTCAATTTTGACCTGCAGGACAATACGAGGGTTAAGCCTGTGATCACAGGAACCACTAAATGCTTTGTTTCTGATGCTAATAAATGCTAACGGACAGGCTGACTCTGGATCAGCCTTCCCACAATTAGGAGCTGGATAATTTTCCACATAAACCCCGGACAGGACTGCTCATGTAGCGTCAGTTTATTTCTGCTCTGACTGCTGCTCGCTGCCAGATCTGCGGTGCTGAGTTCAGCAGAGAGACGGGCTAACTGAGCCCAGAGCTGGGTGTGATTTTCTTTCTTTCTGTGTATGTGTTTGCTTGGTTTTCCACCAAAAGTCCAAATGAAATGATAAATGGCTGCGAACAGCGTTGGGCCGCGGCTTGTTTCACAGCCCACAGGCTTCTGAGTGGGATTAACTTGTTTACGCAGACAGAACAGGAATCGGGTGGAGGCAGATGGAGACACGGAGGGAAAAAGATGGACAGAAAGTGTCTTTATTAGCGCGGATTCCAATCGTGCGTAAAGGAAAAGCAGGAAGCCGTTTATTGGAAAAAGCCTTGAGTACTGATGTCACCAGCGTCCCATGACAAATCGGCAAGAAAATATTAAACTGTAGCCAAATTCATGTACAAAATGAAGCCCTAATGAGGATAATTAACTTGTACATAGGTCAATATATAACTGAGGGACTTTTGAAGTCCATGGGACATATCTGCATACATTTTTTATGTTCATTATGATCATGTCTTTACAAATTCCATAATTATTTATTATAGAAACAATCACTTATAAATAAAAAAATGACTGGATATCACTAAAATGTCAACTATCTTACAAAAAGTCCTGCAATTATATATTGACCCCTCCAGAATGACTTAAAAATGATCCATAATTATGGTAAAATTAGTCCAGAATGACATGAAATTTGTCCTCAACGAATTGAAAATGATACCAAAGACACGAAAATGATCCAAAATGATGAGAAACGATCCAAGCTGACATAAAACTTGTTGAAAATGACAAGAAAATTGATCAAAATGACTTAAATTATCCATGTCGATATATTATTAAGGATTTTTTGAAGTCCATGGGATGTATCGGCATACATTTTAATTAAAAGTAAAAAAAAAAAAAAAAAAAGAGTTTTATGTTCATTATGATCATGTCTTTACACATTCCATAATTATTTATTATGGAAACAATCACTCATTAATAAAAAATGACTGGATATCACTAAAATGTCAACTAAATAACCATCTGAATTTAATAGCCACCACCTTCTAATGAGCTAAACAATAATAAAATGAGCTGATTCAGAAATAGTTTGGATTGTGTTCTTTTTATTAAGGTGAGATAATCATGACAGAGATTTCTTTTTTGGCAATATATCAAATTTTATATGGAAAATAACAAATTAAATCCCTTTCCATGACAAAAACACCTCTCCAGGAAGTGCATTTTTGTGGCTGTTTTCAGTCTGTGATAATTTTAGGTATTTTTGTGGTCATTTTGCAATTTTTTGCAGTTATTTTGTGTGTCTGTCGTCGTTTTGTGTCTTTATATGATAATTATCACTGATTCATTTTGTGTTTTTCTGTGGTAATTTTTTTGTAATTTTGTGTGTTTTTGTGGTCATGTTGTGTCTTTTTGTGATTGCTTTGTGTCTTTTTGCTCAATTAGTTTCTTTTTTGGTCATTTTCAGACTGTTTTGTGGGCATATTAGGTCTTCTTGTTGTCATTTTGCTCCCTTTCGTGGCCGTTTTCAGTCTATTTGTGGTCATTTTGCAACTTCTTGTAGTTATTGTGTGTCTCTCATCATTTTGTATCTTTATATGATAATTATGTGTCTCATAGAGTCTAATTATTTTTTAGCCTTTCTTGGTCATTTTGTGTTTCTTTGAGGTCATTTTTGGTCATTATCAGTCTGTTTGTGGTCATTTTGTCTCTTTTTATGACAATTTTGTGTCTCAGAGTAATTTTCTGGTATTTTATAACACAAAATAACTAATTGTATCTGTGTTTTGGGACTGAAAGCAGCAAAAATGTCAACTATGATACAAAACGTTCAGCAATTATATATTGATCCGTATCATCCCTGACTGAGATAAAGGCTCTTTAAACAAAGTGTCGTCTTGTGGTTTGAAAATGAAGAACCGAAAACAAAAAAGCTTCATTTTTCCATCAGTGATGCAGCTTCTTCTTTAATTTTCCAGACAGTTTACAAACCAAATCAAAGTTGTTAAAGTGGCACCAGGGAGGCTTTTCTGTTCCAGCAACAATGACGGGAAACACCCATCCCAGAAATATCCTCTTCTTCTGTATGACTGAATCCCTCAGAGATTTTAACAACTTCTTAAACGGCTTCAGAACTATTTAAACGTACGTCTTTCACTGACGTTGCATCTCGATGAGGTTTTAAAGCAGCAACTATATTCTCTTTTTATTGCACTCAAATATAACTCCTAGGAGATTTATCGTCATGCCCTTGAGCATTTCCTCGTGCAGATAAGAATTCTTGGCTGGCAAAAGGAAGATAGGAATATGCCAGAGGGAAATAAAACTCTGAAAGGCCTTTGGTACCTTTGTAACCTGTATTTTTACAAATAATGATTTTTTTTTTATGTTTGACAGTAATATGACACTGTTTTACTATATCTGAATATGCTAAAAATGATTAATTTGCAGATATTTGCTTCTATTTTCAGTTTTTTGTTTACCATCTACAACTTTTTCTTTTGCTGTATTTTCAGACACTCTTGCTGCCAGATTGTCACCATTTGCTTACGATATTTTTAGATTTTTAATGTAAATGAATAAATAATCAGTAAATAGTTTTTTAGACTGTTACAGATTTCCCTGTTTTGTCAAATTCCAAATAACTAGAAAAATAACACAAAAAACCATTAATTTACACATTGAGCACATCAGAAATCTGTATTTTTACAAATAGTGGCTTAATAAAAAAATTATATTGCAAATTTTATTTTGTAAAGTTGTTTTTGTTTATTCTTTTTTAAATGTTACTGTATTCAACTTTTTTTTTTATGTGGTGTTTTGTCCTGCATGCTTGCTGCCAGATTGTCATCATTTCTTTGCAGTTTTTTTAAAAATTTAGTTTTTTATTTCTACAGTTCCTTGTGGAGATAAGAATTATTGGCTGGTGTAAGGAAGATAAGAAATACCTCAGGGCACCTGCTCTCCTGGAGGAAAAACCCTCTGTTATGTTCCTGAATAGCCTTTGGTACCTGTTAGCGTTACCTCCTCCACCCTCCTCCACCCTCCTCCTCCCTCAGACACAATTAGCTCACCTTTCAGTAGAAAAGTCCTCCTCGACCCGCTGGCCAGGCAGCAGATGTTAGGTTGGCCTGTTCACGCAGACATGCTTGATCCGAGATGATTGGCCGTAATTATGAGCTGTAAGCTGATAGTGGGGGGAATAGGGAGCCTATTGAGATGTCAGTCCTGCCGGTGTTTATGAATGCAGCTTCGGCAGCATGTGGGTTGATAGCGAGGGGAGGTGGCTGTGATTTTTAATGGGAACACCTGGAGAACAGCGTTGGGTTAAACACTGGAAGGTTTGTCAGTGTTTGATGGGGACGGAGTTACAGCTGGTGTCTGTGAGGAAACCTGGTTTGTACATTTACAAATTTGCTATTAAAACGCACATATGTTCCTGTCCTTACGTTAAAGAAAAACCCTGATATTTTGGGGAAATTCGCATTCTCTCACCACTCTTCTATCTGCTGATGAGCATCCCAAAGCTCATGTCTCTTCAATACATAAAGCCCCATAAAAACCGACAACTTCTTGCTTCATTTTTTGTTCCAGATTAACCCTCGTGTCGTCCTGCGGGTCAAAACTGACCAGTTTTAAAGTTTGAAAATGTGGGGGGAAAAAAATATTTTCACAGTGAAACTTTTGGGAAACACTTTTGGGAAATCTTTGAACATTTTTTGGTGTAAAAAAAAAAAGAAATGTTAGAAATGTTTCTTAAGAACATTGACAAAAAAAATCAACCAAAATCCAGCGAATTTCGCTGGATTTGAATTGCAGGCTTAGAGCACTGCTTTCGTATGGTTAACCCTCGTGTCGTCCTGCGGGTCAAAATTGACTCGTTTTAAAGTTTGAAGATGTGGAAAAAATGTGAATATTTTCACAGTGAAACTTCTGATGTCCAAATTTTCAACATTTTTGGGAAATCTCTGAACATTTTTTGGTGGACAAAAGGAAATTTTAAAAATGTTTCTTAAGAACATTCACATTTTTTGTGAATGTTCTTAAAGAAAATATTAGAAGTTTTAGTGATCTATATGGAATCACTTTAGATATTTTTAGGATTTTTTTTGGCAGATTTTTGCTCATTTTTTGAAAATATTTACAAGAATTTTCTTGCCAATTTTTTTTAGGAAATTTTTAAGGAATTATTGGAATTTTCTTCCTGAAGGTTTTGGAAATTTTCAGAAATTTGGGGAATTTTTTTGCTGAATTTTTGGATTTTTTTTTTTCAGACAAAGAAACACTATTTTTTGGGTGCCCATAAGTGAAGACAACAGGAGGATTAAACAAATGATGTATAAAATAACGAGCTTTAGCAGAGCTTGCATGTGGAGGTTTTTTTTCTTTTGGACCGAACCAGGAAAGCTGTTTCCTGCTGCTTCCATCTCCTGTTTGTAGTTAAAACAGAAAGAAACAAGGGTGGAATCAGTTTTCCAGAACAGAATCACACCAGAATGTGTCGTAGATACATTGGTCCACGTATTAATCTCACAGTAAAGGCTGGTTTTCATTGTTTTTTCTGGTGTTTCCTATTGGCCCACACCCACATCATGTGACTTCTTAACGCAGAACTTTCACCAAGAAGACTGGAGCTTAAGTCCCATGTCTGACCAACTTTTTCGTACTGTTCTTGCACTTAAAGATGAAAAATAATGAATATGCTACTTCTCATTAACCCTCATGTCGTCCTGTGGGTCAAACTGACTCATTTTAAAGTTTGAAAATGTGGAAAAAATATGTATTTTCACAGTGAAACTTCTGATGTCCACATTTTCAACATTTTTCAGAAATCTTTGAACATTTTTTGGTGAAAACAAATAAATGTTAAAAATGTTTCTGAAGGAATTTCATAAAGAAAATAGTTTCAGAATATTTTCAAATATTTTCTTAAAGAAAATATTCTAGGTTTTACTGATATATATGTAATCACTAGATATTTTTAGGATTTTTTTGGAAGATTTTTACTCATTTTTTGAAAATATTTACAAAAATTTTCTTGCCAAATTTGGGGGATTTTTTTAAATAAAACTTTCAAGGGAAACTTTGAAGGAATTATTGGAATTTTCTTCCTGAAGGTTTTGCAAATTTTCAGAAATTTGGGGATTTTTTTGCTGAATTTTTGGATTTTTTTCAGACGAGGAAACAATATTTTTGGTTCCTGTAAATGAGGACAACAGGAGGGTTAATCCTCATTAGGGTCATGGGGGGCTGGAGTCTATCCCAGCTGACTGAGGGTGACGGTTCACCTGGACAGGTAACAGTCTATCACAGGTTCACCTGGACAGGTAACAGTCTATCACAGGTTCACCTGGACAGGTAACAGTCTATCACAGGGCTACACAGAGACAAACAATCATACTCACATTCACACCTACGGACACTTTAGAATCACCAACTAACTTCAGCATGTTGTTGGACTGTGACAGGAAGCTGGAGAAAACCAACGCTGCACAGGAAGAACATGCAAAAATCCCAAAATATCAAACTATTTTTTAAACTTCAATCCCTGCTGAGAAGGTGTGAAATCCTTCCTAAACTGTGAGCTGCTCCTCCATCTGCTGTGTCACCACATGACCAGAGATGTAATTTATTTTAATGAGTTTTAGTCCCAGTAGAAGAAAAAAGTTAGAAACCTGCTGTAGGGAACTATATGGTGTATTTGCAATCAGCAGAGTGAATGAATCACCGGCTTGTTGTCTCCTTAGACTCCCAACAAAACAAATTTAAGCTAACGACTTCAACGACTTTGTCAGTGAGGAAGACAAACCGGAGAAACCAGGGAGTCCAAGGAGCAGAGAAAGAAGAGGAGAAAATCAGAGAGGGCCGTCTGTACGTTGGGAGGCACCTAATTGTCTACTGCAGCATGTAATGACAAGCTTACTTCACATCAATCTTTCATTATTAAGAGCTATTTCTGTCTCGATGCAGAAGGCAAACGGATTCATCCTGAGGACGGCGCTGGATTAGGAAGAGAGACGTGATTGGAAGAGGAAAAAACAAGAGGTACGAATGGAATAATGTGAAGCGGTGGAGATGAACTGCAGGAAGAAAGCTCATTTTTGAGGAAGGGTGCTGGTAAATCTTCAAAATAATGTAGAAGATATCAGCAATGGAAAGTTAATACATAATTTGGTTGGGCTAATATGTTATGCTATTTGTTTACATTTCAGAAAAGTTAAAAATCACCCATGCAAGAACATAATTTTATTGCCTTTTATAGTGAAAATAACACTAACAAATGTAGTTGGGGTTAACGTAGATTAATATGAACTGGGAAAGCTAAATTGAAAGAAGAAATCTCATTTTTTAAAGAAAGTTTGCTGGTAGATCTTCGAAAAATGTCAAAGGTATCACAAATGGAAAGTTAATACATGGTAAAGTTTAGGAAAAAATAAAAACTATTCATGCAACAGGGTGTAGTTGGGGTTATAGTTGATTAATGTGAACTGGTGGTGCTAAATTTAAGGAAGAAATCTAATTTTTGAAGCAGGTGCATCTTCAAAAAATGTCAAAGGTATCGGCAGAGAAAAGTGAATACATTTTCTGCTGGAGCTAATGTTGTGCTACTTGGTTAAGTTTCAGAAAAATTAAAAATCACCCATGGAAAAACATAATTTTACAGTCTTTTATAGTGAAAATAACACTAACAGAGTGTAGTTAAGGTTACAGTTGATTAATATCAACTGCTAAAGCTAAACTGAAAGAAGAAATCTCATTTTAAGAAAAGTTGCTGGTAAATCTTCAAAAAATGTCAAAAACATCACAAATGGAAAGTTAATACATGGTTAGGTTTCAGAAATATTAAAAACTATACATGCAAAAACATAATTTAACATCCTTTTTTAGTGAAAATAACACTGACAGGAACTGGTGGAGCTAAATATTATCAAGAAATCTCATTTTTGAGGAAGGTTGCTGGTACATCTTCAAAAAATGAGAAAGATATTGACAGAGAAAAGTGAATACATTTTCTGCTGGAGCTAATATGCTCTGCTACTTGGTTAAGTTTCAGAAAAGTTAAAAATCACCCATACAGAAACATAATTTCACTGCCTTTTATAGTGAAAATAACACTAACAGGGTGTAGTTATGGTTAAAGTAGATTAATATGAACTGGTAAAGCTAAATTGAAAGAAGAAATCTCATTTCTGAGGAAGGTTGCTGGTAGATCTTCAAAAAAATTTATAAGAACATTTTCTGCTGGAGCTAATATGTTGTGCTACTTGTTGAAGTGTAGGAAAAGTTAAAAAGCACCCATGCAAAAACTAACTACAGGCTCGTCTTTTTAGGTTAAGTGGGGACAAATCTCATAATTTTGCAGCCTTTTATAGGTAAAATGACGCTAACAAGGCATAGTCATTGTAGTAGAATAATGTGAACTGGTGGGGCTAAATTGATTTAAGAAATCAAACTTTTGAAGAAGGTTTCTGGCAGATCTTCAAAAAATTTTAAGATATCTGCAGATAAAAGTGAATACATTTTTTCTGGAGCTAATATGTGATGGTACATTTAGGAAAAGTAAAACATTATATATTGTGCTACTTGGTTAAGCTTGAGAAAAATTAAGAATCAGCCATCCAAAACCATTTTCTAACAGCGTTTTTCAGTGAAAATGACACTAATAAGGGTTAGTAGGAGTCATAGTGGATTATCTTGAACTGGTGGGGCTAAATTTAAGAAAGAAATCTAATTTTTCTTCAAAAAATGTCAAAGTTATCAGCAATGAAAAGTTAATACATGTCCTAATATGTGAAAACTAACCACAAAATTCCCTTTTTTAAGTTGAGGGTTGACACCATTCACAATTTTAGAGCCTTTTTATGTTATTTATTAGTGAAAAAAACACATACAAGTAGTAGTTGTTGTTATGGTGGAATAACGTGAAGCGGTGAAGCTAAACTGAACGAACAAATCTCGTTTTTGAGGAAGGTTGCTGGTAGATTTTCAGAAAATGTAGAAGATATTTTCTCCTGGAGCTTATGTGTTGCATGAAACAGTATAATCTCATGAAGTGTCAAATAAAAATGTCTAAATCATGCAGCTTCAAAACAGTATTTGTTATGATCTGAAACACATTTTGATCGGATCAAACTCTTTGCTGTAATATTAAGAGGTCCAACTTTTTGTTTTATTAGATTTCTTCCATTATGCTCCATGAATAATAGTCAGCCTAATTTCCTTTGTTTTAATTGTCAACTTTAATTCACATTATCAAGTCGGCTCCTAATGAATCTCAGCTGTGTTCCTGCTGAAGTTTTAGCTTTGAGAACATCGCCCCCTATCTTCAAAAACTATACAGCAACTCCTCCACTGCTGTGTGTCTAAAAGCCTCAAAGAAAATGTGCTGGGAGAGAACAAACATGACGGATGACGGGAAGAGAGAGGAAGCTTTAGTGAAACTTTTAATTAAAACCCATTGCTTCATTTTGTATGTATTGCACATCGCGCCGGGCCATTCGTCAGCTATTAGTGTGAATCAGTGAAACATTGAAATTGCCGTGAATGGCTGAGAAGGAGCGAGCTGGGCGCCGAGCCAAGGCAGGTCGGACGTGGAGATGAAGAGGAGAGAGGATCAGGAGTGGGTAAATACAGAGGGAGAGACGTCTGTGTGGATTTGACTCATCTCCATCCTCCTAATAACCCCACTGGATAAAATATGCTTTGAGTGGAGATGATTACCTCTTTATCACTGTTCTCTATGTTTATCCCCCCCACTCGCTTCCTCTCTCTCATCCTCTCTGGAAAATAAGCCTCAGTCTCAGTGATGCTGTTCGCTTCTCCTCAAAAAAAAAGTCCTGAAGAGATTAACACTTTGAACTCGCTTGGCTTCATTTAAACTTTCATTTTTTAACCCTCCTGTTGTCCTCATTTACGGGCACCAAAAAATATTGAGATCTTAAAATTAGCTGGGAAAACTTATTTTAAGCTCTATTTTACCAGGATTGTCAAGCTTAGGTGTCTTAAAATAAGCCAGTTATGCTAAAAAAAAAAAAAAAAAAAAAAGCAGTTTTTCACTCAAAAATAGATTTTTGCTTTCATGTAACCTCCTAATTTGAGAAGTATTGAACTTATTTTCAGTTTTCTTGTAAAATTCAACTCAAAACATGATAATTTTAAGATTGTTTGACTTGACAAGATATTTAAGATGCATTGTCTTAACCCCCCTGTTGTCCTCATTTATGGGCACCTGAAAAAAATCCAAAAATTCTGCAAAAAAATTCCCCAAATTTCTGAAAATTTGCAAAACCTTCAGGAAGAAAATTACAATAATCCCTTAAACGTTTTGTTTTTTTAAAATCCACCAAATTTGGCAAGAAAATTCTTGTAAATATTTTCAAAAAATGAGTAAAAATGTTTCAAAAAAATCTCTAAAGTGATTCCATATATATCAGTAAAACTTCTAATATTTTCTCTAAGAACATTCGCAAAAAAATCTATGATTTTTAACATTTGTTATTCCACCAAAAAATGTTCAAAGATTTCCCAAAAATGCTGACAATGTGGACATCAGAAGTTTCACTGTGAAAATATTTTTTTTTCTACATTTTCAAGCTTTAAAACAAGTTAATTTTGACCCGCAGGACGACACAAGGGTTAAAAGATAAAGTACTTTAGATGACACTAAAGTTTGCTTCGAGGAGCGACGAAAAGAACCAGAAGAAACTGGAACTTGTGACGATCCCGTGTGTGATGCCGCTGAGATCCAGGCCTGGAGCGTAAACCTGCTCAACAGGATGCTTCTGTGGTTTTACTCCTCATGTCTAGACGGTGACGCTAAACTTTAATCGGCTGGAGTATCTGAGCTCCTCAGTGGGACAGATGCCAGACAGAAAAACAATAACAGAAAGGTTTCTGCACTAGAATCTGAGCTGTAAACCTTTTATTTGTGATGTTTTCAAACCAAGACAGATACTTTCTTCATGTTTAACCAGAATTATATCATTGTAACTTCACATAAAATACCAAATGGCTGTTTTTATATCTTTTACGTGTTAAAATTAAAGACCCCCTTTGGTGAAAATATAATTTTTTAGCTTGTTTACATGTCCATATGGTGTTTTTTATGAGCTGGAAGACGCATCATGAGCAAAATAAGCATTTCTACTTCCGACTTTTGGGGTTTTCTATGTAACAAACCCAAGGAACCAATCACAGGTTGGGGTTTTCTGCATTATTATTCTATAGAATCTGTATCGATTTGCTCCAACATTCCAACTTGCCGCCATGTAGCGTCGAGTAGTTTTACAGTGTTTGAGCAGAGTTGTAGGTGAGCTGGTGTGCTCGAGCTGCAGAGAAATGGGTGTAGATAGAGGCGATTACTTCATATTCTAAAGGAGTCAATCTACATATGTACATCTAAGCCATTTTACGGCAGGAATATAGTATTTTCATGGAAAATAAACTTCTGAAGATGCAATTTTGATGCTTACAGAGGAGTTTTTAGGGGTTTAATCAGTGACAAGAGAGGAACTTAAGATGTAAAGTGTAAATTAGTGAGCTTTAGAGGTTCTAGCAGGTATATTTTTTTACTTTTTTATAGAGAATCAGGCTAGTAACAATCTACTAGACTGCAGTAACTTTCTTCAAAAACAGAAATAAGCATGTTGACGGTCCTTTATGACAGTGTCATTGTGATACGTTGCATAGGAAAAATGGTTTCTACCATTCTTTTTTTTTGTCTGCTTCTTCAACTTTTCAAACTTTTTTACAGAAATTGGCCTATTAGCATGGCAAGGACAGAGGGAAGTTTATTATAGTGTATTTTTTGCAGTACAGGTGTTAATTTTACTGTAAATTTCCACGTCTAATCTCTACAGTTTAATATTTTGTATTGAATCATGGGTATGAGACTTAGAGTTTCAAGATATACTGCTGCAGAAGCCTCGAGGTAGATACTAGATGGCTCAAGTTACTTCTTTTTGCATAAAAAAAAGATTGAAAACCATAAATATTTACATTATAACTTCACAGAATCGCCATCACAGATATAAGAAGCAGTATAGGTTTGATAAACAGGAAAGTATTCCTGTATGAAATATAATGTCATTGATTAGTTTGGTCGCTTGAGGCTCAACAAAATGTCAAACTCTCACGATAACTAAACGCAATTTGCACCGAGTGTCAGCAGCTTGATAGAATGAGGTGAGACGAGGCGCTCATGTGAACATGGTTGTAACAACAGCAGGACATTCAGCAGCAGCAATTACAGCCCAGAACTTGGACAGATGGCTTTAGAAGACAGCCGTGGAGGATGCGGACAGAGGAGAAGCTAACACTGAAGCCTATCTGATGCTCAGCCATCGTAAATTGTGCAGCCTTTGCATTCTAATAGCAAGTACAGATTGGTCTAAAGTGTAAAGGAAAGCCGGCACTAAGTCGCAATGATAGACTGTATAATAATTATTATACAGTCTATGGTGGCTGTATCTGGAGGAACAGTGTTTGGGCTGGAAGTGGCATCAGGATTTACGAGTCTTTTCCCAACAACAGACATGTTTGGTAATGTAACTGGATGTCATTTAAGTCCCTCCAGGCATCAATCGTTGCAGCCATTGTGATCCAAACAAACTATTTGGCCACTTTTGAACAAGCACACAAGCCCCTGACTTTCCAGGGAAAGCCTCATGTTGTGTTTTTGCACTACTGTAAAGCCGCTCTGCGATGGAGGCAGTGCCACGGTGGCCTGAGATCCCCATTGTATGTGCAGGATGGCCGGGCAGAGACTGTTTTCCCAGCTGTCTCAGGCACGCCAGGCATGAGGGAACGAGGGAGGAGTGACGGATCCATATCCCTGAGGATTAGCATGCAGAAGACATCCTGGTGTTGAGCAGGAGCGGATTTAAAAGCACTTTGTTGATAATAATGCAACTCTTAAGTTGGCAGAGCAGGGAGGAGGACTTGCAGGACGAGACCCTTTAGGGGGAAGAGGAAGAAAAAAAAAGTGCACTGCCGGAGAAAAGAAAACACAACCTCATCTCTGCACTCTTTGAACCAGGAACCACCTGCTCTCTCTTAAAACAACTTGTCTGGCTTTTTATTATTTTGCTGCGAACATATGCCCACATGGAGAAATGTTTCATGTGTTGCTCAAAGGAATTTTTTCCCTCTCCGTGTGCTCATATTTTCTGCGTCGAAGCTTCACTTTGAAGGCTCAAATTTGTGCTGATGTTCCTGACATGTGAAGTGCCTCATCACAGTTTCTCAATTTAACTTGGTGAAGCATGTGAAGGGAAATCTCGCTGTAATAGTTATTATTAAAAGAAGGAACACTTAGAGGGGATTCGCTTGGGCATGAAAATGAAAATGTAAATGCAGCTTTTGTCTTGCTGTTAGCGAATCCAAGAAACTGCTCGAGCAGTATTTTGGTGCTGGAAAGTATCAGGATTACAGTTATAAGCCTACTCGATTCAGATTAAAGCTGCTTCTTTATGTCACATTTCAAGGACTTTTTCCTCCTACTTTTTCCCACAAAGTTGAGCAATGTCTCCTCTCAAAGTTTTGTCTTCAAAGCACTCCGTTGCGAACGTCTAGACGTCTCAATCAGCGGTGATACGGAGGCTGTCAGTGAGAGATATGTTCATCCACTGCATTCATCTCAGCAGGCATCAAAAGCCCCCGACAGCAGCCTCCGTCACGCCACAGGTGGAGGATACGCTGGGAAATGGCACCATTGTCATCTCTCTGTACCATCTGCCTCACTTTCTCCAGCCTCCCTCCTCCTCCTGCCACTTGTTGTCGTCACAGAGCCGCCACAATGGGCTGTCACCTTATAATGAACCCTGAGGGTGCAAAGGCACTGATTTAAAGTCCCATTACCGTCACAATGCCAGGGGACTGCAGGAATGATGACTGAGGTGCGGCGGGTTTGCCGGGCTCCCGAGCACAGATGGTGCTTTTTCCACACATTAAAATGTTACTGGGTAAATTGTGCCGAGACTGTTGGACAATAAAGGTGAGAGTGTGCGTCGCAACAAATTTCTTTCTCTCCGTCTGGTCAGTAAAAAACTTCTCCGGGAATCTGTTGATGAGTTTATTTTGGAAAACGCAACAAAAGCTGCAATATTCTGCACCACTGGAGAGGAAAATGAAGAAAGGCATTTAAAATTAATATGTTGCTGAGCGTCTTTAATAGCAGAAAAACAGTGCAGGTATGTTGTCAACAAGCCTATTGTAGAGATGAAAAAAGAACACGAGTCCTGTTCTGGATGATTGTGTTGACTCTTGTCGGCCCAGGCTGCCCCGTGTCTTCGCTCTCTCCCTGTGAGTCGTGTTTGAAAAGGCAGCGAGCAGCATGACGCCTGTCCGCTCGCCTCACATGGTTCTTTTCATCTCTCCATGCCGCCATTATGGCAGGTCACGGGATGAAGGGCACCACGGTGGCAAAGCATGCTGGGATACATGGACTGTGAGTCACTCTCCCACCGGCACTGCGCTGCCCTTCGAGGGCTGATGGTACGTGTTGCTAGGGTACGCTGGCAGCTGCTCCAGCTCTGCCTGGTAACCAACCTATGGGGCATTAGTTCTGGTCAGACCCCTGCAGGACGTTATTCAGCACCTGCATCTTAATTCTTCATCTGTATTCCAATGGAGGACGGTTGTGGGCAAAAATATTGCATCATTGCTATTTATTTTAGGAGAAAAAACATGCTTCAACTTTAGATTTTCAAGTTTTTTGTTGTGATTTGGGTGGTGAAGTTGCTCTGCATGGCCTTAATTTTGTCCTTGGAGCTTTATCGGAAGTATTGAATGTGCAGGAGGTACCATTTAGTAGCAAGTTGCTACACAAAACATTCGAAATAATGTTCTTTATAAGGCAGTATCCCTAATTAGATGCAATTTACTTAAATTATGCTGTAATTAGAAACCTCATATAATAGCATATTAGATCCAAAATATACTTGTGTTGCAAATTATCCTCTAAGAAAGTCTAATAAGTGTCTAACAGTGGGGGGCAGAGATGCAATGACCAGTCACCTTCTGAAGCCTAATGCTACTGGGATCGAATATTTTTATGTCTTTACTATAATGGAGTAGAGTGTTAAGAAGTATTCCAAACTCAGCAGGGCTCCGGACACCATCCCGGCTAGGAGGGCCATGCCAAATAGTGAGCAGATGTGGTTTGACTTCAGTTTATGGTGGTGCAACAAACAACCCTGTAAGAAAGTCAGACTATTCTTTGTAAAAGTGAAATATGTGTATTATCCTCTGAGCTGCTAGTGTTCTCCCTGACTGCTATAAAGATTAATGCCTAATATGGCATTACATTTGTCTAGTCACAGCCTGCGTTTATTTTAGCTATGTATGCCCATGTTTCTGCATTAAATGTAGTTTTCTACTTGCACCGAAATTGTAGAATAACAAACTGTAGTATATTTTGAATGAGATCTGAGATGTTTAATTACTCACCAGATCATGGTCTGGTCAAATGGCGTCTAACAGTGTATGTAGGTCTCCTATTTGGTTTCTATTTAAAGTATAATTTCATATAACGGCATCTAAGAATGGAATATTTAGGGTCTAATAGAGCAAAAAATAGACGTATGCTGTCTAAATATGTACCATAAAGTGTGTTGCATCTGCTTTTTTGTTCCTTTGGTTAATTTCTCCATCTTGTTAACTTTTCTTCTGGTATCAGCAACTGTTTAGTTCAAAGTGCAGACTGGTCTCCTAAAAACTATGTTCCTATACAACTAAACTGTGTTTTTAGTTACATTTGGAGGTATATGTTTCATTTGCTTGTGACGTATTACAAATCTGTATTAAATCAGCATGTTTTTGCCACTTAGTGAACTTCTTTAACACTCTCTTCTTTATCTAACCAAACATATTTTAAATGGGTAAGAACTAAATTTCTTGCAGGCATCTCAGAAAATAAGCAACAAGTGTTTTATACTGAGTTGGATCTTAACTATGGATATCCCAAATTCAATCCTAAGATCAGGATCAGGGTCGATCTTGGGAATTTCCAAGCAACTGCTAGTGGTTCTTGTACTTTCCCAACACTTTGCTGACATCTGTTATCACTCAACAATGTCAAAGAGACACAAAAACAGCCTTCAGATGTTCTACTGAGGCGTGAGATTATAAACCAGATTAATTTAACACAAGTTTGTTGGGCTGAATCCCGTAAGACTCATAGAAGTCTCCGTCACAGTGCTCCTTTACTGTATAAACTGCCATAACACTCTTTGCTTGCCACCTCCTCTGGTTTGTTGTTGTTTCAGCATTAAACAATAAGAGGCTCCTCCTAGTGGCACAATCAGGTACTACAACTGATCTACAATACTTGAAGTGTGTATTATGTAGGAAAATCGAAACGCTTAATATTAAATACCTCAAAATTGGATTGGAACCAAAAATATTAGATTGGGACATACCTAATCTTAACCTAAACTATGATATTTTTAAAACATAACCAAGATTTTTGTTGCTTAAATCAAGCTGCTAGTGAAAACCAAACCTAAGTCCTGTTTTACGCTGATGCTTTCAACCTCCTAAACTGGACTTTGTGGCTTTTTCATACTTGAAGTGTTTCCTGGAATGTCGTACCTTACGTGCAGAAAATCCATTTCTTTCCAAACCTAATTGGGAATGCAGTTGTTCGGGATCATAACTTCTGTGAGACAGGGTTGCTATGTGCTCAACTCAAGCTTCTGCATAACAGTGATGGATTGAAATGTGAGCAAAAGTGAGAAGAATTCAAATTTCAGTTCGAGTAAATCTTGGGGATTTCAGCCCCATCTGTGATGGACGTGCTACGTGTGGACTCTGGAATAAAAACAGCCAAGGATTACAGATGCTGAGCTTGTCACATCACTCACTCTGCAGCATGAAGAAACATTTGGATCAAACACAATCTCATGTCTCACTCCCGCTCGGCTTTCCCAAGAATCGCTGAAATGACTCCGGTGAATGGCGTGGGAATGATGGGAAGGTGTTGCGTTACACACCGAGAGACGTCTGTTTGAGGCAGTGTGTCAGCACTGATTTGTTCGTGAGCTTGATGGTTTACATTGAACAGGTTGATTAGTATATCTAATTGTCAAGGCTGCCAGCGTTTTGTTTCCTTTACCTTTCGGGTTTGATGAAGTTTTTTTGCCTCTTCTGGAAAAATTAGTCTTCTACTTATGATTCCTGCTAACCTGCCAACATTTGCACCACTCAGTCCAACAGTGTTCCTGCTTTGTTCGGGGCGTTGTCTTAACTCTCCTGCTGTCTTCATTTACGGGCACCAAAAAATATTGTTTCCTTGTCTGAAAAAAATCCAAAGATTCCGCAAAAAAATCCCCAAATTTCTGAAAATTTGCAAAACCTTCAGGAAGAAAATTCCAATAATTCCTTACAAGTTTCCCTTAAAAGTTTTATTTTAAAAATCCCCCAAATTTGGCAAGAAAATTCTTGTAAATATTTTCTAAAAATGAGTAAAAATCTTCCAAAAAAATCTTAAAAATATCTAAAGTGATTCCATATATATCAGTAAAACTTATATTTTCTTTAAGAACACTCCCAAAAAAAATTGACCAAAATCCAGGGAAATTCACTGGATTTTGGTTGATTTTTTTTGCGAATGTTCTTAAGAAAATATTTTTTTCCACATTTTCAAACTTTAAAACGGATCAATTTTGACCCGCAGGATGACACGGGGGTTAATCCATCATAGCAAAGACAAGCCAATCCACAACGCAGCAATTAAACCAAGCAGGAATGACTCAGTCACTCTGCCCTGTCTGAGGGAAAAGCAGATGCAGATGGAATTAAATGAGACTGCAAATAAACACAACTTGTTTTTGACGAAACCCTATGAATTATATCCCCCACATATCTCTCAAGATCTGAGCCAGAAGATCAAACCAAATTATCAAGTTAAGGCTGCTTTTGGCTGCTGGCCTGACCTTTATGGAGACAGAGTGATAATCTCTGGACAGCAGTACGTGCCGAGTTCACACTGTGAAGGAAGCTTTGAAAAAAAAGAATGGTGCATCCTCTCCTGCGCTAGCCAGCTCATCAGGCATGCGGTCCCAGCTGGCGTGGAGGCAATATGAAACACATAAACCCTTCTGATATTAATGACTCTGTCGAGCTGAAAGCCTCTGATGCTATTCGGAGATAGGCGCTAAATGTCCCTGAGTACTGGGAACACAACATTATATGCATTCATATAAATATCCTCTCATCTCGGCACAAGACTGTCTGTCCTTGAGTTCCCATGAAAATAATAAGAGGTGGGCCTCCTGTAACTCAATACCCAGATATTGCCTGCGGTGGTGGCGCCGAGAGATGAAATGAAATCAGAACAAGGTGATGACAATGATGCCACTTGTGGTCGAGTTGGAGACTTAAAGATTCATTCCCCTCGTATTTCAGCTTCTACCCCCTTTCAGTCTGCAGCTCCCCTCTTTAGCCTTCTCCTGGTGCTCCTTGACATTATAATGCTATTAATAATAACAATCTAAAACTAGTTTATATATTGTCTTAAATAAAACAAAGTTTATCATTTGAAGGTAAATTGCAGGCTTAGAGGATTGCTTTCGTTCTGCGGGTCAAAACTGATCCGTTTTAAAGTTTGAAAATTTGGGGAAAAAAAATCTATTTTCACAGTGAAACTTCTGATGTCCACATTTTCAACATTTTTGGGAAATCTTTGAACATTTTTTGGTGGAAAAAAAGAAATGTTAAAAATGTTTCTTTAAGAACAATCATTTTAAAAAAATTTTTTTAGGTTGATTTTTTCCGAATATCCTTAAAGAAAATATTAGAAGTTTTACTGATATATATGTAATCACTTTAGATATTTTTAGGATTTTTTGGAAGATTTTTACTCATTTTTTGAAAATATTTACAAGAATTTTCTTGCCAAATTTGGGGGATTTTTTTTTTTTTTAAATCAAACTTTTAAGGAACACTTTTAAGAAATTATTGAAATTATCTTCCTGAAGGTTTTGCCAATTTTCAGAAATTTGGGGAATTTTTTTTGCTGAATTTTTGGACTTTTGTCAGACGAGGAAACAATATTTTTTGGTGCCTGTAAATGAAGACAACACCAGGGTTAAATCAATAATAGCACAACTGTAGATTTAGTTTGAAAGCACACTAAGCAAGGTGCCAAATACTTCATTACTTTTATTTTTTTATTTTTTTACTTAACCTTTATTTTACCAGGAAGTCCTTTGAGATTAAAAATCTCTTTTGCGAGGGAGACCTGATCAAGGCAGCATTTCAGAGAACGTAAAATGTTCACAGTATATAAAAACAATTAAGACAATTCAGATATACTTATATAAATAAGAAATACTTGTGCACCAATTTGTGCATTTTCCGCAATGTATGGTGGAAATGGCTTTATTTTCTTATGAAAAGCAAAACTGAATGTATACTACTAAAAAAATTATTTTTAAAAAAAATCTATATAAAAAAAAGCAGTGACAAAATTTTTTTCTTTCACAGTTGAATACTATATTGTTCACAAACTGTGAGAATAGCAGCAAATAACTGCAAAATAGTTACATTTTCAGAGGATTGAGAAGACTGAAAACAAGAGGGACTCCTCGTCTGGCTCTGTTCTATGTTCAGATCTTCCTATCAGCACCTCTAAAGCTCTGTAATTAACACATTCCACCTCATTAGTTTAATCTACAAAGAAGAAAAAGACTGATCTGGATGGAGGTCACCTGCCAGACAACCAGAAGAAACCTCCACGAAGCTACTGGTCAGATGTGTTAATTAGTGAGTTTCCTACCAGATGCTCTGATTAGTTCTATATTTAGCATTAAAGACACATAAGTGTTACCAATATTCTCATCTAACTTTGGTAAGAAAACAAAGATAACCTTTGTGACACCTTTTACTATGCCGAGGAATGCAGCGGAGTTATGTGACGATCAATGTTGGTTTGTCTGTCTATCTATCTGTCTGTCTGTCTGTCTGTCTGTCTGTCTGTTCGCAACATTACTCAAAAACGGACCAACAGATTTGGATAAAATTTTCAGTCAAGGTCAGAAATGACACAAGGACCAAGTGATTAGATTTTGGCAGTGATGCAGCTCATAGTCTGGATCCACGGATTTGTTAAAGATTTCTGTATCATTGCCAGATAGCGACACGGCGTCACTGTAACCATGACAACAAGTGAACACTACGTCAGCTGCCTGCTGATGATCACATGATTGTGATCCTACTACAAATCCACCGGTGTGGACTTTTTAGGGCTTATCCGTCAGAAATTATACGACTGAGCAGCCTTGGCGGAGTACTGAGCTCTCTGAGTGCTTTTCTTGTTTTTATTGCAGTGATCATGTGCAGTTCAGCATTCAAATGGGTTTTGTCATAGATAGATAGATAGATAGATAGATAGATAGATAGATAGATAGATAGATAGATAGATAGATAGATAGATAGATAGATAGATAGATAGATAGATAGATAGATAGATAGATAGATAGATAGATAGATAGATAGATAGATAGATAGATGTAATCCTGAGGGAAATTCAAGACAGCTAACAAACTCTGACACAGAGTTACTGAAGAGGCCGCCACTCGCATCAGCACCAGAAGTAGAAAAAGTACAGGTTCTGTCATTAATATGACTAAATTTGGGTTGAAAATATGCCTTAAAGATTAATTCAACTCAAACTGAACACATCTACAAGTAAAATCTAAACCTCACAGCTAAAAGTGAGTTTTTAAGAAGAAACTCAGAAGACAATACTGCATTTTATTGCAGCCTTGACTGAAATGTCTCCTGTTTTTAAGCCCAACTCGGGAACAAAGACAGTACCTATGCTTCACACTGGATTTATTTCTCCAAAGGACGGAATTCCGAGGAATTAAACAGCTTCTGGACCGGTGCCACGTGGAGAAACTGTGGTGGAAGACGTGGCCGGGCATCCCCAGCAGCCCCATCGGCCCCTAATCAGTTCTAGAGACAGGCCAAGAGGCTGTCATCTCTGGGGGGTCCCAAACGTCCAGATCTGTCACACACCTGCCACTGTCTTTTATAAGGACCGAGAGGCGGCTCCAACACTGGATCTGCACCGATGAGACTAGTTATCAGCTCCTCCTGCAGCACTTCAATAACAGCGTCAGTGTCAGGTTCCCCTTCAGCAGCACACTGCACATGGACGGGGGGCAATCAAAGGCCACTCTTCAGCATTGGGGGAAGATTGGCCTGCATTTAACCCTCGCCCGTCCTCCTCTTAAGAGCCTGGAAACTCGCAGTGAGCCAAGTGTCCGGTTTCTCTGCTAGTTTACCCTCTGAACTGTGAGGACGGATGGAAGGGGAGCTTACGGAGACCTCCAGGGACGGGCAGCACCGGAGCTGGATGGACCCAAGAGATCCGTCATTTCATTACACGCCTGTTAGGAGTCGCTCTTTGTTGTCTCGCCGTCCCTGTTGTTTACTGTGTGGGAATTACCCTTTAAACGGCAAAAGAACTGCACCAAATTATTACCTGTTTGAGGAGAGAGCACCCTCATGTCTGCTCACGTGTATTTACATGTTTAGGTATCAGATATTTAGAGAAGAATGTGTCAGCAATGGAAAATTACAAATTAATTCTACCATTTTATCAGTGTTTTTGATCACCTTAATGACATTTACATATTCCACTGTAACTTGTGCTTGTTAAGCTGCATAGCTCAGTATATGTGCATATAGTGCCATGCAAATTTGTCAATTTTGACTTCAAACTGTGACATTTTAAAGAATTAAAGTGGCTGATGTTTGTTTTTTTCTCTCAGCATTAAGGCGTTTTGTTGTTTTTCCCAATACTCATTAGTCATCAGCTTCATTTCCAATAGAGACAGGAAGCTAATTTTTGCAAAAAATTGTTCAGACAAATAAACTTTGCAATACCTGCCCCAGCACATAATGGCACAATGGAGTCAGAATTCTGTCTTATGAAGTGCAGAAGGCAAATGTCAGCCAAAAACATGATTCCAAATGAATTCTTATGTTGCTCTATGTCTGAGTAAAAAATTAAATTGGCTAAGGTTTGGTTTTAGCCACACAGTGGGGTTTTGTTCTTTTGTCAGCTTGTTTTTTTTCCCCACTTTTCCCTCTTGAGAATTGACATTTATGGCAATAAATTGTGCTTCTTGTGGTCAAGAAATATGACAAAGTCTTCTTTTTTCAATTAAATTAGTTTTAAATGAAGTTTTCATAAAAGAACCTGCATCTTATTTTCCCCCAAGCGTCTCTGCTATACTGAGTAATCCATGGAAACACGATGTTGGCGGCTTTTACAGAGAATATTACTATAACTGTGAGGAAAAACAGTTGACAGGTTGGTCTGTGGATTAGCACTTCTTCAAGAAATGCTAATGGATAATGCAATTTTTCATTGGTCAGAGTGCAAGCACGAATCTTGGTGGAAATCTCAAAACCTAAAGAAAGTCTTTTATTTGGAGTATTGTGTCTGAGTACACTGGTGGCCCTAAATAGACTCTGTAGTGCAGATTTAGCTCCAAAGAGGTCAGATTGGGTAGAATGTCAAGGAAATCATTATCACCTCCTGCTGCCCCGAGTGCGGTGCCACGGTCGATCATCAGCACCCGCTGCTGCCAAGAACGTCCCGTTGCCCACCAAGCACAACATTCTTCGGCGGTTTCAAATCCCCCACCGTTCCACATTGTTGGGTGGCTGCGTCGCTTTTCTTTCCAGATCTCACTCATGTACCTGTTTTCTCAGCAAAATGAGAGATGAGAGGGAGGAATTACCGCGGAATTATTTCGGGATGTTGTACTCATTTGGAAATCTTCATGCCTGACATTTAAAGACGTGAACCGGTGTTAAATTGTGGGCGACAGACATCAACGAGACGGTAAAACTCGGGGCCGGTTGCCCTATTTGAATTGGATTGTTGTGCCCTTCGCAAGACCAAGACCTTTACGCGGCACTGACAAATTCCACCTCTGGTCTGCCGCAGATGGCATAGCAATCCGCCCAGGCAATGAATAAAAGAGTAGGTGTTGAGCCCTAATATCCCACGTCTAGGACTATTGCCATTTTTGAGGTGACAGTGAGAAGCCAAGTCAAACAGCGAAACTCCACTCAGGATTCGCCATGCTGAAAAAGTGAAACACGGCCTCCTCTTCTGCCTGGCAACAAATGAATACAAGGTTTAATAATCAGATTACTTCATTTATACTCACTGTAACACAGCGACGATACAAATAACGGCTGCTTTCGGTCACATTAATCAACACAAGCAGCTAATTGAAAAGAAATTGATGCTCCTTTGGGTTCACAATCAGATAATTCATCTGTTCTCTCTGAGCTTCTAACCCACTTGGCTTTGGTCTGCTAACCAAACCGCAGCCAGTTTTAATTCACGTTATTCCACCATTTTCCTCTGCTGAAAACACAATGACGACAATATTTATTGCCAACAGTTGCTTTCACTTGGCTTCATGTTCAAGTTTAGCTGAATTTATCCACTTTATAGCAAAAGCAGACGATGTATATGTGAGTATATGTGTGTTTTTACTCTAATCCAATGATTTTGTGGATATCTAGTGGAGCAGGTAAAGAAAAATGATGCTACGTTTGTGAATTTTAGTCTTATAAGCCCCTATGAGGCTTCTTTTGAAAGTGTACGCTCACCATCATCCAGTAAAAGTGCAAAGGGAGCAGAGATATAATTCATAACTCATTTACAGCCTGTCTCATAAGATCAGGATGACTCTAAATTTATGCCGAGCCATTATTCTTATTAGGCTTGTAAAAGAAGGCATTAGCCCACACCAGCCATTAGTAAAATTCACTTTACCTAACAAGGGGCAGGCCGGGGTGAGAGAACACTTCTACTCAATCACAGCTCTACAAGGTGATGGCAGGATGCCCGGCTTCATAACTAGTATGGAACGGTCTAAATTGATAAATATGACTAATTGTGGCCGCCTGGAATTATAAGCTGTAGATAAGGAGCAGGAGCTGAGGTTGAAATTTCATTGTGGATAAGCATCTCTGTGTCGAGATCTGTTGTTTTTGTTGGGCAGCTGTTTGCGTGCGAGGTAAGACAAGCAGCAACTCATCACCGCACGTCGAATTAGACGCAAGCCTCTGATTTAATGATGCAAGACAAAATTAAGTAAACAAACCAAGAGAGCCCCGATCCTTCCGATTCTGCACGGCAGCTTTAGGAAATCCATCTGTCAAATCCCACACGGAGCAGCGAAGAGCGCGACGGCTCCGGGGTCTTTGATTTTTGTATAATAGGACACAGTTCTCACATGACCAGATAAGTTTGCGGCCCCTGTCGGACAGCTGGGCCGGGCTCGGGCCATTCAGAGGATGGAACAGGTGGGAGGAGGATCAGTCACTGGAAGAGGTTTGGATCCAGCAGCTACTGTATCTGAGGTCTGTTCTCATGAGCAAAACAGCCAATCGTTTGATTTACACTCGGGAAGGAAAGAACCTGTGTGGACTGAAGTAACCCCAGTCAGTTTTACACTTTCACAATTATGGGATTTATCAACCGAAGTCTTATTCTTATATTTATGGTCAATGTGAGGACTGCTTGTTTCATTTAGGCACCATCTCTGCTGTCTCTCTCTGGCCAGAATGAGGGGAAGGTCTATGAGATCTTCAACAGAATCATTTCAATCAATTTTAAAGCCTCCATAGTCAGTATTTTATACTTACACTGGACCAAATGGCCTTGTAATGTGAATGAGGTCCATAATAGTTATAACACATGCTCAGTGGAAAATGCAAGCTTAAAAAAAAGCTAAAAAAACTCCCCACCAAATATTTTTACAAATGGTATTTTGTTATTTTTAAATGTGACTGTAAAATTATACTGCCTTGCTGCATTTCAATCTGCTTATATATATATATATATATATATATATATATATATATATATATATATATATATATATATATATATATATATATATATTTACAGATTATTTGCCATTATATTCAGCACTTTTTACCATTTTTTCTGCTATTTTTTGTCTTTTTTAAAGGTCAGTGGGGCAACATTTGATGACGTTTCCTAGTTACAATAGGAGAATTATTTCTGTATTACATTCTTTTTTATTTTACCTTATATTTGGTATTGTATATTCAAAAATATACATATTAATTTGAACATTAGATACAACTATTTTCAGAATTTGTAATTTTGTTGACATATTAAAGGTTCTTGCAGTAAGAATATTAGATATCTCTAAATCAGAAAATAGCAACAGCAACCAGAAAACAAATCAATATTTTTTAATGTTTATAAGAATATAGTGTTCTCTAATTCGGGCTATGTATAATATAAGAACAAGCCCTTTTAAACCTTCAGAATATGGTTAGGAATAATATTGGAAGGTTTAGTGTGTGTAAGTGCTACTGAAGTGAAGATTTCTGGCATTAGTAAATCTAGTTTTGAGAAAATGGTCCTAAAAGATATAATAATAATAGTAACAATAACAATAATGACACTAATAAACTTCAATTCTATAGCGCCTTTCTAAGCCAGAATTACAAAGTGCTTTACAGTACAATATCATACAATATAAGACAACAAAGAAGTAAAAATCATTCATAGAAAATTCAATTAAAGTATGATGTATATATAAAATATATACATATATACACACATACATCCATACACACATGCACATAAATATACACACATCCACACAGGCATATGCATAAATACACACATACATGCACATACATTGATAAATGTAAACTGAAATTAAAATCTACAGATACAAAACAACATAGTGTAGGGAATTTAACACTTTAATGTGTGTTTTTAGTCTGAAAAAGGGCATGTTATGGAAGAAAAACATTCCAGTATCTCAGAATTTACCAGTGCTCCTAAGGTGAGAAAGCAAACACAAAAACAAGCCCCCCCAGCTCTTCTTCTGGACTTGCAATAAAGGCATTGCAAAAGGAATTTACTTCAGGACAGACAGCAGGAATTATCCGGTAATTTCATATTGTGACTTCCAGAAACTACAAAAATCTCTTTGCTTCTTATTGTTCATTCGGCGGCCGAAGTGATGGAGGAAACTTTAAATTTTTCCTGTGATCATAACCTGTGTTTTGGTTTATTTTATGAAGTATTCATGAAATAATGTTGTTTTTTTTCTGGCATGAGTTTCTGATTTGCTTTGACTGAATAGAAAAATACAAACAAAAGACAATGGTTTGTGTTTAAAATGACACAAAAAGCACGACAACGTACATATATCCATTCAGACCTTACAGACTGCCTCTATAGTCACTTATGTCCTCCGGTTGTGGCTAATTGCTTTACAACAGCTACACAATCAAGTCTGATTTCCTCTATTTTGAGATGATGAGACAATAGTCTGGTAATGGACAAAAAAATGAGAATAATAGCATCAGGCTGGAAAATAGTGTCCCTCGGTGGAACATTCAGGACCAGAACCTGGAGGGAAATGTTAACAGCTGGATATTACACTCAACAAAAGCAATTAATTAGTATGTTTTGTGTCATACATCTGTCTAACCTCCAGGCCAGTGTTTTAAATTCAGGATCACTGCAGCTATCGAGAGCATCAGTTCCCCCACAAGTGAATATTGTCAGCTTACAGGCAACTATTCCTTCCCCAGGTACCCAAGGGTGCAAACACTATTAAGGAATATGAATTCCATCCCACTCATCCCATCATCAAATCCACCAAGAATCAAATTAACATCTGCTGTTGTTTTACTTCAATTTTCTCGTGACATAAAAGTGTCGTAAAATTCTGAAAGGCCCGCTTTAGGCAGAAAGGATGTAAATATTTTGCCCCAGGAAAATGTAAAATTAAGGCAGAGTGGATGCTGGGCTGAGATGTGTTTTCCCACTGACAGTTTCTTATGGTTTTGCGGTTCGACATTAGTCCATCATCTCCGGCAGGCACCAACCCCGGATCTCCTCATTGATCCCACACAAAACAGATGGCAAACTCTGACAGCAGGACACAATGCTTCATCCTGCCCAATCCATTAACCCATATCACGAAGCTCCCACTCTGAAGATGGAATACACTGATGTCCCGCTGATAGACAGAGAGACAGAGCAAAGTAAGTGTTGGGAAGGAGTGAAGGGAAAACAGGGAAGCAAAGACAATGTGTGGGGGAAGAAAAGAGATACGGGGTTAAAGAATGAAGCTGCCACAATGGCAAGAAAAGAAAAAAGTTTTCCTTCCAAAGGTAGCTGCATCAACCCCGGCAATGATCAAAAGTTAAAAGTTTAGTTTGAGAACCTTCTCCAATCAAAAAAAAGAACAACTATACTTATATACTTGAGTCAGCTAACATCTACGGAAAAAACTTTAGTCAAATAAAAGCTTGTGATATGCTGATAACCGCTAGAAAGATGAAAAGTTTTGATTATAGTGCTAATTATATTGTTCCTAAAGGTCAAGAATAAATGTCCGTGCCTAAATATATATGCACAACTTTTTTTAAAACCACTGCTTGCTGGAGAAAAACAGGATTTCCCTGTACTTTGCTGCTTTCATATTAGTCTTTCTGTCTACAAGCTGTCCAGGTCCTGCTGCCAAGAAGTGTCCCCACATGATGATGCTGCTACCACCATGCTTCATCTTGGGGATGTTGCGTTTGAGGTGATGTGCAGTGTTTAGTGTCTGCCAAACATCTAGTCTGGTGGCCAAAAAGCTCCATTTTGGTTTCATCAGACCAAAGAACCTTCTTCCAGTTGATTTCAGAGCCTCTGAGATGTCTTAAGGCTTCTACACACTGTGTGATTTTAACAATCTTATAAGTTCGCAGCTTGCTATGCTGTACGACATGCATCTAATAATCTTTGGCCATGACGAGAAGTTTGCTCTGTGCAGATTGCACGATGAAAATGCACGATGTACGTGGGATGAAATGAATGTGACGGTGCACGCAATAAGCGTGCACCGTCCATCCATGAAAAATAAACAACTGAGGCATAAACAAGCTCCTACAATCACAGGGAAACTATCCAAACACGAACCCTACAATCACAGGGAAACTAGCCAAACATGAACCCTACAATCACAGGGAAACTAGCCAAACATGAACCCTACAATCACAGGGAAACTAACCAAACATGAACCCTAGAATCACAGGGAACTAGCCAAACATGAACCCTAGAATCACAGGGAACTAGCCAAACATGAACCCTACAATCACAGGGAAACTAACCAAACATGAACCCTAGAATCACAGGGAACTAGCCAAACATGAACGGAGCTCCTAGAATCACAGGGAAACTAGCCAAACATGAACCCTACAATCACAGGGAAACTAGCCAAACATGAACGGAGCTCCTAGAATCACAGGGAAACTAGCCAAACATGAACCCTACAATCACGGGGAAACTAGCCAAACATGAACGGAGCTCCTAGAATCACAGGGAAACTAGCCAAACATGAACCCTACAATCACAGGGAAACTAGCCAAACATGAACGGAGCTCCTAGAATCACAGGGAAACTAGCCAAACATGAACCCTACAATCACAGGGAAACTAGCCAAACATGAACAGAGCCCTCACCCTGCTGACATTTATGTGTTCGGAGAGAAATCCCAAAAAAAGGAGGAGGACGAGAATATGGACGCAGTCGTGGCTCGAAAAGAGAGGCCAATTTGGGATGCCAGTTTAGCAAAAGGAGCTTAAAGTAAGTCCTTGTTAGCATCTAATAACATTTTATGTTAGCATTTACTGTTATGGTCCATCATTTTCCAACAAAACACACTACATGTAAACGTAACAAACAAAATGAATGCGATGACTATCAAGATGTTTTCAGATAGAAAGATTTAACGTACCATACTAAAAGTCTGCTTGTGATGTCGTTTAGATAGACAATCGAAGTGGCTTCAAAAATTTACTCCGTATGAACATGGAACAGGTTAATCATCTGCAACTCTGCCTTTATATCCTTCCATGCGTCGTCCTTTCTTGTCTGGTTGTGGTACGAGCTGGAGGACACGTCAGAAAGTCTTCTGCTGCCACAACTTTACTAGGCTGTCTTCTTTGTTTAAATCTCACATACTTGTGTTGATGCATTTTGTCACCGCAAATCATCTATTTGGGTTAAGCTCCAGCGTGGCGCTGATCAGTACGTCATTCATCCTGCCTTTCTGTTGGTTAGTTAGTTGTCGTAGGTCCAGCAGCAGTCACACTGTGGATGATCACCCCAAATTTCTGACAGTCAGAATTTTATGGCAGCTTGTCTTTGGTTTCCATGACAACGGCCATCCTTGAACCCGTCTCTCAGTGCAACGTAGGACCACTGATTTAGACCCAACACCAAAGATATTGCCACGATCCTCGTGATCTTTCGTCTGGGACAGACGAAAACCATACAGTGTGTAAAGGCCTTTAAGGGGAACTCGAGATTTAGTAAGAGCTTCATTTAGCTTTCTGTTGTCGCTGTCACATAAAGCTTTGACTGGTCACAAACAAGCACCAGTTGTTCTATGCAGTCTCTTCACTCTCAGCTGCTGAAGCCTATAACTCCTTCAGAGGAGTCTTAGTTGTCCTGGTGGCCTCCCTCATTAGCCTCTCTCTTGTACAGATTAATTTTTTTGGACGACTCGCTCTATTAAGATTTGTGCCACATTCCTTTCATTTTCTAATGATGGATTTAATGTACTCCAAGGGATATTCATTAACCTGGAAATTGACTTGTAATCATCCCCTGACTTTTGTTTTTCAATAACCTTTTTACCGAATTGCTTGGAGAAGCATGTCAGCACCAGCAACGGTTCCCTAGACTATAAGAACTGGTTCATAAGCAGTGCTGGCCAAGTAATTTCACAACTTGATCAAATACTAGTTACATATTAGTCACTGAGAAACTAATCATGTGTCTTCTGCAAATGCTCCACTACAAAGTATTTAATTATATTATTCATTACACTGCTTTCATGATTTCAGCTCATAAGTATAAATCTAGCTTAAGCCTGAGCAAATAGCATTCCTAGTAAGAATCACTCTCGCTGCTTTCATATACAGTCAAGATGGAAAATAGACACCTATAATCTTCCCCAAGTGTTAAAAGCACGTATATTTATTGACTGTCACTTACAAATTGCAGTTTTAGAAGAACAACCCAGGATTTTTATAATTACATGGCTCAAAACACTGGATCACATTCACATTTCCCTAGATTCCAGTCATAAAATAATAAACACTTGCAATGCTTTCAGTTAATCTAATTGTAAACCGTTGCAAACTGCTCACATCTGATTGTCCACGGTGACCTGGACGTACGTTCTACGCGACGGCATAGACCACAGCCCCTGAAAAACAGCTGTCACAGGCTAAACTTGGGGTATAATTGGGCTTTAAATTGGGCAGCGTGTTCCTGGCTTACTGGAAAATGGCAGCACCAGCAGCCACCAGATATGCTGGCAGGTTGGGGAGATGTCAGTGGGTCTTCATTAAAGCCAAACCACAGCGTGAGGAGGAGGGAGGCCTCGTTCTGCCTGTTCTCTCTGGGCTGTGTTGGCTTTGTCAGCCCTTCTTTGTAATTAGAACAGACCTCCTCCTCCTCCCACTGTAATTAACAGCAACAGGAAGTATGCTGCAATCCAGCCTCCTGCTTTGTCATGTTGATATGTTTCTGGAGCTGGACGGATACTGGGTGGGCCACATCTCATGCCGCTGCAGCGTTAAAATATGGCTCTTTTTAACACAACAATCCATTTCTATTCCCCTATGAAATGGAAAAGAAATCACTTAGCATTTCTTTTAAATTGCAACATACAAATCAAAAATACTGCAACAAACGGGTTACAGGGAATAAGATGGCAATTATCTGTTTAGGTGTAACTTTCACTCATTGGCTATATTATTATGGTATAGAATCTACAACAGCACTGCCCATACATTTCACAAAGTTCATAATGGTCAATCAGAGGTGTTCATTAACCCTCCTGTTGTCTTCATTTACAGGCACCAAAAATTATAGTTTCCTTGTCTGAAAAAAATCCAAAAATTAAGCAGAAAAATTCCCCAAATTTCTGAAAATTTGCAAAAACCTTCAGGAAGAAAATTCCAATAATTCCTTATAAGTTTCCCTTAAAAGTTTTATTTTAAAAATCCCCCAAATCTGGCAAGAAAATTTTTGTAAATATGTTCAAAAAATGAGTAAAAACCTTCCAAAAAAATCCCCCAAATATCTAAAGTGATTCCATATATATCAGTAAAACTTCTAATATTTTCATTAAGAACATTCACAAAAAAATCAACCTGAAATCCAGCGAAATTTGCTAAATTTTGGTTGATTTTTTTTGTGAATGTTGTTCAGAAACATTTTTTTAACATTTTTTCTTTTCTACCAAAAAAAATTCTAAAATTTCCCAAAAACGAAAATGTGGAAATTTTCACTGTGAAAATATATTTCTTTCCACATTTTCAAACTTTAAACCGGGTCAATTTGACCCACAGGGCGACACGAGGGTTAAACTGTATATTTGCCAAAGTACTGGACTGCATTAAACTGAAATGTGTTTTTAATATTCTTACTAGGGCTGCAACAACGAATCGATAAAATCGATAATAATCGATTATTAAAAGCGTTGGCAACGAATTTCATTATCGATTCGTTGTGTCGTGCGATTCGTGCATCACTAGCCATGTCGCGGAGCCGGCTACTTCACCTGCAGAGCTTTGTCAATGCTGGCTGACGGAAATAAAGTTATTGTTTTGTTTTTTTTTAAATAACTCCACCTGTAGAGCGAGTGGAACGGAGAGAGGTGGCGGTAAAGCGAAAGTAAGTTCAGAGTAAATTCAACGAAACATGACCGACGTGGAGAAAACAGTTAGACCGAAATCCTCAAAAGTGTGGGAGCATTTCACGCTTTACAAAACAAAAAACATGCGTAACATGCAAGCTTTGCAAAAATAATATGAGATGGAACAGGAGCACCACGATGATGATAGAGCACCTTAAACGCAACATGTCACTGATGAGGATGAAGGAGCTCAACAGCAGGTAAGTCACTACAGTATCCTACGTTTGTTCCGTTTTGAAGTGAGGAAACGTAACGTTAGTCTCTCTGGTAGCTCTCCTGATGCTAGTGTTTGTTTGTTAGCTGATTGATGACAGTGATAGGGCACGTGTGTGTGTGTGTGTGCGTGTGAAACTTTTTATTTCACTTTAATCAGCGTAAGCAAGGTTTGAATATGCTTTATAAATAAACGTACCTTGCCCACAATGGTGATAATAATTTAAAGAGTGAGCCTCAAGTTTAAATTTTCTGACAAAGTCTGAGTGAAGACACTGGTCTGTGCTGGAGTGAAGCATGATGAACTGCATTTAGACCGGGGTTAAAGTAACTTATTACATCTAGTCAATTTATATAATGAAGTATTTTTTATGGTGCATGTCCTATATATGTGTGTGTGTGTGTGTGTGTCTGTCTGTCTGTCTGTCTGTCTGTCTGTGTGTGTGCGTGCGTGCGTGCTTTGTGTTTTGCTGTTTGGACTACTTACATGCCTTAACCTAATACTGCAAATAAAACAAGATAACTACTGAGTTGTTGTAAATTGTGCTATAATACATACTCAAACTATACTATCTTTCTCATTTCATCAACAGCAAAAAATGACAGGCTTCATGATGAGCAAGACGTCATGTCCACCACAGCAAACAGCTGTCTTGACTGATCATCACTGACATGAGGCCTCTGTGGATGGTTGAAGACAAAGGCTTCGCTACAATGATCTTATTTTCTCTGTCAGTCCAAATCTTCTCTTTCTGAATAAAGCGGCGGAAATTAAAAATGTGTTGTTTTTTTTTAAATCCGATTCATCGATTAATCGAAAAAATAATCGGCCGATTAATCGATTATTAAAATAATCGTTAGTTGCAACCCTAATTCTTACCATCCTAATGTTTGTGAATGTGATAAACAAAACACTGGAAACATCCCTAAAAATAATCATTCCAGTTCAACATGACAGAAAATTGCAGTCTTACTAATGAATATATACTTAAATTAACTATTTGGACTTGGACTGAGAATGTATGACTTAAATTACTGCTATTTAGTGCCTAGTTCATAATTTAAAAGTACAGTAATGATATTAGTTGTGTTGTAATTATTGTAGCTCATTATTTGTTTCAATCAAACTTTGGAAATTACATTGTAAAAGTACAAAATTAGCTTTTCATGACCTGGGTAATGCACGGCAAGATTAACAGGCTGAAAAATAAAGCCAGCATAGAAGTGTCAAAAACTGCAGTTCCCTCAGTGGCCACTTGAGGCTTGTCCCAAAAGTGAGTTCATTTCTATAGACCGCCATGTTAAAATGCTAACGTTGCAGCAGAAATAAACATATTTGCAGCCTGGAACAACAAACTGTTCTGGTCTCTATAGCTAATTTAGTCATTCATGACACCTATACAGGGAGTAAATGTTGATATAGCCCAATCATTTAAATTGTATTAAGGCTTAAAGTTAAGCACAGAAGGCCCCTTTAAGGGCGGATGCTGTCATAGGGTAGTCCATGGCCCAAAAATGTTTGCCTGGCCCATCTCAACTCCATTAATGCTCCACATCTTAATTAATTTTTGGATTAGCCAGGAGTTGAGAAGTAGTACCATGATGGCAAAGTCACAGTGAGCTTTAAAACTGTTGTTCAGGAAACCTATGGGTGACCGTCTTTATATACAGTTTGAAGCCTTGTTAACCTTGAGTTGTCTTCATAGTGGAAAACACATCATGCACAAAACAAGCAGAGAACTTTATCTCCTTAAAATTGCTGTGCATTGACTTCAAGGTTACATATGCAACAAACCTAAGGAGCCAATCCAGTCAATTTGCAAAATCAGGCTTTCTGTATCTTTGTTCTTCTTCAAAATCAGCTTCCACTTCTAAAGCTTAAATTATTCCAGTATTTCAACTCAGTTTTGAAGTGTATTAGAATGGTTGTAGGTGTGCTGGTGTGCTTGAGCCACAACAAGAAGCACTGCAGTGGGTGGCGATAGAGGCAGGAACTCCGTAGATCTACACATTTTAGACAAAACAACAGTGTGAAGTTTAATTTAAGCCATTTTAAGATTGGAAGAGGTTATTTTTACTGAAAAAACATTGATATATGTAACTTTGATACAAAAGAGAGAAGAGTTTAGAGATTTTTCAATCATGACCCTTAATAACACTTCAAGATAAACCATGTAAACATACTTTAATGTATTCTACTCTTGTACATACTAGTAGATTCTGGAAGGTAGAAGGGTAGAGTAAGGATTTAAGTCATCCAGCATACATCAAAAATATGTACAAGGCAATTTATGGGCTGCAATCCAAGTATTTCTTGTCTGATACTGAAATGACTTTTTTGAAAGTTTGACCCTGACAGTGATTGAAGGCCTCTACTCGTTGCTTCTGAGTTACTTATTATTAAAAGGTTGTGGTCGGGTCTCGGCAGGTCAGAGCAAGTTGAGGTCAGCTGATGTCACAATCCTGCAGTACTTTTGTTAGTCCATCACAGGTCTGAGGGCAGTAAATGACTTCCATCTGCATGGAGGTAGACGCAGCCTCAGGTCATGTAGTGGCAGATCTGGCAGCAGGGAGGTGTGGTAGGAGTGAAGAAGGGTTGCGACATGTCTCAGTAGCAAAGACATGCATGAGATGCTTATCAGCCTTGCATATCCCGTCCAAACGATCATCTATTTATTCTCATCGGATGACTGCGAACAAATGTTCCCCAATGATTCTGTGCTGACAGGTCGAGACATAGACGACGAGCATCACACGGTCTCAGCATGCGTCTTCTGTTTTGATGTGGGGAAGAAGAACCGTGATTGGATGGAGGCCCGAGTAGATCGTTTGATGCTACAGCGGCCGAATATTCCCCCAAAGGATATCTTTGTTAACCCTCCTGTTGTCCTCATTTACGGGCACCAAAAAATATTGTTTACTTGTCTGAAAAAAATACAAAAATTCTGCAAAAAAATTACACAAATTTCTGAAAATTTGCAAAACCTTCAGGAAGAAAATTCCAATATTTCCTTACAAGTTTCCCTTAAAAGTTTTATTTTTAGAAAATGTCACAAATTCGGCAAGAAAATTCTTGTAAATATTTTCAAAAATGAGTAAAAATCTTCCAAAAAATCTTAAAAATATCTAAAGTAATTACATATATATCAGTAAAACTTCTAATATTTTCTTTAAGAACATTCACATAAAAATCAACCAAAATCCAGTGAAATTTGCTGGATTTTGGTTGATTGTTTTTGCGAATGTTCTTAAGAAACATTTTTAACATTTCTTTTTTTCCACCAAAAAATGTTCAAAGATTTCCCAAAAATGTTGAAAATGTAGACATCAGAAGTTTCGCTGTGAAAATAGATTTCTCTTTTCCACATTTTCAAACTTTAAAACGGGTCAAATTTTGACCCGCAGGACGACACGAGGGTTAATACAAGGTGGATGTGTTTGATGTCTCCTGGTAGATCTTCACACTCTGGTTGTCCTTCCAATGACGCATTCACTCCAGCTTCACCCACTCAATCTTGTCTCTCTCCTAACAAGACTGTGACTGGATGATATTTTTAACCCGTTTGTCCAAAGGTCCTTGGCATATTGAAGAAAGAAAAAAAAAGGAAAAAGATGACTGGGAAGAAAGATGAGCCGTCATCGAAACACATTTGTGTCAGGCCGTGTACGATGTGTTGCAGTAATCTATGGGAGCACTTATGTCTGTGACATGAAGGGGCATTCATCACATTCCTCCTCAGCCTGTGGCAGCCAAATGCTGGCAGAAGAATTTCAATGCGACACTCGGGCAATACATCACGACGGACGTCCCTCCGTGGTGCTTTCAACACAACCGCCTCCCATTTTGAGGCTCCTCGGCATTGGCATCGGGACGCACCAACGCTGCCCTCTCCAATGTTCCCAGATGTCAACAGAGATTTGGCTCAATAAGGGGGTCTGAGCGGAGAAAACGGACCGTAAAACTTTGAAATGAAGGTGTTCATTATGCTCTATTGGTTAACCCCCAGAAAGAGCAGGCGCAGGTCAGAGGCTGTAAACATCTGTGTTGAAATGCCTGTGTCTAGACAACATAGAATAGTAAAGCGGTGGCAGCGGGCCAGGTAAACATTAACCGGAGCTCCCAGCACACAACCTAAGTTTGGGTCGGCCCAAAGACTGGAAAAGTACTTATCTCTGTAAATGGCACAATATCATTTTCCACCACCCTGGGAGTTTTTATTACAGCTCAGGTAATTACAACGGAGTCCAGTCAACTGCTTTTTTTCTCTACACGCGTTGTCCTCTTGTACCTCTGTGTTTTCTCCATTACCCAACATAAAGGTTGCTTTTTAGCTGTTTATAAATATATAGTCCGTGGAGATGTTTATAATGCTTTGAGAGCTCATGAGCGATGCCACGAGTTCCTTTAATGAAGCTATTTGCTCTGACTTTTTTTTTAATAGGAAACAACTAATAGCAAGTAATTAGCTGAAGGACCATCAAGGGAACATCGTCCTAACAGCATCTGTTAAACTTGGAATCTCAAAAACAAATGTTTAGTTTTAGCAAGTTTATACTGCTAGTTTATAGTAGAGCAGTGAAGTAGGAAGAGTTATTCTGGACGTCCTGAAACAAAAGTGCCCTCTTCTCAGTGTATAAACAGAGTTAGGTGACTGAAGGTTTAACTACTTCTAAGGTTCTCTGACTGAATCAACAATATAAAGGTTGGGCAACAGAAAGTACCCATTTCTTTGATTAAAGGTGAAAACTGAAAGCATGTGTATATGAAAGCATGAGGACAGAATTTAACTATGGCCAAAAAAGGCAAACGTTTAAAAACAACTGCAAAGGCGACAAATTACATAACAGAAACTAAATTAAACTTTTAGCAGCTTCAGTCATGTTAGTTCAGTTTTGTTTTCCGAGTTATTTTGCTTCTAATTCCAAATGAATCATAATCTGACTGGATTCTTTTCTGTATTGTAGTACATATGTCCATTTATTATGTCAGTCTGACAAATGGCGAAGTGCACCGTCTTAAAAGTACTGATACTTACTCCGCAAAAGTAAAGTAAAAAATGGACATTACAAATACATGTACATCTCCTGTGATTGTTATTATTTATATCAATATTTATGAAATCAGAATTGACTCTTTGTATACGCCATTATAACTCTGGACAGGTGAAGTGAATAACGCTGATTTTAGTCCAGGTCATATGGTCATAACTGTAGGTCATTTACCCTTTGACTATTTATCTACACACTTACAGCATAGTTAAAGTTTAAAAAAATATTTTATTTTTGTGGGGAAAAATGTTACTTTACAAAACTGGAGTGCAATTTTAAAAAAAGAGCAATTTAAACAATTTAAACAAGGGTTGACACTTTTTTTAGTAAACATACTTTGATACTGAGTCTGACAGAAAACCACAATTAAAAACAAATTCAGTAAAAAAAAATTTTTAAAAAGAGAGTGAAAATATGGCATTAAGAAGGTGGAATACTGCCATGTTCAAAAACTGTAAAACCAGTGAAAGTTACTCCAAAAAATTTGTAAAAACATGGTTTTAGCTGATTTACATACAGGAAAATGGTGCAATTTTAGGGTCATGCAAGAATGAATTACTGTTTTTGGTGTAAACATTATTTTCGTCATTTTTTGTTTGTTTTTGTGTTTTTTGCATGTAATTTAATACTTTTTTTTCTGAGGTTTTACTAGATATTGTTTGCAATTTAACAAAAAAAAGATAATCTGTAAAATTACAGTTTAAGAAATTCATTACTTGGATAATACTTATTTAATATCCTAAATATACTTTTTTTTAAATAGACAAATATCTGTAAAATAATTATACATTTTGCTGATTTAAGTCGAGTAAAAAATAGTGTACATTTATGGTCAAATGTTGTGAAAGTGCAGATTACCATTTTCAAAAACACAGACTTTGATGTGGACATTATTTAGAGTTTTGTTGTTTTACAGTTAACGTGCTTTTTTCTGGGATTTCACTAGATTTTATCTGCAATTTCACAAATAATTGGATTGCTATAACACACCAGTACATTCCTTAGAAAATTACACTTAAAACTGTTAAAACATTTTAATTTTTTAGATGTAAAAGTTCATAAATTAGGTTTTAAATGAGACTCCAAATATGAGCCAGTGTTGCTTTTCCAGATATAAAAAGGGAACATTTTCCGCTGCTGGCTTCTAAGTGTTTAAAGCTATTGCAGGTTTAACAGAAAGTATGAACCTTTCAATCCCATAATCCCATTTGTTGGTGATTCTTTTATTAGAAAGTCTGTGTTTTTGGACTATGCTTTCCAAATTTCTCATTCCTGACAAGCAGAGCTCCATAAATTCACACTATTTCTCTGTTAACACACTGTAAAAACTTATTGTTGGGAGAAACACTTCCAGAAAAAGTTGATTTAATAATCAGAAAACGCACTCACTTACTGAGGCAGAGAACGGGCCTCAGACGGAGAAGGTGTTTATGTGGAAGAATGGTTTTCACAATGTCACTGATTTAAAAGCAGCCGTGGTTGTGCCGTTAAGAGCCTCGGGGCTGAATCTTTTACTGCTGCGTGAGATAAAAGACGTGCCATTAATCTGCTCTATCTCCCACTTTCCCACTTCTAGGTCATGAAAAACAGCAAGCTCTACAGCGGCAGTAAATGAGCAATTACCCGACAGCCTTGTTTAGACAAGACCTGCATATGACTGACGTTAAGTTTATTAAGCCATCCGCAAATTAAACTGTCAACAGAGCAAAAATCAAACTACCCACAGTGATGACAAAAAAAAGAGAAGATTCTCAGACATAATGGTGCGTACGCCGAACACGCAGACCAGACAGCTGTTATTATATCTCTTTCATGTGATCCAGAACCTTGTGGTCTGATGAAAACTCAAAATGATCTCACCTGTGTTTGTTTACACTAATGGGACTTTTTTTTTTTTAACCAAATGAAATCCCTCCCTACAGTCGGCTTTCTGCACAGGCAGTCTGGAATGCAGCTGTTTTCTTTGTTGCACTGCAAAAACTCACAATCTTACCAAGTCTATTTGTCTTATTTTTAGTCAAAATGTCTCATCCCACTGGATTTAAGATAAATTCACTTAACAAGAGACATTTCAGCAGATGGAGGGACTTGTTTTAAGACAATGCATCTTAAATATCTTGTTAAGTCAAACAATCTTGAAATGATCTCGTTTTGAGTAGAATTTTACAAGAAAACTCAAAATAAGTTTAACCCTCATGTCGTCCTGCGGGTCAAAATTGACCCGTTTTAAAGTTTGAAAATGTGGAAAAAACACAGTGAAACTTCTGATGTCCACATTTTCAACATTTTTGGAAACTCTTTGAACATTTTTTGGTGGAAAAAAAGAAATGTTAAAAATGTTTAACATTCACAAAAAAACCAACCAAAATCCAGCAAATTTCATTGGATTTTGGTTGATTTTTTTCTGAATGTTCTTAAGGAAAATAGAAGTTTTACTGATATATAGGGAATCACTTTAGATATTTTTAGGATTTTTTGGAAGGTTTTTAGTCATTTTTTGAAAATATTTACAAGAATTTTCTTGTCAAATTTCAGAAATATGGGGAATTCTTTTTTCAGACAAGGAAACAATATTTTTTGGTGTCCATAAATGAAGACAGCAGGAAGGTTAATACATCTCAAATTAGGAGGTTACATGAAGGCAAAAATCTATTTTTGAGCGAAATACTTTTTTTTCCGCATATCACCTAAGCTTGACAATCCTGGTAAAATATAGCTTTAAACAAGTTTTCCCAGCTAATTTTAAGATCTCAAGATTCTAAATATCATATTATTTCAAGAAATCTTACCAAGCCAGTTTTCACTTGTTCTATTGGCAGATATTTTCACTTATTTCAAGGTAAAAGTTCCTTGAAATAATTTTTTTTTCTTGTTTTGAGAGGAGCATGTTTTCCAGTGTAGGTGTTTCTTGTAGCTGCAATGAGATCAGTGCATGGATTAGCACATCTGTCTCTGCAGACTCGGGTCAAGGTGTAACCTGTGGAAAACAAGCTGTATTTGTGATTCTGTGTTTTTCTCAGGTAGAGGATAATGAAACCCTGATCTGTTGTATTGCTTTATTACGCTCCCGTCCATCTCCTGCCAATTAGCCTGACATCATTTGATTCTTTTTCACATCACGCACCAGCTATTCCATTTACTGTAACGCAGAAACACTGACTCAGAGGATGCATCGGAGTGATTATAAGGGCAGGGACACGGCGTGATGAGGGGGATGACAGGAAAAGGCTGCTTCCTGTCCAGACGGTGTGGATGTGCCGGTGTGGAACAAGCCCCAGAGGCACATCTCAGCCTCTCCACACGGCGCCCATTAACTCCCATAGGGTACAAAGCAGCCCCGCTATGGCGAGCATTTCCTGCTTCCTCTCCAGCAGCACGGCCAGGTACATGTACGAGGCGGTTACACGACTTCCCGCTGTAACCCAGCTGGAGAGCAGAGAGTGGAGAGAAGCATCTCGCTGGGTTGTGGCCTCCAGATTCAGAGGGTAGGAAGCATTGTTAAAGAACAAAGCTGCTCTGTTTTGGAGATGCAGCGCTGCGAGGAACAGGCTCAGCGAGGGAAGTTTCCTTAAGAGGCCAGAAAAAGTGATGCTGCTGTTTTTAACTGAGATTTACTGGGATTGTACAGATGTTCCCTGATTTGGTACATTTACAAAAAAATAACTAGTAAAATCACAGAAAAAAAGTAGAAATTTACACGCTGTTTTGACAAAAATGCAAATGGTATTTTTTTTTTTATAAGGTCTGACTGTAAAACTATTTTAATATATCTAAATCACCAAAAAAAATTTAATATTTTAACAGATATTTGCTTTTATTTGACAGAAAAAATGTATATGAAGGATTTAAAAATGGTAAGTAACAAAACAAGGAAAATCTGTAAAAATGTAAATTAAATTACAGACAATATCTAGCAAAAACACAGAAAAAAATTAAAAGAAAACCAACTGTAAAGAATGCCCATTTCATCAACTGTATATTTACAAATGGCATTTAGTTTATCTTTAACCATAAAATTACTTTATTTATAAATATACTTTGTCATATTTAAATCAGAAAAAAATTTATTATTTGACACATATTTGTCTTTATTTTGGGGTGTCTGTTTCAGCTTAGTTAAAGAAAAAGAAAACACTTCTCCATATTGACTGCTCTCATAAAACTCAAAGTGCTCATCTTTCCATGTTCTAGATGAGGGAATAACGGCTGTTGTCTTCAGTTCAGCTTATGCAGCCAAATCACAGTGACAAATCTGAAGAACCTCTCCCAAGTCGGAGCCACAAAGGAAACCCAGTTGACCTTAGTCGCCTCCTGCTCAGTGAGTTCATGTGGTTTCTATCTGGTCGCAGATTTAATCCTGTGAGATGGAAGACCGATAGATTTCTGCTGCAAATGGGCCTTTAAATAACATGAGGAGGGCAATCGAGGCTGCTTAGTGGTTGAAGATCATGTCATGTGGGAGCGAACGCCCTGAGAGGAGGATCTCCGGTTTGGTTCAATATTATTCTCATACTGTCACTCCCAGATTCATGTCTCCTCTTCACTGTCTTTACTGTCAAATAGAGGCTAAAGCACAAACGTCCATGTGTCTTAGTGTTTTAATATTGATCATGAGTGTATATACCGCTAGCTGTGCAACACATTGTTCCTTGGGGATTACAAAGTTTGTAAAGTACATTTTTTTAATTAGTGCAACCAGCATGTAAAGTCAATGGAAATATACAGGTGGTTGTGTAGCTTATCACTGGTGCAAACTGAAGCAAAAATGTGACTGTCATAGCTCAAAAAATGGTCATAGTCATTAATCGTATCACCGATGTATTTGCATTGGAGTCAATTTGAAAACTTCAGTCAATGCCTTATTTTCCCACTGAGTCAGGACCTTAAAAGTTTAGAAAGAGACATGAATCAGGGAGAATTTCACTTAAAACCTGTTTAGAACTCAATCAGATCAGTCAAGTCAGTCACACCCAAAGAGATGGCTCACTTCCAGGCCTAATATCTACCTAATTATGGAATTATTTTCAATGTGATCACCTGTATGCTCATCAGAGGTCATAATGATTGTGTATAAAACGTATTTTTGGTGTTTTATTTAGCATTTCACTGGAGAAATAGACATTTTTGAAATTGAAATCTATTGGAACCAGAGAGTTTTTGGAGCCTACACCACATGATCCTCACTGGACTTTAAGTTTCTTTGACGTTAGCTTCAGTTTGAAGCCGCGGCTGCCACTCAGTGACAGCGTTGGTTTAAGAAGCTTCAACTCCCATTTATCACCGTAGAATAGGAAGAGGCACTGAAGTTAAAGAAAGAACCCAGGGGAGCACAGGAACTTTAAGAAGTGTTTGCAGAAGTAAGAAAACCTCATTAACCCCGTGAACCCCAACCAGTTTCTGGGCATTTTTTGTTCTTGTCACAGTTTGACTCATTGTCGGCTCATTTTTCACTGCAGTCAACACAAGAACTCAAAATAAATCATAAAAAAAAATAAAAGTTTCATTTCTGTGATGGTTTATTTTACATAAATTGGGGAAAAAAAGTTGGAGCTATCAGGTGAAACTTTTCCAAATACTGGAAACACTGGTTGTAATTAGCTTTTTCAGTCAGCTCTGTGTAAACACTGCCTGCAGTTCAGCCAAAAAGTCAATGAATTTTTGTCACTTTATTTCTGGTGGCAGTTGAGTCACTAATGTCTCCACAGTTGTGTTAAGAAGCACAAAATTTTTTATTTTATACAGAATCTGGATAAAGCAAATGGTTTCATTTTTATGACTTTTATGACTATATATATATATATATATATATAAATATAAAAAATACAATAATTTTGCTGAAATATCACGATTTTAAATTTGGATTATTTTTCCCAACAGACCCACAAGTAATCTGATAAACTACTGCATATTTTTTGATAAAAGAAGATTAACCTTTGTGAATCCCCGTGTCTACATACCATACCAGGGGTCCTCGACTTACGTCAGGATTCAGTTCCTACGGTGTGACGTAAGTCGATTTTTGCAGTAAGTCAGAACTCTGGTGAAAATGTAAACAAAGCCGATACGTGCATCACGATATCAATCAGTTTACATATTTGTACAACTGCAGTAACGAAAACAGTCATTAGCTCACACTGAAACACAACTCAGTAGGAAAATACCGGCGAAAATGTAAGCTTGGGAGCCATAATGAAGTTAGTGAATGTAGCATAATCCAATGTGGCAGCAAATGTAAACCAAGCCATCTTATAGCACTGCGTGACGACCGTGCACACAGTATTCATCTGGTCCGTTCACCAGCTAGTTCCACTGAACCTGTTCAGACATAACGGTGAAACGCTGTATGTTAAACCGAGGACCGGCCCGTAATCAGTTCCAACATAACGGCAAAATGACATAAGTCAAGGACGTCGTAAACCGAGGACCTCCTGTATTGTTGAAAAAATTCCTCAATAAGAAATTGCAGTGAGATACGCAAGTTAGAGGAACAGAAGCTAACCAAGACATGAAGTCTGAACTTTGACTATTTACAGCAGAGATAATTGGAGTTCTTTGTCAGTTAAAACTTATGTATTTGGTTTTGCATGAAAACTTAATTTGCTCTTTCAAAGCTACAGGTGGAGGTTTTGTGATGTTGGTTGTGCTGCAAAATTTTAGGGAGGTTAAGCTTCAAAAGTTTTCGATGTACAAGCTGCTGTACCTGTATATGATACAAACTTTGTAGGTGCCTTTAAAACAATTACCATGATTGCTCTTTAACCCAGAAGTTTTAACGATAGAGGTGCCGTAAATGCATAAACTCTGTGTTGCAGTGGAGGTGTGTTAATAATAGAGGCCTCTGGTGCTTAATATTAAGTCACTAATGATGTGTTTTGTGATTTTGGTGGTATTTTGTATGACTGTGTATTTCAATTATCCAAAATGTCATAAATCTGAAAAGTTTTTTTCTCCATTCCCAGGGGTTTCAGGTGACTCAGTTCCGCCACAGAGGCAAAACAAAGAGGATGAGCTGTTTTGCTGAAAAAATGCAAAACAGTCACTTTGTTTAAACACTTTGCAAAAAAGCACGTCTCTCCCAGATGCACAGCTTGAGCCCGAACAAAACATTTTTCTTTTCATGCATCTGACGCTGCCGTCCGTCTGCCGTTTGGCTCAGCTTAGCTTGATGCATCTGTTTGTGGGAGAAAAAAAAAAACACCTGCATATCTCTCTCCCAGCTGAATTGCTCAGAAGCGCTGCCAAGTAGAACCGGACAGATGTGGCGACTGGATCTGCAGTAGACAACTCCATCACTCTCCCCACTCATCCCTCCATATAAATCTCTGTCTATCACGGCTGCTGCAGTCGTCCTCTGAATCCCATTAGTTTTTGTCTGCTGCAAAGGGCATTGGGGAAGGGCGTTCGGAGATGCAGAGTGGAGTGGAAATGGAAAGGCTGCTGTTAGATGCTGTGCTCTACGGCTCGGGAGCAACATGTGTGGTCCTTCACGAGTTTCACGGATCCTAATGATGTGTCTCCTCCTAAAAATGTGCTCTCGTTCAGCAGGGGACCGAGTCACAAAAGAAGTCAAGATATCGAAGGCCATTTCCTCCAAACCGCTCCCGCTTCTGACCGTCCACACTCACCATTTAAATGTGGTATTTTCTCTCATGCACACAGTCCAGAGGAGGAAAGTGATGTCCACAAATGTGCTCTCAGTAGGATTAAGTTTCTCTCTGTATGTTTGGTTCTCTCAGGCTTTACTCTCAAACACAGACCTAAACACTGCACTCCTGCTAATTAGGCCTAAATATTTGCTGGAGAGTTGTATACAAAAAAGAAAATCTCCAAACACGTCTGACCCATCCTGCATCTCTGGCCAAAATGATTTCTCAGGTTGAGTCATAAACATACAGGTCAACATCATACGCTTCATTAGGTGCATCTTAAAGCAAGTTCGCGTTTATTAGAGCTGGCATCCATGCTTATTCTTTTACTTTTGGATCAGTTCTGACAATAAAAAATAGTCTCCTCACTTCTTTGAAACAGGAAATAGAGGTGAAATATAAAATGATTACCTTAAATGTCAACTGCATTCTCTTATTGTCCTGCTTCAACTTTGAAAAAACACGTTTTTATTTCATAAAACGTGTAAAATCTGTGGTCATAGGTAACATTGGTTTTGAAGTTGTATGAGCTGGAATACCATGATTTCTCTTTCAGCCCAGTAATATTATTATATAACTCATTTTTGGAGTAGTTTCACCTATCACACCTGCTCAATGCATGTTCAGGTATTGGCTATAAATGCAAAAATCGGAATTTTAAACAAAAAAAAGTTCCTCATGTAGTATGCCTCTGACTGGCACCATATTCTACATTTTTAAAGCTCCTATTGGTGCCAATCAAAGGGGGGAAAACTGCCTCTTAGGATGAAAAATAAAGATTTTACGGTTGGTGGAACAGACAACAACATGGACATTTTGCGCCATGATATACCTGGTTTGTATCGTTCCATCAAAGCAGGGCTGTGCCATTAAAGACCATGTGTACATGTCAGTGAGCCTGCAAAACTCCAGGACTCTATATTATTTCTCACATTCTGGCATTTCAAACATTGTGCCACAGATTGGCGTGAAGGAAACAGTGCAAAAATCGACATGACCCAACCTTGTTTAAGAGGTTTAAATTCAAAAACTAATGTTAACTATGATCACAGATTCTACACATGGCCAACTTAATCGATATTCAACACTTTAAAAAACAAGAAAAGCACTCAGAAAGCGCAGTACTCCACCAAGGCTGTTCATTCTCTCATATGGCATTGTCAGGAAGGCAGCAATTTTGTGAAAATGCAGCATTTAATTAGCTATTGATGATCAGAAATCACAGCAACATAGAATGTGTCCATTTAATGTAGATGAACCCACAAACACAATGACCTTGCTCTGAGCACAGGCGTGTTCGGCATGTGTACGTTATGTACGGATACCGGATCACGTGACCTAAATATGTAGCGGGTGGCAGGAATTGATGGGACTCAGAAACACCCCCACAATTTAATCAGTTGTTCCTTGTATCATTTCTGATGGCTAAGTCCTGATAAGTCCTGAGCGGTGGATTTGTAGTAGGATCACAATCATGTGATCATGTAGTGTTCACTTGTTGTCATGGTTACAGTGACGCCGTGCCACTATCTCACAATGATACAGAAATCTTTAAGAAATCTCCACATTTGTCCAAAATTATTAGAAATTTGTCCAGAACTTACTCAAAAAAAATCCTCTTTTCCTGTTCACAATCTGTCCAAAATGAGTTAAACATCTAGGATGGCTTAGAAGGGTTCCAAAACGACTAAAAACAATAAAAACACATCCAAAATGACTCAAATGTGACCTCAAATAATAAGCATGTTCTCTAAATGTTGCCAAAATTTGTCAAAAATGACCCGAAATATGTGCAAAATTATTAGAAATTCCTCAAATTTGTCCAGAACTTGCTCAAAACATCCTCCTTCACTGTTCAAACCCTGCCCAAGATAAATTAATGGTCTCAGATGGCTTAGAAGGGTTAAAAAAAATACTAAAATATGGGATGAAAATGACTTTAAAATGTCTTCAAACTATTAAAATTTTCTTTAAAAAAGTAGGAAGATTTCACAGGTACAGTTTCATAAACATTTGTGGTCCTCAGCAGTGGATTTGTAGTAGGATCACAATCATGTGATCATCAGCAAGCAGCTGATGTAGTGTTCACTTGTTGTCATGGTTACAGTGACGCCGTGCCGCTATCTGGCAATGATACAGAAATCTTTAACAAATCCGTCAAAATCTAATCACTTGGTCCTTGTGTCATTTCTGACCTTCCCTGAAAATTTCATCCAAATCCGTTGGTCCGTTTTTGAGTAATGTTTCACACGGACAGACAGACAGATGGACAGACAGACAGACAGACAGACAGACAGACAGACAAACCAAGAGTGATCATCACATAACTCCACTGCATTCCTTCGTGGAGTAAAAAAATCAATCAAATCAACAATGGTCAGGTGTGGAGCATTCGGTAAATTGAAGCTGAATGACCCAGCTGTGTTATCAAATATTAATGGTGTAAACCAGTTCTAATAGCATCAGACAACGTTCATAGTTTAGATGAAGTTTTCAATACCTCTATTTAAAAGCCTGTCAATCAGTCTGAGGGTGGCGACAGCTTCTAGGCTTGTGTTTTGGATTTTGGTGGCAGAGCAACACCTTTGTTTATATTCAGATCACAGCTTTTACCTTTAACCTCCAAGTTCTCTGAGCTGAACCATTTCACTCCTTCTCCTGGAACCATGGAGCTGATGGCCTGTTTGATCATGTGAACCAGATGTGTGAGATGGGAACACGCCACCGTTAATGCTGCTCACCCGTGAGCCTGCGCAGAGGCTTCGCCAATGAGGTGATGCATTTCACATTTTCTGTTTCACAGTCTATTTGTGAGTCAGTAGGTTTGGCTTTCTCACTGGTAAAAAAGCACTCTGGCACTAATAGGGTCCCGCTGGGATAATAGTTGAAACTCAGTCTCTCGTTACAGTCTTGTGAATTTGACAATGACATTCTTCACGTTGTTGTGCTCCGTTAAAGACACGATTACTTCTCACAAGTTTGGTCACAGCTCGGAAAAGCGTCCGACTCTTTGACCTGTATATTGGTTCTCAGGGCCAATAAGTGGTGTGTAACAGTCTTGGTCACTTCTTTGGCTTGTCACTCAGTACATATTAAATATTGTCCGTGAAGGGTGTGTGTGGTAGGAAGGGAGTGACTACAAAGGCATTATTCACTGAGAGAGACATTGAGGGGGGAATGAAATCCAGATTGGACGGAACCAACGAGGGGTTGTTAGGCAGAGCAGCAGATGAAAGCCTGTTCGACTGGTTCAAGTGTCCAGAGAGAAGTGCTTTTTGGACAGATTTTAAATGATATGCGAGGCAATGAAAGTCACAGCTACGGCGTGTGGTTCTGGTCACGCTCATTTTAACTGCCGCCTCCCTCCATGGAGCATGAAAATAAAAATAACAAGTCGACTTTGACAAGAATGTGGGACTAATCAGTGCCAAAAAAGCTGGCGTTCAACACTAGCTGCCTTTACTTAGATGTATAGAAGTGTTTTTTTTACCATTACCTGACTTTTTTTGCATTTCACTTTTGACATTCCTTGTTTTATTCATGCTCATGGGTGGTGCAGAAATGGCATTTTAAAAGAATACCAAAGACGGTTCACTGAAAAGAGAAATTAAAACAACAAGTCTATTGTTCAAAATGATTAAATCCAAATTTAACTGACTGTGTTCTAACTGTATCTACTGTTAATTGTCATTATATATGACATTAATCATCAGGATTCCAAGATACTAACAAGCAAAAACCCCACGCAAAAATGTGTCAAAAACTGCATTTCTTCGAATGTCCACTAGAGGCTGGCACCAAAAACAGCGCATTTCCCATAGACCATCATGTTAAAATGCCCAACTTTACACCAGAAATAAACATGTTTACACCTGAGTACAAACGTGGTTTTGGTCTCTACAGCTACCTTTCTTGTTAATGAAAACTGTACAGTTGGTAAGTTTTAAATAGCTCATCTGTTTAAAAGGTATTAAGGTTTCGAGTTATGTATACTAAAGGGCAAAAACAGTTCAAATGACAGACAGATACTGTTATAATACAGTTCACAGCTCAGAGATGCTTGCTTAAGACAAGTTTTACCACTAACATTGGTAAAACATTAGTAAAACTCCAACTATTTCCCTTTTTTTGGATTTTTTGGAGTTAGGAGGAGTCCAGTATTGCCATGATTTTGATCTGACCATCAAAACTGCTTTAAAAAATACTACAAACTACGCCGGTTTTGTTCAATTTATGCTGGTTTGACAAAACAAGGAACAAATCTCTATTAATTAGCAGGATGATAAAATGCTAGTAGTGAAACTGGCTAACTGCTAACTTGACCTACTAACTAAACTGATCTACAGCAAATCAGATATGTTGCAAGTAGTAGGTTTTGTGTGTTTTTATACCAAGAAAAGTCTATATTTACTCAGTCCACATCCATGGACGAATGGAGAAATGGCTCTAATTTAACTCTAAAGTGTTAGTCTAGTTTTATTTTTTATTGTGAACAAACCACATGAAAACACCAAAACTAACAAGCCAGTCATCAATACTTTCTGGATTTTCAACCCCATGTGCGGCGCTAACTACCACGCCCATTTTGTCCTAGTAAAGATCTTTTAAAGAGTTATCATGTCAAAAAGTATACAGTTTTGTTATTTTCTGAAAAGGTACAATAATTTAATGAAACAGCTGGGAACTGTCGGATTTAGCAAAAGTCTGTTAAGCTGGGAAAAATAGTGCATTTGTTGTGGACTATTTTCAGCAGCGGAATGATACACATTTGATGCACTATTGAGTATTTAAAGCAGCTGATGACTGCATGTTTATATGAGGTGGAATTAAATCAAAATAGACTATAATGTGCACACAATGGATCACTATGGCATAGAAAAAATACGTTATTGGTAGATTAGTTCTTCATTGTATTATATAGCAACAGAAACACGTGAAATCACTCCAGATGTGTTATTTAACTTAAGATCTAATTTCCTAATATCATATTTTTACACTATCATTACTAAAATAGAAGAAACATTTTTATTATCTAATCATTAAGCTGCTGAAGTAGCGCCCTGCTACAAATCTGCGGGACCAGAACACATTTTCTGACTCACTTATGCACAATGCAAAGAGTATCTACAGCTGAGCGAGGCCCGGGTCCAGAGAGCATGTGTAAATCTCATTAGCTGTATATCCAACTGTCCGAGTCGTGCAATTACTAAATTATAAATGTGAAATTAATCAGAAAAAGGGCTTGGTGTTTGTGCGAGGGGATTAATCTTGTCCTTGTTACGCCAACGGCAAGAGGCATTATTCATGAACCCTCCATTTCTCACTTCCACTCCCCCCTCCTGGAATGAGATATATAACTTCGAGCCAAGAACAGGCATTTACTCTCCAACTCCACAGACCCTGACAAAACAGGGTTGTAATTATGTGAAATTATTGATATAAACAAACTGATGAATGGCCTTTGCACTCGGTGTGTATGTGTTTTTTCTGTGCCCCGAAGTATGTGCGGAAATGTATAGTATTTGCATGTTTGCATGTGAGAAAGTGTTTTTTTTTTTAAAAGGATAAAGTGGGTGTTTGGCCCGGAGTGAGTGAGGAAATGAATGAAAAGAGCAGGTCTTTGTTTGAGCGAGAGAAATTTAGAATAATGTGGTGTGAATGTGGGAGCATTTCTGTTTCCAAATCAATAGTAGGTAAATATTATTTCATAGCAAGACTATTATTAGAAAACGCAAAGGAGGAGGCAGGGTGGACTACGCATTAAATGTGAAAAAAATAAAGTCACAAATGAAGAATACTAAAGATGTCGAGGTTAGGAGGCACTCGAAACTGCTAGTAGCACTTAATTGAAACCGTACTGTTCTCAAGAGAAAATATCTGTGCCAAACGCAAATCTGCTTGGCAGTAAAGAGGAACAGTTAGGGAATCTTTAACGGGCCACAATCCATTATAGAGAGTCATAAATGTCCTCGGGAATATACACATCCTTGCAGAGTGGGATGTGACTGTACTCTTGCAGGGACTCATCCACATTTATGTGCCCATAAGCAGAGCTTTTATGAGGACTTTGTTTAAGTTTGTGAAAGTAAAGCTGGAGCCGTGTTAATCTGTGTATCATGTCGTGCGTGCTCTTTGGCACGAAACTCCTCCGAACACAAAGTAAGAAAAAGAGCCTGTAATTTATCCATTTCCCGCAAATAATAAGAGAAAATATCTCCCATTCCTTCCTCAGGAACGTCAAACATAAACAATAAGCTCATTGGAGTCCATGTAAACCTCAATCTTTGACTCCACTTCCATCCACGTCAATCCTGGTGATAAATTCAAACCTGTAACAAATTACTCACTCCCCCAACGCCCCATGGAGGATGGGGGCGTCTCTCCTCTGATTGGTGGGCTTTGCTCTCATTTGTCTTTGACACCCAGCGCTGGTCAGCCAACAGTGCCATTCATCTCACGTGTTATTGGCAGAGCAGGAGAGTCATGCTGTGAAAGGAGAAGTCTGGTCCTCTTACAAACCACCGTCAGTGCCAAGTATATTTCTTTGTCTCAGTGGTTTGTCAGTTCTGCCTATGGTATCTGCTGTAAAATATGATTGGCAGATCTGTCCAGCTGTCAAACTAAAAAAGACAGGGCCAGTATCCACATACAAAATAATATATCTTAGATATATCTGATAATGTGATTTTGACTTGGTGTTTTCATTAAGCAAAAATCTTCAGGGCATTTGAATCCAACACTGAAGTGCCAAAACTGCAGTTCCTCAAATGTCCACTAGAGGCGGCCTCAAAAAGCGAGTCAACCTCCACAGACACTCATGTTAAAATACCAAATTTACAGCTAAAGTTAACATGTTGATAGAATGGTACAAAAAATTATTTTCGTCTCTATAGCTACTTTCTCCAACGATGACAACTGTACAGGATGTGAATTTCAAAATAACTTGCTAGTTCATAATATATTAAGGTTTAAAGTTGTGCATGGCCACTTTTAGTGACTGACATATACGATTACAAGTGCATTCTCACTTCAGATTTACCCCCACTAAAGGCGCCTTTCCACTAGCATCTACTCTGCTCGACTCGACTTAGATCATTTTCCATTAAATTGAGTACCACCTCATCGTGGGTGGAGTCGTCAAAGCACGGCGGCCCGGAAGTCCCTTAACGTCATTTGTGTGCGACGCAACAATGGAAGACATGGAGGCGATGGTATACCTGCTGCTCCGTCTGTGGCTTTTTGTCAGATTCAAAGTAAAAGAAGAGAGTCAGAGAAAGCTGAGGGCAGCGAGTCGAAACACTGGTTTTCATGAAGGAGTCGCTCTCGTGTGTCGTCACTCCCTGTCCAATCAGTGGCCTGCGCTCTGCAGACGTCACATTATCGGCTTCACTCAGCTCGCTGGGAACCCCGGCCCATTAGGTACTAAAATAGTACCAGGTACTACGTCCCAATGGAAAACCTCACAAACCGAGTAGAATAGAGCCTAGTAGGTGCAAAAAGAAAAGGGCCATAAAACTCTATACTAATTTCTGGATTAGCTAAGACTTAAAAGGAGTCACACACCCTAAGGAAACCATTGGTGACATTACAGAAGGTTTGTCTATCTTTACTGTGTAATACCTCAAAAATGGTTACAGTCTCCTTGTCAACTTTAACCATGCATGATACTTTTGTCACAACATATTTGCACCAATTTATTTTTATTTGAAAAAACTGCTACAAGATAGAGGTTTAACATCAATGTTCATATTAGACTCTACTGAAAGAATCATTTATGTTAATTACAACTGCAGTTTTGGTCGATATTCTTACTGCCAGCTGGAATAATAACTGCTGAGATCTGGAAGGTTGTGACATGTCTAAAAAGAAGACTAATATGGGGGGAAAAAAAGCTGTCAGACAGGTAAACAAACCCCCTTCGTCAAACATATATTTTTAAAGATGAAGGGCGGAAAACAGTTTATTATTAGCAAACTATCTGCTGCAACTTCTTGGTTAAACTTTGACCTTGCCATGGTTGTATACCAACAATTTTCTGTATAAGAGATGAATATCAGAATAATTTTTATTCTGATTTGCTATAATGTGATACGAAGTCCACCTATAGAAAGGTATTCTTTTTAAATTAGGTTTTCCTCATTTGTTCTAGAAAAAAACCAATCTGTTCACATGACAATGCAAAGACACAGTTAAATCAAGTGGTGATATTGCCCTAACCCTAGAGCTTTGTTGGCCAATCAGAAGCCTGCATAAAACCTATTAGCAGCTCCAATGGGATACTGTGGAACGAGTCCGTTTTCAGTAACCTATAACTGTGCTTTTGTGTTAAGGAAAGGTCGAAACACATAGAAATCCTGTACATATGGGCATGGTGCAATCTGTTTTTCTTTCCCACTTAGCTACAGCAATGCTGCAATATATACATGCATATCTCAATATTTGCTTTTATAAGGAAAATGTTACAATAACTGAGCAAAACAAGTCAAAACTATGAAGATGTGTGTTTAATGGATGTAGGTAGGGTTTGAGTTCTACCACTGATTTCATGTGTTTATCTGAGAGTCAGTGGTGTGTATGGAGCATTAATAATAAGTCACATTATGTCCTGTATGGTGTTTTTGACCCCGTGACCCCACCCAAACCCCATCACCCAGAGCAGACAGTTTACCCTTCAGCAGTTTCCACTCTAAAAACCAAACAAACCCGAGAGTGATGCTGAGTTGGTTGCCATCAGACCGCACTCTTGGGCAAAGAGACGGCTGGGAAAAAAAAGGGCAAGTCGCCAAGCAATACCTCATTCAGTCCCTCATTAATTTTTCATAATAAATAATGTCTTTTAATGGTGACCTTTTGAAATATGGGGGTAAAAATGACTAAAGAGACCTTAGCGTGTCCCTTTTGTTCTTTTGTGTGGCACGATGACACAACGGCTCACCACAATCTGAAACTGCCCACAATGCTGGAAACGCTGTGAAGCAGCATTAAAGGATCCATCTGCATGTGGCACAGGCTGGTGCCGCTCCACGAGGAGATGGCACGACTTCAGATGCATGAACTGAACATGACTTTAAGCTTAAAAATTAATATAAAATAACTCTCCCTTTGCTAATCTTATTGCCGTTGACGTGTCTGTTCAGCATTATTCATAAAGCGTTCTTTGATCCCTTCCTGGTGGGGACGCCAACTTTCACAAAAGCATATTTTGGGTTTTTACAGGCGCTTTTACAGGCACACCTGGAAATCGCCGCACAGGGGTCACAAATTGAAATATTACGAGCATTACAAATCTGCTCAGCACCTATCGCACATGCCAAACAACAGTCCCGTCAGATGCTAAACGCTTTTAGCCGAATTTGTCTCTGACATCCGTGAACAAAACACACCACTCCAGCCTCTCTCGCTTCTACTTCAAACCGTTTGCATCTCCTCATTCTCACTTTGTCTCTGTACGAGGTGACGAAGACAAACTTAAACTCTCCCTCTGGTCTCCCTGCATCCACTTGGCTCCAGCTCTTCAGTACATGCTATAAAAAGACGGGGTTATCTATCCTTTTTAGCTGAGTAGTTTATGGTCGCAGCAGTCAGTCGCCCTGGATCTCTGCCACAGACGTCTGAAAGGCTCCACGCTCATGAGGACTTTTTACACAGCGAGACGGAGGAAGAAGTGCATGTTAACATCTCGTCTCCAACGCTTTAAAGCTCTCTGTGCATTTAGCTCTGGCTTCAGGAATTCCCTATAATAAATGAGATTGTGTTGTTTGCAGTGCAGCTCGGAAAACAGTCCAAACAAACATCTCCAACATGAATTAAAGTCCTAATGGGTTGTCCATTAATCTCCCAACCCTATTCATCAGTGGCTTGTTGTCGTCACTGTGTGTGTACTGTATTAGGGCTCTGGTGTCACACCGCTGTGGAGCTGCTGATGGCTGGGGAATGATAAGTGGAGGGGGAAACCTTTGTGGGGGTACACGACCGCAAACAGACCCTCAACCATCGCTGGGCGTCCAGTTTCAAGGCTTCAGAGGCACACAGAGTCCCATTGAAAAGCTCTTTCTGCCACAGAATCTCCACATAATAATGATCACGCTCGTCTTTCACGTGCACAGGTGGCTCAAGGCTGGGATGTCCTTCGCAAGCCTGCACTCGTGGATTAGTTCAACTCTGTCTCCTGAGAATTGCGTGCATATAGAGCTAAACTGCTTATGAAAGAAACATATTCTCTACCAGAAAGGAAAGGCTGTATTTAAGCAGGAAAGGCTTCCAGTTTGAAGGAGTCGTAAAATAGGAGGGGAGAATGATAATAGTAGTTAGTAACGGGACTTTTAACCAGAAGATCAGAGTTTTTTGCCCAATTGGTGCCATTATTTGGTTAGGTTTAGGAAAATATTACACTTTAGCTGACACTTTCACAACAGCAACTACTTGTTAGAAGCTTAGTTAAGTTTAAGCAACAAAATTATTTGGTTTGGTTTCAGTAAATATCATTTTTTGGGGTTAAAATACAACATTTTCACAGCATGCTTTAAGGTTTTCTTCAACTTTTTGGTTACCAGGATAATGAGTCTCGTCCCACCTAATAAATGATTGGTGGGCTCAAATGGAGGGACAGTAAAACCCTGAACTAAATGGCATGGATATGTTGATATGAAATGTATTTATAATTCATGTCATACGTTTCCCTCAACACATATTCCCTTTAGTTGTATGTCAACATAATTTTAGGAAACAGGACTGATTTGGAGAGTTGTTTTCTCGAGAAAAATGTGTTTTATCTTATGACATGAAGCTTAGATACAAGTTTAATAAGGACGATTTCGTCTCATACCGCTTGTATTTTTTAAAAAGTTTTTAAAAATCCATTAATAAAAGGGAAAATCTGGTAGCAGGGAGGCCAGAAAATCACATTAAAATTGAAAAAAAAAACTGCAGAATAATGTAATGTTCAAAGGAACTGTAAACATAACAGCAATAGTCTCAAAAAAATAATGTTTAGATGATTCAAACTGTAAATTTAACGTCACACGTGGTAAAACACAAATTTAATATTTAGAAAAATACTGATTTTAGATGTCCACATTATTGACAGTTTTCAAGTTGTTGTTTTTAAGTCAATTTGAAAATGCATACTTTATATCTGTGATTTTACTTGACATAGACAAAATGGCACCGTGAAGTCCATGCGAGTCATAAGAAGGTTGATTGAATAACACTTGACTCTTATTTCCCTTCAAATAACTGCAAATTTTACAGGTTCACATAATTTGGTCACTTACAGAAATCTAAAATCTGACAATTTCCACCTGTAAATAAATGACCAAGCATGATATTGTTGTGTCTTTGTTTACCTGCATTCTCTTTATCTACTTTTAGGGCTTGTGTGATGATGTGGTGATGTTTAAGGTCATTTTTAATGCAGAAATATAAAAAATTCTAATGCTTTTATTAACTTATTATTAACTGAGCTGACTGGTTGCTGGTTGTAGCTTTGTATTTCCATGCAGACATGAAAATGATACTGGCCTTCTTATCAAACTTGGCAAAAAATGAAAATCTGTTATCTTTTCTGATTCGTTGAGATCTCGTCAACAAGCGTGGCTATAAAACATCCATTGTTACATTGAGATGTTTAATGAACCAATAATCGAGCTCTATAGAAGCCTGTTGTGCGTAAAACTTTACTTCTAACAGTAAACAGTCTTCAAGCCCATTCAAAGATTTATGTGTGATTGCCATTGTTTCATCGTGGCTGATTTTGTGAGAGAATATTGTTCTGTTTGGGCCTCCAAGATTTCTAATTCTTACCCTGGGATTTGAGTGCAGCCAAATAATTAAAATCTAGATCTGGATCATCACTTAGCCTAAATAGCTAATCCTTTAAGCCAAGGACGGCTCTCCAAACCAGTCATGTTCCCTGTTTCTTAAAAAATACTTTGCAAACAAAGAGACAGATGTGAAAACTTAACCTCGCTCCAGCGCTGGAAAAACATTCATTAGGAACCAGATTGATCTTTTTTCTAGTACTGAGTGTTTACCAAGAGAACAGGGAGTATTCTGAGGAAAAATTCACAACTCTTAGAAGTGACAGGTTTTTCTAAATAAAAGAGCCTAGAAACTCGCGCTCAGTTTTTCTACTTTTTTAATATTCTCGACTAAAAGGACATATTTAATTTTTTTGTCAGCTGGTGGTTGCTGATAAGCAAGTGATAGATCACAGTGAGACACGTCAAAGTACATTAACTCCAGCTCTTTCATGGACTTTCTCCAGAGTTCTGTTTGTACTTCAAAGGCTCGACGCCATATTTACATACAAAATCTCCAGGATGCCGAGTATGAAGCCCAAATCTGAATTTACCCACCCTTACACGCACATGAAAATAATAAAAATGCTAAAGGGTGGTTTTAAAATACCTGTGGGGTACATATGGTAAAGGATCATCTTCATCTGAACATGCCAGGTTTATCTCCTCATCACTCATACAGCATCTGATGCCGATAAAGTCGAAAACAAAGCTGGAAACAGGATCTCTCACCTGTTTTTGGCTCCTCCTCAACATCACCTTTTCAGCTCCTGAATGGTAAAACATGCACGTTATCAATCCTGTCCTCAAAGCGATGCTATCGGAGGCAGCTGAAGAACCGTCTGCCTATTGTCACTCTAAGTAACTACATTAGAGAATCATTTAATTGGCATTCGCTGTCAACCTCTCCATTTCCGCTCCCGGTGTTTGTTTGTGCCGCTCAAAGGGCTCCGTTGCCCTGGCGCCTATCTGCAATTTTCATTTGGTCGCTTTATCGTGTGGTCATTCCACCCTTTGTGGGTCTGCAGATATAATTTCCTTTTATAGAGTCGATTTTATGGTTGACTTTGCTCTCGGCTCCAGCCAGAGAAAGTGACTGTGTTTGTCAGCTGGCTATCTCTAAAAAGAACTGAGCAGGCTGGAAAAGTCGGCACTTACACAGCTTCATCTGCATAAATGTTAGAGAGGACATGGAGGTCCAGGTGAGGTTAACTGAAAAAAGTTGGTTTCAGTAACCGCAAGAAGTATAAAGTACAATAAAGAGCCACAAGCATGTGCATTTGCAACTTGACATTCTTCAAATTTAGATGTTAAGAAATATAATGCCTCTTTCTAATCCAACTTCTATATATAATGTTGTATATAGGGTGCTTTCACACTGGAGTTTGGTTAATTTGATCCCAGTCAAGGAATAAAATTAGACATTGTTGTCTTTCCGTTCTGGTCTGGTCCAAGTCCAAAGTCAAGCCTGACAGAGTAGCAGGCCTCGCATCACATTACGGTACTTTATGAGTTTATGCAGGCTCACTTCCAAAACAAAATGACTTGGGTTCCATCTGAAATCCGTCAGGGTGCACAAGTGCAAACACCTTCAAGTGATTGTCTTCTGCCAAAAACTGGTTATCGTCCAGTTTAGACGCATCTACAGCTACTTTTATCCAGCTCAAACAGTCATAACGTGCAAATACATACAACTTTTCAGCCAAAAGTAAAGTTATTGTGAAACTAACATTTCTTGGATCCAAATAATCAAAGCCAAAGAGGCATTTGCGGATGGTTTATGTGTTTGGAGCGTCTAATATCCTTGTTTAGGGCCTTCTATATTTGGAAGCTAGACTGTGATTAAGATTATTTATGGATGGGTTCTGTTCAAAATCAGACTGGCAAATAGCAATGAAAAATATTGTGTTAGAACAGATTTTGCTGAAACACAGCTGGAAAAAGTTTTGAATAATAATAAATGAATACAGAGATTTGAAATGTCTAAAAGCGCAACAAAATACTATAAAGCATTGTTTTTGGAGGACTATCTTTGCAATGCAGTGTTTTTAAACTGTGAACTGAAAAATGAACACCTTACCCTACTGTATAGACGACTTGGGAATTCATTTAGATACCTACACAGACTCTTATTTACCAAGGTAGTGGTTGCTAAACCTGAAATGGCTGGACAAGCTAAGGCTGGAGTTTAGAACTGCTTTGCTACTGGTAACATCACAATAATCTCTAGAATTTATCTTGGTGTCTGCAGCTGTGGAGACAGTATTTTTGCTTGTGTTCAACCTCAGCTTCTCCAACCATTTTTGAATATCCATGCAACAATATCTACACTCAACAAATTCATTATTAAAATGAAGGAGGTGCAAAAGACTAGTGTGGGGAGGCAGTGCATGCATTTGAATCCACAGAGAAACGGACCTGACTTTTTATATGTTTTCTGCTGCCACAAAGAGCTCACCAAGAAACACTAGAGCTTATACATATATCAAAAATACTACAGGGGTAGTTTCAGTCATTTCAACCAGTTCTTAGACAAGCTGTTGGACACCAATAGAACACATTAAAACCCAACTTTCTGTCTGGGCCACATCAGAGTTTGTCTAACAGACTCGACACAGGTTTAAATGTAGCCCACCTATCCCTATTTAATATAGGAAAGGGCCCTGAGTTCTTTTGACAGTTATACTCTCGTATGAAAAGTCTTACTTGACTCTCTTTAGTTCTTGGATCTCAATAGTAATTTTAACACTTTAATTCCTAAGCTAAATTATTCATTACAATACGAAGAATAAACTAGTTTATTGACCATCTAAATAGATAACTGCACCAGAAATAGTCAAACTAAAACAACCCCATTTTAATAAAGCAGCAAATATTGAATAACAAGCCTCAGCACTGCGCTCCCATTAGCAATTATTATTTTTGCACTACTGTGTTTATATATTCCTTTCTAGCTGTAAATTTCTGTATGTATTGTGCATATATGTAATTTTATTAATACTATTTTTTGTTTCTCCTTCTATAGTTTCTTTATTTTTATTATTGTCTTCCATATTCCGAGGGTGACACCAACAGCCGAAACCAAATTCCTTGTATGTTGTGTACGCATTTAAAATTAAAGCCGATTCTGAAATTTGTGGGAAATGTGCATAAACAAACACACGATCATAAGTCAAAGTTTCACAGTAACCCAACTTCAAAATAATTTTAAAAAAAAGAAATAATTAGGTTAACAGTCTTTACTTTTCTTGAGATATCCCTTTACTTATTGTGTGTCTACCATTAATTAGTCTCTAAGTGGACAATTTAACCTAAAAATCAGAATCAGCTTTAATGGTGAAGTATGTACACAACATTGGTGTCACCCTGGGAATATGGAAGAGAATAATAAAAAATAAAGAATCTATAGAAAGATGAACAGGGAGGGAAAAATAGTAGTAATAAAATTAGATATAACTCAATATAAGCATACATTTACAGCTAAAAAGGTATATATAAAGACAGTAGTGCCAAAATACATTAGCTCAGTGTGTGGCTAAGCTAATTAGCGTTACAACCGGACTGCGGCGTTCAGTTAGCTAACGCAGCTAGCCACGTAGCCTATCCTGAATTATTTCGGACCTGAAACGGCAAAAACCCCCCAAGGTGCAGGCCTGATAAGGTGCCCGGGATTCTACAAAGTAAACTCTTATTGAAGGAAGACTCAATAATGAGTAAAACAAAAATGAACAGAGAGATACTTTTGTCCAGCGAACTATAAACGTCCAGTGACTCCTACCGTCCTTTAGCCTCAGTCTGTCAGCAGATGGATCAACCCCAGCGGAGCTCTCCTCTTCTTTTCCCACGTTGCCAGAGGAACTCTGAGCTTTCCCGGTCACTCAGAGCGCTATCTGGTCTCCCTCTCACTGTCTCCAGGTCGGAAAGAATCCAGGATAGGCTCCGTGGCTAGCTGCGTTAGCTAACTAACGCTAATTAGCTTAGCCACTCACTTAGCTAACGAATGCAAGGATAAACAACAGAACTTAACTTCCGGTAGAAATTATCTGTCGCTCACCAAGCGGTCTCAATACATGGCCTTTCACACACTATCTCACTGACAATGTGTAGTACAGAAACATGCAAACAAACTTAGTAATATTAGCTTAAAGCTCCAGCATTAGCTCTCACTGTCTGCAGTCCGCAGTCTTTTTTTTCTCATGTACGTCACTTCCCCAATCACAAGTCAAAAGTCACAGGTCAAAGAACAAGCGGGATTTTGTTTGTTTGTTTTTATTGACAAATTAAATTAACAAAACATTGTGGAATACAATCTTCACAAAAGTTTTTTTTGTAATGAACAGGTGCTTACAGTGCAGTAGGATAAAATACATATCTATTAGAAGAGGCAGTTCTTGAAAATTGTATGAAATGCAATTACAAAATGAAACACAATCAGGGCAGAAAAGAAAAACAAAATAAAACAGAACAAATCATAGAGAGAGGGCTTTCTTTACAGATCGGAATTCTCAATCAAATTGAACAGTTTCATTGCATGTTTAGTGTTCATTTTTTACAGTCTTTAGTGAAAGTTAGAAACTCCTTATGAAACACATAAAATGTAGGATTTACCATCATGTACTTGCATTTGTGTATATAAAATTTCCCGACGATGAGCATATTGTTAATCAAGAAGTCATAATCTTCATTTTCTGATACCAAACCATAAATAATATCTTTCTGAAGAAAGGGTTCAAGTCGAATACTGGTGTGAAGCCGGTCGTATATATCAGCCCAAAGTGCTTCTATGAACATACATTGAAAGAACAGATGATCTGTACTTTCCATACTCCCACAAAATGCACACTTATTCGTGTGAAATCCGAATAGTTGATGTAAAAATTCATTCGAGGGATACACACCATTCAAAATTATAAAATGCAGTTCTTTAGCTTTCAGAGCGATAGGATATTTTAGATACTTTGACCATAAAGTGTATGATGTCCCCCAAAAAGACATGAGCAATGGAGTTAGGCAATGACAGCATAGGATATGACATTTTATCATACATTTTCCTAAATGTTTTGTTAGGGATTTTGGTGAATGTGAAGTCACAGCCGCCCACAAGAAGACGTGGAAGACAGGGAGTGGCATCCAGGATTAAACATTTAAACCATGAAATAAAGTATTCACAATCAAACATCTTAACAATGAACTTGACAATTTTAATCACAAAAATGTATGGATTTTAACAACCATTTTCTAAATTATTTATTGTAAGCTATTTATTGTTTATTAATTATTTATTCAAATGTACTTTTTGTCCCTAATTTTATCAAACCTTATTCCAGCACCATTACACTATAATGTATGTGTTTTTTTTAACCTGGCTACATAAGCAACAGCACCAGAGTTCATTTGAACTAAATTAAACAGATGGGAAAAAATCTAAAAGATATCAGTCATTCGTTTAAAGTACTGTCTGAATATGTCTACAGCATAGACTGTATATAAAAGATGAGCTCCAATTGTCGATTTGAAAAGTGAAGCCAATGCAGAAATGACTTAAACCTTCATTATCTCTATCAGCCAGTAAGGGGTCTGTAAAAAGAACTTCAAACTGCATAGAAATCTATGACAAAATGCCACTGCTTCTCTCAAACAATTTGTTACCACAGTAAATATTTTTTCAAATTAGTTTATGGTTTCATTCAGCAGTTCAAGTCTTCTTCATCGTAGCATTCATATTAATCATCTTAAAGCACCGTATGCTTCAAGATGGGTTCATCTATGATTGACTAGTGGCCTCCGTATGGGCTGTTTGGGCTACGTCGCGCTCATCACGTCTGGTTTCAAAAAACTAAGATGAGGACAGACAAATTCCAAAGTTCAGGCTTCAAAATGGCAGTCCACAACCAGTATACTGGTGATCATAGTGTCTACGTTCATCTTTATATACAGTCTGTGGTCTGAAGATGAAACAGCCACTTTAGATAAAAACAGGTGAGATGTGATGAATCATACCAAAGACGATAATGACACATTTTCAGACAGTCTCGCACCCAAACGTGGAGGTAGTTGTGTGAAGAATGAAACACCTAGCCCAGTCCTGTTTAAAGTTGGTGTGAAAATGGGGGTGTTTCATTTAACAATGTTACAGAAATTGTCAGTTCTTCCAATTACAATGTCAGAAAGGTGTAGGAGGGGGTTTTCAGACTGTGTTCAGCCATCCGACAAGCACTTTGTTTGAGGCATAATGAGACCTCAGCCTCTTTCTATCCTATTTTTGTCTGTCCTTAGAACACTCCCACATAACAAAGAGCACACTTGCTGTCACAGAATATGTGAACTTCTGAACAGTAAGCCTCCTTGGGCTTGTTAAGTCATAGCTGCCATCTATATGCATAATGCAACACTCTGAAACAGTAGAATCTCTATTTTACAGTTTTTAAATTGAACAGCACTAAAAAAAAAAAACAATTTCACTCAGGATCAGTTGACTGTAGTAGCTGTTCTAGAGCTTTCAGTCATTTCACATCGTCTTCATCAGGAGATAAAGTTTGGCTCTTCTCAAAGAATGTTCAAAATTCTGTGTTTAAAAAGTTTGTTTTCTTGTGAGAGTTGAATGAAAAGATCAATACTGTCCTCATGCGCTTTAACCCTCCTGTTGTCTTCATTTACGGGCAACAAAATATATAGTTTCCTTGTCTGAAAAAAAACAAACATTCAGCAAGAAAATTCCCCAAATTTCTGAAAATTTGCAAAACCTTCAGGAAGAAAATTCCAAGAATCCCGTAAAAGTTTCCCTTAAAAGTTTTATTTTTAAAAAATCCCCCAAATTTGGCAAGAAAATTCTTGTAAATATTTTCAAAAAATGACCAAAAATCTTCCAAAAAATCCTAAAAATATCTAAAGTGATTCCATATATATCAGGAAAACTTCTAATATATTCTTAAGAACATTCACATGTGAATGTTCTTAAAGAAACATTTTTAACATTTCTTTTTTTCCACCAAAAAATGTCCAAAGACTTCCCCAAAATGTTGAAAATGTGGACATCAGAAGTTTCACTGAGAAAATATTTTTTTCCTACCTTTTCAAACTTTAAAACAGGTCAATTCTGACCTGCAGGACGACACGAGGGTTAAGTATGCTAGCTCCCAGTTAGCTTAGCTAAAATGGACCCGTGGCTTTCTGGAGTCTAGGAGGTGCTACACGCCTTCCAGAAACTTTAAGGAATAGTCTGGCACAAAACCTCCAAAAGCCAAAACCTGACAGTTTATTTGTATATATTAAGAAAACAATATAAACTGTTATTGAATTTTTTGCTGCTAGTAGATGAATCTGATAACTTTTGACTAGTCTCGTCTAACTAGACCATTCACAGTGCTCTGTCAGGGCTGGAGAATGGTCTGACTCCACCTTAGTATCATTCTGTTAAAGGGGGAAAAACACACGGACTTGTTTGTATTCTTAAACTGAAGACAGTTGTTTTGGGTGGTGTTAAGCCCAGGATGTAGCTATAGTGTCCCTTCAAATTAATGAACGCAGAAAGAGAAACACGGCTAATTCACTGCGAGGACTTCAAAATTTGCCATTTTCAGTGTCTACGTTGCTGTTTGTAGGTTATTATTATTTACTATAATGAAATGTTTTGAAAATTAACATACAGTTTGCAAAAGTGGAGGAGAATAGTAGATTTATACCTAAAGTCAACACCTAGCAAGTCAGACTACTCACCTAGCAGTTTCCCTCTGCCTCCATGCTAAGCTAAGCTAACTGTTTCCTGAACTCATATTTAACAGAAAACTGTTTAGGTAGTACCATTTCTCTCATCTCATTTCATTCCAAAAACACGAGCTTCTCCTTTAACTCTCCTGTTGTCTTCATTTACGGGCACCAAAAAATATTGTTCCTTTCTCTGAAAAAAAATACAAAAAATTCAGCAAAAAAAAAATTCCCCAACTTTATAAAAATATGCAAAATCTTCAGAGAGAAAATTCCAAAAATTCCCTAAAAGTTTCTCTTAAAAGTTTTATTTAAAAAAAAAAATCCCCCAAATTTGTCAAGAAATAAAAATTTAAAAAACAAACAAAAAAATTGTAAATATTTTCAAAAAATGAATAAAAATCTTCCAAAAAAATCCTAAAAATATCTAAAGTGATTCCATATATATCAGTAAAACTTCTAATATTTTCTTTAAGAACATTCAGAAAAAATCTACCAAAATCCAGTGAATTTCACTGGATTTTGATTGATTCTTAGGTGAATGTTCTTAAGAAGCATTTTAAACATTTCTTTTTTTCCACCAAAAAATGTTCAAAGATTTCCCAAAAATGTTGAAAATGTGGACATCAGAAGTTTCACTGTGAAAATATTATTTTTTTCCCACATTTTCAAACTTTAAATAGGGTCAATTTGACCCGCAGAACGACACGAGGGTTAAGTATTTCAGTGTATCAGGCAGTAAATCGGCATCGTGGTGACACACTACTTCTCCAGAGTTTTGAATGGCTCAAGACCAACTGATTGTTGTTTAGTCTCTCTTTATCTCACAGTACAAATCTGTGATTTGCCCACAGCAGAAATGAGAAAAAACCTGTCATTGACTGCTTGTGCTCTCTTTTCATGCCCTGGGTCCTGTTAGCACCTTCTTCATCATCCAAGGCATGTTTATATGTGCTGTAACAGAACAAGTGCTGTAGCCACTGACCTACAGCGGATTGTTTACATGTCAGAATGGAAATGATAAGTGATTCTTATCCTTCAGTCTGGTCGTGTATATTGCTCGCTGCAGTTTGATATTTATATGATGTGTTACTCTTCGTCTCTGTGTTTGAACCACACGGGTGATGAAATGCCAGCGGGCAATGGTAAAATAAATTAAAAATGATAAGACTGTAAAAAATAATTAAAAACCCAGAGTTTTATTTCTGTTGGCTCCAAGCAAGGTCATATTGTTTGTGGAGCCATACGGGAGTGAATGGCATGTGTGGCACGCCAAAGCGATAAACACTTCCAAACTAACATCACGTCTTGCCACTGAGCTTTCAGGGAAAAGAGCACAGTCTGAGCGTGAAGTGGATGTGGCGCTCTTCCTTCTGAAAATAAATGGAAACCACAAGCATCACATCAGCACACATGAAAAGGCTGCGAGGCCTCACATTGTTCCCGTAGAAAGAGCGCCCGAACACTGAGAACAGGAACTCACTGGCACAGTGGTGTTATTGTTGCAGAGAATGAAGAGGGTGTGAGCCAGGTATACAGAGTTAGTTCAATAAAGCTTCGACCAAAAACATCAAATTGAGCCGGAAAGACTGAGATCGAGCCAGTTCTGTGTCTGAATGCACCCTTGAATATTGTTTCACAGTGTATATTAAAGTGCTTGAATGAATATTTGCAGGTATGCATGCAGAACAGCAACAAATGAATAAACCGTGGAGAGATAAAGGGTCAGTAGAATTTATCTCCTTTCCATAAAAGTCACAGTATGGATAATTAAGCTTGTGGCACATTCAATACACTCCCAGTCCAGCTGTGGAAGCAGGAGGAGATAGGAGGAGTCAATCTCTTGCCAACAGAAAGTATCACTCCAAAAATCTCAGGGTTTGACGCTTCAGTCGATGTCAGTAGTTCCCGGAATGTCTTCTCATTCCATGTGGGAAAACTTAACCTCACATGAGAGTCGAGGGGGATTTGTTTTCACCTACTGTCACGTTAAAGTCTCGCCCATTTGGGACGGATCAAGCCTGATGCCAGACTCCGCTGTCAAGTCTTCATGCCACTTATGAGACGACTATTTCCAGAGGTAAACACTCGACCGAGTGGAAGCCAGTCAAATATGGAATATTCACATGGATGTTTGGTAGGAATATTGCGGGCGCCTGTTTTCGTACGGATATCTCGACATCTCCCGAGTGTTTTTCACGACACAGTGATCCCAGATGTGGCCTTTGAGTCGTCCAGCCCTGTACTCTCGCTCTAACTCGACTGGGACGCTCGCCACTGTTTTCTGAGTCCTGAGAATCATGGGTTCCTTTTTTAGGGCAACAGGCTGTTTATACGGGCCATGCCAGCTGGATCCGTGATTGGAGGCCACTGGTTTATTTTAATTAGCCATGCAGAGCAGTTCCGATGGGTTTTAGTGTGACTCACCCCTTTTTCAAAACATTAGTCTCCACCAAGTCCCAGTGTTGGCCTTTGAGGTTGGGTTTCATTTCAGATTAGTAAAAAAAAACTGTGACGCTGCACCAGAAAGACTGTGTGTGCATGTTAGTGCTTTTGCAAGTTAGAAAGTCAAGAAAAATGCAATGCAAGTGAAGAAAATGTAATTAATAAGACTTCTCTATATATTTTCTCACTGCTTCTTTCCTTATCAACTGTGAAGAACTTTGTTTTGTTGGACAAACTAGACTTCCAACAGCAGCAGGGTTTAGTTTTGTAGAAATATTTTCATGTTCTGCAAGGCTTAAAGTGCACTCTAGACTGATTCTACTCTGATATATTTTGTATAAGGAGTCAGAAAAAAACTCAAATGGTTGCTTGGACAGCAGAATTTTTCCAAATTTTAGATTTCTCCTCTCACAAGACAGTATCTGTGGAGTTTTCTGTTGCTGTTCTTGGATAAATGCACCTTTAACTACATTCAAGGTGGTCGTCCAGCTCATCCACCACAGCTATGAGTGTGCAGCTACCCCCTACCCTCTAATCTATGCGTCAGACGTTCACGCAAGACTAAAACCAGACCAGCTGTGTCACCTCTTTGTCTTACCATCTCATGACAAGAACAAAAACAGATTTGTGTCTGACTTATGGGTTCAGTTTGGCAGATAACACAACTCTGCAGTGTCCTCAGTAATGTACTTTCTTTGTGTAGATCATGTGACCATAAAGTTATCTCCGCAGCTACTACTAAACCATATCATCCCAAAAACATAACTTATATTATATTGTAAAAATATCAACAACTGTCATTTGTCAGGAGATATTTTATACGTAAAGGTCCCATATGGTTTGAACTTCATTTTTGTTGTGTTTTGTGGTCATTCCACATTTGGAGGTGTTAAAAAAAATCTGTAAACTACAAATATACAACAGCAGCTTCATTAGCACGTAAAAATTTGACCCAAGTGCTGTATAACACCAAACTAACCGCTAGTCGGCCAGCTCAAACTGACAGCTTCATCTGTTCATCACACATCACAGACACAGAGAGAGTTTTCTTCCTGAAAGAGAGAAAAACCAGCAGGAGTTCATTGGTTTTTAGAGCAAAATAACCTGTTTAGAACAACCCTAAAACCAGGTTTTACAAAGTCATGATGAAATAAACCATTTTTCCAGTATTTTGAGTTTAAAAAATTTTTTTAAAAGACACACTATGAAGACGTGTGAGATTTTGATTCATTTGCTGAAAGGAAGCACAATTTGGAACCTTGAATGGCAATTCAGCATCAGATTTATGCTGTTCAGCTTCTTTCTTTTACATGATTTTAATGCCATTTTTGAGCTAGCCACAAAACAAAACACAATTATTTGCTTCTTTATTGTCGTCTTCATGTGTAGAAGAAGCGACTGAGTCCAACCATCAATGGATAATCCCATGTTGTCCAAGAGAAGCTGATACTTCTAAATCACAGCACTAAAGTGGCATAATTTTTTTAGTTTTTGTGACTTCAAAATTATATTTTAACCGAAATTCAGGCTCAAAACTCTGCTATGTGTGATTGAGACAGATTCTCAGTGACTTTTTGTGTTCATTGCTTTAAGTGTGACATAACTTTTTGCCTGTGATTTTTACACTTAAGAGCTCCTGAGTGTTTCTACATTCTTAAAATCACTGGAGTCCACCTCCTGCCCCGTGACACTGGCAGTTCATTTTCACTGCCTGTCTGGCACAGCGTTTTAAGTAAATCTAAGTTTATTCAAAACACATGAACGGCATTGGAGAGACTAAGCCGCGGCTTCAAAACTCGCAGTAAAGACGGCTTTTGATGTCGCCACATCAGTACACAAACGTAGACACTTTGGAGAAGAAAAAGTGTGGTCTGACATTTCCAACTCATCACATCAGGTATCGGGTTTCCTTTGTGTACATATGCAGTCAGGGACTCTGCTTTTATTTCATCAGCCGAAAAGATTACATCTGATATCCTTCACTCCTCCTGTAACTTTAATTCCTGCTCTCTGCATCTCCACCTCTCTGCAACCTTCAACATGTTGTTTAGACATTTGCTGAGCATAACAGGGCTGTATAATAAACGCTAAACATGAAATCCAGCTTTTTCACAGCCCCTGTGAGGAGTTGTAACTGGATGACAGTCCCGTCCAACACACACTCACTACGACCAGCAGAATGTGAGATATTGTGTGCAGGTTGTGTGAAGAAAGACAACTCCGGCGATGTCATTCTTACTTTGTGCTTTTATTGTTGAGGAAAAACAGCACACCAACGCCTCGGCAGAGCACCTTTTACGCGCTCGTAACTGTTAAAAGCTGCAGCTGCATAAGGATCAGTTACATTCTTTATCTCACCTTATAGAGTTTTCCAAGGCAGAACGATAAATTTTCAGACTGTGGATCTGCGGCCATCGCGTTGGCTCCAAATTAATTTTCTTGCAGCTGTTAACAGATGTTGAAAGAAAAAAGGGATTGTAATTATTAAAGGTCTGCAGGGGAACGTTACATAAAACACCAGTGTAGTGAGAAAGCAGCCAAAAACCATAGAATCATTGTGCTCTGGAGAAGAAAAAAAGAAAATTCACTGGCAGACAGATTCATAAGATATGGCCAAGAATTCCTACCAAATCTTATTTAGTTGTTAAGCAACATAAACACCTTTTTAAAGATGTAAGAAAACACTGATTAGCCTCTAATTAAAGTTACACAGAGAAACTGGTGATTGAAAGGGAGAATACTTGATAAGCACATTTCTTTGGTTACCTGCATCTAGTAGACGCTAGAAAATGTTTTGGAAAAACCTGAAACCGAAAACCGTGAGTCACTAAACAGCCTCAATGGGAAATACTTCGGAAACACGTGTCCTGGAGAAGCTGCTAATTCCTATCAGTCCGTGAAATCTGCATAATTTCTGAGAAAAGTTGCATGCGTTTGTTAACTTCATTTTTCCACTCAGTATCCATTTCACGCATTGTGAAATGCAAATCAGAAAGCTCCAAACACATGTAGTGCGGTACGTCTTACTGCAAAAGGAAGGAAAAACTGCACAGACATGTTCAACGTATAGCGGATCAAAATGTGATGAGAAGCCCGAAGAATGTTTGTGGGTCAACTATCGTGCATTTTATGATACCTCTCCTTAAGCTGTGTTTGTTTAATACAATAAAAACCTGATAATGAGGCTCCCTAAATGTCAGAATTCACACAAGAATGTCAGTAGTCAGAAAATACTTGCCTTTTGTACCACAACAGTTTTGGACTCATCCAGCTTGGCACATTAAAATAACAGCCCACACACTGAAACAATTATGGGAATAATATGGGGTGTTTTAACAGCTGTAGACTGGGGGAGGGCAGGGCGAGAGGCTGCGATGAATCGTGGAGGAGTGACAAGAGAAGAGAATAGACCCATCTCAGTGCTTACCGGGATCCAACTCACTGACGGCATTTCAATCGAACAAGTGGAGAATAACGGGGCGGTCTGGGGTTCTGTAAAATGCAGGCGGTGAGACGCACTCGAGCCCAGTCATACTAAAATTCTTTGTATTTATGAACAGTTTTCATGCGTATATAAAATATTTTATAGTTCTTCTGAAGGTCAAAGGTCAGGGTTTTTACTCACAGATTTCTGAGTCTAGATGTGTATCTGTGCTTATAGGCAGCTACAGTCAGTATTTATATAATGACAAAATGATGTCTGCCTAGTTTTACCACCATTATAGTGAGTTTTAGCTCATTTTTGAGCCATTTCACCCACAGTTTAACCATTTGGGTGTATTTTCACCCACTCTCATGGTTTTCAGTTGCAGCAGGCCGCTGTATTCAAACAAATGGCAAACAGACACAGCTGGAAAGGGGGATGGATGTTTTTATCACGGGTTAACCCTCCGGTTGTCTTCATTTATGGGCACCAAAAATATTGTTTCCTTGTCTGAAATCCAAAAATTCTGCTAAAAAATTCCACAAATTTCTGAAAATTTGCAAAACCTTCTGGAAGAAAATTCTAATAATTCCTTAAAAGTTTCCGTTGAAAGTTTTATTTTTAAAAAATCCCCCAAATTTGGCAACAAAAATGAATAAAAATCTTCCAGAAAAATCCTAAAATTATCTACAGTGATTACATATATATCAGTAAAACTTGTAATATTTTCTTATGAACATTCACAAAATATCAATCAAAATCCAGCAAAATTCACTGGAGGGTTAACCTCAAATGTTAGCATGCTGGTTAGCAGCTGCTGATACAAGAACATTTCACCTTTCCCCTCCCACATTATCCTGGCTGGAGAAGAGTTTGCTTTCAAGTTAAAAGCCTTCAGATTGCGACTGCTCTTCTTCTTCTTCCTCCACTGGCTTCCCCTCTGCTGGAGCTCCTCTCACCACACGAGGCCTTGAGAAAAGCACAAAACACGCTCAGCTCCGCGACCCAAAACATCTGCTGCTAATATGGGTCAGTTTTATCCCCAGGTCTCCTTGGGAAAAAAATCCCGCACATGACAACTAAATGAAAAACACAAATGGCATGAATCGTGTTATTTCCCAGCACTTGTATCAACACGCTAAGGCCCCGCAGAGCTGTGAAATATCTAAACTGGGACACCCGTCGGTTCTCCTCGGCTCCAAAAAAGGCTCTTCCTGGGCCGGGGTCAAGCCAGGAGAGAGTGAGAAGCCCACAGAGTATTTACTGAGCAAACAGCGGCGAGTTATCATGTCTGGGAGCTGCTATTTGTTGTGACGGTTACAGAAAGATGATGGAAGTTTGATTTAAGCCGCCTGAATTGCTTCTTAAGTTTCAGTAATAATGTGAGTTAGAAATGTGTTGCTGGGAGACGATGAACTCCTGAGGAGACGACAGCGAGGCCACATCCATCAGAGCTTCCATCCATCATCACGCAGCCGCAGCAGCAGCAGCAGCAGCAGCAGCAGCAGCAGCAGCAGCAGCAGCAGCAGCAGCAGCAGCAGCAGCAGCAGCAGCAGCAGCAGCAGCAGCAGCAGCAGCAGCAGCAGCAGCAGCAGCAGCAGCAGCAGCAGCAGCAGCAGCAGCAGCAGCAGCAGCAGCAGCAGCAGCAGCAGCAGCAGCAGCAGCAGCAGGTAATTCCACGATGCATCGTTGTCCCAATTAATGCAAATGAAAGAACTGACTTTTCTACACAAAAAACAAAACAAAACACAATCATACATTTCAGAATTAAAACCCAGCTGGTGGAGAACGTTTCCACAATGCTGGATAAGTTAACCTCCAAACTCTAACAAAGAAAAGATTTCAATCTTTTGTTCACAGAACATTTTAAGGATATTTATCATGTCAAATAATGTTCCTATCAGGTTAAAAGTAACGTTTTTACATGAAAATAAAAGATGAAGAGACTTTCTATCATGCATCAGACGTTCTTTTTAAAACGTTCCCCTAATGTGACACTAACAAAGGTGGAACGTTTGCCTGTAATATTGCTTTTGGTGATGTTGTTGTTGAGAGCGTTCTTCTATAAAACATTTAAACAGCGTTCCATAATTTTAAACAAGGAAGAATGTTCTCAATGCAACATTTGGAAAATGGGACTAAAATAAAACATTACTAGAACCTTTTCAGAACGTTTTTAGAGCCCAAAGAAACAAATGTTCAAATAACCTTTTGAGAAAGATTTTGTTTCAACACAGATTCTGTTCCCAAGTTCTCAAACCAACATTAAAACAATGTTTTCCAGATGTTATAGAGGCCTGTGATGGTTTTTGTAAAATGTTCCTGTAATGTGATATATTAACAAAGGCGGAACATTTCCCTGTAATATTCTGTAAATGTTGCTTTTGAGAACGTTCTTCTATAAAACATTCCCACAACGTTAGATAAGAACAAAGGAAGGCCAGTGTCAATGCAACTGGAAAACACCCTAAGAACATTTTAGAGCTCTTTAGAGAACTTATCCTCAGAAAAACGCTACGGGAACTAAAAGAAAACCTGCCAAAGACATCAGTTCAACCTTGCAGAACTTTCTCAAAACAGTCTAGCCAGAAGAGTTCTTGGGACGTTACCTAGAAGTTCTACTAATGTTTGAAGGAAAACACTTTAAAGTTTAAGGAACATTAAGCGTATTAGTAAGTTAAATAATGTTCCTATGAGGTTAAAAGGTAACTAAGATGGAATGTTTTAACAGAGATGATGTTTAAAGGATGTCACAAGAAACAAGAACGTTTTCAAACCAACTTCTAAAGAATGTTCTTAAGATGTTCTCCAGGCCTCATAAGACAGAAAACATTTTCTGTAATTTCAAGTATTAACTAAGGTGGAGTATTTTTCCTGCAACGTTCTTCAGATGTTTTGAGAACGTTCCTCTATAAAATGCTCTCACACTGATAACAAAGGAAGAACTTTTTAGAGTGTCTTTTGAGAACTTTATCCTGCCTTTTAAAAGAAACTTTACTAGATCGTTGCGCAGTTTTGCAGAACTTTGTCAAGTAAAAATTCCAGCTATCCTAGCAGCGTGTTTTCACCATTAGCTCTGAGGACTCTTTATCACCGTGACTTCTCTAAACACTGAGAGCTCTTCTGCTATCAGGACTCAGAGGAGAGTAAACATCTGTACTCGGTCTGAGCGAGCGGCTAATTGTTTGTCAGACTTTGATGAAGTGCTGGAGGAAAACGCTGATACAGACGTCCATTAGCTCTCTGACACCGTGTCGGTGTGTCGGTAAAACCCCGAGCTTTAAATAGAAACACTTGTAGCCGCTCACAATTAACTGTATGTGACGGAGGATATTCTAACAGGGAAACGCTGTGACCCTCTGCTGCTGCTCTGGGCTCACTTTGGGGTTTTATTCTTCTTCTATGGCGCATGGAGACCTTTGTAGTCGCGTGTTACAATTAATTTTCTGTTCGTTTTGCGGCTGGAAGTCGAGTCACATGCTATTTTTCCTGACTTTGTCCTCTGTGAATCGCCTTCTTGTTCCACGGTGCCACTCTCCCCCCTCCGGCTCAGACGGTACGCGTCAACTGACCTCTAAATAGGGAAGTTTTATGCAGTTGACCTTTGACTTTTACGTCTCTGTATTTACGTCTGAGAAAATAGTGAAATTATGACACTTAACGCTGTCGCCTGCATGTGTCTGGAGCAGCTCTGAAGACTGGAGGCCATTGAGGCCGTGGGTCAGTCCATGACACCCTTCAGTCTGGTTTAATAGCTGAGACACACTCACGTCGACATGCCATGAAAATCTAAGAAATTCCTGATTCGGATGAATTGTAAAGCCCATGCAGCGGTTTTAGACTTATATGTCATTCACAAGGGTTTAATTACAGCCGTACAAAGTGAGAAAAACGGTGCAGTGTTATTTTACAAACAGTTTACACTAATTACAAGGTTACTTAACCCTCCGAATTGTAAGCAGTTCTGGGTGTTTTCGGCTCATGTCGCATTTTTCCTCACTGAAACAAAAGTCCTACATGTCGAAGGAAATAGTAAAACCATGACTAGAAGCAGAGAGACTTTTAAAGTGTTTCTTGTGCAGTTTAACAAATATATAATGGTTTAACCCTCGTGTCGTCCTGCAGGTCAAACTGACCCGTTTCAAAGTTTGAAAATGTGGGAAAAAAATTTTAAATTTCACAGTGAAACTTCTGATGTCAAAAAAGTCAAAAAAAAAAACCCAAAAAAATCTACCAAAAGAATCAACCAAAATCCAGCGAAGTTTGCTGGATTTTGGTTGATTTTTTTTGTGAATGTTCTCAAAGAAAATATTAGAAGTTTTACTGATATCTATGGAATCACTTTAGATATTTTTAGGATTTTTTTAGAAGATTTTTACTCATTTTTTGAAAATTTGGGGGATTTTTTAAAAAATAAAACTTTTAAGGGAAACTTTTCAGGAATTATTGGAATTTTCTTCCTGAAGGTTTTGCAAATTTTCAGAAATTTGGGGAATTTTTTGCATTTTTTTTCAGACAAGGAAACAATATTTTTTGGTGCCTGTAAATGAAGACAACAGGAGGGTTAAATCATAAAAACGTCTGTGATGATTTGTTTTTGCAAAAATTTTAAACCTGGAATCAACACGTCCAACATTTTTCCAAGTGTCCACAAGTGTTACTAATACTAGGGCTGAAAACTCCCAGATTTATTTGTCATATGACTATTAGTCACAGTTGAGTCATAAATGGCTTCACGTTTGTGCCAAGAAAAGCAGAATCTTTTGATTTTAAAAGAATTTGGTTAGAGTAAAGGATTTATTTTTGGCAAATTTGTAAATGAAACATGTAGAATAAAGTCATTTTGATTAAATATCATGATTTTAGGCATTAATTTGGTTAATTATTCAAAGGGAACCACACATCACATATGAATAGTTAAAGAATGTGGCAAAAATACATTGATTTCTTCTGTTTTTGCAGTTTCCGATGCTAATAAATGGTGTTATTTTGCCGATTTTAACAAAACAAAACATGTCTTCCAAACCAGCTGGCAGGTTTTGAGGTTCAAAGGGTTAGTAATTAATAATTGATGATGATTGTCAGCTCATTAAGTGAACACCAGACATACAAACAAAGACTAAAATGTCATTTAAAAACACATACAAGAGATGAGGCTTGAAGTGCAGAAGCGCTGATAATTGGCTGAAACTTCCAGGTCTGAATATTCTATAGACGATGATAGTTGGCCTCCCAGAGGACGAGAGCTATAAACCAGCGCTGCCTGTGAATAAACGGCACAGAAACACTGACACCTTAAACATAACATAAGCTCTAGCCTCTGGTGTTAAAGCACCGGTGTGTTTAATTTTGTTTTTGTGTAGATCTTTTGTACGGAATCGCTCTCGCAGATAGAAAATAATCTCTTTGCAATTATCAGAATACATTCCAGATGCCACGCTATAAAGACAGATGGTCGCACAGCACAATCAGTCGATTGATGAATGAGAAAAAGAAGTCATTTAAATAAACACAAACAAAATCAAGACTGGTACCGTTACACACAATGAGTCTTTCTATGGGATGGAGCATTTACATCCACTAACTCAGGTGTCACCTCAGCAGCACATATCACATGTGTTAGCATCTGCTAGCAACAATCATCTGCTGGGCTTCGGTCTGGAGGAGGCAGAAGCCGGCGGTCGCCTCTTTGATCATCTCTCCTGATGTGTGGTCACAGTGGTTTCACTCTGCTCCTTTTGGCTCAATCAAGAAGCCTTGATCTCCTCGAAGTCCGGCTCCAGAAAACGAGAACCTGCCCGCTGAGGAGGCACCGAGCGAGACCCAGTCGATGAGCAATCAGACTCCCCTCTTATCTATTTGGCTTTGGACGTGGACGTTAATCAGTCCCATATCTCAGTAATGGTGTTCCCGTTAATTGCGCTCCCTTCGTTGTGGCTGTATTCCCTTTCGCTTATGATCTCTATCTGCAAATGAGGTCAGAAGAGGAATATGGATCTTGTTTCCAGCCTTGGCTTTGCTGAATCCAGAGTGCTGGCCGTGTGGACCGCGGCGTTTTTAAAGCTGTCCTCACATCAAGGCGCTAGTTGTAGCTCCCATGTGTTGATGTCACTGCCGGGCCTTGAACCCGCTCCTTAATATCCTTATTTAACCCGAGATTTTCTTCAGCGGTTTCCAAGATACAGCGCAGAACACGACCGCATGTTTCCCACAGTGGGGATTTTTAACACAGCTCCCCATCAGAGTGGCTCCATCTGCATATTCATTGAGGCAGTCCATCTCATATCGTTAGACCTGGTGATGGTGTGATATCTGAACGGCCTCGGGGTGAGTCGGCCACCCGTCTGAGCCACATGCAAATACAAAAGCGATGCAGATTCGGTTAATCACATTCTATTCGTCCACTGACCTGATCTGGAAACGCGGCGCCGGTTCTAGATAAAGTCGAGAGCTCAAACCTGCTCCTGACACAGCATGACAGAAACGGAAAAATTAATTTGACAAATGAACTATGATGCAAATATGAGCCTTTGGAGATGGAGATCCACAGAGCTGGAAGGTCAGCCGGGGCGAACACAGTCCTCTTTTGTCGCCTTCTCCCCCCAACCTCCAACCCCTTAAAACCTTCTTTCACTGCGAGGGGGGGGGTAACTGTCATTTCTTTCAAGCTTCTCCTTGTGCATAAATAAACCTGTACCCTCCTCTTCCCCAGACAACCCTCTGGGCCTTCTCAGGGGAGCAGAAAGGTCTGAGAGCATTCCTGCATGAAGACTTTCCCTTTTTTTTAACTTTGCTTTGATTTTACGCTCGTTATTCCCCCTACAGCTCTGCCGGTCCATACCTGATGAAACAATGGGGGGGCTGTGTGGCCTGATGAAGCCAAACTGAGCTTGGAGGAGCAGGACGGGGTTGTATTGTCTTCCTTCACCGCAGGAGCAGAAAAGGAGGGCAGACGCCATTCTCCCCAGTTTTCTGCAGACCAAATCAAATTAGCTGCAGAGCGCTGGTGAAAGAAGAGAGTCTCCAAAGCGGGACGTCTTACCCGCTCGGTTCTCCTCATAACCCCTTTGTAATTCACAAGTGCCCAGCTGTTGTGCTGCTGCCGTCAAAGCAGAGGACCTTCTCTGCCTGATCTTCAACCTCATGGCTCCTAATGATGCCCTGGAGGCAGCGAGACCCAGAGGGCAGGTGGCGGGGTGGAAGGTCTCCGTGGAGAGGACAAACTCTGCTCACACTGATGACTTCACTCGTCTCGTCTGAAGTACCGGAGGAACTAAAATCCTCACAGATCCGCGGTTTGATTGGTCGAGGAGACAAGAGGGTTTTCAGATTGTTTAGCTGAGTGAAGGAAAGCTTCATGATGTGGTGAAACACTGAGAGGTAAAGGGATTTGACACTGAATTTTCAGTGCTTCTCAGGAATAAAGTACAATCTGAAAGTTTTCAAAGACATTAACCCTCCTGTTGTCCTCATTTACAGGCACCAAAAATATTGTTTCTTTGTCTGAAAAAAATCCAAAAATTCAGTAAAAAAATTCCCCAAATTTCTGAAAATTTGCAAAACCTTCAGGAGGAAAATTCCAATAATTCCTTAAAAGTTTCCCTTTAAAGTTTTATTTTTTTAAAAAAAATCTGCCAAATTTGGCAAGTAAGTTCCTGTAAATATTTTCAAAAAATGAGTAAAATTCTTCCAAAAAAGTCCTAAAAATATCTAAAATGATTCCATATATATCAGTAAAACTTCTAATGTTTTCTTTAAGAAAATTCACATAAAAATCAACCAAAATCCGGTGAAATTCGCTGGGTTTTGGTTGATTTTCTTAAGAAATATTTTTAACATTTCTTTTTTTCCACCAAAAAATGTTCAGAGATTTCCCCAAAATGTTGAAAATGTGGACATCAGAAGTTTCACTGTGAAAATATATTTATTTTCCCACATTTTCAAACCTTAAAACGGGTCAATTTTGACCTGCAGGATGACACAAGGGTTAAAATACTGCTCTTTGTTTCTACAAACCAACCAACTAAACCAAACTTAGAAGTATAGAAAAAACTGAACCATGACGGTTGGGAGAGCTTCCTTAACCCAGGAGTGTCAAACTCATTCTAGTTCAGGTTCCACATTCAGCCCAGTTTGATCTTAAGAGGGCTCGACCAGTAAAATCATAACATAATAACCTATAAATAACCGAGAAAAAAATGCAAAACAAAACGAGACACAAAGCGACAAAAATGTGAGACAAACGACAAAAGTCTGACAAAAGTAAGACAAATTATTACAAAAGCGAGAAACAAAACAACAAAAAGAGGCAAACGACATGAAACAAAACAAAAAAGGGACAAAAAATTAGACAAAAAAAGTTACAAAGCAAAAAAAACCGAGACTAAAAATGACAGAAGCGAGAAACAAAACGACCAAAAAATAGACAAACAATGTAAGCGAGACAAAAAACATAAAACGACAAAAAAAACATAAAACGACAAAAATGCTACAAAAGAACGAATAAAGCAAAACACAGAATGACAAAAATAAGACAAAAAACACAAGTGAGACAAAAAGGAAACACAAAACGACAAAAACAAGAACCAGAATGATAAAAATATGAGACAAACGACAAAAAAAGACAACAAAACAACAAAAACAAGACAAAATGTTACAAAAATGAGACACAAAAGACTAATAAGCAATCTAGTATTTTACTTTATGGTCAAAACAACTTGTCATGGTCTAGAAATTATTTTAAATGTATAGTTTTACTAATTTACAATCTGCAGTTAATGTCTTCTCTGTAATTTTTACACTTTGAGGACCACATTGGACCCTCTGGAGGACCGCTTCTGGCCCACGGGCCGCATGTTTGACACCCCTGATTTAACCCATTTTTCATGCCCTGAAATGGAAAATACAACATTCTTAAAGCACTAGATTTAGGTGTTATTTATTACCATGCCTATTAATCAGAAAATGAATTAGAAAACAGTTAAAAAGAAGCGGCTGCTGCCTGTTTTCAGCACCTCTGAGGATCAGATTTGTTCTTGTTTTCTTTTTCATGGCACTTGGCATCAAGAAAGTTGTCTTTCTCTCTGACTTTTGAGTTGCAGTGAGTGAAGTTTATGAATTTCCACCGTCACGGATCAGTGACCTCGAGATGAATCGCCCTCATCTATGAACCATACATTAACAACAGCATAATTTCACGTATGATCCATGATGGTGAAGACACTGCAAAATGTAAATGGACAGAAAAGTGGTCACTATTTGAGAAACACCCAACCTCCAAAAAAACTTAAATGTCACAAGTCAGGATTTCAGGGGATTTTACATACTTCTTTCTCCTCCTCTTATAAACAGTCGCCTGTTATGTAAATGTAAACTTTAGATAAAATTTGTTGATTTTTTTCTGAATGTTCTTAAAGAAACATTTTTTTTTACCATTTCTTTTTTTGCACCAAAAAATGTTCAAAAATTTTTCAGAAGTTTTCACTGTGAAACTTTTTCCCCCCACATTTTCAAACCTTAAAACGGGTCGATTTGACCCCCAGGACGACACGAGGCTTAAAGAAAACCCTAAAAGATTCTTCAAAACTTGGACTCCATAACAGTCCAAGTTGTCCTTATCCAGCTACCAATCAGATGATACAATACTGACCCCTAGTGTAAGTTTAGTGAAACAACACTTTGGATGCACAAACAAACCCAAAGCAATAATTGTGCAGCAATGGTAGTCTTTATTATTGGCATTGTATCGTAACATACTAGTAATAAATCATCTGTTAAAACACAGTTGACCTTCCTCTCAGTGTCATCTTCTCTCTCTTGGACAGTTTTTGCTCAGATCTCTACAGGACTTCCCTCTTGGTTTGGACCGAGTCTTCGACCCTCAACCCTCCCCGCTCATTAAACGGGTTAATCCAGGGCAGGCTGCTACCAGTTTTTGGATTAGATCGTGATCTCATGCAATCAGGAGTCTGCGGCGCCACTGTGGCACTTCTAATGAGTCCATCCACTGTTTTGATTGGCCTGTGTGTGTTGACGCTGTGTGGCTGGATGGGTGGCTGGTGTTTCCTCGTGGTGGCGGGGGCAGTGGAAACATTTCTGCCTGTCATGTTTTGGCTGATAGTTTGCTTCATAGTTGGGATGCAGGTCTTGACCTTCCTGTGGAGAACATCATCCCTGTGCTGTGGCAGACGCTCCTTTAGGGGATCCTGGGTTGTTTGAGGACCCCATGAATCTCGCAGTCTGGCGTTTCTCTCCATGTTGATGCTGACTTCATCCATGCACTGCGCCTTCTGCAAGGCGTTAACCTTGAGGAGGATGTAGTCACGAGTCAGAGGATGATGAGGACCCCTCTTCATCATCCGTTCACTTGCTGCCTTCTCGCTCAGCCTCGCTGATGGTTTAACGGCCTCACAGGGAACTCTGGCTATAAAGGAAAAGCTTCATTACAAGAAGGATCCACTGGTTTTAAAACACATTCCTATTATGATAGAGGGGCAAAGAAAAAAGTTTCCTTACCCTTGTAAAGACCATGTACATCATGGCAGTCTGAAGTTTCCAGTGATTCAGGACTTTGGCGAGTCTAAAACCCAAATTCTAGCCCAATTTAACCATTTCTGTTCCACTTTTGCTGCATGTTTGGGGTCATTGTCTTGTTGGAACACCCAACTGCATCCAAGACCAACCTTCTGCACTGCAAAAACTCAAAACCTTACCAAGTCTATTTGTCTTATTTTTAGTCAAAATGTCTCATCTCACTGGATTTAAGATAAATTCACTTAACAAGAGACATTTCAGCAAGATGGAGGGACTTGTTTTAAGACAATGCATCTTAAATATCTTAAGTCAAACAATCTTCAAATTATCTTGTTTTGAGTTGAATTTTACAAGAAAATTCAAAATAAATTTAATACATCTCAAATTAGGAGGTTATATGAAATCAAAAAAATCTGTTTTTAAATGAAAAACTGCTATTTTTTTAGCATGTCTGGCTTATTTTAAGACACCTAAGCTTGACAATCCTGGTAAAATATAGATTAAAATAAGTTTTCCCAGCTAATTTTAAGCTCTCAATATTCTAAATATCATATCTCATTTCAAGAAATCTTACCAAGTCATTTTCACTTGTTCTATGGACAGATTTTTTCACTTATTTCAGGTAACAGTTCCTTGAAATAAGTTTTTTTTCTTATTTTGAGAGGGGCATTTTTCCAGTGTGACTGATTATTGTAGGTTTTCCTAAAGAATGTGGAGGTAATCCTCCTGCTTCATCATTCCGTTTACTTTGTGTAAGGCACCACTACGACTGGCAGCAAAACAGCTCCTCATAATACTGCCACCACCATGCTTGATGCTAGGTTTGGTGTTCTTGGGGTTAAAGGCCTCATCTTCTCAATAGCTAAATTTTGTTTCATCTGACCACAGAAGCTTCCTCCAGAAGGCCTTTTCTTCATCTATGTGATCAGCAACAAACTTTGATCAAGCTTTAAGGTGTCATTTCGGGAGGAGGGGCTTCCTTATATCTCATGATGACACTGTGGACACTGAGCTCCAGCAGCTTCTAATTCATTACAGACCTGCTTTTTGGTAGACCATCCTGACCAATGGTCTCTCAGCAGGTGAAGGTTTGTCTCTTCTTCCTGATCGTGGCAGTGACTCAACTGTGCCACGACCTTCTTACTTACGTTTGCACAAATAATTTTGGAATCTATAGCTGCTTTAAAATGGCTCCACATGACTTTGACTTGTTCAAGTCAGTTATTGCTTTTTATAGATATAGAGATATATATAGAGAGATATATATATAGAGATATAGAGATGTAGAGATATAGAGACAGAGATATAAAGATAAATATATATAAAGAGATAGATATATAGAGATAGATGTATATATATAGAGAGATAGAGAAAGATAGAGAGATATATATAGAGAGATAGAGAGATACTTTATTAATCCCGAGGGAAATTCAAGAGTTTGAGGCAGAGTCTAGTGAGTGCATCAAATGGGCCCTACTTAAATAGCCTCAGAGGAGTCACCAGCTGTAGTCAATTGTAATCAGTCATGAGAACTTAAAAGGCCATGTCACCAGCAAAATCTGATAAACACAACTTTCTACAACTCTAAAACTGACAATTAAAGTTGCTGTATGTATATTTTTGACCCAGCAGATGTTGTCATATTTCTATAAGATGTATAATAAATCTATGAAATAACCAAAATGCATAATTGTTTTTTGTGGTACGTGTGTTCCGATGACTCCATCCTAGAGAACTAGCAGTCATCTGAGACTCAACACTGCCATGACATAAATGGTCTTTACAAGTTGTTCACAGCTGTGCTCCTGAACATCCTTACATTGTGTCTGACATTTGGTAGACAAACAGCTCTGGTACAGCAGCTCAGTTCTTCCTGGTTTCCTGCTTTTACAGCTGTGAATGTTGTGGTTGGGTGAAGACACCTGTGCTGTGCCACCAGAGGTAAAAGGAAACCTTCTGATCAAAGCCGGAGATTTCTCAGAAACCAAACTGTTCCGAGTCGCCACGTCGCCCCGATCTCCTGGAGCTGAATCTGCGTAATCCCAGAACACTTTGGCAAACTGGTAGAGCTTCACACTGGTTGCCGAGTTGACTAAAATACTAAATACAGTGAGACAAAATGTAATGGCAGTTACTAGAATAACACGATCTAAACACCACAATAAGAACAAATGACACTTTCATGACTTTAATGCGTCTGGCTCACCTGTTGTCATTGAAGTGCAGGGATAGTATTCGACCTGTTTCAGTCTCTGCAGTGATTTCTCTCAAACAGTCTCCAGTGAGGAAATTAAAAATGCGAATTTTTCCGTCCACGCAGCCGGTGACAACACGGAGGTAAACCAGAGTCAGAGATCTTACCTCCCTGCAGGAACGTCAGAAGACACCGTATGTCACCAAATTTAAAATACTGAAGGAATGAACAGCTTTGCAACTTTTAAGGTTTCTTTCTTACTTTGGGTGGTTGAATGTCATGAGACATAAGTCCTTCACATCACAGTTGGTGCTCCATGCCATGACCTTTCCAGACGAGTCGCCGGATAGGAGGTGCCATTCGTCGAAGAACAGGCATCTTACTGGACTTCTGTGGGCAGTAATCACCTTACAAAAGGGAGCACATTACACAGAAGTAACCATTTCTGAACAAATGGAAATGTTCAGTTAAATTTTAAAAAGCACATACACAATACTGTACATACAGATGGGTGACAAGTTAAAAGAAAAACCAATCAACCCTCCTGTTGTCCTCATTTACGGGCACCAAAAAATATTGTTTCCTTGTCTGAAAAAAATCCAAAAATTCTGCAAAAAAATTCCCCAAATTTATGAAAATTTGCAAAACCTTCAGGAAGAAAATTACAATAATTCCTTAAAAGTTTCCCTTAAAAGTTTTATTTAAAAAAAATAAAATAAAAATCCCCCAAATTTGGCAAAAGAATTCTTCTAAATATTTTCAAAAAATGAGTAAAAATCTTCCAAAAAATACTAAAAATATCTAAAGTAATTACATATATATATCAGTAAAACTTCTAATATTTTCTTTTAGAACATTCACATAAAAATCAACCAAAATCCAGTGAAATTTGCTGGATTTTGGTTGATTTTTTTGTGAATGTTCCTTAAGAAACATTTTTAACATTTCTTTTTTTCCACCAAAAAATGTTCAAAAATTTCCCAAAAATGTTGAAAACATGGACATCAGAAGTTTCACTGTAAAAATATTTTTTTCCCCACATTTTCAAACTTTAAAACGGGTCAATTTTGACCCGCAGGACGACATGAGGGTTAAGCGTTTCAGTAAGGTGTTAGATCATGACCAGAACTGCTTCAGGGCTCCTTGCCATTGATCCTCCAAGTCTCTGGAGCACCATTTTCCAAAGAAATATTCCATCATTTGGTGTTTTGATGATGGTGACGAAGAGTTCCATCGAACACGTAAGTCTAAATTTCTCACAGATGCTCATCTGGGTTGACATCTAGTGACTGTGAAGGCCATAGTTTATAATTCATGTCATTTTCATCAAAGCATCCAGTGAGCCTTAGAGCCCTATGGATGGAGACACCATCATCCTGGAAGAAACCACTCATCTTTGTACTGATCTGAAGTGAGATTTCGCTTTAAGTTGAACCAAACCAGCCCCCAACAGCATAACAGAGCCTCGGGACCCCCTCACTTAAGGGGTCACGCATTCAGGCTTTTCCTTTAATTTGTCACCCTTCCGTGTATTTATTTTAACTCCAAAAATAACTGATATTCTCACCCTGTGCAGTGACGCATTTTCCATGCTCCACAGCTTGACCAGGCCCCGAACACAGCTGCTGTAGACGGTTGTCTTGCTGATCTTTACGCACTGGACAGGGCTGACGTGTTTGAAATTAAAATCCTCAAATTGCTTCCCCGTGTCCAGACACCACACTGGCAAAATGGGCAGCTGATTTTAGTTTATGTGCACGTCAGCGCAGAAAAAGTCAACGAGTTTTTGAACAATAAATGAAGATTATTCAGGATGCTTCACGGGAAAGAGGAACAATAAAACGCTTTTTTAAATGACAAGAAACATCAGAAAAGAACATTATAAAAGGCCTTATAGAGTATTATACAAATAACAATCTATACAGGTGAGGTTTAAAGAGCATTCTGAACTGAGACACCGACTGAGCTACTCTAAAAGTCCACAAAAGCATCGTTGCTCCTGGTTTTCAGCCTGGACTGACACATTTTTAACAGAATTTCTCATTTGAGGGCTCTAAGTGCAGAATAAGGAGTCAAGAGTGGCATAAGGGTGTGGATGAGATGTTCACTTGTGCTTCTGAGGAGCACTGGTTTGACTTTAAGTATTGATTTGTAGGTAGCAGGTTGAACAACAGTCTTAAAATGCTCTTTCAATTTGACTGTGTTGATTGTAAGTGGTCCAAGTTGAGGAGTGATACTGTCAGAAACAGAACCAATAACCAGCATCAACAAAACTGGAATCCATCCAGTTTATAGGGATATAATGCAGGGAATCCAAATTGTCACAATTTTCAGGGATAAATGAGACGTACAACTGGGAGTTATCGGTGAAAAAATATATGAAAAACCTCTGTTAAAACTATTGTTTTGTTCCAAGCAAAGAGCATTTCTGTTTCTGCGTGAGTATGTACAACAAAAGACGTGAAAATACTGTGAATGCACAAACAAATCCTCTCAGTCGTGACCTATTTCTTTAAAAAACTGGTTGTTTACCAACTCAGCAGGAGCTGAATTTGAGATTCACACATCAGACGCTTGTTTTAAGAAGCATGGGATAAGATCGCTGAATAAAACCCTGAACAAGTTATTCAGCGTTCCTGACAACAAAGTAAAACCTGCTTCTTGGAATAAGATCCTGGCGACTCTTTCTGAGTAGAAAAATTGAACCGGCAGGGTGAAGTAAAGTCTTTCAAAGGCTGCTCACCTTTCACTAAATAATCTTTGGCTCCTGATACGAGTCTACCAGCGTGGAGGTCCAGGCAGCTGATGGTGTCGGTGTGACCATAAAAAGCCATCTCACACTTGTCTGTCTTCAGGTTCCAGCACCTGAACACAAACTGAAATGTGTCATCTTTCCCCAAACTTCTGCACTGCAAAAACTCTAAATCCTACCAAGTGTGTTTGTGTTATTTTTAGTCACAATGTCTCATCCCACTCGATTTAAGATAAATTCTCTTAACAAGAGACATTTCAGCAGATGGAGGGACTTGTTTTAAGACAATGCATCTTAAATATCTGGTTAAGTCAAACAATCTTGAAATTATCTTGTTTTGAGTTGAATTTTACAAGAAAACTCAAAATAAGTTTAACCCTCATGTCGTCCTGCAGGTCAAAATTAACCCGTTTTAAAGTTTGAAAATGTGGAAAAAAGTATATATTTTCACAGTGAAACTTCTGATGTCCACATTTTCAACATTTTTGGGAAATCTTTGAACATTTTTTGGTTGAAAAAAAGAAACGTTAAGAATGTTTCTGAAGAATATTCACAAAAAATAAATAAATAAATAAATCAACAAAAATCCAACGAATTTCGCTGGAAATTTTTTTGCAGATTTTTTTGCAGATTTTTTTCAGACAGGGAAACAATATTTTTTGGTGCCCATAAATGAGGACAACAGGAGGTTTAATACATCTCAAATGAGGAGGTTACATGAAAGCAAAAATCTATTTTTGAGTGAAAAACTGCTATTTTTTTTAGCATATCTGGCTTATTTTAAGACACCTAAGCTTGACAATCCTGGTAAAATAGACCTTAAAATAAGTTTTCCCAGCTAATTTTAAGATCTCAATGTTCTAAATATCATCACCAAGCCATTTTTCATTTGTTCTATTGGCAGATTTTTTTCCCCACTTATTTCAAGGTAAAAGTTCCTTGAAATAAGTTTTTTTTTCTTGTTTTGAGAGGAGCATTTTTTCCAGTGTGATCTTAAACCGGGTCATCTGAGGACAGCAGCTCCTCCTCACCTGATACTCGCATCGCGGCTCCCGGTTATCACCAGATCTCTGTCCTCGCAGAGCAGCACCACCTGAATGCTGCCAACGTGTCCTCTCATCGTCGCCACCGTCCTTGTTTCTGAAGCCACATAAAGCAGATTCACCAGACGGTCCTGAGAGCCGGTGGCCATCAGCGATCCTCCTCTGAAGTCCAGCACCCGGTGAGGGTCTTCTCTGCCAGACACAAAAACACAACCGCCTCAGAGTTACCCCGTCTGAGGACACGCTGGACGTTATGGATTCTAATTCCAGTGAGAATGAACTGCACAACAAAAAGAATGACTCACTTGCTCAGCAGGACTTTGGTAAAATATGCACCACAGTAAACATTTCTCTCCTCCATTTGCAGTGTTTTGGTTTTGATTTTGGCATAAACGGCTTCAAACGGCTTCTCCTGTGAAACAAAAGAAAGAAAAGCTCAGTTTATGTCACATATGGCATTTATTTGTAATGCTAGACTTCCAGTTTGTGGAGCAAAAGTATTCATTTATTCACCTTTTGCTCAGTAGTAGAATGAAAATCTTCTGGATCATCGTCCTTCACGGGTACCAGAACCTCAACTATGTTGGCATAAGTACGACTGACTACATTATTGCACATCTAGAACAGGAAAAACATAATTTATTGTGATTTTTATTATTGTCAGTTAATAAACTGGAACAAAATTACACAAAATATAATGTTATTGTAAGTCTTTACCACCCTCAACATCAAAAAAGTTAAGATTTAAAATGTTTTTGTTATAATTCACAATGTTTTATACTATTTGGATGATGTTCATTTTGTCGTTAACAATCATAGGATAACGTTATTTCTTTTACACCAACAAATCAAAGATAAGATGGTTTTACCTTAGCTGACATGTTTCAACTGCATCTGCATTCTTCTTCAGAGCGTCATCCGACGTGTGCTAACGTGTCCTTTTTTTATCATGTGACCGGTCTGACAGATCTGTCAGAATCTGTCAGATAGGCCACGCCCCCCGCCGTCCGGTGCTCTCTGGAGTATGGAGTCCCAGGTATTAGAGGGTGTAGACCCCCTCATCCCGGTTCATGGAGCAGCTCGCCCCAGCTAAGGTAAAACCATCTTATCTTTGATTTGTCGGTGTAAAAGAAATAACGTTATCCAGTGTTTTATACTGTTGATGCTGCTGCATATATACTTCATCTCACATTATATTCATTGTTCATCCTGTATATATACTGCACATTTACACTGTTTTTACTGTTCAACCACTATTTACCCCTACCTGAACACGTACATCATCTATCTTATATTGTATCTACAGAACTTATACTCGTATATCAGTGTGTTTATATGATTCTATCCATATTTACATTGTAACATCCTGTATAAAACACACTTTACTGTTGCTTTTGCACTTCTGGGTTGATGCTAGACTGCATTTCTGATCCAATTTCTTCCTCATCACCAAAAACTACAGCAAATATTCACACAGATAAATGAACCAAATGATCAACCTTCATCATGGACAGAATCTGATTCTGAATATTCTTTCTGAACTTGACTTCCTCCATGGTTTGCTGGGCGAGATGCTGCCAGTACCGACAAACCCTCCTGCAGCATTTCAGAGTGTCCTCCTCCAACAGGCCTGTTAGGAAACACATGAACAGAATCATGTCTACATGTATGTCACAGGAACACTAGTAGTACTGGTAAACACAACACAGTTCCAACACTTTCAGGATTTATATGTGGGATTTAAATGTAATTTCAGGCCGTCATCCTGCCGTAACGTCGTCACTGTGCATTAAATCGCCCGGATGCCTTTAACCCTCGTGTCGTCCTGCGGGTCAAAATTAACCCATTTTAAAGTTTGAAAATGTGAAAAAAATATATTTTCACAGTGAAACTTCTGATGTCCACATTTTCAACATTTTTGGGAAATCTTTGAACATTTTTTGGTGCAAAAAAAGAAATGTTAAAAATGTTTAAGAACATTCACAAAAAATCAACCAAAATCCAGCGAATTTCGCTGAAGAAAATATCAGAAGTTTTACTGATATATATGGAATCACTTTAGATATTTTTAGGATTTTTTGGAAGATTTTTACTCATTTTTTGAAAATATTTACACGAATTTTCTAGCCAAATTTGGGGGATTTTTTTTACAATAAAATTTTGAAGGGAAACTTTTAAGGAATTATTGGAATTTTCTTCCTGAAGGTTTTGCAAATTTTCAGTAATTTTGGGGATTTTTTTTGCTGAATTTTTGAATGTTTTCCAGACAAGGAAACACTATTTTTTGGTGCCTGTAAATGAAGACAACAGGAGGGTTGATTTGTCTTTCAGCCTGCAGACTGATGATGCTTTCCTTGGCAGGACTTTCCTGTTCTCATATCCAAGGGCTACCTGCTTGGGTGGGATGGATTTAATAAAGCCATTCTCCAGTAATTAAGTCACATCCCCATGGTGCCATTAGCCAAGCTTTAGCTTTATACTGTCAGTTTAAGGACATGTCAGTGTGCAGACCTTCACACTGCAGGGCTGATCCACCACAGAAGACCACGTTAGCAGAGAGAACCTGAGCCGTGGATATATGCGCTGACTTGCCTAATATCCTCTTGGACAGGTGGACAGGTAGGCAGCCGATGAAGTCTCGGTACAGACCGACTCCAGACACTGACTTTGAGGATCCAGGAACCACCATGAGAGCAGGATCCTCTGAATCCACGTCATGCTGACTGGAGATGTTCCCACTTCCTGGAAGCACATTCAGGATCCAGATTAGTTTATTGTCCTTTCTGGTGTTTGCATGGAAACAAAATGAAATTCTGTTCTCCCAGTACAGTGCAAAATAATAGCTATAAATATAAATAACTAGAAAGAATAACAACTATAAACAGCATGGTTTTTATATTATCCGACCTGGCAAATTTATCTACAAATTTCTATTTTTAAAAAACTGTTTTAAAGAATGTTAAAAAAAATGTTCATTTCAACATGGCAACAGAGGAATGTTCTCAAACCAACATTCAAAACATGTTTTCCAGATTTTATTGAGGCCTCGGATGACTTTTGTAAAACATTCCTGTTATACAACATATTAACAAAATGGAACATTCTGCCTGCGATGCTCTGAGAATGTTTTGGGGCTGTTCTCGAGGGAACACATTATAGAACGTTCTTTAATCAAACATTCTCACAATGTTCCATGATAATAAAGGAAGGTCGCTCTCAAAACGCATTAAAAACATGTTTTCCAGATGCTATCGAGGCCTCAAGTGGCAGAATGTGGTTTACAAAACGTTCCTGTCATGTTATCTATTAACAAAAATGGAACATTCTGCCTGCAATGTTCTGAGAAGATTTTGGGGCAGAGAAGAAAGAAAATTCTTTTATAAAATATTCCGACAATGTTCCATGATTGTAAAGGAAGGACGTTCTCACACAAACATTCAAGAAATGTTTTCCAGATGATGATGACAGAATGTTTTATAACGTTCCTGTAATGTGCTCTATTAAAGGTGGAACATTTTGCTGTTTTTGTGGAGAAAACACACATAAAAACATTATAACAATAACAAAGAGTGATGTTCTCAATGCAACATTCACAGAACGTTTTCACGATGTTTGTAAGAGACCTCAGCTGACAGAATGTTCTTTATAAAACATTCCTGTAATGTGATGCATTAACAAAGGTGGAACGTTCTGCCTGTAAATTTCTGATGGCGTTTTGGGGATGTTGTTGAGGAAATCTATAAAAAAAACGTTCCCACAATGTTCCACAGTGCGATAACTAAGGAAGAATGCTCTGACCATAACATTCAGTTCTGAGAACATTTGTCTAACAGGATTATCACCAAACATTTTTATAGTATATTTATTAATTCTACATTTGTGAGGAACATTCTGGGAACAAAAAGAAAACTTCCTGCTAAAAACATCCACAGAAGCTTGCAGAATGTTTATGGAACAAAAAAAATCTAGCTTGGATACTAGTAGTAAAAAGTCAGAATTGCAAAGTGATAAAATGCTAAAGTAGAGTAGAACTCATCACTGAGAAGGTCAATCCATGATTGTGGATCAGGAGGCAGAACTTCCCTAATTAGGACCTCATTAATTTCATCAGTCAGCCTTTGACCTTTGACCTTTGCGTGGGCAGCCCCTGGAGCATGTTGACCCTCCTAATGACTAGTCTGTCACAGAGTAAAGTTTTTATCATTAAATCACTTCAGAAATGCAAAGCTAAACCACACTTAGTGGCTTTTTTCAGTCAGTCTTAGCTCTAAATCAGTCAACTGTCTCTTCGTCCTCTGGCGCCCTCTAGTGGTGCGCAGAGGGACTCAACCAACTCTGAGGTGAGCTTGAATAATTTAAAATCTAACCAGGGTGGGATTGTAAACAAGTGGCATTCTCTTAGTTCTATTTTCCTTCTTGATCTCACCGTTAAACTGCAGAAACCCTCGCCTGTGTCTGACCAGAAGAACGCTGCTCAGGTTGGAGATCATGCGTAAAAGTTCTGCGTCACACCGAGAAAAGATCCGGCACAGGTAGCTGGACTTGATCCAGTCCGGGCTGCCGCTGAACCACTTCCAGATTTCATTCATGTCCGCTGGTTTTCCGTCCAGCTCTCGGTGTGAACAGGAGGAGAAGTGATCCTGAGGAGGAGCTGAAATTCTGGATCTGCCGTAAGTGAACAACGTCCACGATGTGAAGCACAGAGCGCTCTGGACGCTCTCCAGCACCTGGACGTTTCTGCAGCGTAGAAGCAGCTTCACCAGGAAGCTCCTCTTGAATTCATCCGACACTCTCCACAAACTCTGGCTGGAACCGGACGCTTTTGGAGCAAAGACGCAGGAAGGACAGATCCCACACAGGTTGGCACATTCTGTCGCAGTTTTCCAGCCGAGTTGAGCCGCTGAGACACTTTTACTGACTTTAACGGACTTCATGTCGATGATAAACGCAGTTAGTGGCGCTTTATGTTGGTTACGTTGTTGCCAGGCAACAGTTGATGCTTTTGCCCCCTTTTATACCATACAGACCTCATTCAGCTGGTTGCCAGGTAACAGGTTCCACGGAAGGGATGCTGTTGACGCAGTGACGTAGGTTTCCGTTAACCCTTCATTTATGGGCACCAAAAAATATTGTTTCCTTGTCTGAAAAAAAATCCAAAAATTCAGCAAAAAATCCCCCGAATTCCTGAAAATTTACAAAACCTTCAGGAAGAAAATTCCAATAATTCCTTAAAAGTTTCTCTTAAAAGTTTTATTTAAAAAACAAAACAAAACCCAAATTTAGCAAGAAACTTCTTGTAAATATTTTTCAAAAAAATGAGTAAAAATCTTCCAAAATAAATTCTAAATATATCTAAAGTATGTCTATCTACATCTCAGTAAAATTTCTAATATTTTCTTTATGAACATTCACAAAAAAAAAATCAAAATCCAGCGAATTTCGCTGGATTTTGATTTTTTTTGTTAATGTTCTTAAAGAAACATTTTTTAACCCCCCCCCCCCAAAAAAAGCTCAAAAATTTCCCAAAAATATTGAAAATGTGGACATAGAATATGACTGAGTAAATTCATACACTCTAAAACAAGGTTTAGGCTCAACAAAAACAATTAACAACATTTTTGCATCTGTTTTTTAAGTTATGACAACTTCTATTCAGTGATTGAGCTATACTAAGTTAGGGGAATTAGTTTTTCCTCTGCTATCAGTAATATTTAAAATTACCAATTATTTAATAATTGTTAGCATAACCACAAGCCAAGTGGAGAAAAAAAAGTTTTCAAGACAACTTAATTAGTAATTAAATCGACGAACACAGACTTGTTTTAGTTTAAATTGTGCGTAATATTAAGTTATAGTAATTACCAACAATAAGGCGTTTATCTAAATGAATACATTAGAAGTTGGATCTTGCAATAATGCGTTTATTTAAGTGTTGGTTCTCTAGATTTCTTTCTGGAATGAAGGCGTCACTGTTTTAGCTTCAGTCTTGTGCCACTAGTCAGTCATTTTGTTGTTTTTGCACACTTTGAAAAGTTTGTGTAACATCCTTACTGTTACTTACCATCACTATCTCCCTCTCACCCACTGCATGACACTGTGGGGTCTTTAAGCAGCTCCTTCAGCAGCAGACTGAGACATCCACCCTGCAAGAAAGAGCGCTATCGCAGGTCCTTCATCCCATCTGCTATAAGACTGAACAACATCAGCATCACTGGCTGATGTTAACATAAACTGGACTATATCATTACCACCCCAAACCATAAAATTTGCACTGACATTCTTGCACTGCACATCTTTGCACTTTTAAACTTTATTTTTATTTTTATTTTTTCTGTTAAGCCACTTTACCCTCATCTGTCACCCTGGTATATATTGTAAATATTATTACTATTGTTCTATTATTATTTTATTCTTATCACTATGTCTACTGTTACATAAGCTGCTGTAGCAATGTAAATTTCCCCTGGAGTGGGGAGAAATAAAGAACTTTATCTTATCTTATCTCTACTACTATTGCTTATTTAGTATATTATATGTTGCAATAAATCAATACATTTAACTAGAACTGTCGATTAGATTTGAGGACATGTATGCTTTTGTTGAACTTCACCATGTGCACTTAGATTTTGATGATAGATTTTGACGCACCTTCACAGTTTTCTCTTGCAGCTTTGTTGGCGTGCTTCTTCGTTCCTCACATCCACAAACAATACAACAAGTCACTTACTTTGGCTGAATATGCCAATCTATTTATTTGGCTCAAAAAACAACAATCAAGTGTCCAAAATCCAACTCAAAGAACACCACCAGCCTACACCAGCCTGCGGTCAAAAACAATGGATCTCTTGTGCACCACACCTGGACTAATCAGTGACTCTTTATCTGGCCACTCTGTCCCACACCTGGACTAATTAGTGGCTCCTTAAAAGTGCACTCTACTCTCCCCACAGCACTCCTCTGGTGACCTTTAATAATGGCTCCAGCAATGATCATAAGAACACCTCCTGCTCGTTGTCCCATCCCAGACACCATCGCTTTGATCCATTGTCTTCTGGTCGACACTTTGGGTTCATCAAATTACAGACAAACAGACTCATAAACTGCTATTATTATTATTATTATTATTATTATTACTACTATTAATAATAATAATAATAATAATAATAATAATAATAATAATAACAATAATATTAATATTAATATTAATATTAATATTAATATTAATATTAATATTAATATTAATAATAATAATAATAATAATAATAATAATAATAATAATAATAATAACAACAACAACAACAACAACAATAATAATAATAATAATAATAATAATAATTTTTTTATTAGATTACTATGGTTTTCTCCCTCAAACAACCTTGAGTTAGCAGTTTCAGTAAAATTAATTCTTACGTTATCAGGAAATAGGAATGTGCTGTGTATTGAGGCCAAAGCTCAATCTTTGTCAGTGTGTGTGCATTTGTAGAAGACGAAGCATTTTTGTAAGCAGCTGTAACCTTCCAGCCTGACCTGTCTGTGTCCATCAGAGCTTGGAGTTAGTGCTTCGCTCCATCTCTTCCCTGTTAAAGGTCAAACACAACTCATGCATTCATTGCACATTAAACGGTTATTATTATCAATATTTTAGCATTCATATGTAATATCAATTTCAGTTTTGATTTAGTAGTACGTTAAAAATAAAAAATCCTAACATGTGCAATATCCAGACATGCAGCATCAGTTACACTACTATTTTTATCGTGAGTATAATATACCGAATGTGTTATCTCAATGTTTTCATAGGGTACATATAATTAGTATTACGTTTTTGTGTTTGGACATTTATTATTTTACTTTTCTAGACTTCTTGTCTGTTATGTATTCTGTAAATTACATAATGTTATTCAGAAACAAGGATTAGAAAGTTAAAGAAAAGCGTGCGCCGCCCGGGAATCGAACCCGGGTCGCAAGAATGGGAATCTTGCATGATACCACTACACCAGCGGCGCCGTTAAAGGAGAGGTTACCGGCGATCTCTATATCATCAGTTAATATTCATGAATGACAGCTTTTTGTTAGATTATTGTGTGATTAGTCGATGCTTAGCTGCAGTATGTGGTGATTAGAGAACACTATAAATCCTGCAATAGCAGATAAGCCGCGAACATGTCGTTACAGTCATCGCCATGAATATTGCCGCTTTTATTTTGAAAAGAACAACAGGAGCAGCGTGCTCTTATGTTGAAAGGCTGCTCTATTTACTACCGGGGGAGCGTCTTCTCTGTGGATTGTTTAGTTTCTGCTTTTAGGTCTCAGCGTCATGCGCTAACAGCTAAAAACTTCTAGTTTCAAGCAGAAGTTGGAAAACAGTCCGAGGAAAACAGCCGCTGAGAGTCGACGAGGTACAACAGTTTATTTACGTTAATTTAAAAGTGGAACCTGGAGGTTTAATGTTCTGTTTTATAATGGAAGTATTCACGTTGCTAACTCTGCTATGACAGCTACATTTAATACAGGGGCGTTATTAGCCACAACAGACTAACTCTACAGCCCTGTTTTTACTAAATTATGTCACAACCCTGTCTATATAACATATAGCTAAAATGCTAACCGGCTAACTTGGCTGCTTGTTCATCTTTAGGAAGCTAGGTTAGCATGCTAGCTGTTAGCTGCCTGTCTGTTGCTGTAGGGCTGCTTTTTGTGTGTTTTCAGCTGTCATAAAGATCTATCGTTTCCATAAACTGTCCGCAGAGTTTCTCCTCATGTCGGCCAGAAGCAACGGCGTGGAGTGGGTTGAGACAACCGAGGAGGTTGTTGTAACGGAGGAGAGCCTCCCAGCTGAAAACAGCAGCCCTGCAGGTGCAGCATGATGATCTCACAAACCACACTAATATTTAACCCAAAGAAATGTTTCACAAAGTCTTTAAACCGGTGTCTTTGTTGTTATAGTGATACCAGTTTTAGAGGCAGCAGAAACACCAATCCAGAAGTTACTGGACACTGTGGGACATGGAGACAACCCAGAGGGTGAAAATGGCTTTTGTAAGCAAGTCTTTCCTCTTCTACATATATTCTGCTGTCTATTTATTAAGTGTTCCTCGCTAAAGTACTGTAGTCCAGCAGTAAATCCCACAACCTGAACAATGTGCTGCACGCTCTGACACATAAACTCATAAGCTCCTTTTGTAGTGTAATATTTTTTTAGGTACTAAGTGCTGAAAGTAAAAGATGATATAATTATGGCAAATGCTATTAGACTGAAGACCAGAAGTAAAACATATGTATAAAATACACAATGATGAAGGTTCTAGTAATCACTGATGTTTTGAGGGTATTTTGTGTTTGTCTGTGGAGGAAAATCATGAAGTAAAACATGTTTTGTTGGTGTGAAGACTAATCATATGATTTGCAGAAAATGATACAGAACATAATGATGTAAACTTAAAGCAATATCACTTTTAAAAGAGGTGTATCAGAAACATAATACATAAAGGTATAATATGCTTGAAATCTGTCTCAAAATAATAGGGCAAAGTCTGAACATGTTCTCTGTAAAAGATGACCTAATGATAACCTGATGTCCTCTGAAGGGAGAGATCTAGGGGTAAATATGAAAACCTGATGTCATGATCTGACCAAGAGATTTAGAAAAGTATAACGGTGCCACAACTGTCCCTCCTATCATACGCCCTGTAGGTGTAGAAAAATGAGCAACGCTCACAGCTTAAAGACGAAGCTCAGCTCAGTATCTTTGTTTTTCTTGGGATGTTATCACTGCTAAGAACTACTCCTGGATTTTTGTCGACAATAAATCCTGCTGCCTCCAAATGCTGACTTCTCTTGATGTTTTTTTTTTTTAAAAGATCTTTAACACTTGAACACTGTCAAGTCTTAGCCTCTGGCCCTTGATTTGTGACTTACATTCACTTCATCACTTTTACACATCTCCTGCCATAAGTAGCTTTTAACTGACTTTTAACCAGAACCAAGAAAAATTAGCTCATTACTCTTGTTTAAGACTCTTTACACTGATTCTCAGTATGTTTTAGGATAGATTTAAAGATTTTACAGATTTTACTTCTTACTGGTTTTAACAGACGACATCACATCTCCCCTGTTCTGGCTTCTCTTCATCGGCTCCCTGTTCATTTTAGAACTAGTTTTACCTTTTTAGCACTGCAGTTTCTATAAACCATGTTGCTTTTTTATCTGTTCCATAAATTCTGATTGATTGCCAATATGTTTAATTTTGCTGCCTTGGGAAACAGTTTGTTGCCTGGGTGTTGAAAAGTGCTCTCTAAATAACTAGTAGTATGATTATTAGTAGTAGTATTACAAGTGTAGGGTTTGACTGATTTGGTTTTTTTGAGGGGCTGATACTAGTCAGGCAGTTGAATGTCCACAATGTAACAATTTGTCCTTTCAAACCAATATTTAGTAAATTTGCTCTCAAAAAATTTAAATCTTGTCGAAATTAACCATAGTCTGATTGTTAATGTGTCACAAGGTTATTATGTGTAAGATAATATTGTGAAATGGTTTAAACCAATAAGCATCTTGACTCATTTGCTCTGTTTCCCTCTTTTTCCAGACTGTGAGGAGTGTCTGAGTCTCTTCCAGGACCAGAGCGATCCTGATACCATCAATGGCCCGTCTTTTATTATTGACTTTCCAACGAGCATGGGCGTCCCGCAGAGGGCCCTCCTCACTTTACCCTACGGCCTGATGATCGGCAGGTCCAGCATTCCCTGTGCAGGAGTTGGAGTCATAAATCATGGACCCATAGTGTCTCCTGGGATGCATTTTGGGCCGTATGAGGGGGAAATGACAACACGGGAAAATGCCATGTCGAGTGGCTTCTCCTGGGAGGTGAGCTTTGAAACTAAAACTAGTAAAGTGACATTAACTTGAAGTTTAAATTCCCTCTTTAGGTTAGTATGTGTGTGATTCTGTCCTGATATGCACATTTTCTGCAGATTTACAAAGGAAAAGATGAGCATGAGTACATTGATGCTGCCAAAGAATCCCAGTCAAACTGGATGAGGTATTGAATTTTATTACTTTGACCGTTTCTGTTCAGTGTTTCATTTAAACTGTACGTCTGCAGGGGTGTAGTGAAAGCAGCAGTCAGCTTTATTCTCTAACAGACACGGAACTGACGACACTCGGAGCCCAAAACACAAAGACAAGTAAAACAAACTGTCATTCGGCTTGTGTATACAGCTGTACTGATTATAGCAGAACTTTGTCTATTCCATCAGAAACATATGTGACAGAAAACTAAAATAAAACGTGGCTGTAATGCCTCCTGTGCAAACAACCCCTCAGTGACAGCGTTTGTTCAGTCGATAGTATTTGAATTGGCAGACAGGTGTAGTATAATCCAGTTTTTGTTGTCAGAATTTCAGTGTTTTGCACTTTATTGTGTTTGTGTTTTGTAATTAAACTTGTGGTATTTTAGTTCACATTGAGAATGATGGCAGCTGCAGTCAATTCAGAAAGTATGTTTTAAAAAAATATATGTCTGCATTAACATTTACAGTAATTTGAGCCTCAAAAACACAACTTGGTTTCAGTTTAACTGCGACATTTATGGATCCTAATACCAGTTTTGATACTGAAGAGGTCAGAAATGTACATTAATATACATGTGATGGACCACAGGTTTAAATTGTGCAGAAACAGACAAGTACTGGAAGAAATAAATGAATCTGGTGTGTTGTTAGATCACAGTAATGTAAAGTTTGCTCTCACATATCAGGCTAATACTGTCCGTTTAATACTGAGCATTAATGTGTCCATTATGTGCAAAGATCAGCTGATATCACACATGTCTCACTACATATCTTGCTAATAGATTTTATTGTGCCACATAAAGGAGAACTGGGAGGGAGTTGATTAGTTTAGAGGTTTACAAACATAAAAGAAAGCTTTCAGTGCAAGGTTTAGATTTTTGTCAAGCTGAATCAGATGTGTAACTATTGCTCCTATTGGACCAACCGAACCAGAAGCTGCCATCAGTCTTAGTCTGTCCTGACTCAGGTGTCCCATTAGGAAGTCCATCTTATCCCCAAGAACAACCTCCTCTGGTCTAAAATGAGTCCTGCAGAAAATGATGTGTCTTAGCTCCGCCCACTACCTCCCACCCTCCACCAGTGGAGAGAGAGAGATTAAAGAAAGTGGATTTAATGGGAAAAATAACAGCAAAACTCCATTTGAAGTTGGTTCCTTTATGAATTTATGGGCTTTTATTGCTTATTTTAATTAGATTTTACATATTTAACAGGCTGGGGGAGATGTAATGATATTTGTGTCTGAATTGCATATTATTAAATGCTTCATAGCCCCTTACTGCTCTTTATCTTGAAACTAAATTCTCCCGTTTATGTGGGTTTAGATCATGCCATAAATTTGTTGCGTTGCCGAATTGTACATTGGTTTTTTGTTTATCATGCGTATGTTTTCATTTGTCCATTTTTGAGCTGCATATAAATATGCATAAAAACTAGGGATGTCCGATATCATCGGCCCGATATTGGCATAAAAATGTAATATCGGTCAATATCGTTATTGTTTCTTTTGCCTATCATGGAAACCAATAAAATAATGCCTGGATTTCGCCGCCATTATTATTCAACTTAAGTTGAAGTAATTTTCTTATTTTGCACAGACGATGTTTACATCTGAAAGTGTTGTTGCATCTGAGCATGCATCCACACAATGAAATGAGGCATGATGTGTTCGTTCCATGGCAGGAGATATGGGATGTTACGTGCAATTAGTTAAATAGTCCACATATATCAGTATCGGTTGATGACAGAAATAGAGAGTTGGACAATATCGGCATATCGGTTATTGGCAAAAAAAAAAAAGACAATATCAGACATCCCAAATAAAAACATGTAGTTTAACCCTTGTATCGTTCTGCAGGTCAAAACTGACCCGTTGTAAAATTTGGAAATGTGGAAAAAAAAAAAACAAAATTTCACAGTGAAACTTCTGATGTCCACGTTTTCAACATTTTTGGGAAATCTTTGAACATTTTTTGGTGGAAAAAAAGAAATGTTAAAAATGTTTCTGAAGAACATTCACAAAAAAATCTACCAAAATCCAGTGAAATTTGCTGGATTTTGGTTGATTTTTCTGTGAATGTTCTTAAAGAAAATATCAAAAGTTTTACTCATATATATGTTATCACTTTAGATATTTTTAGGATTTTTTTTTTGCAAGATTTTTACTCAATTTTTGAAAGTATTTACAAGAGTTTCCTTGCCAAATTTGGGGGATTTTTTTTTTTTTTTTTTTTTTTTAAATAAAACTTTTAAGGGAAACTTTTAAGAAATTATTGGAATTTTCTTCCTGAAGGTTTTGCAAATTTTCAGAAATTGGTGAATTTTTTTGCTGAATCTTTGGATTTTCAGACAAGGAAACAATAGTGCCCATAATAATTTTGGTGCCCGTAAATGAGGACAACAGGAGGATTAAATTACAAATTTTGTTACAAAGAAAAAAAAAAGAGTCCTGCAGACGACCATATTTTGCATTGCTGATGCAGCAGTGAAGTCTTGGGTCAGTTTGTGCGGGTAAAGTGTACCTGCACAAACCGACCCAGGCACCAAAGCTAACTCTGTAGAAAGAAATGCAAAGTAATTAGTTGCGAGAAAGACAAAATTCCTACTATTACACGGTGCACTTAGGCGTTGATGACTCCTTAATGAGACAAGTTGTGAAAAAAGTGCTCAAAATGGTGACTTTTTCATCTGAATCTCTGCTTTTAAGTCTCCTAAAACTCTTTGCTCCCTTCTGTTTTCTGACAGGTACGTCAACTGTGCTCGCAACAAAGACGAGACAAACCTGTTGGCCGTCCAGTACAAAGGCAGCATCCTGTTCCACTGCTGCCGGACCATACACACCGGAGATGAGCTCATGGTGTGGCCCAGCAGCAGACTGCTCACTCATTTCAGTGAAACTTGGGCCCAGATGTGGTTTTTGAAGTTGAATGCAAGAGGTACGTTTACATTCCTAGATTCAGCTGAAGATCTCTTATTTCTGTTATGTTTAAGTTGACATTATTTCCCACCGTCTCCTGCAGAGAACAACATATCTTCCACATCTCAGATCTTCCTGTGCTCCCACTGTCCGCTGTCCTTCACGACTGAGGCCTTCCTCCAGCGACACACAGAATGCTTCCACGCTCAGCCCAAAGCGGCCGAAAACGAAGATCACGCCTCCAGTGCCGACTCAGGTCAACCTGCAGCATCTTTAGTCGTGTTGTCTGTCGATTCCGTTGATGCCAAAACGTGCGACGATTGTGGGAAGAGTTTCAAGCAAATACCTCACCTCAGGAGACACAAGCTCTGCGTCCACTCCAACAGACGGCCCTACTGCTGCCCACACTGCAGGCGGAGCTTCAGTCAGGCGTCTGGCTTAATCAGACACCAGCTAGTTCACAGGAAGCAAGCTGTGATAAAAGATCCTCACGAGGATGAACTCCTGGGCGAAGAAGACAGCGAGACGCCAAGGTTGGAGCTTTTCAACGCTGCAGATCCGGCTGTATCCGAGGAGATAAAGGAACTGAATGGAAGTGAGAATCTACAAGAAGCTGTGGATGTAGCTGACGTTGCGAATACTTCTGCAGACGAGGCAGAAACACCCCAGTGGAGCTGCTCAGACTGCAGTAAAAGCTTCACGAATGAAGCGTCCCTGAAAAAGCACAAGGTGACCGTCCACGAGAGGCTACGTCCGTACGTCTGCACCGTGTGCCAGAAATGCTTCGGCCAGTACAACGACCTGACCAGGCATCTGCAGTGTCACCAGAAACAGAACAAGAGACGAGGGACAATGAACGAGGATCCAGAGGACTCGGCCACCATGATGCCCTTTAGCTGTGCTGAGTGTTCGCTAGCTTTCCCTTCTGTGGAAAACCTCCAGCAGCACATAAACGAGCATCACTCCGAAGACACCGCAGCTGAAAATCAAGAAGAGTCGGCGCTAAATCTTCCCACTCGGAGGCCCCAGCGACTCGGAGCTAGATCTAAAGTTTCTGCCATAACAAAGCTCATAGCGCCGAAACGAAAGGCGGCTAGTCCTGCTCCTGCCAAGAGGAGCTCAGAACCAGAGGCCAAACTAACCAAGTACAAATGGTTCAGCTGCAACCGCTGCAAGAAAACATACGGAAACCCAGACGACCTCAAAGCGCACAAGTGCACTTTGAGACGGCGTGGGGCGACTTTTAGCAAATCCGGTTTCCTGAAGAGACACGAGCAGACGGTGCACGTGAAGGCCAGATCTTCCAGCTGCGAGCGCTGCGGTAAAACCTTCACGACGTCCGGGAACCTTAAGCAGCACCAGAAGAGCAACACGTGTATGAAGTATCACTGCACGTCGGAGCTTTTCCCATGTTCCTTCTGCCAGTTCTCCTTCACCGTGAAGAGCTACCTTATTAAACACATCAAGAGGCACCACCCGGTCGAGTTCCTGTCACACTGCGATTCAGACAGTTTAATGGATCAGCTAGAGGAAGAGGAAGGGCAGAAGGAGTTCACATGTCCTCAGTGTGGAAAAACCTGCGCAGACACCAAAGCTTTCAAATCTCACACATGCTTCAGGCAGGTGAAGGTTCTGTATTTGTGCACTGAGTGTGGGAAAGGCTTTACCAACCACTACGGCCTGAAGCAGCACCAGCGCGTTCACACGGGGGAGAAACCGTACAGCTGCCCCCATTGCAGCAAGAGCTTCTCCTACGTCGGCCAGCTCAACGTGCACCTGAGGACTCACACCGGGGAGAAACCCTACCTGTGCACCCACTGCGGGGAGAGCTTCAGGCAGTCCGGAGACCTGAAGAGACACGAGAGGAAGCACACGGGGGTGAGACCCTACAGCTGCCCTGAGTGCAGCAAAAGCTTCAGCCGACTGCAGAGCCTCAAAGCTCACCAGATGCTTCACCTGGGACAGAAAATGTTCAAATGCACACAGTGCGGGAAGAGCTTTTCCCGGAGCTACCATCTCAGGAGACACCATCAGAAGATGCACATGTGATTTGGAACAAAGAGCTTCAATCGTCGCCATTGAATTGCACTAAATACTTGCAGACTGCTCAGAGAATTCTTGAATGTCCTGCACATTAGTGTTATTTAAATTTGCTTAAAACTGAAGCATTTAAAATCCAAATAATACATATTTAAGTTATTGAAAACATTTGATATCTTGCAAGTAAGAAAAAAAAGTTAAAACAGGTCAGCTCTTTGTTTGTCTGCTTGCTTTCAGAATAAAAACACCCGACTGGACCATCACTGTTGACCATTTATTCCACAAAACATACAATGCAAAGCATGTGCACTGTACAAGCCTTAATATTATGAAAATACTCATAACCATGCCTGTTTTTTTCAATTAAGTAAATTTTGTTTTTGTAGTCATCCAGATCTACTACTGCTTTTTACATGACACAGTATAACTGTCTATTGGACGTTACTTTTTGCATTGCTTTTGTCAGTTTTTGTCCTTTTGTTAGCTCATATTTCCACCTTGACTATATTATAAATATTAAGTAAAATTAAAATATTTCAGTCCGACCTGAACTATACAAACATACTGGTATGACAGTTGACACAAGTAAGACTCATTTTTCATTTGAAACTGTGCGTAAACTGAAACAGGTAGAAACCTGGCAGTGTTTTCCATGTGCTACACACAGCGGTGTCAAGTGCAGCTGCTGGTTAGAGACGAGCTTCGGAAATCTAAAACTTAAGCTGCTGGTAACGGATTCTTCAACATCCCAGTCCAGTAATGTTTCTTATATCAGTAGTCCTAACTAATGATCAGTTACACAAGTTCCTTGACAACATCCACTTGAAGAGAGGGGGAGAAAAAAAAAGATCCATTGTCATTTGTGGCACAGCAGTCATGGAGGCTTGTTTCTGTGGTCCTTTTTTTTTCTTTTTGAAAGAAGGAGTGAGGGGTTGAAACCAGAGGATTGGTCGCTCTTTATCGAGTCCTAAAATGTGTAAAAAATACACAAACACTTCTGAAAGGTAGGCAGCAGGTGGTTCTCAAGGTTATGTGATAAGATCCCTATGAAGGTCGGGTTTTACTGTTTGTACAAAGACAACCTCCGACGTGTTCCCGTTTGAATTCCTTTCGTTCCAGTGAAGCACCGCGTTCGATGTCTTCTCCAGTGCAATCTCCGTCCAATTTACACTCCTCTTCATCACGCAAAATATACAACAACCCTCGATCTCATTAGTCTTATGTTAAATGTTATACACATTAAATTTTTTTACAAACCAAACTGATTGTTAAACCACACAGTATCACATCTGTACAAACTCAGAAGAAAAAAGAAAAAGGTCACAAAACTAGGCGAAAGAAAGAAAGGAGTTTGTTTTTTGGCAATCAAAAGCAACAGCCTGGTCTGTCACAAAACCACAAATTAAGGGATTAAATACTGAAAAATCATACATATTTAAAAAAAAAAAAAAAAGGAACAGCACATCTACAGCTCAACAGTAGAGTCTGTGTTTGTGGTGATAAAACTGTTCTCCTCCCTAAACAGAAAAACACGGTTAAAACGGGTTAAGTGGCTGAAACACGAAGCCTGAGGACACAAACAGAATGCGACCAGAAACCAGATACCCTGCAGTTCCTCGCCAGTACGACAACACGCCTTCATCTGGTGAACCTCTACAGTTATATGGAATGGAAGAAAAACAAAAAAAGAAAAGAAGAAAGGCTTTTATAAAGGTTCAGATTTCAGCTCCTCCACTCGGCACTCCAGGTCTGCCACCTAGAAAAGACGGAAAAATACAGGAATGACAAGAAAGAACTGCAGCAAAATTCTAACAAAAGTCCCCAAAATACACAGGAGAAAGTTCAATTAATCCCACTTAGGTCTATTTAAGTTTAAAAATCAGCACAGCATCGAAGAAAACAAAAGTAAAAAGACCTTTAAAATGACGATTTAACCCTTGTGTCGCCCTGCGGGTCAAATTGACCCGTTTTAAAGTTGGAAAATGTAGAAGAAACATATATTGTTACAGTGAAAACTTCTACATTTTCAACATTTTTGGGAAATTTTTTATATTTTTTGGTGCAAAAAAAGAACTGTTAAAAACATGTTTCTTTAAGAATATTCAGGAAAAAAATCTACCAAAATCCAGCGAATTTCGCTGGATTTTGGTTGATTTTTTTCTGAATGGTCTTAAAGAAAATATTAGAAGTTTTACTGATATATATGGAATCACTTTAGATATTTTTAGGATTTTTTGGAAGATTTTTATTCATTTCTTGACAATATTTACATTTTTTAAAAAATGTTTTTATTTCTTGCCAAATTTGGGGATTTTTTTTTAAAAAAGCAAAACTTTTAAGGAATTTTTGGAATTTTCTTCCTGAAGATTTTGCAAATTTTTATAAATTTGGAGAATTTTTTTGCCAAGTTTTTGGATTTTTTTTTTTTCAGACAAAGGAAGAACTTTTTTTTGGTGCCTGTAAATGAAGATAACAGGAGGGTAATTAGAAGGAAAGAGTTTCTAAGGTGGTTCTTACGTAATTAAACATCGCATGGGCTGAAGAGTACCAAAGTTTCAGTGCTGAAAACTGAATTAAAGTCTTCCAACTGATGAAACTTTTCTGTTTTAAATTGCTGGAGGCAGAAAGCTCAGATAAGTAAAATCCTGAACAAGATCAACGGCACCAAAGAGACTTTTTTCATGGCTTCCTGTTAAGAAACTAGTTTCTTTTTCCTCTAAGTATGCATCAAGGTTGTTCCATTCCCTGAGATTAATCCAAGGAGGATTTTCAACTTTTACAGCCAGAAAATGAGACAAATTAATATATTTGGGTAGATTAGAAAAAGGCCAAACTGCAGAAATAGTGTAACACTGCAAAGGTCTCTCTAGGACAGTTTCCCAAAGTGTGAGGAGTGTGAGCGACTGGGAGGAAAAGGTCCGTCTATGTGGAACTAATGAGCTGAACTACTGTCTTAACGTCGGCCTGTTTTCATGGCGAACAATAATACTCAAACTGCACTGGCAGATTCTCAATACCAAGTACGGACTCGGAAGAACGGACTCACGAGAACACATCATGTGCCATTGGAATGACGTCACCACCTCGGCTCATCTGCTCCGATTATTTCTACCAGGGGTGTCAAACATGCGGCCCGTGGGCCAAAACCGGCCCGCCAGATGGTCCATTTCGGCCCGTGGGACAACTTTACAAAGTGTAAAAATTACACTGACATCAACTGTAATTTGTAAATTTGTAAAACTGTACATTTTAAATAATTTCTAGACAAGTTGTTTTGATCATAAAGTAAAATCCTCTATGGTTCAGCTCCAGATAGCTGTGACTAAATGTTGTGTTCCTTTGCAGATAAACTGTGGTCTGGAAGTTGTAATGTGGAAATGATAAACTGAGGCTGAATAACGTTGAAATTGAACTTATTTTTCTTAAGAAATTTCAGGACGTTCATAATGTTTTGTAAAAAGATAATTCATTAAATGTGAACATTTTCAGAATGTACTTTTCTGAACTAAAACAAAAAGAGATGGAGTTGTGGTTATTTATAGGATGCTCTGATTTTACTGGTTTCATATATATATATAAACTTTATTATATACAAAGTTATTCTTTTGTCCTCCAAATGGGGGCCTGACAGAAAAACTGCTCTAGGATGATCTTCCAGACATGTAAACTCAACCTCCAGGCAGAAAGCATGATGTGTTTAAAGCAAAGTTACATTTATATTAGTGTAAATTTGTGCTTCCCCCTATATTTTACAATCATAAATGTATGATTTTAACATTTCTTTCATTTGAGCTGATTTATTAGAGACTCCATTTTTTGGATTTGATGGCTTGTGCAGTTATAGATCCACAAATGGGATGTTTGCCGTGTTTTAGACACAAATTTACACCAACATGAGTGTGTTTTAGTGTTTTAGACATATAATCTCATTTAAAGTGTTCATTAAGTGCAGTTAAATGCAGTTATTTGTTAGTGATGGACCTACAAAGCCAGTTTTTTGGTTTTTGGTCTTACATTTTCATATTCATAACAGAAGTGTTCCATGTGTTTAAGTGTATATATAGAAATTTATATTGACATTTTCATCAAGAGCAGTTTACATTTTTTAGAAAGTTATTTGCCCTGCATGTATCTTAACTCATGAATCTTTGAGTCTCGGTCGTACTTAATTATTTTACCTTTTACATTATGAATTAGTGTTAAAAGAGCAGCGATCAGAACTGTCACCTAACAGAAAGCAGGTCCCAGTTTTGGATTTACTGAAGCAAATAGAAGAAATTAAATAACATTAACTGGATGTGCCAAGTTGATATATTGATTTTTGAGGGTATTTTTCTGTTTGTTTTGGTGCTGCAAGTCTTGAAATGTAATTTTATTGTAATTTAAAGAATAATAACAGGAGGTGTGCTTGACATTTCCAGAAATAATAAGTCAGATCTTTATGATTCAAACTCTCTCACGATTGTGAAGAGATTTCAGACTTCAAACAGCCTGCATGAATGAATCTGCTGTTCAGGCGTTTCTCTGATTTAAAGCCTCCAAGTTCAGTTTTTGCACACTGTGTATTTTCTTTGCTGTATATTTTACACATTCTATAACACAAATACTTTGATTACTTTGCTCAAAGTGTTCAGTATATTTTCTGTGAATACTTTTGTGCTGGAAATGTTTTATATTCAGTGTTAGATGTAAGTTTTCAACTGTTTTTCTGTTTTTATAACAAAGAAATTTCCTCCAGTCCGTCTAAAAAGCTGAAGTGCATCAATTCTAAATCCTGCTGAGCCAATGTGAGGCTGCACATTTCTTCAGTTAGACTAAAAACCAGCCGTATCAGCCCTTAAAATGATTACACTTTAGCATACTTTATCATCTGATGACAGTCTAGTCTGAAATTTGGCTCACAGGCAGCAACAGAAGGCTTTTAATCACATGAATCCTTTAAAATGTGTCAGAGCAACATGTTGGAGACCTCATCAGGGTTCGGCACATTAAATCTGCTGCTTTTTAAGAGCTTCTTGATGAATAGCTGTTTCAGGATCCTACTGTCAGTCAGTAATTAACAGGAGCATAACCTCCTCTGACAGCCTGCAATCAGTAAAAAAGAGCATTTAATAACTATCATTAATGCCAACAGCCGACGAGAGGAACGATTTAAGACGTAGACGTTAAAATTAGGACTTTTCAATGGATTCTAACTGTTTGGATTCATGTTTGCAGATTGTTTATGTGCAGATGTGGAGCAGAACTTATGTTTTGACTGAGCACACCTGTACATACGGTGTAGGATGAGCTTTCATTTGAGTTTTTTTTAAGTAACATGGTGAGTTTAACATCTCCAGACTACAGGGATAAACTCAGTAATCAACCATCACCTGGTTTAGGCTAAATAAATACTGATAAAGAGATCAAGACCCCAAAAAGGAAGCCCAGATTGATGCAAGTTTATGTTTATAAATTATAGATATTTTATGACACTTTTCTGCGTAACAATGCTGCAATCACTTAATGTAAAAAATATAAAGAGAATTCTGGTGTATTTGGATGACCAGACTGTGCATCTCCAGCATTTAGAGTGTAGACAGATTCTTTTATTAGAGTGGAAGCAGATGTTGCATAGAGGAGCTGCAGCTTTAGGACAGAGAGAATGCAGGAACAAAACTCAGCAGCTCTTTAGACTCTATATCAGCGGTCCTCAGCCACCAGGTTGTGGACCGGTACCGGTCCGCACAGAAAGAATAAAAACGTTTTGTTCTTCATTTTGTTTCTGACAGTCTGCAGGGTGTTTTATTTTGAAAAACGATGAGATTATCCTCCCATCACTTCCGTCTCTGCTTCTTTCCCGCACTTGATTGTCAGTTTTCACGCCCAGTCATTAACCCTCCTGTTGTCCTCATTTACCTGAACCAAAAAATATTGTTTCTTTGTCTGAAAAAAAATCAAAAAATTCAGCAAAAAAATTCCACAAATTTCGGAAAATTTGCAAAACCTTCAGGAAGAAAATTCAAATAATTCCTTAAAAAATTTCCCTAAAAAGTTTTATTTAAAAAAAAAAAATAAAAAATCCTCCAAATTTGGCAAGAAAATTCTTGTAAATATTTTTTAAAAATGAGTAAATATCTTCCAAAAAAAATCCTAAAAATATCTAAAGTGATTCCATATATATCAGTAAAACTTCTAATATTTTCTTTAAGAACATTCACTAAAAAAATCTAATTCGCTGGATTTTGGTTGATTTTTATGTGAATGTTCTTAAGAAACATTTCTAACATTTCTTTTCTTCCACCAAAAAATGTTCAGATATTTCCCAAAAATGTTGAAAATGTAGACGTTTTCACTGTGACAATATATATTTTTTCCACATTTTCAAACTTTAAACCGGGTCAGTTTTGACCCGCAGGACGACACCAGGGTTAAACTTGTCGGTTCTTGATTTCCGCTACAGATCCAATGATTATGAGAGTCTCCACAGATGATTCCCATGAATGTGTTTAACGGAAGCAGAGCAACGCATTGCAACACAGATGAATAAAATAAGTTGTTTTCCTGGATTCATTTTGGAAAATACACTTAGTATACAGGGTGGGTCAGGAGTAGGCTGACAGTCGTTTCACCTTTTAGATCTAATTTATTTCAAACCAGTATTCCATGTCCCGTGTTCACATTTTGGAATGTTATTAAGCTATTTCTTCCAATTTTGGTTTTGATTTTTCTCTCTTTTTTTTTACATTTTCTAAAGGGATTGTGAGAAATGGCAAGCAAATTAAACCAAGAGCAAAGAAAGTGGAAACTAAAGCAGCAGTGGAAGCGTGAAAATGCCGAGCAGGTGCCCACATCATGGCAATGAGCCTTTAAAACTCCACCCGGCTCCTAATAAAATGGTTTAAAAATGTAAAGGTTCACTTCCATAGCCGACATTGATCTGATTCGGTCTAATTGAGCGGCTGCACTGATGTAGTCAAGAGTTCCGAGACTCGAACAAGTGTCTGAAAGTGTTAGTTTTGTCTCAGAGCTCGCGGCATAGTTCCCGGCTCATTCATGTACGTCCTCTGTACTGGACAGTTGTTTCCGATCTCTATCTGGTGACTCATTTCAGCTACCCTACTAAATCCTGACGTTGGAAATGATATCTCATGTGGGTGGAATGAGGGGAGCTTTATATTCATGCTGAGACGAGATGGAGGCTCCTGACTGTTGAGAGTTTAATTTATGTTCAGTTTCATTTAGTTTCTTAGTTTCATTAGAAAATGGATTCTCGTTTTCTTGTCAGCCTGTTTTAACTTCAAAGTATCGCTGTTTCTAAGATTGTGAGTTGTTTTAGCTCCAAAAAGGCAGGAAATTACAAAAATAAGTTAAATTGAAAGATACTTTCCCCCCCTCGGTTCTCAGGAGGCTCTATAGCGGTTCTTTGATAAGAAGCAGGGAACGACTGGATGATTTTGAGCTCCCAAAGCTCAAACACTGCAAAAACTCTAAATCTTACCAAGTCTATTTGTCTTATTTTTAGTCAAAATGTCTCATCTCACTTGATTTAAGATAATTCTCTTAACAAGAGACATTTCAGCAGATGGAGGGACTTGTTTTAACCCTCGTGTCGTCCTGCGGGTCAAAATTAACCCGGTTTAAAGTTTGAAAATGTGGAAAAAATATATATTTTCACAGTGAAACTTCTGATGTCCACATTTTCAACAGTTTTGGGAAATCTTTGAACATTTTTTGGTGGAAAAAAAGAAATGTTAAAAATGTTTCTTAAGAACATCAACACAATTTTGGTGGATTTTTTAAAAATAAAACTTTTAAGGAAAGCTTGTAAGGAATTATTGGAATTTTCTTCCTGAAGGTTTTGCAAATTTTCAGGAATTTGGGGAATATTTTTGCTGAATTTTTGGATTTTTTTCAGACAAAGAAACAATATTTTTTGGTGCCCGTAACTGAGAACAACAGGAGGATTAAGACGATGCATCTTAAATATCTTAAGTCAATCTTGAAATTATCTTGTTTTGAGTTGCATTTTACAAGAAAACTGAAAATAAGTTCAATACATCTGAAATTGGGAGGTTGCATGAAAGCAAAAATCTATTTTTCAGTGGAAAAACTGCCTTTTCTTTTTTTAGCATATCTGGCTTATTTTTAGACACCTAAGCTTGACAATCCTGGTAAAATAGAGCTTTAAATAAGTTTTCCCAGCTAATTTTAAGATCTCAATATTCTAAATATCATATTTTATTTCCAGAAATCTTACCAAGCCATTTTTCACTTGTTCTATTGGCAGATTTTTTTCACTTATTTCAAGGTAAATGTTCCTTGAAAAAAGTTTTTCTTTCTTGTTTTGAGAGGGGCATTTTTTCCAGTGAACTAAAGGCTTTAACGTCACCATCTTCTTCAGCAACATCTGCCCAGCACAATGATTCCTGCATATATAGAAACTTTGCACTAATTATTTGTCCATAAATGTGACACCTGAGCACATTTTCAGACACATCAAAGCCAACCTCCCCTCCATACCTGCTCTTGAAGTTGCCCCGACTCCTCCTTCAGCAGAGACGCCTCGGCCCCGACTTGTGCACAACGTTGAGTCTCCTTCTTCAGATACTCGATCTCCCTGTGGACACATCACAGCGTTAAGCTCCAACCTAAAACACATCACAGCTCTTTCAGCTTCCACATGTGCAGCTAAAGCATCTCACTTCTGCTGATACTCCTTGATGAGGCGTTTGGCTTTGCTGTATTTACGCTCCAGGGCCTGATACTGGGACTGCGTCTCCTTCAGGTGCTCGTCCACCGCCTGACACAAGCTCTGGGCCTCCATCCAGTAGCCCTCCAGCTTCTCCATGCGCTCCTTGTTCTCCTGCAGGGTTTGCTCCAGCTGGGCTTTATCCATACGCCAGCGCTGCTTCTCCTGCTCCGCGTGGTGCAGCTGGAAACACATAAAGCATCCATTTCAGTCCCAAGATCTTAGAAAATAACCAGTAAACATCTTCCTAATTCAATTGTACCTTTCTCTTCAGCTGCTGGATCTCGGCCTGGGTCACGGCGTGCTTTATTTGGAGCTTTAACACAGAAAGAAACGGTTTTAAACACAAGCACGGCAAAAACTCTAAATCATACCAAGTCATTTTTCACTTGTTCTATTGGCAGATTTTGTCACTTATTTCAAGGTAAAAGTTCCTTGAAATAAGCTTTTTTTTCTTGTTTTTTTTTTTAGAGGGGCTTTTTTTCCCAGTGTGTGTTAACGTTAGCTACATCAGGGTGATTACAGAACAGACGCTCCAGTTTAAGGATTCACCTCTTTGTATTTATGGGCCAGCTTCTCAGGGTCCGTCTCCAGGGGCGACATGTCCTCGTTCTCCGCCAAGTCAAACACCTCGATGGCGCTGGGATACGGCGGACTGGCCTCCTCGTCCTCATCCTCCTCTTCGTCGGTGCCATACTCCCCGCCCTGCAGAGGTCAGAGGAAGGTCGAGGCGAGGGAATCAGAGGAGTTTCAGTCAAGAATGAACAATATTTTACATGTAACTTTTCTTTTTAGTATCATTATAAAACTCCATCCAGCTCCGTTTTTAGGGAGGTGACAGAAGAAATGTTAGATACTGAGAACTCAGACTCTGCTCCAGATAATAAGGGTTAGTAGAAATAAAGTGGAAATAAAACCAGCACACCTAAAAACTTATTTATTTCTCCTACTGTCGTCCTTTTAACCCTCATGTCATCCTGTGGGTCAATATTGACCCATTTTAAAATTTGAAAATGTGGAAAAAATATATATTTTCACAGTGAAACTTCTGATGTCCACATTTTCAGCTTTTTTGGGAAATCTTTGAACATTTTTTGGTGGAAAAAAAGAAACATTAAAAATGTTTCTGAAGAACATTCACAAAAAAAATCAACCAAAATCCAGCAAATTTTGCTGGATTTTGGTTGATTTTTTTGTGTTTTTATTATATCTTGTTTAATTTTATTGTTATATCTTATCTGTTGTGGTAAAGTTGTGTATTGCTGACTGTAGGACAAACAGCTCCTCGGCGATACTAAAGATTACCTTAAACCTTGAAATAAAACTTACTTTTTCTTTTTCATCTGTTTTTCAGGCGAATCGACCATTTACAGTCACAACAAGTGACAATTAGACAGAAACTTGAATTTCAGTCTTTTTGTAATGTCTGCAATGTTAAAAGTTTGTTTTTACACATGGATTACTGGTTTCCAAGAGGTATTTGGACATATGTCATCCATAAATGAGAAAAAAAAGACATTTTTATATTTCTTGTTCAATGTTTGGACGAATTATAACAGAAAAAAGTAATTCAACAGACTAGGGCTGAATTGTTTGCGGAAAATACCAAATTGCAATTTGATGTCCAGTATAATTTGCTAAAAGTCAAGTTGAATATTCGATGTGTTATAGATTTAAAATGTCTGTCACTTTTCTATCGTTCCTTTATTTTGCTATTCTGAATTCTAGACTTATCCTCCCTCTGGTGTTTCCACGTTACATGTATTTACGACGGCGTTGTTTTATTGTCCCTGATTATATAGTATAATGAACCACTGACAACAGTTTAACCCCAGAGTAAATGAATGTTTTTATGATGTCTGCAATGTTAAAAGTTTGTTTTTACACATAGATTACTGGTTTCCAAGAGGTATTTGGAGGTATGTTATGTATAAATGAGAAAAAAATAACATTTTTTATATTTATTGTAACAGAAAAATGCAAGACAAAGTGATTTCCACCGACAAGGGCTGAATAGTTTGTGGAAAATATTGAATTGCAATTTGATTTCCAGTATAATTTGTTAAAAGTCAAGTTGAATATTCGATGGTTACAGATTTAAAATGTCTGACACTTTTCTGTCATTGCCTTATTTTGCTATTCTGAATTTTAGATTTATTCTCCCTCTGGTGTTTCACAGTGTTACACATGGATTACTGGTTTCCAAGAGGTATTTGGAGCTATAGATTGACTTTTTTAGGACTACTGTTCAATATTTGGATAAAATGTCACAGAAACCAACAAGACAAAGTCATTTTACTGTATTTACTTCTATGCAGTGCCACCAAATGGCCTCTAGGTGGTGCAAAACTCCCAATCGCCCCATGCACTTCCCATTATACAACTCTTCCGCTTTTCAAGAACCACCCATCCTTCAGCATGCTCACGGATGGGGCAACTTCCTCCCTGCTATTGCAGTGAAACCAAAAGGCCAGTTTGTCAGCACACACTCCGTCAGACCAGAGGAAAAAGCCGAGACACAATTAAGAAAGCAAAGCGAGGCCGCGAAATCTGAATCATCCCGATTTGTCCCCATTTCGGAGCTCAGCTTATTGTTTGATCGTGCTGATAGAACATGCGGGATTTAACGGGGTGGATTTTTGCCAGAAGCACACACCACATACACACAACACACACACACACACCACACATAGAACACACACACCACAGTGAGGATGGTCAGTGCTGTCCATGATGGTGCCAAGATAAATTTCATAATCCTAAAGGGGAAGCAAGAGGGTCAAGCAAGGACTCAAGAAAACACATTTTAACCCTCCTGTTGTCGTCATTTACCGACACCAAAAATATTGTTTCTTTGTCTGAAAAAAATCCAAAAATTCAGCAAAAAAATTCCCCAAATTTCTGAAAATTTGCAAAACCTTCAGGAAGAAAATCCCAATAATTCCTTTCAAGTTTCCCTTGAAAGTTTTATTTTAAAAAAAAAAAAAAAAAAAAACTCAAATTTGGCAAGAAAATTCTTGTAATATTTTCAAAAAATGATTAAAAATCTTCCAAAAAATCCTAAAAATATCTAAAGTGATTCCATATATATCAGGAAAACTTCTAATATTTTCTTAAGAACATTCACAAAAAAAATGATTGATTTTTATGTGAATGTTCTTAAGAAACATTTTTAACATTTTTTTCCCCACCAAAAAAAATGTTCAAAAATTTCCCAAAAATGTTGAAAATGTGGACGTCAGAAGTTTTACTGTGAAAATAAATATATTTTACCCACATTTTCAAACTTTAAAACTTTAAAAATTTTGACCGGCAGGACAACACAAGGGTTAAAGAAGTATTGTAGCTGGAATGGTGACTTTAATGTCAGTTTTCAGTCATGTATTTGCTCTTTGTGCCGAGTTTTGTACATTCGTACTTAAATTTAAAGGCATTCTGGTGCAAGATCATGGAATAATAAGTATTTAAGCAAGAAAGTAGCCTCAAAACATTCTTTGTAATCTTTAAAAATCTGTTAATTTGCAGTATTGTGTGCATGCAGGTGGAGGGGGATGGGAGAAGAGGATTAGCATGACAACCCTCACTCCTCCACTGAGCATGTGTGACGTTGCACCATCTCTGATTGCAGAGCGCTAATTTGTGGCACTGACCTCTTGTTCATCCATGTACTGGTTGTAGCGCTGCTCCATCATCTCCCGCTGCCAGCGCTCCTGCTCCAGGGTCTGCTGGATGAGCTGGGCCACTTCGCTCTGCTCGCCCGGCTTCTCCCGCCCGATCACAAACCTGGATGTGGACAAAACCCAACCGTATTCAGAATCTGTTATGGTTTCATACTATATGTGTAAACTAAATAGGGATCGACAGATGTGGGTTTTCATGGTTGATACCGATTGTTGGTGATCTGATGAGGCTGATAACCGATATGTGCCGCTGATATATGTTGATTGTTATGTTTTAACAGCATGTGATAGCAGAGAACCTGTCATTCATAACTAGGATTCTTCATTAATAAGGATGGCTGTAACTGATGATGTAAATCTGTTTATGTGGAATCCGCTGAGATTGATCAGGTGAAACCGTTCAGCTGTATCAACTGTGGGAACTTTCAGATCAAAAAGCACAACTGACCCCCTCACTGACCCACAAAAATCTAAACTGAGTTTTATATAATTTCTGTAACATTTTATGGTCTAGATTTAAGTGGCAGAGTGGTCTAACCCACAACCCAAATACATAGTCACAGTGGCACTTCGAATGTTAGACCATTCTTGAATTCACAAAACTTTTGAACCCATTTTTCTCAAAAACTACAGAAGGTGGGTTAGACCACTCTGCTTCCAAATTCTTCAAATGTTCTGCAGAGCCACTGGTTGCAGATTGACTGTTATATAAACAAGACACATTTATATAAAGTCTAAAGCATCTGTTGAAGCTGATGACGGTACAGGAGGTCCTCGGTCGTTTCACCGTTACGTCAGAACTGAACACAAGCCGGTTTTCGGTTTAACGTACACCGTGTATGTGCTGTATGTACAGTCGTCATGCGGAAACACTGGTCAGGTTTCACTTCTATAAGGAATAAAAAAGGCTTCATCTTTCACTGTCTCTTCTTCTTTTGTTGCCCACTAAGGTCAAGATCTTGAAGCATTAATAATTTTTGTTTTCCAGATTCTGCTTCGGGGTAGTTTGTTGCTGCCTTCTAACGTAGCCGCTAGCCGTTAGCATAGCTTTAGCCACTGTGAGAAGCTAATTTCCTGGTTTGTGTGTCTTGTTCAGTTTTTGCTGCTTGAGAGACATTTCTGAGACCACAAGGTGACGAGACAGAGACAGGAGGCTTCATCAGACCTGAAGTAGAGCATTTCATTTATCAGTAATCAGCCAATAGAAATACCGATAATCGCAAAACTGCCAAATATCGGCCACGATAATCGGCCAGGCTGATAATCAGTCTATCCCTGACACTAAATAATGCATGTTGGCCTCTGAAGAGCATGGAAAGCAGCTCCTTGTGGACCTACAGAGTGTTTCCATGTATAACACACTGCTTACACCCGTCTTGAGTGGCTGTAGTGTAACGTATTAATGCAGTCAGGAATGTGCTCTCGCTCTTATGGCTTCCTGTTTACCAGCCTCCTCTACAGAGCCTCTTCAGAAATCAAACCCTCAACCCTGCCTCTCTCTTAGCTCATTGTGCAGCTCATTATAGTTTCCTGATTGAGCCTCCGTCCAATTACAGCCAGCAGTAAACAGGGAGACCTAGTACGGTGAATCATGACGAAGCCACAGACGGTTATTAAGCCAGCCGCTGCAGCCTTTCAATTTCTGCAGCGCTTAACGGGTAATTAAACGTCCGCGAACACACATCCTGTCCCAGCCTATTTGTCTGCTTTTTTTATGACTAGGTCGGAGCTCTTATTGCCCTTCGCCGTCACTGCAGCAGATCCATAATGTATGAGCTATCTATGGAGGCCTCTGATCTTCACAAGTCACACAACACTAACAATTATCCCAACAGCGCTGACCACCAAACCCTGAATTATGAATGAGCTCAGCTGACAAAAGGATCTCCCAAACCCCAAAGAGCAGAAGAGCTGCAAATAGCCCTCTGGCATTTTAACATTTTGATGCCAACTGTATTGGTTACTGATAACTGTGTTTTCCTGCAGCCCTCCTGTGGAATCTCATTCAGAACGTCTCCAAGAAGGAGCTTTTCAGTGCTTGAAGGGTATAATCATGACCCTGTGAGACTTGAGATATAAATCTACAGTCTGGTGAAGTGAACGGGCAGGATGTGGCCGAGTCGGTCCTGCGTGTGAGACGGGCTGTGGGTAAATATATCAAAAGGAAACCATCTCGAGGAGGAAGAATGCTGGATGTCACTGCAAGTTGCACCGACGGAAGCGAAGCAAAACACATGTAGTGGTCACAGCGAAGGCATTCAGAAAACCACAAGACGACTGCAGAAAGAAACGTACAGAGAGGCTCAAAGATGAATGCTAATATCAGCAGGTTAACATGCTCACAATGATGATGCTAACATGCTAATGTTTAACAGGGAATGTTCTCCATTTGTTCTCTCCGGGTACTCCGGCTTCCTCCCACAGTCCAAAAATATGCTGAGGTTAATTGATCATTCTAAATTGCCCGTAGGTGTGAATGTGAGAGTGATTGTTTGTCTCTGTATGTAGCCCTGTGACAGACTGGTGACCTGTCTAGGGTGTCCCCTGCCTTCGCCCGAGTCAGCTGGGATAGGCTCCAGCCCCCCCCCGCGACCCTAGTGAGGATTAAGCGGTGTATAGATAATGGATGGATGGATGGATGTTCTCCATTTTTGGGTTACTATGCTAGCCTCTACTAATTAGCACAAGCAGAAAGTATAGCTGCACTGCAAAAACTCTACATCTTACCAGGTCTATTTGTCTTATTTTTAGTCAAAATGTCTCATCCCACTTGATTTAAGATAAATTCTCTTAACAAGTGACATTTCAGGAGATGGAGGGACTTGTTTTAAGACAATGCATCTTAAATATCTTGTCTAGTCAAACAATCTTGAAATTATCTTGTTTTGAGATGAATTTTACAAAGTAAACTCAAAATAAGTTTAACCCTCATGTCGTCCTGTGGGTCAAATTTAACCCATTTTAAAGTTTGAAAATGTGGGGAAAAAATGTATTTTCACAGTGAAACTTCTGATTTCCACATTTTCAACATTTTTGGGAAATCTGTGAATATTTTTGGTGGAAAAAAGAAATGTTAAAAATGTTTCTTAAGAACACACAAAAAAAATCAACCAAAATCCAGCAAAATTCACTGGATTTTGTTTTTGTGAATGTTCTTAAAGAAAATATTAGAAGCTTTACTGATATATATATGTAATCTCTTCGGATTTTTTTTGGATTTTTTTTTTGGAAGATTTTTACTAATTTTTTGAAAATATTCACAAGAATTTTCTTGCTAAATTTGGGGGATTTTTGAAAATAAAACTTTTAAGGGAAATTTATAAGGAATTATTGGAATTTTCTCCCTTAAGGTTTATGCAAATTTTCAGAAATTTGGGGAATTTTTTTGCTGAATTTTTGGATTTTTTTTTTTTTTAGACAAGGAAACAGTATTTTTTGGTGCCCATAAATAAGGACAGCAGGAGGGTTAATGCTTTGCTAGCATAGATAATCCTTCATTAGTCCACAGTGACACTATCGTAGCTTATTTTAGCACATCCACAAGAGAAGAAATCTGGCCGGTGGACATTAAGCGTCAGAGGAGACTCTGTCATGGTGGCATTGTACTAAATAAACTACCACAATCCTCTCTGTTCGCCAACATGGAAGTGCTGGTAGTCAGATTGACCGCCTCTTTAGATCACTACAGTTTTAATCAGTCAGCCGTGCAACAGCTAATCCACCATACATTTCCCTCCTCTCCTGCCTTAACGTGTTTTTAATCGGTTAAATTGTTAGCGAATTGGCGCTGAAAACAAATCGTTTGACCCCTAACTGATCAGCATTTCCATTCCTCGATAGCAAAAAAATTAAAAATGACGGTGAATGATTTGTGATTATTTCAGTGACTCTTACTTGACGGTTCCTGAGGTGTTCCTGAGTACGGAGGCGGCGAAGCTTTGGGTGACTCCCACCAAACTGGTCCCGTCTACCTCCACAATCAGATCGTTCACCTGGATCCTGGAGGAGACGGAGTAGATGTTCTCAGAAATAATTCCTCTGTGGTCTCTGTTCATTCTCTCTTAACTTGAGCCCACACAAGCCAGAAACTCCATTTATAAGCTCTTGTTCTTGGCAGTGAGGTCTGTTTGCAGTTGCCAAGAATCAAAATAAGCAAGTGAGACAATGAAGCATCCGCTTTAAGAAATAAAACTACAACTACTGAGGATGACATGTGAGCTATTGACCTGATATGTTTCTGTTGGATGTTTTTCATAAGGCTGAAGTGTAAACTAACTTACCTGCCGTCCCTGTGCGCTGCTCCTCCTTCTGTAACCGTCTTGACGAAGATGCCCAGCTTCTCCAGGCCCATGTCAGCTCCTGCACCCATCCCAATGATACTGATACCCAGACCATCGCCATCTGAAACACAGCAGACTCGCTGTCACACACTGGAATCCATATTTAACAGTGTTTGATGAGTTTAATTGAGTAAAGCATGAGCAGGCTGTGTGTTTGCTAATCATAAACTCCTACATGAACCTCTGGCAGAAAGACCTACTTCCCTTTATCACAGATGAGACCTACTTAAAGGTGCCCTGTGGATTTTTCTTCTAAACAAAGTCTAAATTCAACATTACTCAACAAAGCACATTATACAGTATGTGTCCTTGATGCCTCACAGTGCATTTGCTTCTTCTTAAAACATTTACAAAGCCAATTATTATCGATTTTTGATTTGTTTACATCCATCTTTGATTGCTACCACTCGTTTCTGTTTCCATGGCATATTTTCATATGCATTTTGGAGAATCCCATTAGAGAAAGCTTATGGAAACAGCAAATTTAAAGGAAATTGATGAATAAAATAGATTTTGTCAAGATGGTTTTACTTTTGCTTGAGAAAAAAAAAGTTAATGTGCTTTATAGGAGATCAAAACACCTTTTCTAAATAAGCTCTGACATAGAGATCATTGCCTGACTGAAAACTTATCTCCACTTTTCTCTCAGTGGTGGCCAAAAGCTTTTTTATGCCGCCTCTACTTTGGATGTGGATATTGGAATGCACCCGTTTTCTTGTCTAGAACTTCCTCTACCGTGTTTAAGGTGTAATGTAGTCTCTACCGCCACCTTCTGACAATACTAGGCAGCCTAGTTTATTCAGTCAAAGCAGAAATATGCATTTTCTTTTCTTAATGTGTTGCAATATTTCAAAAATTTCACTTCAAATTAGCTTGACAAAAAGCATGGCTACTGCCTTTGTCTCTATGTTCAAGCATGACTTTAAACACTACTGCCATCAACTGTAAATGAGCAGAACTGCATGAAAACTAGCAGCAGAAATATGCATTTCCTACTTGCTTGCATGCACGACACAAACAAAACAAGAACAGCACTGAGAGAGCTCAGTCGTTGTATCATGTCTCATGGATAAGTCCAGCGGTGGATTCATAGTAGGATCACAATCATGTGATCGTCAGCAGGCAGCCGACATAGTGTTCATTTGTTGTCATGGTTACAGTGATTCCATGCCGCTATCTTGCAATGATACAGAAATCTATAACAAATCCGTGGATCCAGACTATAAGCTGCATCACTGCCAGAATCTAATCACTTGGTCCTTGTGTCATTTCTGAGCTTCCCTGAAAATTTCATCTAAGTCCGATAGACTGTTTTTGAGTAATGTTGCTGACTGACAGACAGACAGACAGACAGACAGACAGACAGACAGACAGACAGACAGACAGACAGACAGACAGACAGACAGACAGACAGACAGACAGACAGACAGACAGACAGACAGACAGATTAACAGAAGGACAAACGTACGCCAACGGTAACAAAAGAGCTGCTCATAAAAATACAACTCCATAGTGCGACTAGTGGCCAAAAAACTCCACAGGGTACCTTTAAATTGATTTCCCACATAAGGCTTAACAATAAACTGCAGCTCAAAGAAAAACTACAAGAAAAGACATTTTAAAGAGTTAAATGTTTTCAAAGCAGAAACAAAGAGTAAAGTTAAACAATCAGCATTTTAACAGGGCAGAAGCGTCCACAGCGTTGGATTAATAACAGCAGGTTCAAATCAGGACTAACTGGAGGCCATGTACTGATCAGGAATGATGTGAGTTTTATTTTTTTTTCATTTCAGATTTCAACAAAAGCACGCACAAGCTTCTTTGTAACTCGCGGATAAAAAAAGATCCAACCTTCATGTGGTCTGGAAATAATAAAACGCTATTTTAGTTAACGTCTGTAAATGTGACTTGAAAGTTAAGATCAGAATCGATGTAACACCTGGATTTCCTGCCTGAGGTGGAAGATGCTGAGGCTGCAGATTCATTGTCTGAGTCCGTTTCTAACTGGAGCTGCTGTTTAATTGTAATTAAATTAATTAGGACAGTACACACACACACACACACACACACACACACACACACACACACACACACACACACACACACACACACACACACCAGTGCATCATTTACTGTGTATGGGCACATATGGTATACCTTGTAACCTGCCCTGTACACAACTCTAAATATAGTCTTGTATACATATATTAATGCAGCATAATGTCGAAGGGATGTTGTGGCTCACAGGGAGAGATGGGAGGAAGAACTTGCACCATTGCACTTAGTTTGCCTTGTGGGAAGCAGGAGGGCTGGCAGAAGGCAGCTGCTGAACAATGCAGGCCCTTTTTACAGAACTAAATGTAGGATTTTTCAATTCGTCGTCAAAGATATACACGGAAAGGCGTGATAAAACCGTCCAGTGTGAGGTTAATCCATCAAATACCTTCGAATGAATGTAAAATTCCTTATGCTGTTTCCTGATATTAGTCACCTGGTGCCTGGAGCAGTTTAAAATACTGCACTGTAAAAATTCAAAATCTTACCAAGTCTATTTGCCTTATTTTTAGTCAAAATGTCTCATCCCACTTGATTTAAGATAAATTCTCTTAACAAGAGACATTTCAGCAAGATGGAGGGACTTGTTCTAAGACAATGCATCTTAAATATCTTGTTAAGTCAAACAATCTTGAAATTATCTTGTTTTGAGTTGAATTTTACAAGAAAACTTGAAACTTGAAGAAAACGTGTCGTCCTGCAGGTCAAATTGACCCATTTTAAAGTTTGAAAATGTGGAAAAAAATATTTTCACAGTGAAACTTCTGATGTCCACATTTTCTACATTTTTGGGAAATTTTTGATCATTTTTTGGTGGAAAAAAAGAAATGTTAAAAATGTTTCTTAAGAACATTCACAGAAAAATCAAACAAAATCCAGAGAATTTCACTGGATTTTGTTTGATTTTTTTGTGAATGTTCTTTAAGAAAATGTTAGAAGTTTTACTGATATATATGGAATCACTTTAGATATTTTTTGTAAGATTTTTACTCATTTTTTGGAAAATGTTTACAAGAATTTTCTTGCCAAATTTGGGGGATTTTTTAAAAATAAAACTTTTCAGGGAAACTTTTAAGGAATTATTGGAGTTTTATTCCTGAAGGTTTTGCAAATTTTCAGGAATTTGGGGAATTTTTTTTGCTGTTTTTTTGTTTTTTTTTCAGACAAGGAAACAATATTTTTTGGTGCCTGTAAATGAGGACAACAGGAGGGTTAATGCATTTCAAATTAGGAGGTTACATGAAAGAAAAAAATCTATTTTTGAGTGAAAAATTAATATTTCTTTTAACATATCTGGCTTATTTTAAGACACCTAAGCTTGACAATCCTGGTAAAATATAGCTTAAAATAATTTTTTTCCAGGTAATTTTAAGATCTCAATATTCTAAATATATCTTATTTCAAGAAATCTGACCAACCCATTTTTCACTTGTTCTGTTCGCAGATTTTTTCACTTATATCAAGGTAAAGTTCTTTGAAATAAGTTTTTTTCCCTTGTTTTGAGAGGAGCAATTTTTCCAGTCCTGTTGCCTGGAGCAGTTTCAAATACTGGAAATGCTTCTTCACTACTTGATAATGTTCAGTACCTTTCTCCAGCTCCACGGGGAACAGGTCCAGCCTCTCCACCCTTTTCTCCAGCTCGTACTCAGCAGATGCCGCCATGGGGTCCACGTCTTCATTGCGTCTGTCGTAGTCCTCATTGGGGTAGGTGGCAAACACCTACGGGAGGAGACAGATTCTGGATCAGACTGAGAATCACACTTAAACCTCTCGCTCAAGCACGAAAAGGAAATTGTAAATGTTTGCACAGCATTTCTGACTGTGGATAGCTTGTTGTTTTTTCTCAAAATTGGTATATTTGTGAAGTCCTAGTTTTTTTTAAGTAACAGTTCAACATTTTGAGAAAAAAACACTTCACTTTCTTGGCCGGAGACCCCTTCCAGTCAGATTTTCCCCTTGAAAACGTCCTTTAAAATGTGCAAACAGTGCATATGCTAGAAGAAATATCATGAGTGAAATAAGCCACCAAAGTCATGGCTGAGGATTTCCACCTCGCAGATCCAGACAGCCAAAGTTTCTTACATCACAAACCTAAGCAACCAATCACGTTAACTTGCAGGGTGAAGCCTTCTGTAGGAGTTAGCTACAGCCAGGCTACATTACAGGAGTTAGCTACAGCCAGGCTACATTACAGGAGTTAGCTACAGCCAGGCGACATTACAGGAGTTAGCTACAGCCAGCAAACATTACAGGAGGTAGTTACAGCCAGGTGACATTACAGGAATTAGCTACAGCCAGGCGACATTACAGGAGTTAGCTACAGCCAGCAAACATTACAGGAGTTAGCTACAGCCAGGCGACATAACAGGAGTTAGCTACAGCCAGCAAACGTTACAGGAGTTAGCTACAGCCAGGCTACATTACAGGAGTTAGCTACAGCCAGCAAACATTACAGGAGTTAGCTACAGCCAGCAAACATTACAGGAGTTAGCTACAGCCAGGCTACAATACAGGAGTGGGCGGAGCCAGGAGGAGCCGACAGGTAAATTTATAACCACGTTGTGAAATTAACAATGGCTCAATGTGTCTCCTGTTACAGTTTAACCCTCTTTGCCGTGGGTCACGACGTGTGCTTCGCTGCTTTTCATTTACGTTGCTAAAGTTGTGCTAACCTAGCTTAAGTTATTCCCTTTCTGTTTATGTTAGCAATAGCGTCGCTGTAGTTATGCTATCCTAGCATAGCATTAGCTAACAGCTTAAAGCCAGTAAGTAACTGCAGAAATAACACAAGTGTACAAAATATCTGCACATCTTTTTGCATTTACTCCAAATATAGTAACCGCGACTGAAAACAGAATTTTTGCCCCGGGGGACTCACTTAGTGGTTCAGTGTTTCATCGAGTCGCGTTCAATCGTGCACCAGCGAGCAAAACGCTGACAAACTGCATGATTATTTACAAGAAAGCTGCCGATTGTGACACGACTGAATGTGATTAGACTCAAATCCACATCAGACTAGTGAACGCTTCCATGCTTCATCCAGAGAAACACACGGGACGTCGCTCTTTCTCTTTATCAGGCTCAGATTTGGTGTCATGAACTGAAGCCGTCTTTAATGTCGGCTGGAACAAACGTGACACTCAAAAAGCTGTTAAAATGAAAGTAAAAACATGGCTGAATGCTTTATAATATCTAAATCGCGAATAAATACTTGAGCTAATACAAATGGAAATAGATGTGATGTATTCAGTAAAGAGGTTCAGCAGTTCTCATCGCTATGTCAGGGCAGGTTCAAGGACTCGCAGTTTGGTTTTTACGTATCCTGAAATTCTCCACATTTTTCTGCTTTCTAAACCGATCGGAAAAAATGCCCCTCTCAAAACAAGAAAAAAACTTATTTCAAGGAACTTCAACCTTGAAATAAATGAAAAAATCTGCCAATAGAACAAGTGAAAAACGTCTTGGTCACATTTCTTGAAATAAGATATGATATTTAGAATATTGAGATCTTAAAATTAGCTGGGAAAACTTATTTTAAGCTATATTTTACCAGGATTTTCAAGCATAGGAGTCTTAAAATAAGCCAGACATGCTAAAAAATAGTAGTTTTCACTCAAAAATAGATTTTTGCTTTATGTAACCTCCTAATTTGAGATGTATTGAACTTATTTTGAGTTGTATTATAGCGGCACTTCTCTAGATTTAAGACCATGTTGTATTTGAAATAAGATTACAAAGTTTAATTGAAGCATTTTCAGATATGTCTTCTCACTGTTAGCTAGAAATCCAAATATTTAGTCGTGTTTGACAGCATTTGTTGCGTTTTAGGGTCAGCCAGCTATGTCCAAAAGCAGCTGGTTTTAACTCAAAAGTAGACATTTGCTTTTTAAACATTCATGTTGAGTACAAAATGTAAGATGTATTTTACTTATTTCAGCTTGTATAACAGTGACATGACTCTAGATCTAAGACCAGCTTGTCCTTGAAACCAGATTAGAAAGTGTGATTTAATCATTTTCATATATCCGTCTGCATACAGTTGGTTGAAAATACATTAGTTGTAAATATGACCATGGTTCTTCCTCCCTCATTTATAAATAACTCTACTCCATGTAAATATGTCTAGTATTGAAATCAACTATTTATTTTTGAATTTGCAGCAACACGTTTGCCAACTTGACAATATGAACTAATTGGTGATTTTCCAATAAAATGCAGTTACTTGAATCAAGTGAAGTTTATTTCTTAAATCAAGATTGTGTAGCTTCTACAAATAACATCCCAGCTTGAAAAATGTATGAAAAGTAAAATGAACCTTGTTTCTTGTAAAATTCAACTCAAAACAAGATGAAGATTGTTTGACTTAACAAGATATTTAAGATGCATTGTCTTAACCCTCGTGTCGTCCTGCGGGTCAAATTGACCCATTTTAAAGTTTGAAAATGTGGAAAAAAATATATATTTTTATGTCCACATTTTCAACATTTTTGGGCAATCTTTGAACATTTTTTGGTGGAAAAAAAGAAATGTTAAAAATGTTTTTTAAGAACATTCACAAAAAAATCTGCCAAAATCAAGCGAATTTCACTGGATTTTGGTTGATTTTTCTGTGAATGTTCTTCAGGAAAATATTAGAAGTTTTACTGATATGTATGGAATCACTTTAGATATTTTTAGGATTTTTGTGGAAGATTTTTACTCATTTCTTGAAAATATTTACAAGAATTTTCTTGCCACATTTGGTTGATTTTTTTTTTTTTTAAATAAAACTTTTAAGGGAAACTTTTAAGGAATTATTGTAATTTTCTTCCTGAAGGTTTTGCAAATTTTCAGAAATTTGGGGAATTTTTTTTTTGCTGAACTTTTGTATTTTTTTCAGACAAGGCAACAATATTTTTTGGTGTCTGTAAATGAGGGCAAGAGGAGGGTAAAAACAAGTCCCTCCATCTTGTAATGTCTCTTGTTAAGTGAATTTATCCTAAATCAAGTGGGATGAGACATTTTGACTAAAAGCAAGACAAACAGACTTGGTAAGAGTTTGAGTTTTTCCAGTGCAGCCTGACAAACACTCAGAGGTTGTGGAAATGTGTGCAGATGCAGCTTTGACAGCAGCTGACCGCCCGTCTCAACGCAAACATCATGTAATTCATTTTTTATCGACTGTTTCAAGTGAGATGTCCGCAGCATTTCCTCTGAGCTGTATCATTTCACACTGGTAATCAAACAGGCTGAGGGGGGAAAAGAAGAAGAAAAATCAATCAGAACCGCTGAAGTTGCTCTCATGAAGACAGAGGCCTCTGTTTTCTGGGGCTCAACTTCCCACATTCACTGGAGTCTAACAGCATGACAGTTTACATAAGCACCTCCAGCATGCTAATGGAGGCCTTCTGCAGCTGCTGCTCACACACACAGAGCAGGCTGAATCTTTAAAAGCCTCACTTTCAGTCCTTCCGAGGTGATTATGTATGCAGCACCTTGCACGCTCCACTAGCTCCACTAATTCACTGCTGGACCGTCTCCTTTCACACATTCTTTAATACACTCCACTCCATCTCTCAACTTTCTTCTGCCTCCGCTGCAACATTTTGGTTCCCTGAGTCTTTGTTTTGCTCGCATGCCGTGCAGCTTCTCCGTCTGTGCAACCACGGCGTCTTTGTACAGTATAGGCTCCGTCTCCATGGTAACTCCACAGTTAAAGAGCCTGTCAGATTTGACAGCTTTCTTTGAAATGCAAGCGGCTCTCTCCAATGCATTCGGCATCATTGTGTTTTCATGCATCATTGAACGCACTACGAGCCTCTGCCTCTGCTCTTAGGCCTTACTGAGCCATGAGAATAGCTTCAAGTGGTGTCGCCTTGAGCCAATTCGCTGCCATCGCTGTCTGCTCACACGTGTAATGACTGGGAAGGGTTTCATCTTGAACTGTAGCGTGAAAATGACATGGCGCTTCAGAGTACGCCTGGTGACATTCTGCTTAAAATGCAAGCAGTTACAATGAGTGTATCTGTTTTTTTAATGCAAAAATGATCTGTGAATTAAATTACTTGCTCACAGAGTAATTTATTAATTTGGGAAATATGCTATAATGTAATAATACTGCTGTCCCTTCGGTGCACTGAGTTTAAAGCAGAGTCAGACCGATATATATCAGTTGGCCGATGTTAACTGTAAATTTAGAAAAATCTGCCCCAATTTTGCAAAATATCAGCAGATATTGGCTCAGATGTATCGATATCTGCATATATGCTGTCAGTGTGGAATCTTTTTTGGTTTTGGTACAAAATATAATGCATAAAATAGTTGAAATTTAGAAATAGTGTCATCACAGTTACTCTCAGAACCGTCTGCAGCACATGTAGCTGAGCACACAGTGGAGTGGTGTGGAGTCATGTGGTGACTTCGTAATCAATTTGTACCTAGTTTGTGAAATGCATTGCAGGAAAGTTAATAAAAAAAATGACTCCATCTTTGTCCTTTCTCAATATTACTCCAACATATATGAATAAATATAAATAATATTGACCAATATATTAATATCAATTCAATCATATTTGAATTAGTTTTTTTTAATGCAGAAATTATCTAAGTGAAATGATTTGCTCACAGAGAAATTGATTGATTTTGGAATTATACTTTCTTAAGATGATATGATACTGCTCTCACTTCTGTGCACTGAGTTTAAAGCAGAGTCAGACCGATATATATCAGTTGACCGATATTAATGGCAAATTTTTAAAAATCGGCCCCAATTTTGTAAAATACCAGCAGATATTTGCTCAGATGTATCAATATCTGCATATATGCTGCCACAATGTGAAATCTTATTTAGTTTTTGTTCATGCAGGAAAAGATGCTTGCTGTAATTTAGAAATAGTGTCATCACAGTTACTCTCAGAACTGTCTGCAGCACATGTGGCTGAGTACACAGTGGTGTGGAGTCATGTGGTGACTTCGTAATTAATTTGTACCTAGTTTGTGAAATGTATTGCAGGAAAGTTCATGAACAATGACCCCATCTTTGTCCTTTCTAAATATTACTCCATCATATATGAATAAATATAAACAATATCGACTAATATATTAATATCAATTCAATCATATTTGAATTAGTTTTTTTTAATGCAGAAATTATCTGAGTTAAAGGACTTGCTCATAGAGTAATTTATTCATTTGGGAAATATGCTTTCTTAAGATGAGAAGATACTGCTCTCACTTTGGTGCACTGAGTATAAAGCAGAGTCAGACCGATATATATCAGTTGACCGATATTAACAGCAAATTTAGAAAAATCGGCTCCAATTTAGCAAAATATCAGCAGATATTGGCTCAGATGTATCGATATCTGCATATATGCTGCCACAATGTGGAATTTTATTTATTTTTTTTTTTTTTTTGGTTTTTGGGACCGAATATAATGCAGGAAATAGTTGTAATTTAGAAATAGTGTCATCACAGTTACTCTCAGCACCGTCTGCAGCACATGTAGCTGAGCACACAGTGGTGTGGAGTCATGTGGTGACTTCGTAATCAATTTGTATTTAGTTTGTGAAATACATGGCAGGAAAGTTAATAAATAATGACTCCATCTTTGTCCTTTCTCAATATTACTCTGAACATATATGAATAGTAGGGATGTCCAATATCTTTTTTGCCAATAACCGATATGCTGATATTGTCCAACTCTCAATTTCTGATTCCTATATAAACCGATACCGAAATATGTGGGCTATTTGACTAATTTTAGGTAACATACATATCTCCAAAACAAGTGCCCAGTCCTAAAACTGGGAAGTTGGAATGTCCAGACGATGACACCCGGACTGTCAGAAGTACAGCCACTGTCGCTGAGGCAAAATCTGACTTTCTTTAAGCTGGCGCACTTTCCATGGTCGACTTCGACTGATGGAGGCCGACCTACTACATTATCCCCTGTCATGGAATTAACACATCATGCCTGATGTTATTGTGATGCCCCATTGAACACATTCTCAAAGGCTTTCCAAATGTAAAACACTGTGCAAAACAAGAAAACTATTTCAACCTAAGTTATGGAAAAAATGCCATATTTATGATTTTTTTCAAACAACAGTTCACACTCTCCCTCTCTCTATGAGTCTGGTAAATGCCACTGAAATCTAGGCATTATTTTATCAGTTTTCACGATAGGAAAAAAAAACGATAACCACATTGACCAATATTACATTTTTATGCCAATATCGGGCAGATAATATCGGTGGGCTGATATTATCAGACATCCCTAATGAATAGACATAAATAATATCGATCAATATATTAATATAATTCAATCATATTTGGTTCTCTGAAAATCAGTGTCAGCATCACTCCCAAAAATCTAGTATCAAGCAGCGTCTAGTCTGATAACAGAAGGGCTAGAAAGTGGAGGAACTAGAAGTCTGGCTCAGTCAAAAGCTAACAAAACGTACCTTTAAAGCTGACAAATGAACAAAGCATTCTTTTTTTTAAAAGAAATAAATATTTCTTGGATTCTCCTGGAGACGTTACTGTCCAGCAAACAGTCCGGCTCATGCATCCACATGTGGTTTTCACACTTTGATTTTTGCATGAATCATACAAACAAAACATGGTGTGCCAACCAGTGATTTTAAGAGGTACTGGAACATAGATTTTGTTACCTTCAAACAGAGGTAGGCAGGATGTTTTTTTTACTGTTTACAGTCTTCATGCTAAGCTAACCGTCTCTTGGCTGCAGCTTCATAATTACAGTGCAGAGCAGCATCAACCTCATTCAACTCTCAGCATCAAAGCAAATAAGCAGATTTCCTATTTTTGTATCCACAGATGCAAAGCATTTATTACTTCCATCTTCTCATATATAAAGGAATTCATTTCTGTTTTGTATCACCGTAAACTGATCATCGCTTTTCAGCCAACTTTAATGTGGGTTCTGGGAAATTATGGGCATTTCAACCCTATTTTTTATATTTTATGGTCATAATAATTAAGAAGAAGGAACTGACATATGATGAAATAATAATTAGTTGCAGAGCGGCTGATACCATTATTTGAACGGCTGTTTCCGCTGTGAGACAAAACCCCGCTGCAGATGACAGATAGCATGGGAGCAGCGCTGCAGTCTAATGGCTTTTGATTTAGGTTACCTTTGTATTTAGATGGATTAACAGAACGTGGATTACAGACACACAAAATACTCTGTTTGCATACTAATTTACAGAGCATAAAACGGCAGTGACGCACTCCAAATCCAGCCGTGTCCGCTGTGACATCCTCACGTGGCACAGCTGCCCTCCTTGACCTTAGAGATCAAGAGGCCACAGCTGGTGGATCACTGCACCCTCGTTTCAGACGATCAAACAAGAGAGGGATGCACTGGAAAAAATGCTCCTCTCAAAACAAGAAAAAAAACTTATTTCAAGGAACTTTTACCTTGACATAAGTGAAAAAATCTGCCAATAGAACAAGTGAAAAATGGCTTGGTAAGACTTCTTGAAATAAGATATGATATGTAGAATATTGAGATCTTAAAATTAGCTGGGAAAACTTATTTTAAGTTATATTTTACCAGGATTGTCAAGCTTAGGTGTCTTAAAATAAGCCAGACATGCTAAAAAAAGTAGTTTTTCACTCAAAAATAGATTTTTGCTTTCATGTAACCTCCTAATTTGAGATGTTTTAACCCTCCTGTTGTCCTCATTTATGGGCACCAAAAAATATTGTTTTCTTGTCTGAAAAAAAATCCAAAAAAATCTGCAAAAAATTCCCCAAACTACTGAAAATTTGCAAAACCTTCAGGAAGAAAATTCCAATAATTCCTTCAAAGTTTCCCTTAAAAGTTTTATTTAAAAAAAAAAAAAAATCCCCCAAATTTGGCAAGAAAATTCTTGTATTCTAATATTTTCTTAAGAACATTCACAAAAAAATCTACCAAAATCCAGCGAAATCTGCTGGATTTTGGTAGATTTTTCTGTGAATGTTCTTAAGAAACATTTTTAACATTTCTTTTTTCCACCAAAAAATGTTCAAAGATTTCCCAAAAATGTTGAAAATGTGGACATCAGAAGTTTCACTGTGAAAATAGATTTTTTTCTCGACATTTTCAAACTTTAAAACGGGTCAATTTGACCCGCAGGACAACACGAGGGTTAAACTTATTTTGAGTTTTCTTGTAAAATTCAACTCAAAACAAGATAATTTCAAGATTGTTTGACTTAACCAGATATTTAAGATGCATTGTCTTAAAACAAGTCCCTCCATCTGCTGAAATGTCTCTTGTTAAGTGAATTTATCTTAAATCGAGTGGGATGAGACATTTTGACTATAAACAAAACAAACAGACTTGGTAAGATTTTGAGTTTTTGCAGTGTGTTTAACAGGAAACCGATAAATGGCCGTGTGACGTCGTTGTGACCGGCAGCTATGGGAAAGTTCAGGGCAGATTCCGGGCTACAATCCTGCCTTCACTGACACAGATTCACCACTCTCACTTGCACTAGGAAGATTTCCTCCCTCCTTATAGCTATATGATCCCTCACAGGTCAGACGGACTAACTGGGATCCTGCATGATGCAACCTTTGACACCTAAGGAGACGAGCTCCTCCAACGGTGAGGTGGTTATCTTTGGGAGGTAAACATTGGGATTAAAGGCAGTGTGGCTGAGCGATGAGAGGGGGAGGAGGTGGGCAGGGCTGGAGGAGGACGCTGTTCCAGTTGTGGCAGATAGTAGGTCAGAGGAGCTAACAGATGGCCAGGAAACTCCCTTCCTCCCTCCCCTCTGCAGCAGCAGCAGCCTGGGATGTCCTACAAAAGCTCTGTGGGCCGCAAGCTCCAGCCACTCACCAGCTAACAGATTGTGTTTGTGTCCATAAAGAGCATGCACTTGGGGACAGCAAAGGGGTATTAACTAAGTGACAGCTACCGTTTTACAATCACTGTTGTCATGACAGAGAAGGAGGAGATGTTGAAATGCACTGCAAAAACTCTAAATCTTACCAAGTCTATTTGTCTTTTTTTTAGTCAAAATGTCTCATCCCACTTGATTTATGATAAATTCACTTAACAAGAGACATTTCAGCAGATGGAGGGACTTGTTTTAAGACAATGCATCTTAAATATCTTAAGTCAAACAATCTTGAAATTATCTTGTTTTGAGTTGTATTTTACAAGAAAACTCAAAATAAGTTTAACCCTCGTGTCGTCTGCATTTATGGGCACCAAAAAATATTGTTTCCTTGTCTGACAAAATATCAGCAAAAAAAATTACCCAAATTTTTGAAAATTTGCAAAACATTCAGGAAGAAATTTACAATAATTCCTTAAAAGTTTCCCTTAAAAGTTTTATTTTTTTAAAAAATCCCCCAAATTTGGCAAGAAAATTCATGTAAATATTTTCAAAAAATGAGTAAAAATCTTTTTAAAAAATCCTAAAAAATCTAAAGTGATTCCATATATATCAGTGAAACTTCTAACATTTTCTTAAGGACATTCACAAAAAAAAATCAACCAAAATTCAGTGAAATTCAAATGTCATTTTTAACATTTCATTTTTTTCCACCAAAAAAATGTTCAAAAATTTCCCAAAAATGTTGAAAATGTGGACATCAGAAGTTTCACTGTGAAAAATTTTTTGTCAATTTTGACCCGCAGGACGACATGAGGGTTAATGCATCTCAAATTAGGAGGTTACATGAAAGCAAAAATCTATTTTTGAGTGAAAAACTACTATTTTTTTTAGCATGTCTGGCTTATTTTAAGACACCTAAGCTTGACAATCCTGGTAAAATAGAGCTTAAAATAAGTTTTCCCAGCTAATTTTAAGATCTGTATATTCTAAATATCATATCTTATTTCTAGAAATCTGACCAAGCCATTTTTCACTTGTTCTATTGGCAGATTTTTTCACTTATGTCAAGGTAAAAGTTCCTTGAAATAAGTTTTTTTTTTTTATTGTTTTGAGAGGAGCATTTTTTGTAGTGTGATAAAGCAGCCATGGAGGCCGCTGCTTCCATCTTCGTTGCCCTCAGGCTACATTGCGATTGGGTTTTACGCTGCGGTGTTAACTAGCAACCCCCCATTGCCCACAGCGGCACATCAACTGTTTCTTCCTGTCTTCACTCCAAAAACAGATCTAAGTTTGGATTCGGCCAATGGGACGCGTACAGGCGGCTCTGTCGGGTTTTCTCACAACAGAAATAGAGTGTTTTCCACTCTCCCTGCATTCTCCACCAACCAAACTTTCCATCATTTCCGTGTCGTTCCCGTCACTTTTTCAACTCTTTTCTGGTACGTGAGGTTCACTGCCACTCTCAGTTTCTAACTCAAAGTGAATTAACCCTCATGTCTTCCTGCAGACCAAATTGACCCGGTTTAAAGTTTCAAAATTGAAAACATATATATATATTTTCACAGTGACACTTCTGATGTCCACATTTTCAACATTTTTGGGAAATTTTTTTTAAATAAAACCTTTAAGGGAAACTTTTAAGGAATTACTGAAGTTTTCTTCCTGAAGGTTTTGCAAATTTTCATAAATTTGGGGAATTTTTTGCTGAATTTTTGGATTTTTTTCAGACAAGGAAACAATATTTTTTGGTGCCCGTAAATGAGGACAACAGGAGGGTTAAGTAGCATTGTTAACATATGATGCTTGATCAAGCTGTCAAATTTAAGCATATGTGGCACTTTTTCCTCTTAACAGTTTAGTGATGCCACCATTAATTGTTTTCCTCACTGCCCCAGGTTAAACAAGCAGCAGGTAATTGCTTCTAAATCCTCCTAAAATTGGGGGTTAATCCAGATTCCAGATGTGCAATGCGCAGACAGAAAAAAAAAGGCCCCGGCTGCCATGACGCTAGACCGGTTGTTTCCGAGCCAATAAAACGGATATGGCGGGTTTGTCATAGAAACAGTCGCATGGCACCGAAGCCCGAGTATTTTGGCAGGACAGTTTTTGGTCAGCAGTCATGTTTAGGCTTAGCACTGACCCTGTGGAGAGGCACGGCAGCATGAGAATAAGGTCACAACACAGGACTGAACAGCACGACAGCACACGGAATGATATCATGATGTTTTTGATGCTCATTATAATGCATATTACTATCCACACCCTGTAAATATTCATATTTGTCTCCTGTTATACTCGCTGTATCTAATATTACAATTTATTTCATCCGTATGACTCCTATTCACCATACTAACTTAATGAGGCGGTTAAATATTTATATTTATTATAGATGATTATAGTGCACGCTATATTGCGTTGCATGTAATCACATTTACACATATCTAGTTTGATTCCATTTAATTCTGCATACTTCTTCTTAACTCCAGCCTCCCACCCACGTCTTTCTCTTTAACTTCTGAGTTGCTGTCATTTTAAAAAAAGGCTGGAATGTTCTGTATTTTTCTTACTGTCAACAACAAGCCTAATACAGTTTGTTCCTCTGTGCCAAAGACTCCTGTTGTGATCCAAAAGCTTTTAACAACAGATAAATAAGCAGCACCAATAACACTGGTGGTCATGTTCCTTCATGACTCAAAGCAGTCCCCGACAAATGCAGAATTTATTCCAGTTTGAGTGATTTTTGCTGCAGAACTACAGTGCCTATATAAAACTAAATAAATATTTGGCAGCAGAAGTGTTGGTTTGGTGTCCCAGACAGAGTGATAAAGTCTTGAAAGTCAGACTAAAGCCTTGATGATACTCCCCTGCACTCCCATCTATGAACATGGATACGTAGTTGTTGTTGCTATTATTAGGCCAGATTTATATTTTACACAGTTGTGAGTTTGCGAGGGTCTACATGAAATTAAGTTAATCATCTGCATAAGTCTGTGCAAGTCAGCAATGGTGCCTCTGTGATTATGTACATAAAACCCAAAATTAATGTCCAAACTATCGGAGCATGCATGGAATAAGTAGACGTCAATCTACTAGTCCTCTGAGTGGACTCCAAGGACTATAAAGTGGTTTACCAACAACTATGTGTACATGTTGTTTACAGTTGTCCATTTGTGTATCCGAAATGTAGTACAATCGAAGCAAAAGGCATAAATTTAGCCGTCTCCACAAGTCAGCGAAAGTCCAAGTGGTCCATTTTGCAGACATTTCCATGCAGCCCAATACGGTTGTCCATGCAGACAGTGCCTGGAGCAATGACGCAACAAGGTCACTGGTGCACAGAATCTACATAATGAGCATGCCCAGAATACATAAACACCAATCTATTGCTCATGTATGGAATGGAGTCTTTCCAAGAGGACTAAAAACTAGTGCAACAACAATAACGCATCTGTGGCGTCCACAACCGTTTGCAAGGTTTGAGGTCAGTGTTTTAATTTCTGTGTCCACAGTACACGAGAATGACTTTAGGAGACTCTTTTCAAGTCCCCTAAAGTCCCTTTGCCGACAATCCGATGCAGTCAAACTTCTGTACACAGCAGCTGGTCTACTGATCTACTGAGCATAGTTATCCAAGCAACCAAAAGTTGTACAACAACAACTACACAGCTGCGGTGTTCACAGCCGTCTATGTTCATGTCCACAAGGTGGTATAATCAAGGTTTAAGGTCAGTATTATCATTTCTGTTTTCAGAAGCACAGTAGGGTCCATAAAGACCCATACGACATACATTTCATCATCTCCCCAAATTCCTTAAGTCCATGTGGAGCCTTTTGCAGACGTCCCCATGCAGCCCAACATTTGTTTACATGCAGACAGTGTCTGCAGCAACAACACAGATGCACACACTCAGCGGTAGTTTGCATGAGCAGACTACACAGACGCTGACCTGTCTAACTGACACATGTATGGAATAGAGTTTTCCAAGAGGACTAACAAGTAGTGTAGCTACAACTATGCATCTGTCGTGTCCTCAACCGTCCATACGCCCATCTGTAAGGTAGTATGATAAATTTTTAAGGCCAATGTTAGAATTTCTACGTCCACAAGTACATATGAGTCCAAGAGGAAGCCCCATGCAACCCAAAATTTGTGTCTGCAGCAACAACGCAACAAGGGCAGTGGTGCACGTGCTCGGCAGTAGTGTACATTTACTGAATATGTAGACGCCAACCGACTGCACATGTATTGAATGGAGTTTTCTAAGTATAATGACTATGCATCTGTAGTGTCCACCGCTGTCCATGAGCATGTTCACAGGGTAATATTATCAAGGTTTAAGGCCAGTTACTTTCTGCATCGACAAGTACCATGGGTCCACAAGACGAAAAATTCATCATCTCCAAGTCTGCAAAAGTCCATGTGGACCCCTTTGCAGACATTTCTATTCAGTAGTGTGCATGTGCAGAATACATTGACTGTGCATGTACAGAACAGAGTTTTACAAACACACTCCAAGGGAACTCAAAAGTAGCATAACTGCAGCAACTATGTGATTCTGGTGTTCGCAGGGAAGTATAATTAAAAAAAATAATACAATGCTGGCTTTGGTCTTTCCATTTGTTTAATTCGATTTTTTTGAAATAACAAAAATGTAGAATACCACTGCAATAAATACCCTTAATAAATCTAGCATCATATTAACTGTAGAAGCAGTTAGACCTACAGAAGGTGAATATAAACCGTCATCACTTCATACAGAGCAGTCAGAGCCTCACAGATCACTGCTACCAGCGTCTGTTATTTTTTTTGGCAGGTTGATGGCAGGCTGGACAGGACGAAGTAGCACCCAGACACGATGAGCGAGACATTGCATAACGTGGCTTGTCGCAGCAACCTGAGCGAGTGGGTACATCACACAGGCGCTCGCAAAAACCCACCGCCACTGCGGGGACTGCGAAGTGGGGCAGCGTGACCTTGTTGGTAATCTGTCTGGTCTCCCACCCCTCCTGGCTGTGAGTAATGCTCAGTATGAAACACTGCAAAGTAACAGACAGTTTGAGGATACCTTAACATATGGTGATGTTTTACCTCTCTGCCCTGGGCCATTCCTCACCGGCTGACCTCAACACAAGCCACCAAAAAGGTTGCATTTTAGGGCTGTTCTGCAACCTCAAAAACATCCCGTTCTATGTTTGTCAAAATTCAACACCCTGGGTTTATTATAACAGAACTGCAGCCACTGTTTGTGTTAATGACACGGTGTGAAAGAAAATCATAGGTGTTCTTGGAGCAGGCTGGCAGGGCTGCTGTTCAGAGTGGCGTAGGCAGCAGAAACCCATGAGGAGGAGTGTGTGATGGCGGTGAGGGGTGGGAAAAAGAAAAAAAAAGTATTAGAGTAGGCTAGGTGAGGAGTGAGCAAGGTGATTCTGCTGGCTGCATGAAAAATAAATCTGATTACTTCTGGTTTGGAAAGGGAGGGGGAGCACGGCAGCACAAATCCAAGCAGAGATTATCTTTAAAAAAAAACAAAACTCTCCCTGCACAATGGGATACATAATTAAAAATCACAACATGCCAGGAGGCTACATCATGAGTGATACAGAACGAAAGCCAAAACAAACAAGCAAAAGCGAATAAATAAGACATGAGAGGCAGCTTCCTGTGTTCGACAAGGAGGCGAGGCGAGTCTGTGACGATAACAATGCTGCTATTTTTACTAACAGTAGCAGACTGGTGACAAAGAAGTGAAGAAAAAAAAACGGGGAGAGCAGAAGAAGGAGCGAGAGGAAGAGTGTCAGGAGGAGCTAAAATAACAAAGACTCCAGTGTGAACTCTACCCGGAGCTGAACTGCTATTTTTTGTGAGGACAGACAGACAGACAGACAGTTCAGTGTGAAACGGGGACAAAGACAGACATGACGTCCGAGCTGCCTCCACCACAACAAGACTTAATTGTAGCTGAATTGTTGCACCAAAGGGGGGGAAATATGCGCTAAAAATGGGCTCACGGAGTAACAGTAAGAGCCGTACAGTCGCATGACATTTGAGCCGCATAATAACGCCCCTCCCATCTGACCTCACACCCCCTCACCCATCTTTTACTCTCATCCACCCCTGCATCCATCTCCATAACAAAGACCACAGTGATACAGTGTGAAAGGCCTCAGCGGGGGGTTTATTCTCCAGCCACAGCTCCAGGGTCAAAACAAAATTTGGGCTTTTTATCGCGGCAGATGAGTTATGACTTTTTATCACACCATTCATAAAGCTTCCTCCCTGGATCCACCTTTGATCTCATGAGGATGAAATAATGTGTTTTCCTTTTTTTAAAATTCCTATTACAGTTGCATGAGAGGCACATTGCATGATTTATAAATGATTCAAGGGATTTGCTCTGTGTATTAGACTTCAATATTTAGACATGTTAGCATGAGTAGCAGCACTGCACGTACATTTTTAATAGGCTTCAAGTCTAATTTCACAACTCAAACTCTAAATATTGCATTTATTGTGTAGAAATGCAACTATTTTTATAAAGCTGTTTAGCAGACTTGCATTTATATTTAGTGTTTTTTCAGTCTATCCATGTAAAAATATTATCAAGACTGTATTTTCAGTAATTTTGCATGTTTAGCTGACCTGCAGTGATTAATCGATTAGTCGTCAACTATTAAAATAATCGGTAACGATCTTGCTAATTGACTGATCGGTTTGAATATTTTTTTATTGTTTGGATATGCAAGTATACTTATGTTTATATTCAGAGTTTTTCAGGCTTTCCATGTAAAAATATTTGCAAAACTGCAGTTTTGCAATCTGCATTGTTTACATCCATGTTTTCATTGTTTAGCTGAGTTGCAATGATTAATCGATAAGTGGTCAAACAAATTAATCGCCAACTATTTTGATAATCAGTTGATAAGTTTGAGTCATTTTGAGGAAAAAAATGTCTAAATTCTCTTCTTAAATTTAAATATTTTCTGGTTTCTTTCCTTCTTTATGGCAGTAAACTGAATATCTTTGGGTTGTAAACACAAGAAGACGCCATCTTGGGCTTTGATTGACATTTTTTAACCATTTTGTTGACCAGACAACCAACTGATTTATTGGGAAAATAACTTAGTTCTAGCTGTGTTTTTAAACAGTCGTCTCAGTCTTCAGCTAGCACACTGCTCCATTTTATTTTTAAAGGTAGCTTGTAGAGCAATGTTTAAATTCAGTGTATTTCAGTGTTTCTGTGTAAAAATATTTGCAAAGCTGCCTGTCTTGACTGGTTTGCAATCTGTTTACATCCACATTTCCATTGTTTAGTAAAACTCCAACCATCGCAAACTATTTTGATAATCAACTGATTGGTTTGAATCACTTTTTAAGAAAAGAAAGTGAAAGTTCTCTGTTCTTCTAAGATTTGAATATTTTATGGGGTTTTTTTTCCATTTTTATGACAGTAAACTGAATATCTTTGGGTTGTAAACAAAACAAGACATCGTCTTAGGCTCTGATTGACATTTTTCTCCATTTTCGAGACCAAACCGATTAACTGACAATGGAAGTAATTGGCAGTTGCAGCCGTATTGTTTGGTAATCTTCTGTCTTTAACTGGCACATTTCTTGGTGGTTTACCATGACCATCTGTTTCTCAGTGCATCGGTTTATTAGAAACTGCTGGAAATGCTGAACATTTCAACACTTGTGAGCTTGTGAATGTTAAAAATAGGTTCCTGGTGATCACAATATCGCTTCACAGCAGCTCTGGACATGAAAAACTCTCCAGGGAGCTTTTCATTTTCTGTGATGTCTACGGTTTAAAATTCCACATTGTCTTATGTATTGTTTATGATCCTGAAAAAACGATTTTCTGACTTCTATTTCTCTCACTACGAGCAGTGGGAATCCACATAAACACACTTTAATCTGCCCAGGTCAGAACACTATTGATTTTACATGAGATATTTCTGCTTTGTCTGGTTTCTCCTCTGATCTGAAGTGGCGTCTGCTAAATAAAAATGGGAAAAAAATGCTATCAAATAGTAACTTACTAAGGAAAGTGACAACATTGACTTTAGCTTTTATTGTTTGGTCACAAATGTGTTTCTAAAGGCATTAAATATGTCAATTTTACCATTAATAGCATCTTAGTTAAACTAGATGTGCATTAAATGAGCAGTTTGACATGTTGAGGATTGAAACAGGCTTATATTTATGTCAAAGAACTGTGCTAAATATGACCATTTATGTTTTTAGCTCTAAAAACAATTGGAATATCAAGATGTTTCTCAATGAATTAGGTCAATAAAAAGTCAGAAAATGCTAAAAAAAAAAGTTTTCTAAAGCCTAAGATCAGGTTCTTATACATCTTGTTTGTCCAACAGTATTTATTTTACTGTCATAGTGGACGACAAAAAACTGAAAAATGTGCATTCAAGACGCTCAAATCAAAGGATCACTCCTAGTTTTCTTTAAAAACTACTTGGACCGACTATTCTAAGATCAGAGTAGTTGGTGATTAACTGAATAGTTGACAAGTAATTGATTAGTTGTTGCAGTACTGATGGTTATGTCAAAGTATTGTGTTAAATATGACCATTTATGTTTTTTAGCTGTAAAATACTGGAAGGTTAAAGTGTTTTTCAATAAATTTGCTCAATAACATGTCAGAATATTGTCAAAAATGATGACCAGTGTTTCCCAAAACCCCTCATGACATCCTTAAACATCTCGTTTGTCCAAAGATATTACTTTTACTGCCATAGAGGAGGAAAGAAACCAGAAATATTTAAATTTAAGAAGCTGAAATCAGAGGAGATCTACTTGTGTTCTCACTAAAACTAATTGAACCAGTTAATTGAAGATCAAAACAGTCTGATTGATTTGATAGCTGACAAATAGTTGAGCAATCGTGGCAGTTCTGGTGTTTATGTTAAAGAATTGTGTTAAATATTGTCTATAAAATATCTGAAAATGGTGAAAAATGGTAACAAATGGTTCCCAAAGCCCAAGATCACAAATGTCATGAAAATAAAATGTTAAAAAATGTCGATCAATGCCCAGAATGGCCTTTTGTTTTGTCCATAGCCCAAAGATAAACAGTTTTGTGTCATATGGAAGGAAAAAAAAAAATCAGAAAATATTTAAATTTAAGAAGCTAGAATCAGAGAATTTCTAGTTTATTTGCTTAAAAAACTACTTAAACCTTTACATTGTTTATCAAAATAGTTGGTGATTAATTGAATATCTGTCCAGCAATAGAAGAATTGTTGCAGCTCTAGTGTTTATGTTAAAGGATTGTGTTTAATATGACCTTAGAGCTCTAAAATACCGGTGGGAAAAGCTCTTTATCAAGAAATTGATAGTTGTTAGATCAATAATATGTCAGAAAATGGTAAAATGGTTCCCCAAGCCCAAGATCACAACTGTCATGAAGATAAAATGGTAAAAACTGTTCATCAGAGCCCAAGATGGCGTCTTGTTTTGTCTGTAAGACAAAAAGATAAACAGCTTAGTGTCGTATAGGAGGAAGGAAATCTGAAAATTACATTTAAGAAGCTTTTGATCAAACGATTTCTAGTTTGCTTTCTTAAAAAAAATTACCTAAACCTACAAATTGTTTATTAAAATAGTTGGTGATTAATTTAATAGCTGCCTAGCAATAGAATAATCGTTGCCGCTCTAGTGTTTATGTCAAAAGACTTTAGAGCTCTGACGTATTGGGGGGAAAAGCTCTTCATCCATAAATCGATTAGTTGTGAGGTCAAAGCCTAGATGACGAACGTCTTGTTTTGGCCACAACCCAAAGATCTTTAGTTTGCTGTCATGGAGCAGCAGAGGCACCTTCTCTCAGCTGTAGAACACTGGACCATCACGCTGCAGGAACCAGACACTGCAGCCACAACAGCAGCAACTTCTGACTCGACCAGTCCTGATGTGGGACAGGAGTGCTTAGTCACCCGAATGGGAGATGTGTGTGATGCACAGAGGCAGAGTGTGTGTTCGCCTCAACCTCAAGGCAGAAAAAAAGCTGAGCAGCAAAGACTTGAGCTTCTCCGGATCATTCCACCACCCCAGACACACAGAGACACTTTAAATCAACTCGTCCTCCTCGTCTGTCCTATTCTCTCATCTCACTCATCCAAGATCTCACTTCCTGTCCCTCCAAAACACTCTATTCCTCACCCAGATCTCTCTAAACCAGGGGTGTCCAACATGCAGCCTGCGGGCCAAAAGCGGCCCTCCAGAGGGCCCAATCCGGACGACTTTGTAAAGAGTAAAAATTCCAGAGAAGACATTAATTGCAGATTGTAAATTAGTAAAACTATAAATTTAAAATAATTTCTAGACCATGACAAGTTGTTTGGATCAGAAAGTAAAATACTAGATTGTTCATTGTTCTTTTGTCTTTTTGTGTCTCATTTTTGGAATATTTTGTCTTGTTTTTGTTGTTGTTTGTCTTTTTTTGTCTGACTTTTGTCATTTGTCCCGTGTTTTTGTCGCTTTGTTTCTCATTTTTGTAGTTTTGGTCTCACTAGTGTTTTTTTTGTCTCACTTGTGTTGCAGAGTTTTTGTTGCTTTGACACTATTTGGTCTCTTTTTGTGTTGTTTTGTGTCGTTTGTCTACTTTTTTGTTGCTTTTTTCTCGCTTTTGTCGTTTTGTGTTTGTTTTGTAACATTTTGTCTTGTTTTTGTTGTTTTGTCTTTTTTTTGTCTGACTTTTGTTGTTTTGTCTCAAGTTTGTCATTTTGTTTCCTTTTTGTCTCACTTGTATCGTTTGTCTACTTTTTTGTTGCTTTGTTTCTCGCTTTTGTCGTTTTGCGTCTCGTTTTTGTAAAATTTTGTTTCGTTTTTTGTCTTTTTTCGTACTTTTGATCATAAATCATTGTTCCTTTGTTGTTTTGTGTGTCATTTTTGTAGTATTTTGTCTTATTTTTCTTCTTTTTGTCTAACTTTTGACATTTTACTCATAAAGTAAAATACTCTATCATTCAGTTCCAGATCCACCTGTGACTAAATGTGTTGGACACCCCTGGTTTAAACTGTCGGCTGACCTTTCTTTTTTGTTTGCATCCACTTCTCTAAAAATAAAAAAACAGGGCTAATTACGCAGGCTCTGCAGTTATTTACAGAAGCAGCTCCCAGTGCAGTTTCTAGATCAGTATCTGCACTGAGCTGCACAGGACGAATGCTGGCTGTTGGTAGTACGCAAAGCCTCGTGTTGGAACAGCCAAATTAAAATGTCAGCATCAGTCTGACACCGAGGGGAAAAGCTGACAGCGGCTAAGGTCAACGGGAGTCTAAACCCCCGGGATGGGAACCTGAACTCCGGTCTCCTCACCTTGATGGGCTCGGTGCTGAAGCGGATCTTCCTCGACGGCGGAGGGTCTTCCTCGGCGGGAAGCCCGGAGATCTCCACGCAGCTGGACTCGGGTTCGTACCGGTCGTCCTCCTCGTCCTCGTCCTCGTCCTTCTGGCTCCCCCCGAAGTCCTCCCCCACGGCGCTGTAGGTACTGATATCCACAGAGTCCCGGCCCGACTGGTCGTCCCTCAGAGTCCTGTCGTCCTCCTCAGCATCCTTCTCCCCGTCTCCCTGCGAGCAGCTCTGCTTCTCGGCTTCTCCTCCTCCGTTCTCCACGGAGATGTGGATGTCGGGCTTGTTGACCTCAGCCCGGGCCTCCACTCCTGCATCCGAAACTGTCTTTTCTCTCGGTTCTGCTGCGCCACCGGAGAGTTCGGTGTTCGGATCGACGCTCTGCCCCCCGTTGATGCCCTCTGAGGGGGGAGTCACCCTCCCTCTGGTGCCCCTCTGAGCTCCCTCCTGGTTCTTCTGACCGCCGTCCTCCTGGTTGCCCGACCCGAAGGAGCCGACCCTCTTGGTGATGATCTTGGAGTTCAGGACCCCCACCTTGGCGTTGACCCCTCTGGACGGCAGCGGGGGCGTGGAGGAGAGGCGGTGGAGGTTGTTCCGGAGCTCGGCGGCCCTCTCGAAGACGGCGCTGAGCTGGCTGACGGTCGGGGACACCGCCTCGCTGGTGTCCAGGCTGTCCAGGGACTCGGTGCTGCCGTTGAAACGCGCCACCACGTCCAGCCGGCCGTCCTGGAAGCCCGAGGCCTTGTCGGTCTTGAGCAGCACCCTGGTGGTGGCCAGCTTCTCCTGCTGCTGCTTCTCCTGCTGCTGCTCGAAGATGCGGCGCGTCTCCTGCAGCTTGGAGTAGCTGGGCGACGAGGCCCGCTGGTGGCCGTTCTCCGGCTTGGTGTCGAACTTGCTGACGCGCTCGGACACGGTGGAGCCGAGCTTCAGGAGCGCGCTGTGGTCCACGTTCTCGTTGAGGCTGCCGGCTCTAGGCAGGGAGAGGCGCACCGATTTGTCCGCGTTCCTGGCCGCATCCTCCCCCTCAGCGTCCGCCGGGGCCGTGGTCTGCATCTGCTGGAACATGTTCTTGATACGGTGCACGTTGGAGCCGTACCTGCGCCCCCGGGGGCCCTCCTGCACGTCCCCGCTGGCGGCATTGTCTTTGACGGGCTTCAGGGCCTGCATCCCCGCCTCGTACGCGTTCCTGTGCGGGGATGGGCTCCGGAGAGTGGAGCCAGAGCCGGTGCTCTTGGATGTGGATTCGGTCTTCATCATGGTCAGTCAAGCGTCGCTACGGATGCTCAGCGGCTTCATGTCCTCTCCGGGTTCCACCTCCAAATCTGCGTTGTTCTCCACCGAGGAGGCGCCCGATGCTGGAGCCGGCAGATGGAGAGAAACAAAAACAACAGCTCGCATTAAAGGCCTGCCGCCTGCTGCCGCTGCTGCATCCGCTGCAATGCTCGTCTAGTGCAACGGAGAAAGTGAGCACGATGCATCTGTCATTAGCTCGCCTGCAGCTGCAACAATACGAAGCCGAGCCCGCGCCGGATAATTGCATTAGTCATTGGAAATGTTTGCAGAGAAAAACGGAGGAGTAACGAGGCGCGGATTTAGCGGCAGCTGACGACAGATTGCTTACGTTTAATCCCTTTTTGCAGGCAGCAGCATCATTTTGATCTCTTCATTCCGGGAGCTGCAGATTTCTGGTCCTTTGGTAGACTGCTGCTGCTGCATGGAGGAGCAGCCGCTGGGTCCTAGAGCCCGCCCAACAGTCACATTAAATATCTGTTGTGGTCTTCAGCCTGTAAGACCCAAATATAGAAAAAAATAGCAAAAGATACACACACACACACACACACACACACACACACACACACACACACACACACACACACACACACACACACACACACACACACACACACACATATATATTAGTATTTTTAAAAATAATACTGATGCATTGCTGCAACAGTGTGTTTTCCAGGGTTAAGAACTGAGCTGCCAGAAATGAAAGTTGTAAGAACTATGCAAAGCTAAAATGGGTTAAAAGAAATTAAATAAATCCTTTTTTTGTTTAAAAAGTCTATATAAATTTGTGATGTTGTTGCTGTCTGATGAAAATGGATAATCTCAACAATGTGTTCTTTTTCTTTATTTTAAAGAAAAAATATTTAAAAATCACCTTTGTTTAGTTTTGTTTTGTCTAGTTTGCTTTGTTGAAGTTAACAAATTTTCATTTTAACTTTTTTTTACACTGAATGTATGAACACAGTATATACAGGTTCTATATAACAAGCTGAACAAAGTCTCAGTTCAACTTAGAAAAATAAACTTTAACTTACAAGGCTAGGATACAAGTGCTACATTTCGAACATTAAATGCAATTTTATTTTGTTAAAATAATGTAGCAAGAGTGGCTAAAAACTCAAAGAATAGTTCAACATGTGGAAATTGGCTTATTTGCTTTTTTCATAACTGATAGCATGTTTGTACATTGAATATGAAACAGTCAGACATCAGTTAGCGTGTCCAGCAGAGACAAACTACAGGACAAAAGTTTGGCAGCAAGATCCGATTCATACAAAAAAAGATCATAGTTTCATTGGTATACTTTGAAACAAAATAAGCATGATTATTATATAAAGAGGCACTCACCAGAATACATTTGTGCCATAATTACCAAATCAAAACTTGCAAATTCTGCTCACTCTACTGTTCAAAGGTTTGGGGGCATCCAGATAATTCCATATGGTAATAGTCATTTACCACATTAACAATGTCTGCACTGGATTTATCATTCATTTAATGTTATCTTCATTGAAAAAAATGCTTTTCTTTCAAAAATAAGGACATTTCTAAGTGACCCCAAATGTTTGAACAGTAGTGTATACATATTTCTTGTGCATTTTTATTCTTTATTCTTAATATTCTTCTTCTTACTATTATTGTTTTGGTCTGGAACAGGTGCTCAATACATTTTGCTGCACGTTATACTATGCATAATTGTGGTTGGTGACAAAAAAGCTATTGAATCTTTGCATTTATACTCTTGTTTCTTTACTCAGCTGTTTATTTCTACTCATTTCTGTGGTACTTTGCCAGAGATGTGGACACAGTTGAGATTTATTGGGATTTTTGTATGCAAACTCTCAAAAGCCAAAGAGCTAAAGTGAGCAATGCAAACAGGCAAATTCCAGTCTGGCTTTTTTATGATTTGTTTTCAACAATGGTGTCCTCCTTGGTCGTCTCCCATGAAGTCCACTTTGGCTCAAACAATGACAGATGGTGTGATCTGACACTGATGTAGCTTGACCTTGGAGTTCACCTTTAATGTCTTTAGAGGTTGTTCTGGGCTCTTTTCTTACCATTCGTATTATCCATCTCTTCCATTTGTCATCGATTTTCCTCCTGTGGCCACGTCCAGGGAGGTTGGCTACAGTCCCATGGATCTTAAATTTCTGAATAATATGTGCAACTGTAGTCACAGGAACATCAAGCTGCTTGGAGATGGTCTTCTAGCCTTTACCTTTAACATGCTGGTCTATAATTTTCTTTCTAATCTCCTGAGACAACTCTCTCCTTGGCTTCCTCTGGTCCATGTTTAGTGTGGTACACACCATGTCACCAAACAGCACAGTGACTACTGTAACCCTATAAATAGGCCGACTGACTGATTACAAGTTTGTAGACACCTGTGATGCTAATTAGAGGACACACCTTGATTGAACATGTCTCTATGGTCACATTATTTTCAGTCTTTTCTAGGGGAACCATCATTTTTGTCCAGGCTTGTTTCATGAGTTTATTTGTTTAAATAATTCAGTTGAACCACAGTTCAAAAGCAATGTCTGATTTTCATTGGTTAATTTTCATAGAATTTTTATTTATTATTACTTTTGTCAGATTCCAATTATTTCTGTGACCATTGTGGGTTTTTCTTTCATTAACCGAGGGGGACCAACAATTTTGTCCACGTGTGTATGTAAGAATTTTCATGCCAAATTTGGGGATTTTTTAAAAAATATAATTTTTAACGGAAACTTTTAAGAAATTATTGAAATTTTCCTCCTGAAGGTTTTGCAAATTTTCAGAAATTTGGGGGGTTTTTTGCTGAATTTTTGGATTTTTTTTTCAGACAAGGAAACAATATTTTTTGGTGCCTGTAAATGAAGACAACAGGAGGGTTAAGTCCTGATTGTGCATCTCTGGAGACTGTCAGGTAAAGCAACCGGCGCTAGGACCCGGTGACAGCAGACTCACGTCGTCCCTCCTCTTCCAGTACATCCGCTCTCTGCAGCCACATCGCTGCTTCCTGCATTCTGCATCTGCGCCCTTAGAAACGAAACATTATCAGAGGAGGCAGACAAAGCAGTTCCCTCTTTTTAATCTGCCCACACAGTCTCTGTTTTACCCCCAAGGCCAACAGATTCCCACAGCAGCTGGATCAAACACAGGAAACAGACACTAATTATTATGTTTTCTTAACTATCACCTGCTTTCTCCTTTATCGGGTACACGATCTTCTGAGCAGGTGAAGGTGTGGTTTGAGGAAAATCACCTGAAAAGCTTGAGCTGCTGTCAGACAGGATGTACACTAGTGTTCAGTGAGGCTGCAGCGCCATCTATCTGGTATTCTCATGAAAATGTCAAAGAAATGTCCTGTGCTTGAGTCAGCCGCTGACAAAAACAGTTTAAATGAGAATTTTTTTAGTCTTTATATGATCTAATTTGTAAAATAAATGAAGAGTAAAAGCATGCATTTAAAATATAAAGTCAAATTAATTGCTTAATTGAATATTTCTGCTATCTGACACTTCAAAGCGCATTTCCTCAAGAGCAAACTTCTGTATTTACTTACTATAAATTGCTCATTTAGTCATTTATTTGTGATATCTGGTGCTTTAATTCACTTTGTACCGACTATTTTGTTATTATTATGTATTTTGAGACAAAATGTGTTGAAGAAACCCACAGTTATTTTTTAAAAAGGATTTTAAATGAGAAAATAATGAAGCAAATGAGCTAGAAATCAGCACAATTAACAGCTAAGCTGTTTAAAGTTATAGTACACACTAGCTGTGATTTAAATTGTAATATCCATCTTTTAAAAAGCACAACTTGCAACAAAGATTATGTTACAGTCTTTATAAAGCGTATTATATGGGTAATCCCAGAATAGAGGACATTTTACGGCAAATTCCAAATAATCCATGTAGAAAATCCTAAAACATGCAGTAGTTTTGTAAATGTTCTCATCCTGACACCAAATCTTTAAAAAAAAAAAAAAAAACAGAAGAAAAGAATGTTTGAAACTATTTTTAAATACCAAATAATTCTGGAGTTCCCCTAAAATGCCATTTTTCTCTTGTCCCACCCCCCTGATGACCAAACTGAATCTCTAATAAAACAGTTAAAAAGAAATTAGAATCTCTTTTTTTGGTTTTATTGTTTTCATTGATGTCTCTTGTAATGCTTTTAATCAACATAATCTTTTAAATAATAATTATTTTGCATGGAACGTGTCCACAACATGTTAGCAGAACCTGTAGATGACTTACTGTCATTTTGTGTCTTGTTTCTGTTGTTTTCTGTCTTGATTTTGTCGTTTTGTGTCTCATTTCTGTCATTTTGTGTCTTCTCTTTATTGTTGTGTCTTGTTTTCACTGGATTTTGGTTGATTTTTATGTGAATGTTCTTAAAGAAAATATTAGAAGTTTTACTGATATATATGGAGTCACTTTAGATATTTTTAGGATTTTTGGGGGAAGATTTTTACTCATTATTTGAAAATATTTACAAGAATTTTCTTGCCAAATTTTGGGGGATTTTTATTTTTATTTTTTTAAATGAAACTTTTGAGGAAAATTTTTAAAGAATTATTTGAATTTTCTTCCTGAAGGTTTTGTAAATTTTCAGAAATTTGGGTAATTTTTTTGCTAAATTTTTGGATTTTTTTTTCAGACAAGGAAACAATATTTTTTGGTGCCTGTAAATGAAGACCAGGCCAGGTCGGATAATATAAAAATTATGCTGTTTATAGTTGTTATTCTTTCTAGTTATTTATATTTATAGCTATTATTTTGCACTGTACTGGGACTGGGAGAACAGAATTTCATTTTGTTTCCATGCAAACACCAGAAAGGACAATAAACTAATCTGGATCCTGAATGTGCTTCCAGGAAGTGGGAACATCTCCAGTCAACATGATGTGGATTCAGAGGATCCTGCTCTCATGGTGGTTCCTGGATCCTCAAAGTCAGTGTCTGGAGTCGGTCTGTACCGAGACTTCATCGGCTGCCTACCTGTCCACCTGTCCAAGAGGATATTAGGCAAGTCAGCGCATATATCCACGGCTCAGGTTCTCTCTGCTAACGTGGTCTTCTGTGGTGGATCAGCCCTGCAGTCTGAAGGTCTGCACACTGACATGTCCTTAAACTGACAGTATAAAGCTAAAGCTTGGCTAATGGCACCATGGGGATGTGACTTAATTACTGGAGAATGGCTTTATTAAATCCATCCCACCCAAGCAGGTAGCCCTTGGATATGAGAACAGGAAAGTCCTGCCAAGGAAAGCATCATCAGTCTGCAGGCTGAAAGACAAATCAACCCTCCTGTTGTCTTCATTTACAGGCACCAAAAAATAGTGTTTCCTTGTCTGGAAAACATCCAAAAATTCAGCAAAAAAATTCCCCCAAATTTCTGAAAATTAGCAAAACCTTCAGGAAGAATATTCCAATAATTCCTTAAAAGTTTCTCTTCAAAGTTTTTTTTTTTTTTTTTAAAAATCCCCCAAATTTGGCTAGAAAATTTGTGTAAATACTTTGAGTATTGAAATGAGTAAAAATCTTCCAAAAAATCTTAAAAATATCTAAAATGATTCCATATATATCAGTAAAACATCTTATATTTTCTTAAAGAACATTCACAAAAAAGCCAACCAAAATCCAGCGAAATTCGCTGGATTTTGGTTGGTTTCTTTGTGAATGTTCTTAAGAAACATTTTTAGCATTTCTTTTTTTCCACCAAAAACTGTTCAAAGATTTCCCAAAAATGTTGAAAATGTGGACATCAGAAGTTTCACTGTGAAAATATTTTTTTTTCACATTTTCAAATTTTAAAATGTGTCAATTTTGACCCGCAGGGCGACACAAGGGTTAATGTTTTTAGTTGGTTTAGGTCTGACAAATGAAAGATGTGATTTTATATGAAGACTAGGAATAATACAACTTTAGATTCACTACCCAGACTCCCAGACTCCCAGACACCACTCTGGATGTTTTTAGGTGAGTGAGGTCTAAAATAACTCGCTGAGACCAAGCCCCTCTCTCCACTTGGCTCCGTCAATCACAGGCCAAACCAAGATGGCAGGCTGTGGGAGCTGGGTCTTCCTTCTAACAGGCGAGTTTACTGCTGAATTCATTCAACTTTCCGCATTATTACAACACCGGCTGACCTTCCTGGTGTTGTTCAATCAGTCTGTGTTATTTATTTCAAACACTGAGCGTTCAAGGACTGCAGGACGAACTGTTACCATCAGGAACTGTGTGTTGTCGTGTTTAAAAGTCAAGTTGAAGGTTTTGTTTTAAATTTTTGACCAGCTGTTTTGGTGTTGCACTTTTACAGTTTGTGCTGTCAGTGTTTTTGGGACCAAAGCAGAGATCAAATTCACCATTCCTGTGGGGAATCTGTCATTTTCTGTCTTGTTTTTGTCATTTTATGTCTTGTATTCATCATTTTGTGTATTGTTTTTGTCTTTTGTGTCTTGTTTTTGGCATTTTATGTCTTGTTTTTGTCATTTTCTGCCTCGTTTTTGTCATTTTGTGTCTTTTTTTGTCATCTTCTGTGTTGTCTTTTGGTTTTGCGTCTTGTTTTTGGCATTTTGTGTCTCACTTCTGTCATTTTGTGTCACGTTTTGTCATTTTCTGCTTCATTTCTGTTGTTTTCTGTCTTGTTTTTGTAATTTTATGTCTCGTTTTTGTCATTTTCTGTCTTGTTTTTTGTTTTGTGTCTTGTTTTTATTGTTTTGTGTCATTTTTTTGTTGTATTGTGTCTCGTTTTTGTCATTTTGTGTCTTGTTTATGTGAGCGTTCCAGGACTGCAGGACGAACTGTTACCATCAGGAACTGTGTGTTGTTGTGCTTAAAAGTTGAAGGTTTTGTTTTAAATTTTTGACCAGCTGTTTTGGTGTTGCACTTTTACAGTTTGTGCTGTCAGTGTTTTTGGGGCCAAAGCAGAGATCAAATTCACCATTCCTGTGGGGAAGCTGTTCACATACGAGCTGAAGAGAGAGACTTTCCAGAGCGAGTTTGAGCCTTTGTCAAAACTCTACGGTGAGCCTGATTTACAAACATCATCTCTCAGAATAAGGCGTAGAGATTGTCTAATTGAGCTCACTTCTCCACGCTTCTTTTTGTCTGCTGTAAAGCCGGACGCTTGTACGATGACCCCATGACTTTTAAGTGCAACAAGCAGAATTTCCCAGACCTCCCAGAGTGGCTGCGCTTCACCCAACGGCACCCCTTTGATAACGGATTCCTGTACGGCACGCCAACGTCTCCAGGAAAAAGTATAATTGAGGTGTGAAGTTGACATTTACACCAACAGAAACACCAGCCAACATCCTGCATGTAGAATCAGAGGATTTCTACTTTAATTTTCCTTTTAAAAAGTCACTCAGACCAATTAATCAGTGAGTTGTTCGGTCTAAAAAATGTCAGAAAATTGTTTTAAAAAAGAAAGAAAATGTAAATCAGTGTCTTGTTTTGTCTGCAACTCAAAGCTGTTCAGTTTACTGGTGTAGATGATAGATGAGGACCAAAATCAGAGAATTTGTTCTTTATTTTCCTCAAAGAACTACTCAAAATAATGGATCGATTATCAAAATAGCCGCCATAACGAACTGATTAATCTCTGCAGCTCTAAAAAAGAATGTGTTTAAACAGACTGTATTGCATTTTCTGAGTTATTTATGAGTATAAATTGTACATTTATACCATTTTGTGTGATTATGAGTAGACATTTGCATTTATTTGTGGCCACATGTCTCATTTCTAATGCATTATGGGTTCCTGACATCTTTACACTTTACAAATTAATGTGATATAGCATCTCAGGCTTTACTTGTGCACATTTTGCTGTTCATGTAGGTGACATTCTAGTGCAGCTACAGGGGAGAAAAATCTTAAAAACATCCACTTATCAGAAACATCTCCGGTAAATGTCAGGATTTGTTGTCAAACCCCCAGAGACAAAAGCTTTGGGCATCTTTGTGGAGCTGCTATTTTGAACCAACATTAAAAATTCAGGAAGTAAAATGTCTTTGAAGAGGAAGAGATGCAGATTTCTGAGGAGTCACTGAACAGAATGTTTTACAGCTGGAAAGCATGTTCCATTCTGGGTGCAACCACATGTTCCTCTGATTCAAAACACTTCTTACTGTAACTAACTGCTTTCTAGAAGTTTAGCACCTTTTGACACTACAGGCAGGTAAAGTATTCAGTTTCCAGGAACCTAAAGTGCAAAAAAGATGTCAAGTGCATGTAAAAAATGCACAAATTGTTAGTCAAAATCACATAAAATAAGGTATAAATGTACACAACTGTTCAATAGTTTAGGGTCTTCCAGACAATTTCATGTTTTCCATGAAAACTCCCACTTTTATCCATGTGCTAACATAACTGCACAAGGGTTTTCTAATCATCAATGAGCCTTTCAACACCATTAGCTAACACAATGTAGCATTAGAACACAGGAGTGATGGTTGCTGGAAATGTTCCTCTGTACCTCTATGGAGATATTCCATTAAAAATCAGCTGTTTCCAGCTACAATAGTCATTTACCACATTAACAATGTCTGCACTGGATTTATCATTCATTTAATGCTATCTTCACTGAAAAAAATGCTTTTCTTTTAAAAATAAGGACATTTCTAACTGACTCCAAGCTTTTGAATGGTGGTGTACTTTTAATACATAAAAAATTCAATAGAAAATAAAAGAAATAAAGCTGTAATACAGTTTAAATAGATTTTATTTTCATTCATTTTTGCTCCCATATCATTCAAAGTTTATGTTTGCCTCTAATAGAGCTGCAATGATTTATTGATTAGTTGTAAACTAAAGTAATCTTTGACTATTTTGATGATCAGTGGGTAATTTTTTTTTAGAAAAAAAGTTGAACTTCTCTGATTCCAGCTACTTAAATTGAAAGATTATCTTGTTTCATTCCCCTCTATGACAACAAATTGAACATCTTTGTGTTGTGGACTAATTTGAGGACGTCAATCAACATTTTTTTTTTGCGTTTCTTGACATTATATTGTCCAAACAATTGAGCAAATAACTAACAGATCACTAGACAATAAAATAATTGTTAGTTGTATCCCTAGCTTCTAATAATAATAATAATAATAATAATAATAATAATAATAATAATAATAATAATAATAATAATGACAAGCATACACAATAGTAGGGGTTTTAAAAATTTCTTTTAACCCTCGTGTCATCCTGCAGGTCAAATTGACCTGTTTTAAAGACTGAAAATGTGGAAATGCATGATTTTTGTGTGAATGTTTAGAAGTTTTAGAAGTTTTGCTTACACACACACACACACACACACACACCTATATAATCACTTTAGATATTTTTAAGATTTTTTGGGAAGGTTTTTACTTATTTTTTGAAAATATTTACAAGAGTTTTCTTGCCAAATTAGTTTTTTTTTTTTTTTTTTTAAATAAAACTTTTAAGGGAAACTTTTAAGTAATTATTGGATTTTTCTTCCTGAAAGTTTTGCAAATTTTCATAAATTTGGGGAATTTTTTGCTGAATTATTGGATTTTTTTCAGACAAGGAAACAATATTTTTGGTGCCTGTAAATGAAGCCAATAGGAGGGTTAAAAAGGTATTTTATTATCCACAAACACAAATGAGATATTGCGCTCAGTAAGGCCCATTTTATGTTACTTGCCATTTCCTCCTGGAGAACAGACTGGCCAGACTCCAAGGCTTTCTGAGTTATTTAATACAAAGTAGTCAACAGGTTTACTACAATATCTTTAGAAATAACTTTACATTTCTATTTTACTCAACTCTATATATAATATTGAGAAGAATCTTTCTCTAAAATGCCATGTAGTGTTTGGTTGATGTTGATTTTAGGTCTGAAAACAGCAAAAAATGTCAACTATGATACAAAAAGTCCTACTATTATATATTGACCCATTTGCTAATGAACTGACAGACTCTACAGGATTGAGGCACTCTGGGAAATGTAGGAAATCGGTAACAAATCCATGAGCAGACAAGGCAGTTTGATGTAAAACAGAATGCACTAACCATTACAAACTGAAAATGTAACAATAGCTCAGACTGGACTATTTAAATAGGTAAAAACATACAATTATAACAGTAAATAAACATCTTTTTCACACAGATCTATGCCGTCAACAAGCGCAGCTACGAAACAGCCAGACACATCCTGGTGCTCAAAGTCACTGCAGGTAGGTGTGATTTAACCCTCGTGTCGTCCTGCAGGTCAACATTGACCCGTTATAAAGTTTGAAAATGTGGGAAAAAAATATTTTCATAGTGAAAACTTTCACATTTTCAACATTTTTGGGATTTTTTGGAACATTTTTTGGTGGGAAAAAAATGTTGAAAAAAAAAAGTTTCTTTAAGAATATTCAGAAAAAAAATTTTATGTGAATGACTTTTACTGATATATATGGAATCACTTTAGATATTTTTAGGATTTTTTTTGAAAGATTTTTATTCATTTTTTGAAAATATTTATATTTTTAAAATTTTTAAAAATTTTTATTTCTTGTCAAATTTGGGGATTTTTTTTCTGAAATAAAACTTTAAAGGGAAACTTTTAAGGAATTATTGGAATTTTCTTCCTGAAGGTTTTCCAAATTTTCTGAAATTTGGAGATTTTTTTTGCTGAATTATTGGATTTTTGTTAGACAAGGAAACAGTATTTTTTGGTGCCCATAAATGAAGACAACAGGAGGGTTAAATGATGTGACAGATGCTGAGTTTACATGACGGATGGAGAAACGGTGTATCAGGAATCACTGATGTTCCTCACAGAGAAGATGCTGCCCTATCAGGCCGAGTTCTTCCTCAAGCTGAGGGAGATTGAAAAGGTGCTGCCCTCTTCTGTCCAGGATGAGATAAAGCAGGATCTACAGAAGCTGTGGGACACCGAGGCCTTGGAGATGGTCAACATCTCCAACGCCCTCGACCAGGGAGGCCGAGTTCCTCTACCTCTGGCAGGACACTTTGAAGGGTAAAATGGAGAGATGTGCAAAAACTCTAAATCTTACCAAGTCTGTTTGTCTTATTTTTAGTCAATGTGTCTCATCCCACTTGATTTAAGATAAATTCACTTAACAAGAGACATTTCAGCAGATGGAGGGACTTGTTTTAAGACAATGCATCTGAAATATCTTGTTAAGTCAAACAATCTTGAACTTATCTTGTTTTGAGTTGAATTTTAAAAGAAAACTCAAAATAAGTTTGATACATCTCAAATTAGGAGGTTACATGAAGGCAAAAATCTTTTTTTGAGTGAAAAGCTGCTATTTTTTTTAAGCATATCTGGCTTATTTTAAGACACCTAAGCTTGACAATCCTGATAACATAGAGCTTAAAATATCATATCTTATTTCAAGAAATCTGACCAAGCCATTTTCACTTGTTCTATTGGCAGATTTTTTCACTTAGTTCAAGGTCCTTGGTTCCTTGAAATAAGTTTTTTTTTCTTGTTTTGAGAGGAGCATGTTTTCCAGTGTGGTGCAAAGGTAGCAGCTGTGGAATAACTGCGTGTTCAGTAAAGTGTGGTTTGTGTCAGGGTGTATGTGAAGGTGGGGTCGGAGCAGTATTTCTCAGACTGTCTCCAGAGGGTTCTGACTCCGGAGCACCAGAGGCAGTGCACGGCAGGAGCCAAAGTCAAGGTTCCAGGAGGATGCAACTTCTGCAGCATTCCCAGCAACTGTATCACCTGGTGCAAGACGGAGCTGGTGAGGACAGAAAAGACACGTCCGAGAGGGAAAAATCACACTTTTTAAACCTACAGTTTGTCATTTAAGAGGAGATTTTGCTATTGTTTGTACTATATCTGTCCATTTTTCAACTTCCTTTTGCTGTTTTGACACTCAGGCAGCAATGTGAGGATGTCAACTTAAACTTTAACTAAATTTAATTGATCATCTGGTTGACAAATGCTTACCTTTAGACCTTAACATGAAGCAATGGCGACCTCTGATTCCTAGGCACGTGTTCAATATGTCAGAAAAATGTTAATCTGGGAAGAAAAAAAGGCAAAGATGAGAGAAACTTAAGAAAAAATAGGTGATTTCTGGTGAACTGGTGACAAATTAAAGGAAAAGCATGAACCCTTGGTGGCAAGTGGTGGCTCTCTATGTTGGTTTTCCTTTAATTTGACACCTATCTGCATGTGATTTCTTCTTATACTGTTAGTTATCTCACAACAGGGCTGCAACAAACGTTTGTTTTCATTGTTGGTTAATCTGACAATTTACTGAATAATCATTTAGTTTTTTGGGCTGTAAAAATGTAAGAAAAATGGTGATAAATGTCTTTTTTTTGTCCACAGCGTAAAGATATTCAGTTTACATTCATAGAAGAGGGAAGAAATAAGAAAATATTTACATTTAGGACCCTGCTATTACAGAATTTAGAATTGATTTCTTTGAAAAAAAAACTCAACTCAAAAATCAAAAACTCATCAAAATAGTCAATCAATTAAATGATTAATCATTGCAGCTCTACCTCACAACCACCAATAATTATCCTGCGACCCAATCTCTCTCATTAGGCTGGCAATCAATTACGCATTTAAAATATTGATTAAACTGCCAGTTATTTTCTCTAGTAAACATCTGGTCTATGAAACGATAGAAAGCATTTAGAATTTATTCTTAGGCACAAGTTTTTCACAAGAAAAAAAGCAAAGATGAGAGAAACTTAAGGAAAAAATAGGTGATTTCTGTCCTGACGAACTATAAACTTGTGACAAATTAAAGGAAAAATGTGAACCCTTGGTTGTCAGTGGCTACTCTTTATATTGGTTTTCCTTTAATTTGCCACCTGTCTGCATGTGGTTTCTTCTTATATCATTATTTATCTTGCAAAAGGGCTGGAGGGGTCTCTGTCGTTAATTACTTTCTCAAGTAAACATGAAATGTTAGAAAGCATCTAGATGTCTTTTTAATGTCTGTCAAATGATATAAACTCCAAAAATACTCAATTTACTTAAATATGGTGTAAGTTTAGCCTGAAAAAATGACTTGAACACTAAATTGGTGCTGATTAATTGTCTTTCTATCGCTGCAGTTCGACCTGACCAAGCTGGAGCCGGAGCCTCCTGCTCCCACGATGGGCTCCGGGATTCTGGACGCTGGGATTGACTTCGACCCTCCCGAGTCGCCCCCCAGCAGAGACTACTTCCCCGACTACATGGTGACGGTGATCGTGCCCCTGATCCTCGCCATCATCCTGTGTGCTCTGCTGGCCTACATCATGTTCTGCAGACGGGAGGGAGTGTACGTGTCCACTTTAAATCCAGTGAATAATAGAAACAATCCTCAGTGTCACCGTGACAAAGGATCAGTCACCAAATTCACATTTTTGTCACTGATGCAACTGATTTCAGTTAGATGTAATATGGAACTTCTGTTATGTAGCTGGAGACAAATTAAAGGAAAACCACTAGTGGGGGCTCTTTATGTTGGTTTTCCTTTAATTTGACACCCATCTGCTGTGGTTTCTTCTGTTATTTATCTCACAACAGGGATACAACAAATGCTTATTTTCATGTCTTAAACTTAAAAATCTCAAATGTACACTTTTGATTAATCCTAATAATCTCTGACACATTACTCTGTTTTTCTTTTTTTTACAGTGCAAAAAGGAATGCAAGAACAAACCAGTAAGTACAATGACTCAGTAGAAAACTGTTTTTGCAGTAGTCACTGATGGAACTCCATTAAACTCCCACTTTTATCCATGTGCTAACATAACTGCACAAGGGTTTTCTAATCATCAATGAGCCTTTCAACACCATCAGCTAACACAATGTAGCATTAGAACACAGGAGTGATGGTTGCTGGAAATGTTCCTCTGTACCTCTATGGAGATATTCCATTAAAAATCAGCTGTTTCCAGCTACAATAGTCATTTACCACATTAACAATGTCTACACTGGATTTATCATTCATTTAATGTTATCTTCACTGAAAAAAGACTTTCTTTCAGAAATAAGGACATTCCTAAGTGAGCCCAGACTTCTGAACGGCGTACATTGTAATTTAAGTAAATATTTAAGTTAAATATTGTACTTTTTTTAGTCCAATTCACTTATTTGCCAGCTGTAGATCGTAGATCATTTGCAATTTCAGATTATCAATACAAAATATAATCAGAAAATGAGGATGTTTTGTTATAAATTATGCCATTCAACAGCAACAATATACACATAATTAAAGTTAGACACATCTCTATTAATTCTGACATGGGTCATTCAACATACTGAGTATTTTTACTTTTATATTTTAACCCTCTTGTCATCCTGTGGGTCTGAATTGACCCATTTCAAAGTTTGAAAATGTAGGAAAAAAACATATTTTCTCAGCTAAACTTCTGATGTCCACATTTTCAACATTTTTGGGAAATCTTTGAACATTTTTTGGTGGAAAAAAAGAAATGTTAAAAATGTTTCTTAAGAACATTCACAAAAAAATCAATCAAAATCCAGCAAATTTCACTGGGTTTTGGTTGATTTTTTTGTGAATGTTCTTAAAGAAAATATTAGAAGTTTTACTGATATATATGGAATCACTTTAGATATTTTTAGGATTTTTTTGGAAGATTTTTACTCATTTTTTGAAAGTATTTACAAGAATTTTCTTGCCACATTTGGGTTTTTTTTTTTTTAAATAAAACTTTTAAGGGAAACTTTTAAGGAATTATTGGAATTTTCTTCCTGAAGGTTTTACAAATTTTCAGAAATTTGGGGAATTTTTTTTGCTGAATTTTTGGATTTTTTTCAGACAAGGAAACAGTATTTTTTGGTTCCCGTAAATGAAGACAACAGGAGGGTTAAACACCGATTTTCATTTGTTTGAATGGTTAAAACCCACAGTGAACTCTTTCAGATGATCAGTTTTAGTCTCTCAGTTAACAGTAAAATGGACTGAGTGGTGGAAAAACACTGTATATGTGTGTGATGTTCTGCAGGATCCAGCTGTACCATCAACACACCATTCACGAGAACACCGACGAGCTGAGGAACATGGCAGGAAACCGAGGCGTCCCTCCACCTCTGTCCACGCTGCCCATGTTCAACTACCGGACCGGAGAAAGAGCTTCCCCGCTGCAGTCGGACAGCCCCAGCATCCCCCTCATCATGGCCCAGCAGTGAGTGGACGCACTCAGTCACCAGTCTGATAGTCCACAGTTACACAACTAATGCAGCACAACTCTAATCCAGCATCCTTCAAGAGTTTTTAATATGAAAATGTTGATTAGTCATCTTCTAAGTTTTTAAAAAAGTGACCATATCTGTGCTAATATGGATATTTTGCAAAAAAAAACAAGACAAAATATTACAAAAATGACACAAATGACAAAAAAACAATGATTTATGATCAAAAGTTTAAAAAAAAATCTAAAAACAAGACAAAATATTGCAAAAATGAGACACAAAATGATAACATTTAGTCACAGGTATCTGGAGCTGAATGATATAGTATTTTACTTTATGATCAAAATGACAAAAGTCAGACAAAAAACTACAAAAACAAGACAAAATGTTCTAAAAATGAGACACAAAATGCTGGCTTGGACATATTTTAGGAACAGTTAGATGCAAATTGTAAATAAACATGCCCCATTAAGGAGGTACAGGGTGAAAGAGCGAGAAAAGCCCTGGTTTACCCCAGAGCTGGCAGATATTACTCATGAGCGTAACCTGACTTGGGGCAAGGCAAGGAAAACAGGCTCTACCACTGACTGGTCTGCTTTCAGACAAATAAGAAATAAATGCTCTTCTTTAATTAAGAAAGTGAAGTCAGAATATTATTAGCCCGTCACCACTGAGAACCTAAATAATCCGCAGAAATTCTGGAAGGTTAATAATTCTCTTTCTGTGAGCAAAAGCTCTCAGGTTCTTTATGTTTTAAAGGATTCTGTTCCTGTCTGTGACAGAATGGAGGTATTAAATTGTTTTAATGAACATTTTGTATCTTCTGGCTCTTTGTTTGAGTCAGTGGGAGCTGTCTCTGTGAAACCCTGCACAGACCTCCCACTGTACACTGGTGAGCCTTTTAATTTTGTACCTTTCTCCATTCAGGAAGTCCATAAAGACCTTAAAGCTTTAGACCTTAGAAAACCATCTGGACCTGATTTAATTGATCCTTATTTTTTAAAACTGGCAGATGATTTTGTAGCAGTGCCGATTACAGTTCTTTTTAACCTCATAGTGAAAAAAAATGAAATTCCCTCGGTTTGGAAATCAGCTTTTGTTCTTCCTTTATTAAAAGGAGGTGACTCAGCAGTTTTAACTAATTATAGGCCAATATCTAATCTATCAGTGCTGGTCAAAATTCTCAAAGCTCTTGTGAGTGAGCAAGTAAAGACATTTTCATATTCCCATTCTGTTATATCAAAATATGAATCAGGCTTCAGAAAAAACACAGCACCATCACAGCTGCAATGATGGTGGTAAATGACATTATTGTTGCTCTTGATAAGAAACAGCACTGTGCATCACTTTTTATTGAGCTGTCGAAAGCGTTTGACACTGTTGACCACCATATTTTAAAACTTAGCTCCTTCATTCAGGACTCTCGGAGCACGCAGTTGCTTGGTTTGCAAATTATCTCAGGAATAGGACTCAGTGCATTAAATGTGATGGTCTGTGCTCTGAATATGTTACTGTCCACAAGGGGGTGCTGCAGGGCTCTGTATTAGGTCCCCTTTTATTCATTATTTATATCAATGATCTGGATCTAAATGGGTCAGATTAGGACTGGGCGATATGGCCTAAATAAAATCTCTGATTTTTTTCACAAAAAATCCCGATTCACGATTTATCCTTTTCTTTTTTTTTTTTTTTTTTACCCCCTACCTAATCTCAGCACCCCGGAGTCCAGTCTACTCTATGCAAATAAGCTGCAGCCCTGTCCAGGTAAACACACTGGATCGCAGCTGGAAATGCGCTGCATGTGACATGCTGGTCCGGTTGCGGTGCATTTCCCGCTGTGATCCGGTGTGTTTACCTGGAGAGAGCTGCAGCTCATTTGCATAAAGTAGACTGACTTCTACTTCAGTGGTTCCCAACCTGTGTGGCTTGGAGCCCCTCCTATAAGCTGCACCCCACCCACCCACCACCACCACATAAGTACACTACAAAACATAAGAGGGAAGTTATTGAATTGTATTACTAATAGAAAATTCCCTAAAATTACAAAAAAAAATTTCATATCAAACCAAGAGTTCAAGAGTTGTACTATGACGAGGAGGAGAGAGTTTATGACTGCAGTAAATTCGTTGACACTACAATGCATAAGAGTTATTGATTGTTTTTAAACTAAAAAAATCCTTACAATTATGAGAAAAAATATTTAATATCAAACTAAGAGTTGTAGTATGACCAGCAGGAGTCAGTTGCTGGCTGCAGTAATTTTGTTGAATATTTGTGTCTCTTCGCTGTTTGCAGCAGTTTTGCATTTTGCAGACGGTCCCTGTTCACTCGTCACACAACCAGCTGCTCATAGACACCAATGTTATTTCTGTAGCTACTTTTGATTAAACTGGGCTTGTAGCACATTGTCTACCTTACAACGATGGAAAAGAGGCATCGTTTATGTTTAGACAACGTATATTTAATGAGTTATTGATGCCGGAAGTCCGAATTTGTGAATGTCTTTCCGACTTTACCAAACTGTGTTTTGTTTCCTGACGTCGCCGTAATTCGCTGGTTTCATGCTGTCATTTACGAGCATTTCACCACAAATAACACAATTCTGTCTTGTTCTTTAATAAAACCAAATTTAAGGTAACTCGAAGTATAGCCGGAGTTTTTAGGTACTGATGAATCTTCACCCGTTTTGCGTTATTCAGACACCGTTTCCGTCAGTAATTTTCTAACTGTAACACAAACTAGTGAATCGGGATGAACTAGAGCCAACCTGAAGAAAGACCAAATAAATGTGTTTTTAAAATGTTTTATAAGTAGACTTGTGATGACACAGTGAGTCTGTTACTCTGATTTTATCCAGAATGTAAAAATCTGTTTTTTATAACATCACAGCCTCAGAGCAGACAAAGCGGACCTCAGGTTGAGAACCACTGTTCTACTTTATGCAAACTGGATGCGGGTGCGGAGATTCCACGCATCGTGAAACTGTCCTCAAACTTCTAAACTAGGCGTCAGTGACATAAAACGAGGACAGATTCAGCTGCTGCAGATTATTTCTTGCCGCAAATGCTTTCAGAAATACTTTTCAGTGACGTGTTTTTGAAATAAAAGGGAAAGTTTGCGGCTGAGCTGCTGTGTTTATCCGACTCATCTGCAGGACTGTCCAGCTGAAAGCTCGGTCACGTGACTACGTAGCGGCCTGCTGTTGGTCAGCGCTGTCATGTGACCATGTTGTGGTCCGCTCGTGACCGCCCGCTGTCCGTGTGATTTTCAGATGCGGTGCGTTGCCGTGCAGGAAAATAGCATCTAGTGGACACACACCTTTAGATCTGCACCGCTCGCCACCATGTTGTTTGTGTATCAAGCGCGGGGGGGAGGGGGGGGGCCGCACTCTGAACTACGGGAGCCCAGCGGGAAGGCGTTGGTGGCGGATGTTGATGAGAAAATCGATTTTCATTAAAACAAATCAACATTAAGTACAAACTCGAATTAATCGATAAAATCGATTTATCGCCCAGCCCTAGGTCAGATGCTAATTTGCACTTTTATGCTGATGACACAGTTATTTACTGCTGTGGATCAACTCTTGTTCAGGCTGTTGAATCCCTGCAGAAAGCTGTTGTTGTTGTCCAGCCCTCATTTCTCCACCTGAAACTTGTTCTCAATGCAGACAAGACTAAGCTGATGTTGTTCTCCAACTCTAGGAAGTGTCCACAGATGATTCCCTCAGTGTCCACACTGGAGGGAAATGAAATAGAGGTGGTCCATGTGTATAAATACCCGATGACTCCCTCACTTTCAAGCCACGTGGAGAATCTTGTGAAGAAGCTGAGGCTAAAACTTGGTTTTTATTTTCAAAAAAAATGTGTTTTTCTTGTGATCTTCATTCGCTCCAATCACAAGATCATCTGCTGCTTTCAGTTCCATATGTTCGTGCTGAACTGGGTAAAAAGGCTTTTGTTTATTCTGCATCTTCTGCCTGGAATATGTTGCAGAAAGACGGGAAATTAACTGAGTTAATCCCATTGAGTGCCTTTAAATCTAAACTGCGAGTTCTTGGGACCGATTCCACAACATGCACTTGTTTTTTATAACTTGCTTGTAAATTTAATTATTATTATTTTTCTATTTTTATTTTTCGTATTTTAATTATGTTTTAACTGTGTAATTTTATAACTGTGTTTTGTATTTGCTGCTGCCTATCTTGGCCAGGACTCCCTTGAAAAAGAGGTTCTTAATCTCAACGGGATCTCTCCTGGTTAAATAAAGGTTAAATAAAATAAAATAAAAAACAACACAAAATATTACAAACATGAGACACAAAATGACAAATGAAGAATCTAGTATTTTACTTTATGATCAACATGTCATGGTCTAGAAATTATTTTAAATTCATAGTTTTACTCATTTACAATCTGCAGTTAATGTCTTCTCTGTATTTTTTACACTTTGAGGGCCGAACTGGACCCACTGGAGGGCTGGTTTTGGCCCGCGGGCCGCATGTTTGACACCCCTGATCTCAACCATACGTGGTAGCTTCCATTTCTTTCTAAATATGTGCTAATAACAATATATCTCAGATAAATATTAATCAACATATCGGGCAGAAAGAGGTGTTAGTTTAAATTATGGTCATTTTAAATGCTGTATTTTGGATGTTGAACTGTGTTTGGAATCTACTCTAGGTGTTTTCTAATATTATTGCTATTATTATTAATTTATATCTGTAATCGTAGAATTGTAGAATATTATGCAACTTATTTAGACACCTTTCAATATAAAATAATATAATTTAGCAACACAACAAACTACATCCTCCAGAATAATAATCAGCTGAAACAACACCAGAGTGTTGACGTGGAACGCAAGTTTAAGTGCAGAAAAGGTAATTTTAATATTATAGATTTTTTTAATTTATGTATTAATCAACAACTCTCTAAAGAAATTACCAACTTAGAAACCTCAAAACACCACAAAACAATAAAACCCTCTTATTAATGTTGGTGTTTATTTTGCAGACTATTTTCTCCATTAAGAAATTAATCATTTGGGATATAAAATGTCAGAAAAATGTGTATCACAAATCCAAATGAGTATATTCCCATATATTGCCTAATAAAACCAACACTCCATAGCACAATAATATTCCATTTAGTGTCATTTATGAACAAGAAAAGCATCAAATAGTCCCATTTTAGATGCTGAAATGCCAAAAAAATAAATAAATAAACGGGAATAAATGGGCTTAAAAATTAGCTGAAACTGTTCGTCAGTGATAAACAATTACTTTAAGTACTTAGTAAACTGCCAACTGGTAAATCTGTATGAATAATATTTCTGTTATTATTACTCCTGATGTGTTGTTTTGCTTTTTTCCCCTGAAAGTCCTGATTAATAACTCATTCTAATATTGTTTTTTTAGTGATCCCTACAGTGATACGCTGCCCAGGTAAACACATGATGCCCTCTTACATCACCGCACATTCGTTCTGCTCAGAGTTACTGATTGATTGACTGATTGATTGATTGATTGATTGATTGATTGATTGATTGATTTGTATTTACAGGAAGTGAGAACGACGATGGATGAAATGTCTCTGCTACAGAGTTTTATTCATTTGCTGCCACAGTTTATGGTTCTGTATTTGCAGTAGAATTTTATGTTATTTTTTCTTTGGGTTTCCATTAAAATAAATGAAATGTGTGTAATTTAAATCGTTATTTGCTGTTTATGATTTTCTGTTTGCAGCTGTCTTCACTCCTAATATAATAAATATATTAATATCATTATATCTCATATTGTTGTGTTCTTCAGTTGGAATCGTTTCTCCTGTAATTGCTAATTATGTCAAGATGCTTTTTACTCCGCCAAGGAACGGCTGAGTTATGTGACGATCTGCATACGTTTGTCTGTGAATCTGTGAATCTGTCTGTCTGTCTGTCTGTGTGAAACATTACTGAAAAATGGAGCAACGGATTTGGATGAAATTTTCAGAGAAGGTCAGAAATGACACAAGGACCAAGTGATTAGATTTTGGCAGTGATGCGGCTTATAGTCTGGATCTACAGCTTTGTTAAAGATTTCCCATTGGGAGATATAGCAGCCGGCACGGCGTCACTGTAACCATGATGTGAACACTGTGTCAGTTACCTGCTGACGATCACATGATTGCATCCTACTACAAACTGACTGATTTATCAGTTGGAAATCATACAAGGAACAAATGATTAAACTGTGGGATGTTTCTGAGTCCCATCAATTCCTGCCACCTGCTACATATTTAGGTCATGTATGCAGCAAACCTCAGCCAGACATGTTAAGTTCAGCCATCAGCTTTATTTTGAACACAAATTCAGCTTTCTGTGCTTCACTCATTCCTTCACAGTAAGAGCTTGTCTCCATTGCAGCTGCTTCTAAGTTTAGACATCCTTTGCTAGACAGCAACAGTTGGAACCGTTTTCTTTCATCTTAATGTGAATTTTCGGACTTTTCGGCAGCGTCTTCGTCATGTCAAGAAACCGCTTCTTAGAGAATCACTTCCTGTGCTGCTGGAATGGTGACAAAATAAAAGCCTGTAACATTAAAAATACGTCTTCAAAATAAAAGCATGGAAGGAACGATTATTTTAACACTAGCAAAACAAAGGTTTGCCAAAAGTGATGAACTGATCAACAGACCTTTGTAAGAGTAATTTACACGCAATTTGGTATTCATACATAACATGCACATGAATAACACCTGCCTGTGCTCAGTGCAAGGTCATTTTTATTAAAGATTTTATCCATCGGAAATGATACGTCACCTGAACAGCCTTGGCGGAGTACTGCGCTCTCTGAGTGCTCTCTTGTTTTTAATATGCTCAGGCTGAAAGTGATGGGAAGCTTTATTGGGGAAGATGGTGCCCGTGCATGAAGCGTGCCGTCAGCTGCTCCGAATGCTGTGCGTGTTTATGCTGCTTGTTTCACTTGTTGCACATAATGTCAACTCTCTGCTGGTGTATGATCGCCAAACGTTGCTAAATCTGAGAATCTTCGCTAAAGATCTTGCCAGTTTAGATCTTAACAGACAGAAATCTCTGCCTCCTTTCCTATCGGACATCCCGACATCCCTCTGCCATACGCCAGTGTCACTCGCCCTGGTGACTCTGTGTCCTCCACTGCTCCTCTCTCATGTGGAGTCCCACAGGGTTCGGTGCTGGGCTCTCTTTTATTTTCTTTATACCTTCCCCCACTTGGTTTCATTCTCAGGAAGTATTTCATTCCGCTGCTATGCTGATGACAGCCAGATCTGTGTCCCTCTCAAAAAGGCTGATTCATTTTCCCTTAAGCCTCTGCTAAATTGCTTAGACGACCTCAAGGCCTGGATGTCCCTAAACTTTCTCAATTTTAATGAGAAAAAAACTGAAGTGATGGTCTTTGGTGGCACCTCTGTGACCCCGCCAGTTGATCTGGGTTCCTTGGCACAGTACGCCAAACCTATTGTTACTAATCTAGGGGTAAAAGTGGAGGCGGATCTGAAGTTCGACAGCCAGAATAAAGCTGTAGTGAAATCAAGCTTCTTGCAGTTAAAAAAATAAAACCTTTTCTGCAGAGACAGCACTTTGAAACAGTGATCCACGCCTTTGTGACCACTCAGCTGGATTACTGTAATGCATTTTATATGGGAGTTAGTGGGTCCGCAATCGCTTCACATCTTTTAACTGGCACAAGAAAGTTTGAGCACATTTCACTGAGTCTAGCTTCACTTCAGTGGCTGCCCGTCCATTTTAGAATTCATTTTAAAATTCTTTTATTTGTTTTCAAATCACTAAATGGTCTTGCCCCACCACACCTCTCTGAGCTTTTCCACCCATATACACTGAGCCCATCTCTCAGGTCAGCTCACCAGATGCTCCTCAGGGTCCCAAAACAAGGCTGAAGCTCAGAGAGGATCCAGCGTTTTCTGTTGCAGCTCCAAAACTCTGGAATGAACATTGCTGCACATCAGACAGGCCTCCTCACTCTCGAATTTTAAAAACTTTCTTAAAACCCACCTCTTTTCTTTGGCTTTTCATGTCACGTAGGTTTGTTGTTCCCATGTGCACGTATGTTATATCTGGGATGGGCAGTCCAATCTGTTTAGTCTATTTATTGTTTATGTTTTATTGTGTATTTTGCTTTTAGTTCTATTATTTTTATCTAGTTCTATTGTTTTATCTTAGTTTTATTATTTTGATCATGTTTTTACTCCTCTGTACAACACCTTGGTCAACTCTGGTTGTTTTAAAGTGCTTCATAAATATATTTGATTTGACTTGATTTGAAACCAAAGTCCAAGGTTCTGTTTCTGGTCAACCATGTGTGTTAAAGTTCATTTGAAGCTACTGCAAGGCTTTAGCTGTTTAAATCAAGCAAAAACAAATGTTTAGGATTTTTTTTTTTTTTAAATTGTTGTTTCACTTCAACTCAACAGGAAAAGCAGTTTAAGGAACCACAAAGAGGAAATTTTACACTTAAAAGACTAATTCTGGAAGATATGAGTTTGATCCAATTAACTCAGACTCTTAAAATGTCGTATTATATTCAGATAAAGGAATTACAATTTCATTTAACTTTTATCCAAAGCGACGTACATGTGGGAATAGATACATGAGGTAGGTAGGCGGGGCAGCACTAAGGACCTTGCCTTAGGGTCACTGGAAAACTGCACTCTGACTGGGATTTGAACTGCCAATCTTCAATGCCAAAGTCAGGGGGTGTCAGTCACTGAGCTATCCAGCTGCAAAAGAATTAGAAAATGAAAATAAATGAAGTGAAGAAAACACAGGAAGGCTTTAGAGAGAATCAGCTGCATTCCGGCAACGCTCTTGAGATAATAAAATGCAGTCTTTGTTGTGTTTCTTGGCTCCGAACTGAGTCAAAGATGACTTCAGATTTTCACTTGATGTGGTTTTAAGGTCAGTGCTGCAGATTCATTTTAAGATTAGGCTGTAGAAAGTTTGCTGCCATCCATAACTTGACATCTAAAGTATGTTTCTAGAGGGCCAGTGATTGGCTCTGGGTCACCAGGAGACACAGTGTTGTACATCTGTCCTAAAAAACTTTATGGAAACACAATGTTTTGGTCTCCAGAGCTTCATCAGGTGAAACTGAGGAACAGAGAACTGCCAGACAGATATTACTCCCTCAGGTGAGGCCAATCAGGGACCGTGAATCGTCAGGTGAGGTGGCTTCTAATTGGCTAAAAGCTCACAGTTGCTGATTGGCGTCACCTGAGGGAGTGTTGGTTATATCAGTGTGTCCTGTTCTTTGTCCCTCTGGCTCTTCTCATGAAGGCCTCAGGACCAAAATGTTCTGCAGAGTTTGTTGCAATGAAATGGAAGTCTTCCTTTACATGTGAATATTTACTCTTGCACAGCTTTCTATGAGAAAATGCAGATGTGCATAAACATTTACTATCAAAACAAATCCATCCATCTGTCCATCCATCCATCCATCCATTATCTAAACACTGCTTCATCCTCATTAGGGCTGCCAGTCTATCACAGGCTCAAAACATATCCTAGTTGTCTTATCCGGTTTGATTCACTGCCTCTTTAAAGCAGCTGTTGTTTCACTAAATGTCCAGAAGGGGCTGCTGGCGTGTCTTCCTTTGATTTGGGTGTTTTCATGAGTTTGATCAGAGGATGAACTTTATCCTTGTGCAAAGTTAGCTGCCTGTTTATGAGTGGGACAACAAACCGCCAATATCTACATGTTTTTGGTGGTCGGTTCCATTTCTACAGTGTTTCAAGTCTGATTTCTAAACAAATTCAGCTGCAATTTTGTGTGTCAGATGCACTTAAAGCCAGACTGGGATGTTGGATTTTTGGCCTTGTTTTCACTGCTGCTTAACAGAACCATGTTCAGTGCAACTGCTGTGGAACAGTTGATTCTTAAACGCATGGATGTTCCTGTATATCTCTCTCTAAGAATGTGAAATGCAGCCTCAGTGTTCACTTGTATTTTCTGACTCCTAAAACCCCAGTTTCACAACAGTTGCAAAACAGGACAGTGAAAACTCCGCCACTGAGTAGACCACTTCACATGCTTTATTTCAGCACCCAAAATAATTAAAAACATCTCGATTTATTATACATGTACAAAATAAGTACAGAATCTCTCTTTTTAAACCATGAAAGTGGGTCTGCTTCAAATTCTTTTTTAAGAAACCCTTCGCGAAAAAGACATCAACAAACAACATGAACAACAGGGTGGGAGACGTGTGCTGTTTTTCTCTTTTTAGTGAAGAGGAGTTTTTCCACAGGGGGGGTTCAAACAGACAGAAGGATCAACACTGAACACATGGGCAGGGAAATGATATCGTAACCAGAGTCACTTGCTTGTTTTTTTTATATCTACAAAAGACATGATTGCATGCATTACATCTGCAGTGATTACCTTTTCAGAGGACCTTTAAACACTTAAGAAGAAAACAATTGCACTGCATAGACAACAAGACAATAAGTCGATTGAGTAGCACCAAAGGTTCTGCAGGCATTAGTGGCATCGATTACAGTATGACGGCGAGTTTCACCATCAAACACCAATAACTGGACCTCATTGAATTGGTAATAGCACCGTTGAATGTTTAATGTTCCCCCAATAGACGGCTTGTGTAAAATATCCCCTTTTTCATTAAAGAAAAACTGGGGGTGACTTCTTGTTATGAGGTAGCCATCTACAGATTGCAATGAAGGTGAGCTTCGTTGTCTTGCTCTTTTGTCTGACCAATGTTCAGATGTTTTTTCTTTTCTTTTCTTGTGAATTTAGAACAAGAAGACACTTCACACTTTTTACAATTTATTTAACACCAGAAAAATGGTACATATCATTTGTTGTTTTCAATGTCCTTCTGCAGTGGTAGAAAATGGCAAAAGTCACCTGTGTTTCATTGCGAGTGCAGATCTTTTTCTCTCAATCTCCAGGGGGGAATTTTTTTTGTTTACACAAGTATATATTATTTTCTTGTTGCCAGTGGAAACAAAAGATTCTTTTTAAAGTGTCCTTGCGGTTGGTTTCGGTTGAAGTAGCAGTCCCCCCAAAAAAAAGAACTTCTCATGATTGGGAAAAACACAAACACCGTCTTCAGTAGAGTGTTTTTTTTTAAAGCATGTGGACCAATGGCAGCCGAATGTGAGTTTTGAATGCATAGAAAAAAGGATTTAGAGATGACTGCTAGAAAAAAAACAACAATGTCATGTCCATATTTCTTTCATTTTTACAAGAAGCAAACGGGGCCAACTTCGACGCCAAATTCCTGATCAGGTGCGCCAACATCCATAGGAGCAATGTCAATGATGGGCAGGCGGGATGTTTTCGTTGTCTTGTAGTCGATGACTGTCTTGCCCCATGCGCCAGTGTGTGACTGTAGAGGGAAAAAAACAAGGAGAACAAGGTCAGAAACTGCTCGGTGCTTCCTTAGAGGATGGTTTTGCGGGTGTAACTTTGCTCCAGCGTGAACTCACCGTGCAGCCATCCTCGCTGACGCTGTAGGTGAAGCGGCTGTTGCCCTCGGCTCTGATCTCAACGTCGTTGGATCCCTGGAGAAGCAGAGCCTTCTTCAGGTTGCCGGTGGTGGAATCCATGTAGGCGATGCTGTTCTTGCAGTGGTATGTAACGTTCTGAGAGGCCTGGTTGGACATCAGGCGCATGAAGGTCATCTGGATGCTGACGTCCTCGGAATCAGCTCCATCGGTGCCATACTGGAACTAAAGGGAGGGAAGAGAAGCGTACATAGTGTCACTGCTGTTGTAAGTACAGAGTGAATATGGTGGATGCATTTCTTTGGCTCTCTTTTCTCACCTGGAATCCACCGGTCATGGACTCACTGAACCAGACGTGCTTCTTGGAGTTCTTGCTGAGGTACCAGTTCTTCATGGGGATGTTGGACCGCATGGGGTGGACGCAGGTCTCACCGGTCTCCATGTTGCAGTGGACTCTGATGGCATCGAGAGGGGAGCCCTGGTTGGGATCAACCCAGTACATGCCTGGAACGAAGGGACACGGACCAGATTAAACCCAAGCTCTTCGTAATGTTATCTAACTTCTCAGTGGAACCATCATTTCCACTCACCGCTCTTCCACTCAGGGTGGCACATCCTCAGGTCACGGCACATGCGGGCGGGGCTCTTCTGGGTACCGTCGGGGCTGCGGATCTTCTCCACCTTCTGAGTCAGGGTCTTCAGGGTGGTGTCGACCTCGTTGTCACGATCGCGCTGGAGGTTGGGGTCGTCAGCACGGTAGCCTCCACGCAGGGGATCGGGGGCCTTCTCCTGAAGAGGCTGGCTGATGAAGTCGAATCCACCGCCGGGTGCTCCAGGGGGTCCGGGGGGTCCAGGAGGTCCAGGAGGACCCTGTATTAAGACATCAAGAATTTAAAAATGGCAGATTCACTCAAAGAGTCAGAGGGTGGGTGGATAGAAAAAAGACAGCAGTACAACTTACAGCAGGTCCCATCTCTCCGTTGCGACCGCGAGGTCCAGGGGGTCCGATGGGTCCGGGCATACCGTTCATACCATCCTTACCAACAGCACCGCTAGATCCAGCAGGTCCCTACGGAGCCAAGACAAAAGATTACCTGACATCAAATCATAAAAGTTCAGACTGCTGTTTGACTGAAGTGGAAACTAGCAAAGGTGTCAAAAACTACGACATGTACAGTCCGCTCATCGTGTTTATTATAAAAGTACTATAAGCAGCTGAACTGACATTTTCCTCCTGTCTCAATGGACAAAATGTCTCGTTGGAGATTTGTGGACATTTGTATGCGTAAATAATTGTGTAATGCAACAAATGGTGAATCATTTGTACTTACTCTAGGTCCAGCAGGTCCGGAGGCTCCAGCAGGTCCTCTCTCTCCAGGAGCTCCCTGGAGGCAGCAAAGGAAAACAGGAATGTTTGAAAAATCCTATCAGTAAAGGCTAAAGAAAGATTATAGTCTGATGAAGTAAAACAGAAAACGTTATGAATATATCTACTCTTGTGTGTTTGTTAAGGAGATCAAAATATATTACTGAACAAATCAAGTCGAAGCCTGAAATGTGTAAAGGGATTGATGCCAGTTTCGTCAGATGACAAAGCTTTGATTTCTTCCAGAAGTGTTAACAGCTACTCACAGCAGGTCCGGGCAGACCCTGCATGCCGGTGAATCCTCGGTGTCCCTTGTGGCCTCTCTCTCCAGCCTCACCAGCCTCTCCTCTGTCTCCCTTTGCTCCAGCAGGGCCCTGGAAAAAAGCAACGGGAGGTCAAGCTACCATGTTTAACAAATGCTGTGAGATTTCTGCAATATTTCAAAGTCTGTTTGTAAATTAGTGTGAGATATTATGTGGTGTCCAACGTACAGCAGGACCACGGGCGCCAGCAGAACCAGCAGGACCAGCAGGGCCAGCGGGACCCTAAAGGGAAGAAAGTAAAAACCGGTCAAATCACAAGTTATCAGCACGTGTTTTTAAAAAAAAAAAAAAAAAAAACAGGATCAAGATTTGCATGAAAGGGGACTTACAGCCTCTCCACGGTCTCCAGTCTTGCCAGAGGGGCCGACAGCTCCGGGGGCTCCAGGAGTTCCAGGAGGTCCAGGGGGTCCAGACATACCAGACTCACCACGGTCTCCCTATGGAAGCACATTTCCAGTGAGACAAGCAGCTAAAGGCTCATTTTAGAGAGATGCGTTTCATATTTAGGTATCATCAGGGGCTCAAATATGACAAAATATGTCCAGAGAAAAAGTGTTACCTTGGGTCCAGGAGCTCCGTCGCGACCAGGTGCACCATCGTGACCAGTAGATCCCTTTGGAGAGCAGAGGAGATGGTCAGTCATCACTGTTTGCCAGAGAAAGGCTGAATATGCATGTGAGAACATTCTGCCCTTAACTGAGACCTCATACCTCACGACCAGCCTCTCCAGGAGCACCAGACAGTCCAGGAGGTCCAGCAGGTCCAGGGGGTCCACGCTCACCAACAAGTCCAGAAGGTCCCTGCTTTCCAGGCTCACCCTGAAGAAAAACAAGAGTGGTCAGTCCTCTGGATGCAGGTGGTAGAGTTTTCAAGGTAACACACAGTCCTCTGTACATGAAATGATGACAGATTCATGGAATATTGTCCCGTCTTGTCAAATAAAAGACTGAGAAGACTTACTCCAGGTCCGGGCAGACCAGGGAAACCACGCTCTCCACGCTGTCCAGGGAGACCTACAATACCACGCTGTCCAGCAATACCTTGGGGTCCAGGGATACCAGCGGGACCCTGCACAAGAGGACACAACAGTCAGTTAGCAACATGAAAACAAATCCCTGCAGGACGTTTGTATGCGGTCGAAAACCTTCAACAAGCATCTATTGCAGAAGCACAGCAGGAACTCACAGGGGCACCATCAGCGCCAGGAGAACCCTTCTCTCCACCAGGTCCTGGGGCTCCAGCGGCTCCAGCCTCACCGGGGCGACCAGCAGCACCGGTCTCACCACGAGCTCCTCTTGCTCCGTCTTTGCCGACAGGTCCGACGGGTCCGGGGGGTCCGCCAGCTCCCTGGGAACAAAAGGATGGTCAGATACAAACAGCTCGGATCGCAGAAATCATCTGGTTATGTGCAGATGATGGAACTCACAGCAGGGCCAGGGGGTCCGACTCTGCCTGCAGGTCCAGGGAAACCAGTAGCACCCTAGAAAGACGCATGGAAAAACAATCAGAAATTAAACTTATCACCAGGAGTCTCATCTAATGCTGTAAAGTTGCCTTGTTTAATGAATACTCACGGGGGATCCAGCGCCACCACGAGCACCTTTAGCTCCAGGAGGTCCAGCAGGTCCCTGTTGACAGAAAAATTGAAGCCCAATTTAAAAATAACTTCACAAAATTTGGAAAATATGATCCTATGAAAGGAGTTCCATTCGTACAGTTCAGTCATCACTACCCGACATCGCTTCGATTAGTTTATTGGTGTCACATGTGGGCCGACCTACCTGAGGTCCAGCAGCTCCGACAGGTCCAGCAGGTCCAGGAGCACCAGCGTCTCCCTTGGGTCCAGTGTCTCCGGTCTCTCCCTTGGCACCAGACTGACCATCAGCACCCTGAGGTGGGAGGACACGAGACACATCAGCATCTTCACTGAGTCTATCTGTGCAGCATTTTTACACAACTGTAGGCATCTAAACATAAAAGTGAATAACTTACAGGAGGTCCAGCAAATCCAGCAGGTCCAGAAGGTCCAGTCTCTCCACGCTCACCCTGGTAGAGTGATGGTTGACATTTTAAGCTCATTCAGGTCATATTTATTACTGTATCATGGACCAAAAATGCAAATCTGCCTGCTTTAACCAGTCAACTTTGTTTTATAGAACATTTTAAGTGTATTTTGAATCAGGTTTTGTGTTGGGAGAAGAACTTACAGGGGAACCACGAGGTCCAGTGGGTCCAGCGACTCCCATGGCACCAGGCTCTCCCTAAACCCAGAAACGAAGTAAAAGAACAGAAGGTCAGCAGACAAGTTGGTTGGTCATCCTAGACACTTATTTTATAGTCAAAGTGTCAAAGAGTCATTTCAGCCAATGTGCAGATATCAGAGTCAGAAAGTAAAGAGCTGAATGTCTATTTTTATTATATTTTTGGAGATATATATTCATGATTTTCTAGTAAATAATTTGAGGAAATATGTGAAAGCTTGAAGGCTGTGTTCATATATGTTTGCTCTATGTGCAGTGAAAGCAGTTGACGTCAGTCGTGCAGGAGAAGGAGGAAAAGATCACGCAAACTCATTATATTAGTAGGTCCAAACCGATGCCTGATCGATCTCACCTTCTCACCCTGAGCACCAGGAGGTCCAGGGACTCCAATAGCACCAGTCAGACCACGGACGCCGTCTTTGCCAGGGGCACCATCAGCTCCCTTGGCACCACCATCACCCTAGAAAGGAGAAAGGTCGTTAACAGTTTATTGAGATTATATTTTTTAAAAAGTACACCCCCTCTTAGCTAGAACCCAAACATGTTACTACTTAATATTTGGGTGATCAGAAAACTCAATGTAACCATTGATTGACTAACAGTCAGGGGAAAATTAACACCCCAACACCAACAAGAATTGAAAGGGAGGAAAAAATGTCTAGTATTTGAATGAGTAATTTCTATTTTGGCATCTATCCTGAAGACTGAAGTGGTTTCCCTTCCTCTTTCTAGGTTAAGTACCCTGATAACTCCACTAAATAAGTGAAAATATGAAATTAAAGAAAAGAAATTAGATATAACTGTTTAGGTGACACAACATATATGAGCTGTATCGTCTTTTTTGAGCTTTGAAATGATGATCAGTAAATCAGTCAGTCCCATTATGTCTTAAACCGATGGAAACAGCTACTAACGGAGTTGTATTGACACTCACTCTCTCTCCCTTGACACCGGGGAGACCACCAGCTCCACGTTCACCAGGCATTCCCTGCATACCGGGGGATCCGACACCACCGGGGGCACCAGCAGCACCGGGTTCTCCCTGTACGAGCACAAAAACAGAAAATACCCACGTTAATACCCACCCATAATAATACATAAACACCTGAAAAAGAACAATGACCAGTGGACCATGTTAGGTTAACGTGCAGATATTGTGCATACTGTGGCATAGAAGGCATAAAAACAAGAAAATAAAGTTGAATTTTGCAGTTTTATGAACCCTGACTTTTATCATCTTTACTGATGCTCAGCAGGTCCTGTCCAGTCGCTTTAGTTTTAAGAAACTAATGCGGCAGTTTGTCTCGATCACATGCGAAGTGAAGCATGCACGTGTGGATCAATATTTAGAACAGATGACAGATGTGGAGTACGTTAGCTATCTACTTTGGATTGTTGGGTTTTCTGTCCTCTGTTTATAATCCGTCAGGTCTGTACCTTATACTGATATATATATATATATATATATATATATATATATATATATATATATATATATATATATATATATATATATATATATATATATATATATATATATATATATATATATATATACACATATACACAACTGAATTGAATTAAACTAGCTGAAATTTCAGCTGAAATACTTTTGCAGCAGGGCGGACATCACATGACTGAGGACATGTAAATCTAAAGTAAGCTGATCTGCTGCTGAATCGCTCAGACCTGCAGAATAGAGCCTGAGCAGTAGCAGCAGATTAACAATTACTGCGTTTTCTTGGCTGTCTCATCCTTTGAATCAGCAACTGGAATCAAAACTATGCTAATTTCTGCATAAGTTCCTTGTTTTTCTCTCCACTCCCTGAGCCTGGTTCTGCTGGAGCTCTTGTCCTCCTCTCCACTGTCACCAGTATTTATGGCTCACTGGGAATCCATGAGTTTCTCAACAATGTCTCTCAAATAGAAAACACTTTGAGCCAACTTGTGTTGTTTTAAAAGTGCTATATTAATAAATGTGACTAAAACACAGCATCGATCAAATACACCATGTTATTCACACGTGAACCACAACAGAATAAGGCATCTACAAGCACTTGAACAAAAAAACACTAAAACTGGTCGTATCAAAGAGGTAATTAAGGTAAACAATAATATGAATAAATGATATTTCCATTGTTTTTAACCGGCAATGGGTGTGTAGCCTCCAAAGTGACTCTTCTTCCAGCCTTAATACAAATGTCTATATCTTGGGCTGGCAAAAGAGATTTAAAACTACCCTTTTCTCTTAACTATATGCACGACTGACAATGAAATAAAAGCAAATGGACAGCATTGTTTGTTTGTTTGTTTAAAAGAGGAGTTTTGTTTGAGGATTGTTTATTCAACTGTAAAAGTACTGAATGCTAAGATTGTGCTTTTCATGATCATAAATGATTGAAAACAACATTCTCATCTGTTATAATTAAGGTCTGGGTTGAAAAACATTAAAGAATAAATAAATGAGCAGTTAAACAATAATGAGAGTGCGTGTATTTAATGACTTTCCATTTATCCATTTCTACTGACCATGTCGTCTTTATATGAACATAGATACTAGAAATGTTTTGTATCCTCGATGTAATGATGTTTTTCCAGTTTCAGGACAAAGCAGGGTGAGAAAATATTACTTTATTAATTATATCACCAGAATGTACTTAACCAGTTGTATTATATATATATTAGTGAAATGAAGAACCCTAAAAACACGCTTCCTACTTACAAATTTGGGGAATTAAAAAGATTTTAACTCCCAAATGAGGAGCTAAAATTCCACATATATTTAGAGTTTCAGACAGAAGAAATATAGAACATTTTACTTTACTTTTCTCACTGTATTCAGTTTTGTCCTGGTTAACACCTTCCAAACACAAAATGCTTAACTGTAATGTTAAATTTCAACTGTTGACATCAGGGTTCTTCTGCTTAAATTTACTTCATTTTATGTCATTTCAACCCTAGACTGGGCTGACATGTGAGATTTAGCCATCTTAACAACCAACCCAGTGTTTAGATGTATTTTTTTGTTAATGAACCTACCTTGGCTCCATCGTTCCCAGCAGGACCAGGAGCACCACGACCTCCAGCTGGACCGACAGCTCCGGGACCACCACGCTCACCAGGGAATCCTCTGTCGCCCTGAAGGAAAGGAGGGACACGTCAGTCACACCAGATGAACGGCGTTTACCAGAGAAGATGGTTTACTTGTGATGTGTGGGAGATACTCACTCTTGGTCCAGATGGGCCAGGAGGTCCAGCCTCACCAGGAGCACCCTGAACAAAGCAGGGACGGGGAGGAAAGTTATCACCATGGAGGATTTCAAAATGATGTGCAATGACTCAGCGTCCACAGGGGTATAGTGACAAAATCTCAAATCATGAAGTCGTTTGTGTTTTCTGTGCTAACTCTCTATGAGATGTCTGAACAGGATCTACATTCTACTCTTCATATGAAGCCTGAGCTTAAAATTAATCACAAGTTAGGGAGAAAAAAAAACTAACATCTGTGTGTTTACAGTTCCTTCACCGGAAAAAAAATGCTCCTCTCAAAACAAGGAAAAAAACTTATTTCAAGGAACTTTTACCTTGAAATAAGTGAAAAAATCTGCCAATAGAACAAGTGAAAAATGGCTTGGTCAGATTTCTTGAAATAAAATATGATATTTAGAACCTTGAGATCTTAAAATTAGCTGGGAAAACTTATTTTAAGCTCTATTTTACCAGGATAGTCAAGCTTAGGTGTCTTAAAATAAGCCAGATATGCTTAAAAAAAAAATAGCAGTTTTTTTTACTCAAAAATAGATTTTTGCTTTCATGTAACCTTTATTTTGATTTTTCTTGTAAAATTCAACTCAAAACAAGATAATTTCAAGATTGTTTGACTTAACAAGATATTTAAGATGCATTGTCTTAAAACAAGTCCCTCCATCTGCTGAAATGTGTCTTGTTAAGTGAATTTATCTTAAATCAAGTGGGATGAGACATTTTGACTAAAAATAAGACAAATAGACTTGGTAAGATTTAGAGTTTTTGCAGTGTTGCGATTCGTACCTGCTCACCAGGCTTTCCAGTCTCACCAGTAGCACCTTGGGGTCCAGGAAGACCCTGCACAAGTAAGAAAGGTAGAAGAGTTTAGTGCTAACAAGTGTGAAGAATGTAAATCCAAACAGAAGACAGAACACTGGCTGCTAGAAAACTCCTAAAACCCACCTGGAATCCAGGAGGACCAGCAGGTCCCTGCTCACCTTTCTCTCCAGCAGGTCCCTGAACAGAAAGGAGAAAACACAACGATGACAAACTCACATGCAACTCATCATGTGAAGTCAGCCTTAGAAAATACACAACTATGCTTTGCCTGATGTTACAAAAATACTGCCTGCTTGTGAATTTACAATCGTGTCGTCCTGCGGGTCAAATTGACCCGTTTTAAAATTTGAAAATGTGGGGGAAAAAATATTTTCACAGTGAAACTTCTGATGTCCACACTTTCAACATTTTTGGGGAAATTTTTGATCATTTTTTGGTGGAAAAAAAATGTTTAAAAAATATTTCTTTAAAAATATTCACAAAAAATATTTCTTTAAAAATATTCACAAAAAAGTCAACCAAGATCCAGCGAAATTTGCTGGATTTTGGTAAATTTTTTTGTGAATTTTCTGAAAGAAAACATCTGAAGTTTTACTGATATATATGGAATCACTTCAGACATTTTAGGATTCTCTTGGAACATTTTTACAAATTTTTAAAAAAAAATAAGATATAAGATAAAAATCTTCATGCCAAATTTGGGGGATTTTTAAAATAAAACTTTCAAGGGAACTTTTAAGGAATTTGGGGAGTTTTCTTCCTGAAGGTTTTGCAAATTTTCAGAAATCTGGGTAATTGTTTGCTGAATTTTTGGATTTTTTTCAGACAAGGAAACCCTATTTTTTGGTGCCTGTAAATGAGGACAGCAGGAGGGTTAAATAAATCAGATGAGATACGTACGGCAGCGCCAGAAGGTCCAGGAGCACCAACATCACCGTCTTTGCCAGGAGCACCCTGTGAACAACAACATGACCAAAAGCAAATTACCAACTGCTCTTTTGGCATTTTCATTTTGATGGAACACTCACAGGCTTTTAGTTTTAGAAATACAGATGTACTTACAACAGCGCCGACAGCACCAGCGGGACCTCTCTCACCAGGCTTTCCACTCTCACCCTGTTAAAAAGGCATAAATCCACACTTAGATCTTCTGTATGGGGGATTTTACACCAGTATTCCTGCTTGATCTGAGTTTTATGAGCTATAAAAAGACATTTTCCACAATATTCCTACATTTTAATTTATTGACAAAACGCATGATTTTTCCAGCACTGGACAGACTGTGCTTGCCTGGGAAAATGTAACAAATGTTTAATTTAAATAATGATCCTGTTTTTACATTTGACAACAAAGTGAGTGGAGGGGTTCTGTTTACTCACAGCGGCTCCCTTGGGTCCAGGGAATCCCATAACTCCAGGCTGTCCTCTGGATCCAGCGGGTCCAGGAGGTCCAGAACGTCCGTCTTGTCCAGGAGCACCCTAAAAATATTTCCATCAAAAAAGTAAATATCAGAGCCTTGATGGCTTGGAGAGTCCATCATTCTTCCCATTGGCGCATTCACGGAACCAAAAAACACAAAAAACGCGCCATATACAAGTACTGTTATGAAAATAAATCCCTCCAATCACAGTAGAGAATCCTTCATCTCACTATCAAGTGTAACAAATATTCACAAATCCCTTCAAGTCTCATTTAGTACATACAAACGCAATTCTCCCATTTTAAATCATTCAGTCTCAAAACCCTCCGAGACACCAAATCACCAACACAACAAGAAACTAATCGGCTGTCTGTGGAATTTACAACCTCTTAAACGATAATACTGCTGTAGATATCGAATTAAATTAGCGATTGTTGAGTAAAACTCATCAGGTTCACAGTAAAATATTCTTCCGTTGAGGTAAACTGAATGAGAGACTTATTTTAAAGCAGCTTGTGTTGAAGTGAAAGCAAGAAATAAGAAGAACCTCCAGATGCATTCTCACTCCACAACTTTCTATAAGTTCCACCTACGCTCTCAGGTAGCTGATGAGAGTGACCTTAACAGGAAAAAGTCCATTTCCAGGGACAGTCTCCTCTAATTAAAATACAGGAAACACTGAGAATAGATTCAGATTCTCTAGTGTTGCATGACAGATTTTCAAATACTTCAAAAACCCTCTGAGGCTCGGTACTCACAGCAGGTCCAACTTTGCCGTCAGGGCCGGGGCTTCCAGGGCTACCAGTCATACCCTAAGGAGACCAGGCCGCGTGTGAGATTCAGTGGATATAAAGCACACAGAAATGCTCCATCTGAAGAGAAATGCTGCAGATCTCACCTTGGATCCAGGGGCACCAGGAGCTCCAGGGCTGCCAGACTCACCAGTGGCTCCCTGAGCTCCCATCGCTCCGGGGGCACCACGCTCACCGGGGGCACCCTGTGGAGAAGAGCCAGGAGAGATGTCCATAAGTTGTTCTAGTCGGTGAAAATTATGATTTAAAGACACCTCAGTACCTCTCCAACCTCCTACATCCCTCCCATAACAACGACCACCTGAGCTCCAGTGATCAGAACACTTTCTGTCCCAAAGGTTCGCTCTGTCTTTAGCCAGAATTCCTTTCGCTCTGCTGCAGCAATCGATTGGAATTCCCTCCAAAAAATCTCTGAAACTGTCGTCTCTTCCATCATCTTACATCTTTAAGCAGAAGCTGCAGCAGACCCTTGGTGAGCGCTGCTCATGCTGACGGTTTTCACTGAATTGCTAGCATTAATTTAGGGTGTCGTTAACCGTCGTGTCGTCTTGCGGGTCAAAATTGACCCATTTTAAAGTTTTGAAAATGTGGAAAAAAAAATCTATTTTCACAGCAAAACTTCTGATGTCCACATTTTCTACGTTTGTGGGAAATTTTTGAACATTTTTTGATGAAAAAAAAGAAGTGTCAAAACAATATTTCTGAAGAACATTCACAAAAAATCAACCAAAATCCAGCAAATTTCGCAGGATTTTGGTTGATTTTTTTTGTGAAAGTTCTTAGAGAAAATATTAGAAGTTTTACTGATATATATGGAACCACTTTAGATAGTTTTAGGATTTTTTGGAGGATATTTACTCAATTTTTGAAAATATTTACAAAAATTTTCTTGCCAAAGTTGGGGGATTTTTAAAATAAAACTTTGAAGGGAAACTTTTAAGGAATTATTGGGATTTTCTTCCTGAAGGTTTTGCAAATTTTCAGAAATTTGGTGAATTTTTTTGCTGAATTTTTTGGATTTTTTTTCAGACAAAGAAACAATATTTTTTGGTGCCCGTAAATGAAGACAGCAGGAAGGTTAATCTCTGTTTCAACAGTTGTGTGTCATTTTTTTGTATCTATATTGTTTATTTGTTGTCTTTCTTCCTGCTGGGGCCTCTTGCCAGGTCATCACTGTAAATGAGAAATTGTTCTCAACTGATCTTACCTGGTAGAATAAAGAATAAATAAAATGATATCAGACTCTCCAATAATGCCACTTATGATGCTTTCAGTGCTGACTTCATATTATAAGTGACCAATGATCAAGTCAGCTGGGAATCTGGTAAGTTTGAAGACATTAAGGGGTATAAAGTTTAATAAATTTGCTTCTAATCTGGCCGAGGGTCACTGGGTACATTGACTGACTCACCTTGCCACCAGCAGCTCCATCAGCACCAGGGAAACCACGAGCACCGGGGCCACCCTAAAGCAAAAACAGAGAACCGTGTCAGTAGCTGTGAATCCCCCTGGGAATTTAACCTACTCTGAATGTTCAGAGCACTCTGCAGAAACACAAACTGCAGCGTTTCAACATTAGAGTCTCAAATCATGCGAGGATGTTGTGTATTTTAACACTGTGTTGCTGTGAGTATTTCTATGTTAAAGTGAAGGAGAACGACGTACACGCTCTCCAGGGGGTCCGCGGGGTCCAGCACCACCAGGCTCTCCACGAGGTCCTCTCTTTCCCTCCTCACCAGAGGGGCCGGGAAGTCCCTGAACTCCAGCGGGGCCCTGGAAAAGAAAGGAAAGTCAGTCAGATCTGCTACTTTTTTCTTCTATCACATAAAATGGTAAATAAATGGTGAGAAACAGCTGATTTAGTTTGAAACTCACAGGCTCTCCCTTGGCACCGGGCTCTCCCTTAGGACCAGAGGGACCGTGGTCACCCTGTTGGCAGAAAAGTGCAAAATCCACTCAGGCCCAGATGTGTATGGCGCTGAAGAATGACGTATCATGACAGGAAAACTTCACATAATCAGTCGGTCTACTCACAGTGTTACCCTTGGGACCAGGAGCACCAACAGCTCCCTGACCTCCAGCAGGACCACGAGCACCGGGGAAACCAGGAGCACCAGCAATACCAGCAGCACCCTGCAGGACGGAGAGGTGGGGAGTCAGAGGACTTCATGTGCAGGATTCTAGTGGAATAAACGTGATGGATGCGGATGCTACTTACAGGAGAACCCTTAGCACCAGGAGAACCATCAGATCCAGGGGCACCCTGTTGGAAAAGGAGCAAAATAAAAGTATTTTACATTTTTTCCTCGATAAAAACGGTGGAAATGACGTGCCTACTGATAAGTCCAGGATCTACTCACAGCAGGTCCGGCGGGTCCAGCGGGTCCTGGGTTACCGGGCTCACCACGGGCTCCCTGGGGTCCCTCAGGGCCACGGCCTCCCTGAAGACCGGTCTCTCCCTGTGGAGGGAAGCAACGATATTTTAGAAATCTGTACCTGTAATATCATGAGTGGATCTGGTAAATCAAACATAAATCACACTTTAAACCACAAACAAACAAACAGGTCATCTTTCCAATCTTAGCAACAACATATTACAGTAAATACAGACACAAAAATTACACCTGAAAAACATTTTAAGAGTCTCAGAGTCTGTAAAACTGTGGTGTACTGACATAATTCATTTACGCTGGTGGAAAATGACACACATTTGAAGTGTAAAATATACAGCTTGCACTAAGATTTGGGAGTTCAAGTCTCAATACAGAGTAAATAGAGACAAAATAGTTCCATGAATAATCTTAAATTGATGCATTATAGGCATGAATTTTAAATTGTTGGGTTTTCTGTGGTCGCATCCCAGTTTCTGACTGCTGTCATATCTCTGGCAGCTTTTTCTCTTCTCTCCTCGTCTTGATTCCTAAAATAATCCAGACATGTGTGACATCATCACAGGTGAGACTTAAAATAGCTCCTAGCAGGGAGGAGGCAGCAGAGGGAAGGTGCTGTTAGAGGTCTGCTGATGCCATCTGGTGGCTGAACGGTTCACCTGGAGTATTCAGGATGCTGTTTTTAAACTTGTCATCATGGTCTTTAATGGCTGACAGCAGCAAAGAGAATCTGAAGGGAAGTTCGTCCCTCGTTAATCCTGCAGATTCTAAAATCTCCTCCAAGTAAAATGACAGGGTTTCATATGGAGAGTTACTGAAGCCAATTTTCCTGCTAATAAGCAACATCAGGGAGGTTATGAAACAGCTTCTCGGGTCAGTGAGGGTTAAAAAATGATTAAAATACTAATGCAGTATTCTTGGCACCCTTTTGTGAAGTTTGACAGTAAAGCAGAGCGGCACTTTTGCACCGAATCCATGTGGGACAAACCGATCTGACCGGCCGTTTTGGTGCGTTATGTCCGGAGTACTGGCTGACTTACCTTAGCACCAGCACCGCCGGGGAATCCAGGGGGTCCAGCAGGTCCGGTGGGTCCCTAAAAAATACACATAAATGTTGTTAACAGCAAATACTCTGAAAATAATACTCTCTAAAATAATCTGACTGGAGAGTTGATGCTGAATCATTCCATTTATAGCATCCGCACGGTACCAAATCAACACTGTGTTGAATCTTTAGTTGTAGAAGTGTGTAGCAGTTAAAAGTAGGCGATAAAACCTGAAATGAAATGGTGGTAAATAAATACTTACAGGAGGACCAGCAGCACCAGTGTTGCCATCATTACCACGAGCACCCTAAAGAGGAGGAGGAGGAGATTACAGCAAACATTTGCACGTCTAACCAACAGTAAGAGACTAAATATCATGAATAAACTGAGCTCCAGTGCTGTTTTTCACTGGCAGGTGTTTTAATAAGCGGATAAGATTAGGAAGAGAGAAATGGAAGGGCTTACAGAAGGGCCAGGAGGTCCGGGGCGGCCTCTCTCACCAGGAAGACCACGAGCACCCTAGAAAAACACAAACACGATTATAACCTTCCTTTAAGCGTGTATAAATCAAGGCCTTGCAGAGACTCTATCCCATCAGTGGCAAAAACGATTTTAGAAAGTTAAAACGTACCATGGCACCGGGGACGCCGTTCTCACCAGAGGCACCAGACTCTCCCTGGAGACAAATACAGAAGCAGTTAGGTCTGGCGTTAGTGTTCAAACGGAAACATGGGTGCAGTTTATGATCTTACCTTGGGGCCAGCAGGACCAGAGTCTCCCTTGGCTCCATCCAGACCACTGAAACCCTGAGGACAACATCAACAAGCGTCACAATGGGCTCACAGCAGCTGAAAATGGTAATGTTGGTAGTGATTGCTCATCTAAACTCACTCTGTGTCCCTTGATGCCGGGGAGTCCGGGGGTTCCGGGGAATCCACGAGCACCCTGCATGAGGAGAACAAGAAATATGTCAAATTTCAAAAACATGCATGACGACTTTGTTGAATAAGATTCAAAATCTGCAAATGAGGAGGAAGAACAACTAGGACTGGATCTACTAAACGTCCTGGAAGACAATAAACCTCTGTGCCTTTATGTGTATTCTGACTATGAGCTTTCACATTAACGTCAGTGTAAGGATTATTCTTTCTGGCCGTTAGTGGGAATCGCTCACCTGAGGCCCAGCAGCTCCACGCTCACCAGGGCGTCCAGGTTTTCCAGGCTCACCCTGTTGAAAACACACAGAGAGGAGGTAAATATCGATGTGTGCAGACAAGCAATACACATTTACTCAAGATTTATGACAAACAACCAAACAATGACAACAAAACGACAAAGGTTTTAGCTTTAGCTGTGTTTTTTCTGCAGGTTATGCATGAATACACAAAGTGCCTCATTAAACAAAGACAAACAGTGAATCAACCAGTCATAAATCACTTACATCATCTCCGTTCTTTCCAGGGGGACCAGCAGGACCGCGAGAACCCATGGGACCCTAAACACACCCATAAATAACTGGATTAGCATCAAATTAAGTATTTTAGGTGAAAGTCTGAGTAAGAAGGGCACTGGGACGAAGTGATGTTGTGCAGATGTGTGTCAGTGGGTCAGCAGTTACAACAGCATCTAAAGGGTATGAAGAATTCTAGCAAAAACAATCATGCAGATTTCTGAAACTGACTTTTAAACTAATGAAAACTGGGGTGTAACATTGATGTGGATCAAGCTGGCATTTTCACCCTAAACTCAACGTGTTTATCTTTCAACAAAATGGAGAGAAATGCATGTTTAGTAGAACATCTTGGATACTCACAGCAGCTCCAGGCTCACCAGGCTCTCCAGGAGGTCCAGTGAATCCCTGAGGACCCTGAGAGACAAAAACAAAAGCAGTTCAATACAGCATCTTGTTTAATCATTAATTATTCATCTCAGATACACAAAAATATTTAGCTCAGAATGTAGAGGGGAATTATTAGTAAGTAGCTGTAATTGATAACAGAATACTTACAGAGGAGCCAGAAGGTCCAGGAGGACCACGGGGACCCATAGGACCCTAATGATGATAAAAAAGGAAGAAGCCATTAGATTTTCTCTGTTTCTTTCATGCTTAGCAAATTCAGGTGTCTTGAGAGAAGGAGACAGACAAGCCTTCTCACCATTGGGCCAGGAACAGGAGGGCCGCTGGATTTGGAGGGGTCAACGTAGCTCATTTGAGGAGAGAAGTTCTGTGAAGTGAAAGGATGAAGAATGGGCTTTGGAGAATGGCACATAAGAGCACTAAGTTACATAGGACATTTGAAAAGAGCATTTTTATTGTTACTCCGTCGCTCTGACACACATCATGCAGTATAAAGGCTTCTATTCCATGTTAAACTATGTTATAGCAGCATGTTAAAATGATTTTATGTGTCACTAAAGGTCATCAAACTGAACGGGTGAGGTTAACATGAGACTTTGTGCACTTTCCTCACACCTAAACCTGAAGAGAAAGGAGCTGTCTGCTCTCTTAGTGCTGAAATAGAAACTGAGAAATGTTCTTCTGATCTTCCTCCTCAATTCCGTCAGAGTGGGGTACAGACCTACATGCAGAATCTATGCAATTCTGCAAAAATAACCTAAACTGACATGAGTTTCCAACATGTAAACAGACAAGAGCCATATACAAAGCTTAATTGTTGACCTCTCTGGATGCTCTGACTTGGTGGTGATACTTACTCCGCCAAGGCCAGGGGGGCCAGGGGGGCCAGGAGGGCCAGGAGGGCCGGGAAGGCCAGGCTGTCCGGGGATTCCATCATTGCCAGGAGGACCAACTGGACCCTGCAGAAAAGGTCCCACAGATATGATCAATATTCATCACAAGAACTCTAGTCCTCAGCACATCCATTACACAGTAGGCTGCATATCTTCAGTTTTACTAGCATCAGTTACAGCGTAAAATCACACGCTTCTCTTTGTATTTGTGGTTCCACAAACCAAAGTAGAGATGAGATGCTGTTGTTGTGAATCATAACAAAAACAAATGCTGGTTTTTAATGTTAAAGTTGACTAATTATTGTTTACTTGACCTCTGAACTTCCAATGACCTCCTGACCTTGTGACCTAATTATCAAAGGTCACCGGTGACAGTTAGATCACAGCAGCTTCAGCAGCTTCTAGCTCACTTTGTTGGGGCTCATTTAGCAAATACACAGAGATTTTTTAAAGTTTTACTCAGTAAATGCTAAAATATATCACAAAGCAAAAACGATCCTCTAAAAACCCCATGAAAACAAACAGAATAACTAAATTCAGTGCTGCAAAGATGAATACTGGCATAGTTTGCACTAAAATGTTCCTGAGACAATATTATTTATGTAAACTACACAAAAACCAGCACAGCACAGAAACAGTGAGATGTCAGTGTTTCAACAAACACAACTCATTTCTCTTTCATAGAAGATAACGCTGTCTAAAAACACACATGAAGAAAGAGTTGCTTTTAACATTATTCTGGGTTTGTCCTTGTAGCACATCAACACAGTTATTAATAAATAACAGACAGGTGTCATTAAAGGACAGAACAGAACCTACGTCGTCTCCCTTCTCGCCAACGTCTCCTGGCTATGGAGAGACAGAAAAATAGAGTTAGGCTACACTTCAATGTTTCATCCAGATGCTAAAGATAAATGTATAATCTAGAACATCAGCAGCACTAAACTGCCAACATCTCTAGTCTCACATCATTTACTATATCAAAGTAAAAAGTGCAAAATACCTGAGTCACTGGTCCCACAACTACAAAATAAACAGAGGAAACAACATGTCAGCACCTCTTGAACAGTTATGGTTCACATTCATTCATACCTAACATCATCTAAAGGTGAAAGAGTTGGGTTAAGCTTTGCTTTAAGCTGTAAATAATTTTTATTTATCACTTTCACATGCTTTTATATGCTTTAAATTGCTATAACAAGCAAATTTGTGCTGTATAATCAATAAAGTTGATCTTATCTATAGCAGGTTGGGCATCAGGGTGGATTAAAGCATGAAATTAGGTATTTTTGCTTGATTATTAAGTTAAAAGCAATCTAAAGCATGACTGCTAAAGAATTTCCGTAGCAGAAAAGGAGGAAAGTAAAAGACATAAATGTTGTTTGGAAACCCTGTTGCACCCTGTAGTGTCACTGCAGGGGCAGGCATGCTGGAAATGTAAATATTCATTGCCAAACTTTGTCAAACAGAGGGTATAATCCATGGCTTAAAGAATGCTTATTGAAAGTGAACAAAATGTAATCCAAAGCGACTCTTTTCTGAGAAAATCCTCAAGCAAGCGGGCGGTGGGCAGGCAGGCTGAGGGCCTCAAGTCCGTGTGAGGATGGTCAGAGATGCAGCAGGGGGAAGCTAGGTGGCGCCACAATGCTAATTAAACCACAGAATTGGTGGGTGGGTGGGGGGAGAGTACCATCAGTGTCGGGGCAGATGGGGCAGCACTCTCCGTCTGGGATGATGGGGTCGGCGCAGTCGGATGTGTCCTCACAGATCACCTCGTCGCACATGACGGTTCCGCTGTCGCAGACGCAGATCTGGCAGGGCTCTGGTTTCCATACATCCTTGTCGTTGTACAACTGTCCGTCTAATGTGCAGCTGCCAAATGTGCCTGAGACCGAACAAAAGTATGATTAGCTTGGTGGTGCTGACAGTAAAAGACACAAAACAGTGAGGATTTAGATAGAAATGTTGTCTTCTGAAAGCTTGATGATTAGGTTTGGCATCAGAATATGCAGGTTTGCAGGTGTGGATTGTGGTGGGTGGGGATTCTGCTTGCAAAATACTGGAAGATAAAGTACATTTTGGGCTACATCTAGAGGTGTCCAGAGATGAGCTTCACTGATATGTGAGCAGGAAAAAAGCTTCCAATGAGTCCATGCATGTCAACACTGAAATAGAAGTCATTTTTGAAGTTATTTTCTATCAAAATTCAGCCTAAAGACAGAACCAAGGGCTCTAAAGTTACTGTCCAACATTCCTGCTCGGGTAAAGTTCAGGAGCTTCTCCTCTAAAACCAGGAGCGGAAAGTTACTCTGGGCCTAACCACATTTCAGGATGCAGTGGGAGGCCCGAGGTTTGGAGGATGGACGCGCAGTTCCAGAGTTGGCCACAAAGCGGCGCTGCTACCCTGAAGAAAGGAGGCCTTCCGCACCCTCTCCTGGTTGGTGATTAATTGATGTCTAGACTATTTCTCTGTCGACGTCAGACTTGAGCGATTTTTCCGTTGTCACTTTTTCAGCTCAACAAAATCCACTTTTATACAAACTTGAGTGGGAAAAAAAAGTTTAATTCTTTGTGATATTCATCCAAAGCACTGTTGCACAAGTTTAACCTCAAAACGACTTTTAAAAAGTCTCAATTCCTGTGTTTTATTACCTAAATAATTTAGATTTGCTCAGTTTTGGTGCGAATTTGGCGAAACTGTTTCGGCTTTTGGGATGTACAGGCTTTAGCACACATATGTGAACTAGAGAGAAAGTTACTTAAAACTTCTGGAAACTGCTTTCCAAACTAAACTTATATAAGAAAAGACTTAATTTCACTGATTTTCTATCTCAAATTTCTTTCTGCCTGCGCTCAGCCCTCTTTGAACTCAGTGTCCTGTCATTGCGCATCAGAGTGCAGCTGCGCCCCTCAGGTTTGCTCTCCAGCAGGAGGACGCACACTGAGCATGTATCTGCACGTCAGTGAGGCCAGCAAACAAAAAAGAAAAAATCCAGTCTATAAATTCCTATTCGCCTCCAGATCTCCAATAGAAAAAAAACACACAATCACTGCGTAATCAACTTTTCACCATCACTCTGCCCACCGGAGTCCCGCAGAGGACGATCAGTTCCAGCAAAACTGCACAGCATCCATCCACATCCTGAGGGTGCCAAAAAAGACTCAAGAATCAATGTTTGAAAGTGATACTTACTATCATCCTCGCCTTGAGCTCTCGCCAAAAGCACTGTTGCGCTGAGCAAGAGCGCTAACCGAATATCCACAAAGCTGAACATGTCTAAATATTAGACATGTAGATTCTTTGCGGAAAGGGGAATCCTCTTTTTCTCCTCAGACACCACTCATACACGGTAGGGTCCGGTCTGCGTGTAACTCCAATCCAGACCCTAGCAGAAACTCCCTACTGCCTAAACAAATGACTTAGCTTGGCTTTTATATGCCAAAACTTTTGGGGAGGTCCTGTGCGCACCAGATAAACTTGTACATGTTTGAGCGGCTGAGTCCCTCCTTCATCAGAGAGAGGGGGCCGTCTTAAAACATGTCAAACAAGTTCACGTTTCAGCTCAGACGTGGACGGTGAACACGGTCACCATCTACGCACCGGCTCTCCAGCGTTCAGACGCATTTGATCATCTTCTCGCTCTCCACGGACTTTCTTAATTGAGACGTGTGTTTGGGGCTGTTTTGTCTTTTCGTCGTACGAGCTGAGAAACTGCGCCGCTGAGCCCGATTTTAGCTGGATTTTATTAGTACATCCCCAGTTTATGAAGGATGCGCTGAGCAGCTGGGGGTTGATTTCAGCTGTGCAGGGAGTCGTTTTGTTTAAATGCTGCATTCCATGATGGGAAAAGAATTTTCTCTTAATAAACGAAGTGAGGATCTAGTATCAGCTGAAGTGACGTGTGCGTAATTACGCACGGAGAGCTATCCAGATGGAGATTAAAATGTCACCAAGCTAGTTTGTGGCTTCTTAAATGTTTGGAAGATGAAATGATTTTCTTATTAAAGCTGATTATATGCTTCTTCCCTTTACAGACATGCTTGAGAGGAAATCCTTTCATGTTAATGTGTATTTGTTTCTCTTTTTCTGGGTCTCCAGACCTTCCAAGATTTAAGCATTTGCAAGGAACTGCAGATTAACACCAGCACACTGTGTGTGCAGCACAAATGCAGAACTTTACACATACATTGCGTCCAGTCACAGTCATGTTTAAGGAAACTCCAAACCAAATGCCATCATGAAATGTGCAACATATCCCCATGAATGAACCTTTTCACCTCATTATCTGAACCCTTCGTCTACAGCTAATACCAATAACAGTGCTTTCACTTTTCTCATGAATTAAAAGTCATCCAACAGCAGCATGAAAAGAGTTTAGACTCGTGCACAACTATCTGTGTTAAAAATCCACTTCTTTTTCAAAAAAAGAGACATCCCATGATGTTAGAGAGGGAGAGGGAGAGGGAGAGGGAGGGAGGGAGAGAGAAGAAAACCTGGCAGATCCACAAAGCAGTCTGGTTACACGTCGTGGACACGTTGCAGCTTCTACAAACTACAGTATGGCCCAGTCTGACCTCTCATTTACTCTCTGCTGCTGTCTTCTTCTTCTTTTTTTGGTGACATTCAACCCAAAGACGTTGCCATGTCTTCACTAGCTGGAGACGACGACAGACGTGAGAAATGATCACATGCATACAGGCATGACAGAAATGGAGCATGTTCATATCCACATTCGAAATGAGAACTAAAAGTGTACAAAATAAGAAACACTCCTGTGATTATGTCTTGCAGTATATTGCAATGAAAGAATTCTTATAGTCCATCATGCAGCAACTTGTTTAACAGAAACTCATAAAACAACACAGCTACAAAGAGGACAAACCATGAACCAGTAACAGCAAATACCAGCAGCTAATGTCACATACAGGCTTTATACAAGGACTTGTGACATATTACAGGAAAAAAAATGACTGCTTGAGGGCATCCCGTGGTTTGTTATGCTGTGAGGGGCATTTTGCTGCCGTGGTTTGGATCTATTTGTCCCATTAGAGTTAAAAGTTCCTGCAAATCCATGCAAAATTATTCTGAATGCCTGTGAGGAAACATTTCTATGCAAGACGATGACACAAGGGGTCATGAGGGGTCGCTGAGCCGTCCAACGAATATGAATAGAATTTGTTCGACAGTGCTCATTAAAAACATCATTAAAATGCTAAAAAATATTTATTATGGAAGACTGTGTGGAATTCTAGATACATGGAGAATCAATGGTGAGATGCACTGGAGTTTAAGTTTGTTTTTCCTTTCATTTGTCACCTGTCTGTACATACTAACTCTTATCTAATTACATGTATACCTTGTCAAATGATAAGATCTTTTTCCTGTAGCTTGCAATATTTTGCCCCTAAAGTAAACAAAAATGTTTGTTGTGTGACTTTTCTTATACCAGTGAGCATCTTTTATAACAGCTGGGGGAATAAAGAACCAAAAACACTATAAAGAAAATGTATGAATCTTCATAACAAGACAACAAACAAGGCAAACTGAAACTTTTTGCAAAATACAAACAAAAAAACATAAATTTACTCTATTACATTCTAGTTTTATGTAAGCTACCTGGCATGTATTGAGTAGACTCAGATAACTGCAACTTTTAACTAAAAACTGTGGTTGAAAATCCCCAAAACATCTTCAGATGGGCCATACATGAAATAGCTCTTTTGTTCCTGCTACTCTGACGATATCCACACATCCACAGTTAAAGGTTACAAAGAGCTGCATCGTTTTTATGATATTGCTTCAGCTGCGGGGGAAAATGAATAGCTGCCAGGGAAACTTGCGTGGTTGGTGATTTTGCCTGAACTGAGCAGGTAATTTTTAGCATCTGTTCCTGATCTAATGAAAGTAGGGCGTCGGTCTAAACACCTGCCCATCAGACAGACAGCTGTCCAGCTCCCTTTCAATGCCTACATGTTTTTCTCCTCCTCATCCCTCAGATAGGTGTTACACTGCAAAAACTCTAAATCTCACCAAGTCTATTTGTCTTATTTTTAGTCAAAATGTCTCATCCCACTTGATTTGAGATAAATTCACTGAACAAGAGACATTTCAGCAGATGGAGGGACTTGTTTTAAGACAATGCATCTTAAATATCTTGTTAAGTCAAACAATCTGGAAATTATCTTGTTTTGAGTTGAATTTTACAAGAAAATTCAAAATAAGTTTAACCCTTGTGTCGTCCTGCAGGTCAAAATTGACCTGTTTTAAAGTTTGAAAATGTGGAAAAAAACATATATTTTCACAGTGAAACTTCAACATTTTTGGTAAAGTTTTGAGCATTTTTTGGTGGAAAAAAGAAATGTTAAAAATGTTTCTTAAGAACATTCACAAATGTTCTTAAAGAAAATATTAGTAGTTTTACTGATATATATGGAATCACTTTAGATATTTTTAGGATTTTTTGGAAGATTTTTACTCATTTTTTGAAAATATTTACAACAATTTTCTTGCCAAATTTGGAGGAATTATTGAAATTTTCTATTGAAGTTTTTGCAAACTTTCATAAATTTGGGGACTTTTTTTACTGATTTTTTTGGATTTTTTTCAGAGAAGGAAACAATATTTTTTGGTGCCTGTAAATGAAGACAACAGGAAGGTTAAAGAGAAGAGACATGCATTGTTGTTTGGACAAAAAAGTCAAAGTATATCACAGGTTTCAGGGTGTTGCGACTAAAACAAAAATAAGGAAGTCCTGTTTCACAGAGTCCTGCTGTTTGTTTAAGAGGAAATCTATTTGATAAGACTCGAGCCTGTCTGTAGTCTCTGTGATTTTAACCGCCTCAAAAAATGTCTATTGGGTTCATTGTCCTCCTTTCATTCATCCTTTCTTTCTGAATGTGTAAAATGCAGTTCCTCGGGTCACATTAGATCAGGAGGCTTCTAAACGCTACTTTCACAGTGACTTTCCATGAGTGAAATGAAGCCGAAACTCACAGGACAGTGTTTAAATAGAACCGGTAATTTTCTGGTGTTTGCTTTGGACTCAAGCTGCTGCAATCTATAATATACAGAGTTCAGACTGGTGGTTTGGGGTGGAAGCACTCACAATGATTTCATGGCATTTTCGCTGCCTTTAAAAAATATTCTACCATTGTAGCCCAAAGCTTCATGTTTTCTCACTGCTGGGGAAGATATTTAACATATTTCAGCACCCAGGCTTCAACTGCCATCAGGTTCCTCAGCCAAGAGAATCCGAAACAATTGAAAATCTCATTACAGCGAACAGAGGTAATCACTAGAAATCTACTCGTGTAAGACAGCCTTTGGGTTATAACAAGAAGGAGTAGAAAAATATTGGATTTGGAGCCGCTGTGCTTTGTAGACTCGGGGGAGGAAATTCCATGTTTGTCATTGGCAGGTTGTGGAGGCGCCTGAGCCCAAGATGTAGCAGGTTGTGGGAAAAGGTGTCTTCACAGCCTCTGATACAGCCGCTGTCAACTCTTTCATGGCCTCTTTGCTGTTAATGAGAACAGAGCAACTGTTTTCCACAATGAAATATAACAGGGCTGCCTTGGATGAGCAGTTTACACTGCAAAAACTCTAAATCTTACCAAGTCTATTTGTCTTGTTTTTAGTCAAAATGTCTCTTCCCACTTGATTTAAGATAAATTCACTTAACAAGAGACATTTCAGCAGATGGAGGGACTTGTTTTCAGACAATGCATCTTGAATATCTTGTTAAGTCAAACAATCTTGAAATTATCTTGTTCTGAGTTGAATTTTACAAGAAAACTCAAAATAAGTTTAACCCTCATGTCATCCTGCGAGTCAAAACTGACCCGTTTTAAAGTTTGAAAATGTGGGAAAAAAATATTTTCACAGTGAAACTTCTGATGTCCACATTTTCAACATTTTTGGGAAATCTTTGAACATTTTTTGGTGGAAAAAAGAAATGTTAAAAATGTTTCTTAAGAATATTCACAAAAAAATCAACCATATGTGACTGTTCTTAAAGAAAACATTACAAGTTTTACTGATATATATGGAATCACTTTAGATATTTTTAGGATTTTTTTTGGAAGATTTTTGCTCATTTTTTGAAAATATTTACAACAATTTTCTTGCCAAATTTGGGGGATTTTTTTTAAATAAAACTTTTAAGGGAAACTTTTAAGGAATTATTGGAATTTTCTTCCTGAAGGTTTTGCAAATTTTTGGAAATTTTTTTGCACATTTTTTGGATTTTTTTCAGACAAGGAAATAATATGTTTTGGTGCCTGTAAATGAAGACAACAGGAGGGTTAGAACATCTCAAATTAGGAGGTTACATGAAAGCAAAACTCTATTTTTCAGTGAAAAACTACTATTTTTTTTTGCATGTCTGGCTTATTTTAAGACACCTAAGCTTGACAATCCTGGTAAAATAGAGCTTAAAATAAGTTTTCCCAGCTAATTTTAAGATCTCAATATTCTAAATATCATATCTTATTTCAAGAAATCTGACCAAGCCATTTTTCACTTGTTCTATTGGCAGATTTTTTTTCAAAACAAAAGGTAAAAGTTCCTTGAAATAAGTTTCTTTTTCTTGTTTTGAGAGGAGCATTTTTTCCAGTGTATGAACAGAAAGTGTGGGATCACCCTCAGGAGGGATCAAGTCATACTGGGCTACAGGAACTCTCTAACTTCACTTCAGGCATCAGCAGTAAATGAACCTCATATTTTGGACAGTGCATCTTTTCATAATTAGGTTTATGTGTTGCATTATTATGGGCGGAGCCTGCAGAGCATCCACACAGGCCTAAACCATGCATTCCCCAGCAAGCCTCTGAGCTACAGCCAGCAACACGTAGCATCTGCCTGCCTCGTCCACATGTTTCTACTTGCAAATCTCTGAGCTTTTTCTCCTCCAAACTCAGCAGAGCCAAACCCTCTCTCAGTTTCTCTCACTCTTCTCTATCACTAACTGCCTGGAGGCCTTTCTCACCACATTATTTAAAGCCGCCGGGGGCCTTTTGTTTTTTTTTTTTAACTATAATATCTCCTTTGACTTGCATTGTGCAAAAAGAGCCACTATTACTTGCTGTTAAACCATTGTTCCGTGTCATTATGTTGTTTGTTAATTATTTTCAATTATGGGTTTTTGTTTAGGTAGAAGAACATCGTGGGCCCACCTGCTACAGACAGATTACAGGGTATGATGTGGAAAATTGTACAGTATCACAAATAAAGTCCGTCACTGCGCAGGATATCTTTAAATTCTAAGTGGCTGTTATCAAGTGTACTACCGAAACGTAACACTGTTTATATTTAAACATTTTTCAAAAATTATATGTGCTCATTTACCAAACAATCAGGGGGAAACAAACTTCTGATTCTTTTATTTTCATGCTGAATAACCTTTACCCAAGTAGCACGATGAAGAAACGCTCAACTAGAGTAGATTTACAAAAAGGTTAAAATTATCTTGGGTAAACTGCACCAAGAAATCTGCTTAATCCTCCTGTTGTCCTCATTTACGGGCACCAAAAAATATTGTTTACTTGTCTGAAAAAAAAGACAAAAATTCAGCAAAAAAAATTCCCCAAATTTCTGAATATTTGCAAAACCTTCAGGAAGAAAATTCCAATAATTCCTTAAAAGTTTCCCTTAAAAATTTTATTTTAAAAAAAAAATCCCCCAAATTTGGCAAAAAATTCTTGTAAATATTTTCAAAAAATGAGTAAAAATCTTCCAAAAAAATCCTAAAAATATCTACAGTGATTACATATATATCAGTAAAACTTCTAATATTCTCTTTAAGAACATTGCTGGATTTTGGTTGATTTTTTTTGTGAATGTTCTTAAGAAACATTTTTAACATTTCTTTTTTTCCACCAAAAAATATTCAAAGATTTCCCAAAAATGTTGAAAATGTGGACATCAGAAGTTTCACTGTGAAAATAGATTTTTTTCCCCACATTTTCAAACTTTAAAACGGGTCAATTTTGACCCACAGGACGACACGAGGGTTAAAGCTTTTTTTACAGTAAAATATGGAATGAAGCACATTTTTCAACCATAAAATCAACAATATCAATACATTTCTTTACTGTAAATGTAGAAACTGTTTTACTGAAATTTTACGGTAGCATTCTGGCGACCACATCTGCTGGAATTTTACCGTAAAAATAACATTTTTTTTTTTTTTTTAACAGTGTATAAGTCAGCTCGTGTGTAAACAACGGGTCTCCAGTAAAGCTCCTCATTTGCTCTGAGGACAGCCAGAGTCGGTACATGCACAGACGGCCAAATAACTAGTGTCACTGCTGCAGTCGCCTTCATGAAAATAAACTTTCCAGCTCTGGTCCACACTCCACCAGCTCACTCAGAGCAGCAGCATCAGTAGAAAAAAAAAACAAAAAGAAAAGAGGGACTTCCACACAGCAATATGGGTAAATGCTCAATTACAGGGTGAGCGCCTGAGCCCACTTCTGACTGTTACTTGAAGCCTACGTGAACTGCAATCATCTCATAAAGGCCGACTTCTGCCTTTTTAGTCTGCAGGCTGGTTTGTACTTGCTGGCTGAACACCACTGCAGCACTGACTTAATTTCTGACTATGGAAACAGTGGTTTGATACAGAATAATCTTGATTTAGGAAAGTCCACTTTCTAGCTTTCACTCATAAATATGTTGCCTGTAACTACGTCTTTAAATATGTTTAATGGCTTTCTTAGCCCTTTGATGCAACATGGGTCAAAAATGACCCAAATCCAATGGAAAATGAGTATCTCCTGAGCCACACTGCGCATAAAAAAGGATTAAAGAGAATTAAATGAGAAGCTCAAAGCTACTGTGATATCTGTGTTTTAAGTAAGAAACAGCAAGGAGACAGATAGTGTATCTGAGTACAAAGACTGGAAGCCAAATCCATCTATCATCACCTCTAAACACTCACTTATCAACACTTTATAACTTGTTTGTCAAATCCACACAAAAGATGAAGTGCAAAATTGATAACTTGTATTTTCTAAGTTGCAGGAGACTCAGTTGAGGCAGATTTTGTTGCCTTCAGACAAACAAATTAAAGGAAAAGCCAACATAAAGTGAATTATAGGACAACAGGAGGGATAATGCTTAATGCCCATCTTTCGGTCAAAAGGTCAGCTCAACAGTTTTCCTATTTCTACCCACGGCAGCAGCTGCTTCAGGCCTCTAACTCACACTCTGAGATGTGCTACACAGCTATCTGTTGGCTTAGTTTCTCCTACAGAACACAAACTTCAGCAAAGGCCTCCCTCCTCTTGGTCTGGTTTTCTTTTTCGACCCTGCATCTGGCTTCCTCCGGCGTCCCAGCCCCCATCCAGACTCCTTCTCTACATCCCTCCCTCTTTCCCTCTTTCTCGCCCTGCCTCCTCTCTTTCCTCCCATCCTTCCACTCCCCCACCAGTGCAGACATCCAGTCAGACGCAGCCAGTGGATGGAAAATATGACTGGATCCTTCCCTGACTTCAGATAATGTGCAAGGACTGCTGGCGAGCGTGGCCCCGCTAAAAACAGGGGGGAAGGCAAAAGAGAGAAAAAGAGCATACCGGACAGCGAAACATTTACCTACGAGCTGCTCTTAGTGTGTCATTAAGAAAAACTTCATTTGATCCTTTTACATTTAACCCTCCTGTTGTCCTTATTTACAGGCACCAAAAAATATTGTTTCCTTGTCTGAAAAAAAGACAAAAATTCAACAAAAAAATTCCCCAAATTTCTGAATATTTGCAAAACTTTCAGGAAGAAAATTCCAATAATTCCTTAAAAGTTTTATTTTTAAAAAATCCCCCAAATTTGGCAGGAAAATTCTTGTAAATATTTTTTAAAAATGAGTAAAAATCTTCCAAAAAATCTAAAGTGATTACATACAGTAAAACTTCAGTAAAACTTCTAATATTCTCTTAAGAACATTCACAAAAAATCAACCAAAATCCAGCGAATTTCGCTGGATTTTGGTTGATTTTTCTGTGAATGTTCTTAAGAAACATTTTTAACATTTCTTTATTTGCACCAAAAAATGTTCAAAGATTTCCCAAAAATGTTGAAAATGTGGACATCAGAAGTTTCACTGTGAAAATAGATTTTCTTCCCCCACATTTTCAAACTTTAAAACGGGTCAATTTTGACCCACAGGACGACACGGGGGTTAAAAGAAGTTACTGCTCTGATGTCTATAGATGATGTGCACAAGCTCCAAAACATGTCCTTACACTTTACACTGCCAGTGAATCATAGACCCTCAGTGTGTGCCGTCATCTGGTGACATTTATGTTGATTATCGACATGTTAGCACAACATCAGAGGCCACAACACAAAAACCAGTGAGCCCCGCTGTGCATGTGGGTGTCATATTTCCCCGCTACAATAGCTCAAACGGAGAACAGTCTGGGGTTAGCACAATGATGCTGGGATGGAATATTCTATTCTGGATGAGAGAGACACAAAAAAATGAAGGAAAAAGTGACACAGGTTTTCATCTGTGTCTGCAGACTTTTGAATTTTGTGGCGTTGTATAGCTTCTACTGATGAAGCTTTCTTCAGATTCCTCTCCGAGAGGTGTTTCCAGTTGACCTGCTGTCTCTTCAAGGGTGGTTTGACGCTGGTCTTTCCCAACATCTGGGAAAGTTAGTCAGAGCTTTTTATGACACTGCCCATTCCATTTCCTTTAATCCTTATTCTTTCTCTCTCTTCTGCTCTTTTGCATTATTTCCACAGCAAACCAGTACAGAATAAAGGCTAAATTAGCTGAATCAGCCACTTTCTATAGGATTCACACCACTTTTTGACTCATCCTTACAATTCTAACTATGCTTTCCATGAGTCTTAGTCATGCTGAGCATTTTGTTTCTCCTCTGCACCACCGGTTGTTAACATTTAACTTATAAATAGTGTCTAAGAGCTGTGATTTGAGGCTTAATTCAACCTCTGTCACAGAGCGAGTTTGCGAGGAATCATTGGGTGGAAATGAGCTCAGAGATGCCGCCTGGAAATGTCGTTACTCCAGCTGCCTGCCTCCCCTCTGCAAGCCCTCATAAATACTGCGGCCTACAGAGATGTTCACATGTGAGGAAAAACAGGGGGGAAAGCTGAACGAAAAGAGAAAAGACAAACAAAGGAAAGCAAGGAGAGAAAGAAAAATCGAGTAGGAGGAGATATTAGGCTGTCAGATGGATTAAAGGGAGAAGTAGGAGATTTGGTAGCTGCAACAAAACTGCAATATTTCTATAGTTCTAACAGAAAGAGAGAAAAGAGGTAGAGTATGCAGCAGGTAGCCTCAAAATGAGACACTGGAAATGGAAATAGGGAAGCCTGTAACTATGTAGGGAAAAAATTCCCATCTGTCGGATGACTCATACTCTCCCCTCAGCCACAGAAACGAAAGCGTCCTAGTTTTTAGACTGCAAGACAATGATTTTCTGGGTATATTTTTGACACAAAGAAATGCCCTATTACTAAAAAATTATTAGGAAACACTTTTGATGGAATGTTTATGTGCTAAAACTGTTCCCATCAAGTCAGTCATGTTAAGTTTTGGTCCAAAAATGTATCTAAATTGAAATAAATTGAGGTTATCTCTTTGAATCAACTGGATGAATGTTTAAATCGAGCTGTGAATCTTAGAGTTTTGTTAGTAGTTGTTTGGCCTGTTGGGTTTTTTTTCCCTGCTGTGAGACAGTAAAACACAAGCTGTCATGTTATCACTATCTTGGCAGTCTGCTCCTGTAGGATCTTCCATGTCGCAGATGAGCAGAAGTTAAAGGCATTAGTCGACTTGCGCTGATCTCCGGATGGCTGTTTTTTCTCTATTGCTGCTGAAAAGGATAAAGAAAGACACTTGCAGCTCCTACACATGCAAATTAAAAGTCAAAAAAAGAAAAAATGCATTCATCAGAAAACTGCAAGTGACTTTTAAACCTTTGTTGTCATGATTTATATGGTTTTACACCCAAAGCAGAAAACATATTAAGCCAAACTGCATTGATATTTATTTTATTCTTTTAATTTATAATATGAATGTATGCAAATATATAATTTAGCATTCAAGAGTAAGTTAAAGACTGAAATATTTCATGTCATTTTGAGTTATTTGTCATTTGTAAATTCCTAAACATTTTTTTAATATTTTAAAATTTTGCTTTTATCTAATGTTGCCATGCATTTTTTCTTTTATTGCTGTTCAATTTTAAGCATATCTGCATTTTGGGTTTTGCTTTAATGTGTCCTTTATGGTTTTAAATAACATAAATAAAATTAAGTCTTACCCGTAAATTTTATTTAATTGTCATTTAATCTTAATATCAGTATTGCAATGTGAATTTTCAGGCATAGGTAGGTTAATTTGTAATTAAACTGTGATTTTCTGTCTTTCTCTGGCACTCTCTTGTTAAATAGACTTTGTAAACATGATTTTCTATGAATGTTAATGCAATTAGGTAGATGTAAACAGCACTTTAGTCCATTTTTCAGCTATATTTTTCATTGTGCCCATTACTTTTCACCATTATTCAACACCAAGATTAATAAAACTCACACAAGTGTATTATAAATCCTGTAGCCAATGATGTTTTCTCTTTAACAGGTGTTAAATGCGGAAATAATTATTTTCATACGTGGAGAGCGACAGTAAGTAGTGAAGTGTAATGCAGTTAGCTAGCTTATTTCGGTCAAACTTGCTTTTTTTTAGCAGCTCGTATCTGTATTTTTCACATCCGGTGTCTTGTTTTTAACACATTTAGACATGAATAACAGTGGCACGGTGATTTAAAAGGAGATACTGTGCACGTTTGATTTGTTTAGGAACCAGCAGCAGGTGTTTATGACCGGAAACAGTTCGCTAGGTGCGAAGTTAGCAGGTAAGTTTGCTAGCCTACCGTTAGCTAAATGCTAATTTTTGTTTTGATGGATGGCTAGCTGCTTTTGGCTAGTTAGCTCGCTAGCTGACGAATTAGCTAACAGCTGTTTAACTGTAGTTTCATGTGTTGACAGGTATACAGGCACAAACTCGGGCTAACAGCGTTCTAGCTGGCAAGACACAACGTTTTATGTTACATGCTGTGTGTCTTTTTGTTGTTTAGTAAAGGCTCTTCTAAGCTAACGCTTAGCACCATCCACTTTTAGCTTTATTATTTTTCCCAAAGGTCACTTGGTTTGCAAAGATGCAGGCATTAATTAACACAGAGCTCACAGGAACACTGGTGACAATAAACAGCAACAATATTAAGAGACATTAGAGTAAAATTAAATTAACTATTTGAAATATTAGTAGATGCACCAACTCTGGGACAGAAGGAAGAGGTGGCCTGGGGTGTCCACAGCCATCACTAACTAATCTGACTCACCAAATCAGCTGTACCATAAGGCAAGTTTGACATAGCCGTGCTTTCTTTGTGTTAGCTGGCTTAAAAAAAAAAAAACTATAATTTGACTCTTTCTGCTTCAGATTCTGTGCACAAAATGAACCGGTTGTGTGCCGTCTACTTCATTCAGAGGAACACACTGTTTGAATGGAGAGCTATGAGGAATATAAACATTTAGAATGGTAATGCTGGCAGAAACTGTCAACCTTGTGTTAATATATTTATTGATCAGTGCAGTCGCTTATTTCTAACATGACAGCTCCGCATTAGAGCTGGTAAACTTTAAACTTTGTACATTTAAACATGATTTTGTGTTAAAATGCATTTAGGTCTGACATTGTCCCATAATTGAGGATATCATTTTAGCTTTTGGCTAAGTCAAAATAAAATTAATGCTATTGATTGAATATTCTCTGTAATAAATACCAATTGAAAACTTTAGTCTGTGTTCTGTTAGCTGCAACACTAGGTAGCAGATCAGGGCCATGTATGAATACATTTACGTGTTTTCTGCATCACCAACTGAATCCATGTAGGCTCCTGTGGCGATGCAACGCAGACAATGTGTGACGCCATAACTGGACAGCTTCATTCGGTGGCTTTGCTAGTGCACAGCTCAGCCTAACGCGCCTAATAATCTGTATTATTCAAAGAGAATTGTCAGGAAACAGTTTGTTTAAAAGGAGATATGACAGTCTTCCCTTCATCCCTCAGATTCCTGGAGGAGTACAGGTACTGGAGAGACAGGAGATTGCTTGTGTTCACCTTTTTGGCCGACAGTACGCTGCAGTCTGCTCTTGTTCTTGGCAGTGGCAGCAGCATACCAGATGGTGATGGAGGAGGTGAGGTTGGACTGAGTGATGGAGGTGAACAATCATTGTCTTTGGCAGGGTACAGTTCTTCAGCTGCTGCAAGAAGTCCATCTTCTGCTGTGTTTCTTGGTGACAGATATGATGTTCAGCTCCCACTTGGATGACTGGTGAATAAGACGTCGGCAAAGAGGGCCGTTCAACTTGATCATATAAGGTACAGTGGTGAGCGAAGGCTCTGATATGATGAGAAACATCTGCATATTTGTTGTATGGAAAGACTAGAGGAGCCAAACAGTCTTATCCAGCACCAGCCTCATGTGGGAGATGCCTGATGGAGGTCAAAATGTATTTAAGCTTATATTCTGCTTATTCAACAGCTTTAATTGCATTTTTTTTTATGATGTTGGCCTTTGGCACTGGCTAAAACCTCTTTGTGGGCACCAAACATGTCACTACCCTGAACAAATCCTCACCTGTCATTGGATTTTGTTTTTTATTTGTTTTTGCTTTGGTAGAAAGCTGCTGTGAACAGACAATACTGAGACAGTTTCCTCATTTAAAAAAAACAGCATTGATCTTTTGTCAAAGTTGTTAAACAAGTTGTCTCCTCTGGCTGTGCAAATTAGGATTCTTTTTTGTCTCAGAACCAAATTGAAAGTAGCATAATGGTTTACAGCAGTACCACAAAACCTCCCAAAGCACATGGTTGCATGTCGATTGAGACAGTTGTGACTTTGAGTCTGGAGTGATTTGGGGGTTTGGGGTTGAATTTCAACAATAGTGTAAGTAGCAATATCATGAAAATGTACATGACAGTGTCTAGTAGAATGACAGCAGCCGTCAGTTTCAGGTCCATAGATCCATGATTTGATCACATGCTGATTATTTTCATAAATTCTCTCATAATATGCAGAATGAAAATATGTTAAAAAGACACTTTGTAGCACCCACTTCAGCTGTATAATTAAGAATTCCACTGAGAAATTTCTGTCTGTTTTGGAAAGAGGAAGCACCAGTAGGTGATGTCACTTCTGAGCATGTGCAGCAGTTCCTTCAGTACTCTATTAGATCAAGCTTGCAGTCCGGCCCGAAGTTTGCTGAGTACTTCAGAATGGCTGAGAAGAAAAAAGTGACCTCAATACAAAAGAATGCAGTGTGGTCTGTTCTCCCTCCCCGAGCATCCAGCACGGGTAAAAATTACTTCTCTTAACCCACTGTTTAGCAGAGGCAGTGTGTACGACTTGAGCCATTTAAATGGCCACAGCCGCCTTCTTCTCCCTCCTTACTCTTCTTCCTCCCTTATTTTCACCTCCTCTTTTCACGGAGAGGATCTGCCTAAAGTTGCCACGTAAAAAGGCTTTCTCGCTTTCCCATTGTGATTGTTCTCACTATGCAAAGAGATGTTTAAGAAAGCAAATAAAGTTGTTGCTGGCAGACACGTGAAGGCACAAAGAAACTCGGATTGCTTAGTCGTTCTTTTCATACAGTGCAGTCAATCCTTTGCTCAGGTATGGCGAAGTTTGGGTGATATTTTCGGGCCCTCATTTAGTCGTAGCAGATATTTTCAGAAAGCTGCCTCTTTAGGTCACATAAACATGTTCTGATCACACATACTGATAGCAGTTTGTGCTTCCTTGCCTTTCTATTTTTAGTAGTGCATTGCTTGCAGTAGTAGGAGTCATCCTTTCCTTTACAAAAAAAAGTGGATAAATTAAAATTAAATTTTGTGCTATACTTTCCATTACAGATCTGTATTCCTCAGTAGAGATGTAAAATCTTATCCCTCGTGTCGTCCTGCAGGTCAAAATTGATCCGTTTTAAAGTTTGAAAATGTGGGAAAAAAAATATTTTCACAGTGAAATTTCTGATGTGCACATTTTCAGCCTTTTTGGGAAATCTTTGAACATTTTTTGGTGTAAAAAAAAATGTTTAAAATGTTTCTGAAGAAGATTCACAAAATTGTGAATTGTGAATGTTCTTAAAGAAAATATTACAAGTTTTACTGATATACATGTAATCACTTTAGATATTTTTAGGATTTTTTTGGGAAGATTTTTACTCATTTTTTGAAAATATTTACAAGATTTTTCTTGCCAAATTTGGGGGATTTTTTAAAAATAAAACTTTTAAGGGAAACTTTTTATGAATTATTGGAATTTTCTTCCTGAAGGTTTTGCAAATGTTCAGAAATGAGGGGATTTTTTTGCGGAATTTTTGGATTTTTTTCAGACAAGGAAACAATATTTTTTGGTGCCCGTAAATGAAGACAACAGGAGGGTTAAATAAATGTGATTGTATAAGAGACAAGAGACACAGAGAAGATAATAGAAATCTCCTCCTTGCTCAATTCATGTCAGATTGTGAGAGTGTGTTATCAGCTGTCCGTTTGCATCTAAGGTCCAAGCTTTACAAGAAATTAACCTCATCCTGAGTGTAATTGTGGCTTTAAAGGCTCTAAATTGTTTGCAATGTTGAGATTCTACCGTGGAGGCCTCGGGAGAAGAAATTTCATGCATGATGCAGTATCTTGGTGCCAGCCACATGTTCAGAAACTCCTGCTGCTGCTGCTGCTGCTGCTGCTGCTGCTGCTGCTGCTGCTGCTGCTGCTGCTGCTGCTGCTGCTGCTGCTGCTGCTGCTGCTGCTGCTGCTGCTGCTGCTGCTGCTGCTGCTGCTGCTGCTGCTGCTGCTGCTGCTGCTGCTGCTGCTGCTGCTGCTGCTGCTGCTGCTGCTGCTGCTGCTGCTGCTGCTGCTGCTGCTGCTGCTGCTGCTGCTGCTGCTGCTGCTGCTGCTGCTGCTGCTGCTGCTGCTGCTGCTGCTGCTGCTGCTGCTGCTGCTGCTGCTGCTGCTGCTGCTGCTGCTGCTGCTGCTGCTGCTGCTGCTGCTGCTGCTGCTGCTGCTGCTGCTGTTGCTGCTGTTGTTGCTGCTGGAGGAGGAGTTAAGATTCATGCTTGCCTCCTGTGTCACCCTGAAAGTGCACAACTAACAGCTTTCAGATGTCCACTGGCGAGGAAGTATGGAGATTGGTGTGTTTGCATTGTGCTTTGGCAAATTATGCTAATGGACTATAGCGATATAGGCATTGAGAATTTCATGGATTTACTGTATGCAGAGATTTGGAAGCAGATGCAGGGCAAATTGCTGAATACTGAGTGTAACCACCAGTCTTTCATCCATATATTACAGTATGTAAAGTGTCTGTTTGATTCAGTCATTTGTGGATTTTGTGTTTTGTTGGATTCAACACGTCATTTCTGTCTTGAGTGTCAGAAATACAGACACCAGTCAGATTTAATGTATGTTATTACTAAAAAACTTATTTACAATGATCAGTTTTGGTTGAGACTGCTGTGGTTGACTTAAAATGTGTTTTTTGGCTGCATTTCTGCCATTATCAGCTGTGTTATACTGGAACTTATTTCTACATGCACTATCTTGTTTTCCACCTTTCTACACCCTATATCCTATATCTGCGTGTTAACATTTTCAAATCTCCCTTTACTGCCAGGACTACCCTTGACAAGCAGCCCCAAATGCTAAAAATATCAAGTTTTAGTGAAAATTTTTAGGGTAGGGCTGCTTGGTTGTTTCTGTGAATTAGCCATTTTTAGTGACAGCGTTCACATCCCTGCGTGCAAATGTTCTGCCAAAAACAATTTCTGACATTAGCACTGCAGTTATGATTGGTTTAAAGAAATACAAACAAGCCAGAATGCTTTCCCCCCTTACAGCAGGATGGTATGGGGTGCAATCAGACCATTCTGCAGTGCTGACACTGAGCTGTGGAGATAGGTACAGCTATGCGAGACTAATATATTGTATACAAAAGGCAAAAACACAATCTGATCCACGTCTGTAGACTTTGGCACAGCTGTGAGCTAAATGCTAACATCAACATGGTAGCATACTCACAATGACAACGACAAATAGTATGTTTACTATGTTTACTATTACTTTAAAATATTAGCTTGCTGATGTTTGCCTATTAGTATGAAACACAAAGCACAGTAGAAATATAATGGGAATGTCAGTAGGGTTTTTTTTGCTGTTTTGAGCAACAGAAAAGCAGATGACAGAAGGGATGACATGCAGCAAAAGGTGGTAAGAATTCAGCCGAAGTGCGACTCCACCAGGTGAGCTACCAGGCCGACCAACAAAGTGACATTTTGACCTAATAATGGTGTTAGAAAGCACCAGCTCCCCACTGTGCATTCCAAATTAACACAAAATACACCAATGATTGGTGCGACTAAAATACAAAATGTTGTTAGAGTTTACCCTCTAGACCAGGGTTGTCAAACATGCAGCCCGCGGGCCAAAACCGGCCCTCCAGAGGGTCCAATCCGGCCCGCAAAGTGTAAAAATTCCAGAGAAGATATTAACTGCAGATTGTAAATTAGTAAAACTATAAATTTAAAATCATTTCTAGACCATGACAAGTTGTTTTGATCATAAAGTAAAATACTAGATTGTTCATTGTTCTTTTGTCATTTTGGGTTTCTATTTTTTAATATTTTGTCTTGTTTTTGTCGTTTTTTGTCTGACTTTTGTCGCCTGTCTCATGTATTTGTCATTTTGTTTCTTGTTTTTGTTTGTTTCCTTTTTGACTCGCTTGTGTTGTTTATCTTATTTTTGTCATTTTGTGTTTTGCTTTATTCATTATTTTGTGTATCGTTTTTGTTGTTTTGTGTTTCTTGTCTCGCTTGTGTTGTTTGTCTATTTTTTGTCACTTTGTAGCTTTTTTGTCAAATTTTTTGTCACTTTTTGTTTTGTTTTGTGTTGTTTGTCTCATTTTTTTGTCATTTATTTCTCGCTTTTGTCATTTTTTTTGTCCCTTGTGTTGTTTATCCATTTTTTTGTTGCTTTTTAATTTTTTTGTCTAATTTTTTGTCTCTTTTGTTGTTTTGTTTCATGTCGTTAATAATTTGGAGTTGTGGTTATTTATAGGTTATTATGCTGTGATTTTACTGGTCCGGCCCACTTCAGATCAAATGGAATGTATGTAAGATATTTGAGGCTGAAAAAAGGTGGTATACCCACTAACATTGGAATCACTAGCATGATTAAAAGGTTTATAAGGGCATGGATGTGGTAACAAATCTAGGCGATAGAGAAAGCGGCAATTTTTTAAAGTTTACATTTTTAGTTAGTTTGTGAAATCAGGCAGCAGTTTACATGAGAACAACTGCAGGTACTTAGATGCCAGTATTTAAAAATCAGGCAAAAATCATGACTGCTTTTCTTACTGACTGTGTTACCGACAAGAATCTCACTGTCAGTCAAAGTGAAGTTAGAAACACTTTCTGACAGCTCACATAATGTTTCCTCTCATTTTTCACCTTCACTGTCAGTAAGGACTTGGGCCATCCCCACTGAAGCCGTGTACTGTCATTAAAACACAAAACTATAATTTTTCTCTCCGTTTTGTGCACCTGCCTGTGCAGTTATGGCTCATGGACACCTGGATAGTTTTGGAACCAGATGAGATTGCTGATCTGAATACAGATTTTCACCCCCTTTTTTTTTACCATGTCATGTAGCAACTGGAATTTTAACAGAAGCTTCATTACCTCCTGCAATTTTGCATTTAACTGCATCTGTTAAAATGTCAATTAAAGACAAAACAGTCCCTCCTTTGGACCCCCAGTTTCCTGACATGCTCTGGCTGTCGGTTAACAAACATTATATGATACTTTCTCTCTTGTCATAAAAAAGGGAAATGCAAATATTTGATTCCAGCTATTCAGCACATCCTGAAATTCTTGTAATGGTGACCTATTTTAATCATTTCCCATAGACTGTTTTCCGTATTTACTCATCCTGCCCTAGATTTAACTTCAACACCACGTTCACTTGAAAAAAAAGCTCCAACAAAACCGTTCTCCTCCGACGAGTCAGTCGTAGATGAGTGGAGAGGCCAGTGAGTGAATATCACAGCGAGTCCCTGGCATTTGGCTTTGCTGTGAGACTTGAGCTCAATAAACTTTCATCCTAAAATAAATGTAAAATTAGAGGGTTATAGAATAGTGAAAAAAAGGGCCACTGGGCTTGGTTCTTGGCCCCACGCACTTGGTTGCTGTGGACTTTTCTTTCCTGTCTCCTATTACTCTTGGTGTGCTGCCTGGATGAGTCAAGAGACGGGGAGAGTAAGTGGGAAGGAAGAAGAGAGAGAAGGAGGAGAGGGTGGAAGGGGATAGAGGCAAACAGACATAAACAGACAATGAGACAAGAGAAAGACGAGGACGATGGCAGCGAGACGTGGAGGGAACGATGAAAACTGGCTGTACTGCCTCCTCCTCTGTCTGATCTGGCTCGTGTTTAAAGAAACATTTGAATGACAGTAAGTGTAGAAATTTTGGGAGGTGTTTAGGTGCAACCATTTTGTGAGAACTGTAGTTTCAATCCACACAAGCATTAAATTCTTTTTATATAAAAGTTAAGCTCTCTGATTAACTCGTGTTAATTTAGAAGCAGTTCTCTAGACATAAATCCATCCGTCCATTCATTAGTTTTCTTCCACTTTTCCAGGGTTGGGTCATGGTGGCATTCCAGACGTCTCGTTTCTCAGCAGCATTTTGTAGTTCTTCCTCAGGGTTTCAAGGTGTTCCCAGGCCAGATGAGCTATGTAATCCCTGCAGGAAGTTCTTCTTGTACCTCATGACCTTGTGCCCAGAAAACCTCCAAAGGAAGGCTCTCTGGAGGCGTCCTAATCAGACGCCCAAACCACCTCAGCTGACTCATTTGGTGCGAACAAGTAGCGATTCTACTACGACTTTCTCACCCTCTCTCTAAGGCTAAGTGAACCCACCCTATGGAGGAAACTCATTTTGGCCCCTTGTATCCACGATCTTGTTCTTTTGGTCACTCATCAGAGCTCATGGCCATATGTGCGATTATTAAAACAGGATCGACCGGTAAATTGAGAGCTTTGCAACCGACTGAGTTCCTTCTTCACCATGACAATCTGTTACAACTGTTGACCTTCACTAGTCCACTCGTCAAGCTATTTAAACTCCTTGTCTTGAGGCATTAACTCATCCCCCAATCCAGAGGAAGCTGTCCACTCCTTTCTGGCAGCAACCATGGCCTCAGACTTGGAGGTGATTCATTAATTGATTAATTATTTGTGATTAAGCCAACAGAACCATGTCATCTGCAAAAAAAATGAGATTTGACACAAGCCGAACACCCTCGTAACCCTGCTGCACTTTGAGATCCTTGATCATGAACACTACAAACACAGTTGGAGAAGGAGCAACCCTGGTGGAGTTCCCCACCCAACAGAAATGTGTTTGACTTTGCAGGATATGATATATGCATATATCATATCCTGCAGTAAGATGAATTGCTTCCAATTACATTCCAACTTTGAGTGAGTTCACCTCCAAGTAAATATTCAAAATTTTTTTGTGATGAGTTCAACTTTGGTGAACTTCGACATTTTGGAGACATGAAGGCTTCCAAATCAAGAATGTGACCAAACTAATAGAATTTGATAACTGACAGGTGGCAGGCTTGATAGTTTAGGGAGTCAAGCAGAGAAAATCCAAAGAAGCCTGGAGATCTGAAAATGTTCCTGGCTTGCTGGCATGTTAATGGCTAATTACAGCAATCTACCTGTAAGGGCAGTTGTCAGGAGGGCCAATTAAAGAGTTCTAGCAAGCTCTAAGTTGGAAACTCTGAGGTCACATCTCATAGTTGTTGATAAGTTGAGTTCATCATTGATCCACGGAGACTAGAAGCCTTTGACAGGCTCGAAGTAAGACAACAAGAAACAGAAACTGTCTACTACTTTTTCATATAAATGCAAACTTGTTCCATCATGAACTAGATCTGTTCAAACACCGCTACAGAAACCCTTCCAGAACTTTTCCAAATACTGCGTTCTTTTGCTCTTCAACAGTCTCCTTTCCCTGATTTCTTTTCCAGTCACATCCTAGTAAGATGTGTTTAATGGCTGAGCCACGAATGTGTCCAAGAGTGACAAAACCAGATGTTTTTGGATGCTGGTGCTGCAACCTGAGCGAACATTGTCACTGCAGCAGCCAAGTGGGAGATCGATATTCAGACTGAAACAACTGTCTTGCTGGAAATCTTCCTCAGGAAAGAATGATGTGAAATATTCAGTGTGTGCTGCCCACCGTTTATCTTCTTAAACACGTCTCATCTGTTATCTCTTATCATAAAAATGTATGTGGAAACCTCTGCCATTATAATGCTACATCAAAGACCAGCTTCTGCTTGTTTGGAGGGAAAGGGACGCTTTTACAGAAGTGTTTATTAGAGTAAGTTGAGATTCATATGCAAGGGCCCTCACAGCAGCAAGCCCATGTTTAAAAGAGGCTCCTTTGCTGCCATCATTATTTACTTACTGAGAAGATCAAGGGCTTTTTCATTCTAGGTGTTTCAGCACCCCTGGGTGTTTTACAATAGCTTTAGGTGCTGATGTTGTTTAATTGGGAGCCAGAAACCATTTTGGGGCCTTTGCAAAATGTACAGTAGGGGGCTGGGGGTCTCAAAGGCCCCTATTGAGGACTGAATACTGCTGCTTTGTAATGTTTTATGGCAAGGGAATATTAATATGGAAAAATGTGGCCCCTTTTACTGCTATTGTTGCAGAAGTATTCTCATACAGTGTCCCATACACATGCTTTATGAAAAATGCACCGTTTTCTTTCAAGAAAACTGACATAGCATGAATATGGGTATTTTATCTACATGCCTGTTGTTAAACAAAATCATTTTATGATTAAAGTGTTCATGGTACTCGCCATCTCTTAGGGATAGCATTATTGTCAGGTTGTATGTAATTGTAGCTTGTGCAGCATTTGAATTTATGTGTCGTCTTTCAGTCCACATGTAGAATGTACATTTATTTTTTGCATTCAGACATTAGCAATACAACTAGCAATTGCTTCCATTTTGATGGGCCTGTCAACTACTTTCTTCTTAAATTAGTTGTTTGGTCTCTAAAATGTCAGAAAATCGTGAAAAGGTTTGACTATTGTTCTCAAGACGACATTCTTCTTTTGTCCACAACCCAACATTATTGAGTTTGCTGTCAGAGCACAGTAAATACATCAGAAACAATTACTATTATTACAATTTAAACAATTACTCAAACCAAATAACTTACTGTAGTTGACAACTAATCAAGTAATCGTTGTTTTTAGCTCTGTTCTTTGTCTGTACCAGCTCCAAAAGGAATATCTTTTTCTTTACCTACTAAATCTTCTACTATATATTCACCAGTTAGCTTCTAGCCGTTTGGTGCTGAACAGGTAGTGAGCAGATTCCCAGCTTTTTGATGAAAATATTGGACTGTTTTTGCCAATAATGATCAGGCATAAGAGCGGCAACGACCAAAACAAAGAACTGAAAGGCTCTAAGATGTTTCATACAGTTGTCATAGTTATCTGATCTGTTTTTAATCCAAGAATATTGAATTTACCAGCTCTCAATGAAGCTAGCTAAAGAAAAGGGTCGATTTTTCATTGTCTAAGTCTGAATTAGGCCTCCTGCTTTCAAAGGAGGGACTAAGTAAATGTAAACTGATGGCATTAAATCTAGAACAGGGTCTTTACTGCCCGAGCCAAAGTGCTGATTGTTGCCACTGGGCTTTTGCCAGTTCTTCAGCGGAATAAACTAAGTCTGGATTAGGCGCCCCGGTGACAGAGCTCCATAAAGCAGCCTGCTTCCCTCAGCTAATGGGTAGCATACGGCAGGTAGTGGGGTAAGGGTATCGAAGATGAGGCGACAGGTTTTACACAGGAGATGTTGCGTTCTCAGTGTAAACCTGGATGTGTAAAACCTCACCCCCTGCCTTTATGAAGCTTTTTGAGGGGAGGGGACTGCAATTCCACATGTGGAACCCAGAGAGCTCGCAATTAGCCTTTATGAGAGGCTGATGAGACTGCCTCCTTCAAACAAGGTGTATTGTGTGCTTTGTTACATACAAGACTCGTGCTGCAGTTCAGAATATTCATCATGGCTGCACCCAACCGGATATAAACATGATGTGAAGTTCAAACGCCTTCTGTCGGCAACCAGGAGAAACACAATTTATGTGACTTTGACAGGCAGCCAGTCACGTTTACTGAGAGGGGATTCAACAGGGAGAACTGACCCAGATTTAGCTCCAGTCGTGCCCACCCACATGAAACTTCACAATCAGAGTCAAGACTCCATGTCACTGCTTAGATTGAGCAGCCTGGTACCAAAGTTTTAACTATGATGGCAAATTTGGAGCTGCTTTTTCACTCTTTTGGTCTCCTGACAGTAACTAAATTTCTGAGCGTGCAAATCTGATAAATAAAGATAAAGTCGGATATAAAGACCTGAGCTACAGCTTTTGTAGATGTTACAGTTGTCAGGATACTGGCTAAGATAGATGCTTGAAAAACCTCAGTGCCGTCAGTTGGATGCAGACACTGTGACTGTCTCGTCAGAGGAAATACCATGGAATATATATATGAGAAAAGAAGAGATCAGACGCTCTGAGCCAAGCAGGTTAGGATGGCAGGAAGAAATTGCAGCTTTTGAGGTCTCCACGTCACATGTTTGACTACAGTAAGTCCTGGTAGATGGTTTAGGGTGAGTTGGGAGTGGGTGGGTTTTAGTGGATGCACAGCCTCTGATTGGCTCCAGCCAGTTACCCATATTTAGACCAGTGTCATGTCCCTCCCTGCTTTGCGTTCAGCTGTGCTTTGGAATGAGAGGCAAGATGTCTGGTTGCTCTTTCCCTCTTTCTGTCCAAATCACATAATGGAAACTCACCGAGAGCTCGTTCACTGGCTCAGAAACTCACCTTGCTCAGTCATATATTAGCTGTCTCTCCCCTGGACAGATTCACATGTTGTAGGTTTTGAAAATACAGGCAGTCGAAGTTTTGTTCTTTTTCCTGGCTAATGGTCGGAGAGCTGTAGATGGAAATCAAGTGATTTATTGAGCAGCTGTTTTTTCTTGTAGCACCAGAGAGTCAAATAGTAAAATGAAGCTGAAGTTACAGGGACAAAATTAGTTATAATTCCTGATTAAAACAAGGACACAAATGTGCAGTTGTGTATTACCACAAGATTCAAACTCTTCTTTGCATCCTTTTTTCCCTTTTAAATAGGCACAAACATGAAATAAAATAATCATAAAAAGAACAGACAGCTTCCTCATGCCCACATGGCTTACGTTTTCTGGCTACCTCTAACCACTTCTTAAACCTGACGTTCTATATCATTGTGTTAGCTTCTCAAATTATCTTTTTTTTTCTTTTCTGTCCACGTTTGCAAGCAAAAGAATTAAAAAAAAGAAGAGGAGGCGCTCCACTTTCCTCAACATGAACCATCAACTCTTCATTTCCCAGGCCTGCCACATCAACAAAGGGAGTATACTTGGCTGAGGTGCAAAGAGGAGGAACAAAAACAGTGTCGAGACAAAAAATGTAAGAATCGACCACAGTGGGGAAAAGATGGAGGGAGGGAGGAGCAGTTCGTGTGGCAAAATTGAGTTTGCATGGTGATGGTGGAGGAATATGCACTGATTTTACCCTCTGACACCATTAGCATACAATATATTTAGACCGAGTTTCTTTCAGTGTTGCTGCTGCTTCTGCGGATGTAAAGCTGAAGGATTTATCAGACTAAACCGGTTTAAAAATGTATAAAATCAAGTAATCTCAGAGGAGATATTTATATTGTTGAGTATATTTTTTATTGTGGAACATGTCCTTAACTGCACAACATTTACAGCGCTTTTTGATTGAGCGAGGAAACGTTTTTTGAGACAACATCTGAACCGAGTGAATCACCAAATATCTGACTTCATTTAAACCAGATGGTCTTAGTTAAAGCACATTGTCTAACCCAGGAAAGAATTTGAAGGTCCTAAAATGGCATAAGATATGCATATCTGCAAAAATAATAAGATCTGATGTCACTATTTGCACAAGATAAAGTAGCTGTACAGGTATAGAATGTTAGAGTAAAGGTGGGTAAGTCATCATCGGGTTACCTCAGAATGCGACTAGCAATCAGAGAGGAGACGCTTTTCTTTAAGTTTAATGGTTATACTTAACCTGATAATGACAGTGGCCTCCCACATTTAGGGCAGGATCCACAGCTTCCTGCCTCTTCAGACTCTTTTGACTCTAATGACTGTACTTAAGCTGCAGTCACCTGGGTTATTGTTAGGATCAGCAACAAATTTAGCTTTTAGGAACTTCTTTTTGGTTTATATTGTCTTGAAAGCTTTTGTAAAACACCAAAAACATCTGGAGGAATCTTGAGACACAGAAGTGTCATTGATAATGATGAGGAAGGCTAATTTCTCACACTAAAAACCATTTTACAATCATAGAAATTAACTGTGGAGATTACGGAGGATGTAAACCTCCAGATCTGGACTCCTCTCAGTCCACTGCCTCTCCCTCAACATGTCGAGACACTCAGCAGTCTGCATTCCTCTTTTGCACAGTTTTCCTGGAGCTGAGCCGCTTTACAAGACACCATTACCGAATGCAATCTGCTTTCTCTATTATCTGCAATAGAAAAATTGATGTAGTTTGGTGCAATTTGATGCTGCGTATGTCAGTGATTGTGTTTCCGTGCTCACCTGGCAGCTAGAGAAACACAAAAACTACCAAAAGAGACATTTTGTAGCTCAAAATTTTATTGTGTATGATCCACGTGTTGGTCTTTCTCTGCCATATCTTCACTCTCCACCTCTATACTCTCACTCCGCTGTCTCTCCTCTCTCTCTCTTTTAATTTTTGTCCTGTCTCTACCTGTCTTGCGCATTGCTGACGTTCTTGATTTCTCAGTGCACCCCCTCCTGCTTCCCCTAAACGTCTCTCAGCAGTGGTTGAAAGTGGAAAAGAGTAGCCACCCCGGGGCATCATGAGAGTTCACAAGGTGGGAGTGCAGTGTGCCGGACTCCACCTTCTCCAACCCGCTAAACCCAACCCCGGTCCCACCCAGCCTCTCCCTGCCTTGCCTACAGGACTGCTTTTTTTTCTTCATACGGAGCCAAATACCACACTGTGAAATCACAGAGCTTGTCTTTGCGCTGCGAGAAAACGACAGTCATTCCTTGTGCAGTGTTTTTGTGTCACGTGCAGAGGTGTTTATTGTGTCGTTCACAGCGGTAAATTTTAAGAAAAGATTATAGCCCTGACACACGCCTACCACTTCTAACCAGGACTGCTGCTTTTTTTTTCCAAAACCTTTTTGTTCCATTTTTATGAAATTTGATATCACTGTTTTTAAAAAAAATACATTTTCACACACAAATGTATCACAAAACACAGGTAACATTCTCTTTTCTTTGAGTGAAAGCACGGAAGGAAACCAGAGATGATAACAGAGAATAGTTTGGATAGATGAGGGAAAAGGGAACATCTTTTTGTTCTGTCACCACACATGAGTTCAATTCTCGAAGCATCTGGAATCACTTAAAGCTGCAGTGCTGGCTGCATTATTCTCAGCTCTGCACTGTGACTTCAGCTTCGGAAACAAAACCTTAAGGGGGAAAATGAAAACAGGCGCAGAGTTTTTTTGGTTAGTCACAGAAAAAAGTTTGTATACGCCACCGTAGACATACTGTTTGTTTGCCTCATAGAGGTTCTCACATGGCTATTATCTGCCATGTTACTTCCATCTTAAGTTTGACTGATAGCGCCGAAAATACTTACAAATTAATGAGCCCACCGCTAAAGTCAAACCAGATTACTGTGACAAATGAAATCCAGACACCCACTTAAAGGTACATGTACTAGAATATATTCACTGACTGTGCGATTCTATGTTTACATATGAATGCACCATTTAAAAAAGAACAAAATGGAGGACTTAATTAGCCTACACAAAAGAAATATTGCTGTTATTCAGTAATCAAAATAGACCATAACAAAGCAGTCATCATCAATAATATAGTCTGTGACTAAACCATTGACTGTTAATAGAGATGGACCAACCCTCCCTGATGTCACCCATAGGTTTCTGAACACTCATCCCTAATTATACATACCTTTGAGCCTTAATATAATTTGAACGACTGAGTTATATAAATATTTAGCACCTGTACAGTTGTCATGAATGAGGAAATTAGCTACAGAGACCAAAACCTTCTTTATACCGGGCTGTAAACATGTTTATTTCTGCTACAAAGTTGAACATTTTAACAGGGACATCTGTAGGGATTGCCTCACTTTTGGAGCTAGCCTCAAGTGGCCATTCGAGGAACTGCAGTTTTTTGCATATTTTTTTTTTATAGTTCCCTAGAGGTTGACACTTCAAATAAACCCAGTTTTGCGTCAGGACCACATCCCAAAATTGAAATAACCTGTTTGAAACCTGTTTCACCAGTTTGTAAATTAAGTTTATAAAATGTGCATTTAAGAGCCTGAGAGACCTTCATTCGTTTTATTTTTCTTCAATTATCTTGTTTCAGAATTGGGAAGTAACTATGTATATTTTGCTCAAATACATTTTGTACTTGTATTCTAACATTTTGTGCAACTTTTTCAACATTTAGGCAGAGCATATTGCATCAAGTACTACTGGTAGCTTAGCAAATAATGATTTTTAAATTTTAACAAACAATGCAGACTCATCAAATACATTGCTATAGACTAGACACACCAAAAGCAGTTATAATTAGCAGTATTTTGACCATTTGGTAAGGTTTAATCCAAAGATAGTTCATTCATTCAACCTTTATTTAAACTCAAGGAGGCCTCATTTGCAATGCAGCTGATTAAAAAGGTAAAAGATGTAGGAACACAGATAATAAATGTGGACAAAACACAAAATATCAAAAGGCAAAATTAGTTAAACTATAAGACCATCAATTAGATATTTTAAAATCAAAAACAAAACTGAATAAAAACTGGATTCTCCAAAGAAAAACAGTGAGTCCATCTTTAGATTTTTACTAACTTATGGTCCACTTCTTAACTTTTTCTACTTTCAAATTCTTCATTAGAGAATAGAGTTTCTAAAGTAAATCAACACTGAGTCACCATTATTTTTGCCAGATTACTATTTTTAAGTCAATGAATAAACTCCATGAACTCCCGTCACTCCTCTCGTTCAAAGGTAAGCGCTGTGTCTATGTGTGTATTTCACAGCAGTACATTTTCATAAAAGATTACAGCCCTGAGATACTCTTCACACTTCTAACTAGGATTGTTTTCTTTTATTATTTCGAGAACTTTTTCTTACCCGTTCATAAACACTTCTTAGTGACTCCTTCAGTCTCTGCTTGTCTCACCTTTAGGGCAGTACAAGCCATAACAAGTAGCCTACGTCTTTTATGTCACCTGCAGCTACGTATATTATTCCACCCACACATCTCAACTAACTATACAGTGTAATTGTAATTCATTTTTTATGTCTTAGTTGAGATTGTCATTAGTTGGGAAGACATCCATTGTACTTTTTTGGTAATTGATTAACTGTTTTGGGTTATTTATTAAACAAATGCTATGGTTCTCTAATTCTAGCTTCCTAAATCTAAGTATTTTTTGATTTCTTTTTTCATCGATCCTAGAAAACTGAATATTTTGGTTTGTTGGACTGATAACCAGAGAAAACAAGCTCTTGAGCCGTGCACTTTTGGAAGTTGTGATGGCCTTTTTCAACATCCATCCATCCATTATCTATACACCGCTTAATCCTCACTAGGGTCGCGGGGGGGGCTGGAGCCTATCCCAGCTGACTCAGGTGAAGGCAGGGGACACCCTGGACAGGTCGCCAGTCTGTCGCAGGGCTACATACAAAGACAAACAATCACTCTCACATTCACACCTACGGGCAATTTAGAATGATCAATTAACCTCAGCATATTTTTGGACTGTGGGAGGAAGCCGGAGTACCTGGAGAAAACCCACGCATGCACAGGGAGAACATGCAAACTCCATGCAGAAAGATCCCGGGAAAGCCGGGACGCGAACCAGGGATCTTCTCGCTGCAAGGCGAAAGTGCTAACCACTACACCACTGTGCAGCCCCCTTTTTCAACATTTTCGACCAAATTGATTAACAGGGAAAATACTCTATCGATTGATACTGTTCAAAATAATCAATATTTATGTAGCCCTACTTTCTTGTTCTAGTTGTATGCAGTTGTATAGGCTGCATTAAAGTAGAAAAATAATAACTGACTGTCTGAATGCAGGAAAAAGCCAAGACAATAAAGCCACTTGATGCAGAACAGTGAGAGCATTTTATATGCTGTGTTTGTGCCCAACTATATAACACAAACCGACTTGGATGGGCAGCCAGCTATGTATAGAAGCTACAGACCAGAAGGCAAAAGGTGGAGTCTCTCATTGTGGTCTCAGTGATGTCTTTGTTTGTGGTGCAGCATTTTCACTGGAAAGGTTTAATCATTCAGCCGGCTGGAGGACCAAACATGTGAGTTCAATGAGGGTGAATCATGAGCCAGAGAATCTCCTCAGTAACAGTAACCTCCAGCCGTTCCTCAGTCTTTATCTGACTTTGTGTCTAGAATAGGGCAAACCTGAACATCTGTATAAAACTGAGAGTGAATAGAACAATAAGGATGAAGCATTTGACAATTTTTCCCCTCTGCTGTTAAACATGCTGTGGTCCAACCCCTTCTAAAGAAACCCAACCTTGACCCCTCTGTTCTTAGACCGATCTACAAATTTCCATTTCTATCCAAAATTTTAAAAAAGGTAGTTTCTACCCAGCTCTTATCATTTATGTGTCATAATGACATCTTTGAAAAATTTCAATCAGGTTTTAGAGCTATTCATAGCACAGAAACTGCCCTCCTCAAGGTTAATAATGACCTACTTCTAGCTGCTGATAGAGGAGAGAGTGCAATTTTAATTCTTTTAAACTTAAGTGCAGCCTTTGACACAGTAGATCACACCATTTTAATCGACCGTCTTAGATCCTGGGTTGGTGTCAGAGATACTGCACTGGATTGGTTTTATTCTTATCTTTTCAACATTTTGGGTCACCAGATGTAACCACTCCTCTTCTTCAGCTCCAATTACCTGTGGTGTTCCACAAGGTTCAGTTTTAGGCCCAATTTTATTCTCTATTTATATGCTCCCGCTCGGTCAAATTATCATGTGTCGCTATGTTTCTTTTCACTGCTACACAGACGACACTCAGATTTACCTCCCGCTGAGACTTGCTGAAAGCCTAGCACCTGTTTTTAACTGTTACAACGATATAAACTGTTGAATGACACAAAACTCTAGGCGTCCTATTTGATCCTGACCTCAGTTTCACGCCCCACGTCAATAAAGTCATCCAATCCTGCTTCCTCCAGATTAGAACCAATGCCAAAATCAAATCAATTCTCCCTCAATCAGACCTTGAAAAAATCATCCATGCCCTCATTTATTCCTGTCTTGATTCCTGTAACTCCCTTTTATCGGGTATTCCACACAAATCCCTCTCCTGCCTCCAGCTGGCTCAATCACCCAATCAGTAGATTCTTTTAAATCACTTCTTAAAACCCACTTTTACCCACTGTAAAGTTCTCTTTTATTTTTCTTTTTTCCCTATGTTCTACCTTTCAGAGCACTTGGTGAATGTTCTTCTGAAGGGTGCTACACAAATAAAGTTATGACTATTATTTTCTACAAACACCGCGCTTGAAACACATCAGATGGAGCCTAAACTAATTCTGCCTCAGTGCTGAAATGAAAACATGGGGGTACGACCCCTCGGGATCATCACCACCCTGTGGGGCCTTGTCCTCAGACCGGTGGTTGGTGAGTAGAGGCCAGAGGAAACAAACCCACACTTCACAGGAGATCAGGACTGAGGAGTTAGTGTCAGTCAGCTGGAGACTCAAGCAGATCCTAAACCACTGGTGTGTGTTACCTCACAGGAAATAGCACTGACAGATTGTGTTGTGTTGTCTTTTCTTGTTATTTATTCTGATAGTTGTCCAATTTGGAGATCTAGTGATCATAGGGAGATATGCCAAGTCAAAAAATGTGGCTTTAGTGCTTGCAGTTCATGCAGCTCTGAGCAAATTTGAACATTATGTAGCCGTTTACTGAATATGCCACCTTCTGGAGAAATGCTCCTCATATCTGTGTTAAATGGAAAAGTAAACATTTGGTGTGTGTGAAGATCAAGACCTTAGCATGTCTCAGCAAACTGTGCAACACACTCAGCTGAGTGCTAAAAAATCTTAAAACAGCAACTTAGCAAAAAGAAAGGCTTTGCAGATTATCTGTTTTGTTCCTTTCAAGTTATTCATGTATTTCTAAACGTTTTGCAGCTGCGCGAGGCAGGTTACGTCTTCTTTTCTGTTGATACTAAAATTTCATTGAGTTAAGTCAAGTTTATTTACATAGCCCAAAAACACCCCAGACGGCTGCACTGTCTGCACAACATTTAACGCTTTCTATATTTAACCCTCCTGTTGTCCTCATTTATGGGCACCAAAAAATATTGTTTCCTTGTCTGAAAAAAATCCAAAAATTCTGCAAAAAGTCCCCCAACTTTCTGAAAATTTGCAAAACCTTCAGGAAGAAAATTCCAATAATTCCTTAAAAATTTCCCTTAAAAGATTTATTTTTAAAAATTCCCCAAATTTGGCAAGAAAATTCTTGTAAATATTTTCAAAAAAATGAGTAAAAATCTTACAAAAAATCCTAAAAATATCTAAAGTAATTCCATATATATCAGTAAAACTTGTAATATTTTCTTTAAGAACATTGACAAAAAAATCAACCAAAATCCAGCGAATGTTCTTCAACATTTTTAACATTTCTTTTTTCCCACCAAAAAATGTTCAAAGATTTCCCAAAAATGTTAAAAATGTGGACATCAGAAGTTTTACCGTGAAAGCATTTTTTTCTCCACGTTTTCAAACTTTAAAACGGGTCAATTTGACCTGCAGGACGACACGAGGGTTAAAGACTTGAATTAGAAAAGGAAAAAACACCCGTATGCGTCCGAACCATGTGTTGAGGAATCATTGGTTGGAATCACCGCCCACAGAAGAGCCCCCTCTAGTGCATACCGTCTCCAGCTTTATGCTCACCCCAACTTTACAAGCTGATGTAAACACAAGAGCCGTGATGACGAATGCGGATGCATTAGTGTGATGAGGATTAGTGGAGGGTGGGCTTGTTTTCAAGGGGGAAGGTGGTGAAGGGGGGGAATAAATGGTGAAATATGAGAGACTGGATCATGTCAGAAGCATCCGCTGGAAGGAGGAGCTGCAGTCACAGAGTGCAGATGGGTGTGAAAAAGAAAAGCGAGAAACTCTTTCATTTGCCCACATTAAAGATCGCGCTGTTGTGTGAGTATTAACATGTTCTAGTCTATCAGCCATCCGTTAACGTTTAACAACAGGAATAAATCCAGAGATTCTTATCTTCAGTATAGCTGAAATCCTATGTAAACCATGATCACATAAAAGAGTGTGACTTTGTGGTTTAGCAGGTGGTGATTAGTTTTGTTTCCACTAGAACAGTATGTGTCTCCCTCCCATTCACGCTTTTTTACTGCGTCAAATCAACTGACAGAAAGTCTGATATTGAAATGACATCTTTAGACCAATTTCTGGATGAATTTCATCTGAATGTCAAAGGTCAGTGGTGCAAAAGTGGAGCATTACTTCCATTTACTCTTGATTAAAATCTCATATTTGGTGACTGAGTGGATGCTTGACTGTGGAAGTAGACTGGATGAATACCTGTAATGATGTGTTCATGAGACATGCAGTTTTATACAATGTTAGCTTCAAATGTTCTCCTCTCTCTGTTTCTCCCTGTTCCTGTCTCTTCTATTTCTCTGTCGTCCAAACTCCAACATGCAACATAATTTACTGTTGAATCTGCAGAGCAGGCGCACAGGAAATATTACAAACAGCTGAAAAGGGAAAGCAGAGGCCTGCCAAGGTGTACTCCTTACAACTAGTTCTATTGGTAGGCTGAGATGAAGGAATTATGATATGAGGAGCGATTTTATAAACATGATGAATGCTGATCCACAGGATGAGAACAAACCTGACATGAAAAAGGCTTTGTAGGGAAAGTGATGTTTCCAATGCTTACACTTAGCAGCTAGCATGCCGTTTTCACCTTTCTGAAATAGTTTTATGATTGTATTCTTGATTATAAAGTCGCTATATTTGATATTTATATGAAAACAGTGTAGTAAGACTATAAAAGAAGTGACATGGTTAAATGAGTTGGTACCTACAGGGAATCCTCATCTCCTGCTGACTTTGACTTTATGATGCTTCACAGCAGCATTTAGATCATTCTTTAGCTACAAATGCTTTGACTTAAATGTTTATAGTGCTGTTTTTGGCTGTCAGCTGTTCATGAAAAAGCTCCAAAAACCCACCAAACACTAACTGCACATCACCAAACAGGTGAAAGAGACAGTTGGCAAACGGCTGGTGAAGCATTTATCAACTAAAGAGCCAAATATTTCACTCAGGACTATGTATGGACCTGAAACAGAGTTGAAAGAGTGAATTTTTGACAGTTTTCTCTTCATATGGCCAGAAGCACAATATGAAATGAATTATAGTGTTGCTTTCTAAGTTCTGGGTGTTGCTTACAAAGTTTGCCATGAAGGATGAAGACAATGTTGTGTTTAAAACTTGTTTTCACTGCTCACCTGGGACCAAAAAAATGCATTATTGATAATTTAAGCTTTTAAAAGTCTAGAAAATGTCTGATAAAGTGAAAAATGCCCATCCCAGTTTTCTATAATCAAGGTTGTGCTATAAAAGTACAAATTTACTACTCGGTTTACGAGCGAATAAGAAAGAAAAGCAAAATATCATCACAAGCTTAGCAATATTTTCCTTTCTGTCTGGAAAACTGAACAATTAATCATTATTCAAAATGACTGACTAATCAATTAGAAACTCTTGTTCATAGAATTATAACTGACTGGAGTTCATGGTCTGGTATGCAGAACTACCTTCAGCAGCACATAAATCTGTAGGTTGGAGCTGAACGTATGCAGATATGTGGACAAGTCGTGTTTTATATTGCAGGAAGATTTTCAGGCAGAAGAAAGAGAACTGGGGAAGCTGCCATTTTCCTTGGATTTTCCATTTAGCTCAACAGAAAGTTGGCCTCGAGCAGTAGGTTTTCTCTGACATCTGAGCAGAGGTCCCTGATCTGTGCAGAGCAGGAAAACAGCCACAGTTTCTTTTTTTTTTGTTCAAGAGAAACAGACGCGGAAAAGTCATATTTTCAGAAAGATGGACAAAAAGTTGTACATTTGAATTAAAAATCTACCCATGGTAAAATGTGTAGATTGTATAAACATTTCCATCTGTCGAAGGCATCAGACTGTACTTAAAGATTAAGTAGGAGTGACCTTCAAATCAGCTGATGTGTTTTTTGTTTTTTTTTAACACCTTTTCATGCATTAAAGCTCAGTCTGATCCTGGGCGCTATCTTCAGACTGGGCCTTCCTCTCATCTGTATCGTCTGAAACGCTCTCATGAGCGTCGTCAGATTGGTAGCAGCTGTAGTTGTTGGCTGGGTTCAAGCTGTAGGAGGCTGCGGCAGGCCAGCGGGGAGGAGCTCCAACATCTGGAAAAGAGGGAAAGCTGGCTGAAGCACAGAGACGAGAGCCCAGCAACATGAATACTCGCTGAGCCAATCCTGCCGCTACACTGTTGTCGACTTTAAAGTTTGTTTTCTGTAAGAAAGTGGTTCTACTTCCCTGAAAGGTTTCAGTGTTGTTGGATTAGGACTCAGCTTCAGCTTCTGCAGTATTAATGTTGTATCATGGTGTGCATGTGCAGGGTAGAGAGGGTAAAACAAAGTAGTCGAAACGGTGGAAAGAGTGGACTGCTTTTGTTAAGATCCGACCCTCTGGGCCTCTCCTGATGTAAGAGCATGTCTAAACATGTGGGAGCCGCCTGCAAGAGGAAAAAAGAGGAAGGGGGTCGAGGTGGTGCTGGTCAAGAAGAACCTAAATTCCTTTAAAGATCTGCTCATAACAGTTTAGAAGATAACATGAAGGATTTTTTTCTATTTAGTGAAATAAGAGGTCACATCCCAATTTAGTTTCTGTTCTCTGTACTTACTCTTTGCAGACAAACGAGTTCTACAAAGTTAAAAGTTTCACGTTTCTAAATGAATTTAAAAATATAAAAATACACATATTAAGTTGCCAGAGTTTGAGTTTTTGTGGAAGGGTAGATTATTCCGATTTCTGGCTCCACACAGCCTAATAAGAGAGGAATCCATTTTGGTAAACAAACAACAAGAAGTCAGCAGTGCTAACTCCAGAGCTGGGTCATGTGTCCCTTAAGCCTTAATCACTACGTAGGTGATCCCTGAGCTGAAAATAAATGCTTTATAGATCACTAGCCAGGTTGGGAAAGAAACTGCATTTGGCAAAACTACTTTGTGTTTTTATGTCTCACTTATATCTCACTTTTGCCTTGTGTGCATATCTCTCTCTCTCTCTCTCTCTCTCTCTCTCTCTCTCTCTCTATATATATATATATATATATATATATATATATATATATATAAATAAACCTTTGGGAGATTGTGTTGAGAATCCAAGTAATGCTTTTCCAGAAGATATGGATCAAACTGTCCATTGAACAATACAGATTCAAGATTCAAGACCTGTATTTATCACAAACACAATTATACATAGTATAATGCGCAGTGAAATGCATTGTGAGCCTGTTCCAGACCGAAACAATAAGAATAAATAAAAACATAATGCATTTCACTGCGCATTATACTATGTATAATTGTGTTTGTGATAAACAAAGGCCTTGACTCTTGAATCTGTGTTGGTCGATGGACAGTTTGATCCATATCTTCTGGAAAAGCACCACCTGGATTTCCAACACCATCTCCCAAAGGTTACATACCTGTGCAATTAAAGTGCATTGTCAGTTATGTAGTAAGGTGACAGAATGATGTCGTAGGAAACGTTTTTACTGTCGAAGAGCCACAAGCCTGGGTTAAGAGGTTAGAGGGCTGGTGGTGGCATTAGTCCAACACAGGACTTTCACTTAAAACACCAGGGCTCCTGTTTCTATATGGGACAGTTAAAAGACTTAAACAAATTTTGTTTTCACTGTTTGGTTAGGTTATCAATTATGTCGTTATCTGTTAAAATATGACCCTTTCATAACGTGTCTGAAGCATGTTCTTTGGGTTACCTTGGTGATGAGTCTTGCTTCAACTGGTAAATGATTGGTTTGCTAAAAAGAAGCGAGCTGGAAAACAATCCAATAAATGTCAGATGTATTGATTATATACGATAATTTTGATTGGTCATAAACATTTTCCACGATTCACTCAAAACATAACTGAAAATGCAATTTTGTTGGATAGGAAAATCCACTACTAGTACTGCAACTTTTTACAGCAGCTTTTTAATATTTAAAACTCATATGTCTTAGCTAAATATGGTTAAAAAGTGAGTAGTCACTACTTATTCTACAGGATGATATATTGTTTACAATGGGAACCTGCACCTTACTAATTTATGTATATAACTTCATATAACTTTATACATGTTAAAGCATTAACCATGGCTCACTAAACATCAGTTGGAATTTAAAGATACTAGTGGAGTGCTGGTTCAAAATGTGCCTAACACTTTCTGGTAACCTAAAGAGTGGGTCAGTGGATAGTTTCTAAAGATAGAGTCTAAAACAACTTCACATCAACTTTAATCAATTTGCATACAGTTTACATTTAGCAAAACAAAACGGAAAGCTTACATAATCGAAGTTGCATCCCAGTACACTGGCAGTGTAAATTGACTTTTATTAGTTGCTTGCTTAAACTTGCACAATGAAAGTTTATGTTGGGGAATCTGTGTGACATACCATTGTCTTAGTTGACGTTGCAAATAGTTCTTTTTATGTTTCTCAAGAACCACTCATCCAAACTACTTTTTACTTGACAATGCATGTCCTCGACTCCCCAGCAATCTAACCAGCAAGTTTAAAGTGGACTGGTTGAACAGTTGATGAGAAACACAAAGAACAGACACACACACATTTGGAGACTTCTTCATTTGTTAATGAGATAAACGCTTTATAAAGTATACTCTGTTTACTCATATTCTATTTTTATATTACTGCACCAGTATGACTCCATATGATATAAAATATGGAGTAAATTAAACAAGTTAAAATATTTACATCATGCTAGCAGCTCAGTGAAGCCGTGTCCTAGATACTAGCATTAGCATGTTAGCATGTCAGAAGGCCACATGTTAACAAGGTCACAAGGGCACTACAAGCTTGTTAATGTTTAGCAAGCAATAGTTATCATCAGAGTTCATTCTGTTAGCATGTTAGCATTTGCTATTAGCACTAAATACAAACTGCAACAGATGTTCATGGGATTATTTTAAGCTTTTTACACATTAGATCATAAACTGAAGTGACTCGTAATCATGCTAAATAAAAAGAGTATCACCAAGTTAATACTGAAAGGGACATGAATCAGCAAACCAAATTTCAAGGCAGACCACCAGTTGTTGTTGCCATTAAAAACCAAAACAAAAAAAAAATATATGCTAGAGGAAGAGTCAGTGAATCATTAAAGTCAGTAGGCGTCATCCTCTGGGCCCTATGAAATTTAATCCATCCAATAGCTGCGAAGATGCCCACTGTGGGCCTTATTATTGGACAGCCCAACCAGCCGGCAGACTGACTGAGAGCCACATCACTTGGAAAAAAGGATGGGTTAACTTGACTCCTGTAGTCAAACTAAACCAAGTTTAGGTGGGTCTGTTTATAGCTGTGTGAGTCAGTCAGAGCACAAAGTAAGAGTTTCTGTCACGTTTATTTCTGGTGAAGTAGCGTTTATATCGTGCCATAGTAATTATATGTTATGGTCTACTGAACTTCCAGCCAGGCAAAGCCAGTATAATTAACTCCTTCATTCTATTTTGCTCATCATTCCTTGAACTTATCTTAATTTTGGGCTTTTTAAATCCTAAAACATTAAAAGGAACAACAGAAATGTGTCCATTAGCGCTTCAGCTGCCTTCCCTGGGCTTGTACAGCAGAGGGATGGAGGAGCGAGCAAGGTACTGGCATCCCACCGTCTGCCTGGACAGAGGGGGCATTCTTCTCCTCGGATCCCCCCGGTCGTCTCCGACAGACCTCAGTTTGTCAGCCAATCTGCCCACCGTTTACTGAGGAAATGTTCACTTAGTGCAGGAAGTCTGAGGTTTCCCCCCATACGTTTGATTTAAACTGTTAGCCAAACAACACCAGGGGTATAAGTCAGGTCAGATCAACATAGGTGGGAACTAAACCCACAGGGGCCTTATAAGCTCAGTTCACCTATAAGGGATATTTAAACGATGGGAAAGTAGTCACCTGATCCTGCATTGTACTTGTTCTTGATAGATTAGTGAAGTATTAAAGGCAGTATTTGATTTAATTACTTGATCACATCTATGAAGTTGAATTAGATTTTCTTATTTAACCCTTCTGCTGTCTTCATTTACAGACACCAGAAAATATTGTTCTCTTGTCTGAAAAAAATCCAAAAATCAGCAAAAAAATCCCCAAATTTATAAAAATGTGCAAAATCTTCAGGAAGAAAATTGCAATAATTCCTTAAAAGTTTCCCCTAAAAGTTTTATTTAAAAAAATTGGCAAGAAATAAAAATGTAAAAAAAAAAAATGCAAATTGTAAATATTTTCAAAAAATGAATAAAAATCTTCCAAAAAAAATCCTAAAAATATCTAAAATGATTCCATATCTATCAGTAAAACTTCTAATATTCTCTTTAAGAACATTCAGAAAAAAATCAACCAAAATCCACTGAAATTCGCTGGATTTTGGTCAATTTTTTTCCTGAATGTTCTTAAAGAAGCATTTTTTTTAAACATTTCTTTTTTTCCACCAAAGAATGTTCAAAAATTTCCCCAAAATGTTGAAAATGTGGAAGTTTTCACTGTGAAAATATATTTATTTTCAAATTTTAAATGGGTCAGTTTTGCCCTGCAGGATGACATGAAGGTTAATATCTTGGACATTATTTAATATCATTTCACAGTGACTTCACAAGCAGATCATAGTATTTTTCTGACTTTTAGCCAAAGTAACTTAACTTTTCTACATTTAAAATTAAAAGTTTCTTTGGTATACAGATGTACAGAAAAAAAGATCAGTTTTACAGAAAGCAAAAACAACATTAAAAAAGAATGAAGATCATAAAGACTCCCACAGTTTGTTTCATGTCATTGTAGTGATGATTAAACACTTGTTTACATTTCTTAACTTTACCTTAAATTGAGATAACATTAGGTTAAGTAAACATAATACAATAAGTTAGCACCCACAGTACAACTGAGTTAAAGAGCACATTAAAACTAGGTACAAGAATGGAAAAATAGCATTTGCCATTTAAAAGTAAATAAGACAAAATAAAGAAAACTTTTCTAAATGCTTTATGTCTACATGCACACAATCATAATAAGAAGCTATACACACACATTGTATTTTCCCTAAAATAGTAGACTGTACAGTAAGCAATGAATATGGTCATCTTGGTAAAGCTAACTACAGTCAGGATTTTGTGCAATGTGATCATTTAAGCACTTTGTGTTTTTTATTTTTATGTTTCTTTACTTTTATTGTTACAGTTCCACTATTTGGAAGCATTTGGAACTATCTGTGTTTTTATTTTCATGTCTGTTTTTAACCTATAGCCTAATTTCCCTAATGGAAAAATAAAGCTTTATTTAACTGAATTAAACTGAAATTTTTAAGATGAACCTGTAAAATTTTAGAAACACTGAAAACAAGCAAAGTGACCCAGCACTAACCCCGCTAAAACATTCCCACATCTGCAAAAAATATCAGTTCCAATACTATAATACTGCGATTTTACAAATTTTACATGTTAAAGTCAAAACAATGACCAAAACCTAAATCATCCGTACATATCTGGGGGTCTTTTGCTCCATGCTAGCTCTTTAGCATATTTACGTGTGAGATAATTCACATAGACATAAACTAAAATGATGCAACAAAAAATGATGCAGAAATACTGACTGTAGACCAGTGAACCAGCAGTTTCTGTAATTAGTACCAGCAGAACATCACATCTGTTTCTTGTAACTGTCAGAAAATGCACTGTGTGCATTAGCATGTGTAGACTTTTTAATATTAGAGCCATACAGGGTGGAGCAAGGATACTGTGGTTTAGTGTTCCTTCAAGATTCCCACAACAATCAAGGACCCTTTTGCTCTGATTTTGTGCAGTGTCACTGTTGTTCTGTAGGGGGCGTAGAGAACGCTCTCACTGCAGCTTCTTCTTTGCCAGCTCGGCCAGCTCTTTGGCTTTCCTCCTCTTCAGCTTCTTCTTGAGGAGGAGCAAGTCGATGTAGACGATGTGATCCAACACCGTCGAGGCACAGAGGAGTCCTCCATGTAGAGCTCCTGCTATCCCACAGCTGAACACATCCTGGCCTGCAACACACACACACATACAGCCCTTCAGATGAGACACAACTACTTCAAGTCTAGATTCAAATTCTTGTATACCGCCTTACAGATTATGATTTACCTCTAAAGCCTCAAACATGATACAACTTCATAGAACTATTTAGGTATAAAACAAGAGTCTCACACTTCTCACAGTCTCACCACCATTAATCTGAGAAGTTGCTGAGACACATTTGTACCTGTTACAAATTCACTCATCCATGAAACACAATGCTATAACACAACATCTTCTTGCAAATTTCCATACCTGAGATGTAGAGGTTTTTGATGGGGGTGTTGCACCTGTTCCTGGCCACTGCCTCGGCATGGAAACGCTCCAGGTTGTGCTCAGCGGAGTACATGGCTCCACGCTGAGCACCCAGGTAGTGCATGTTGGTCAGTGGGGTCGCCACATCCTGGAAAACCAGCTGAAAAAACAGTGAAACAGACGTTACACTGCAGTTTCTAATTGATATCAAACAGCAAACATTTATCCAACAACCTAAGCAAGGATATATGTTGACAACGACAGATCCTACCTTGTCTTTGATTTTAGGGAATATGGTGCAGGCCCAGTCAAAGAGATTCTTGGCAAATCTCATTTTGTAGCTGTGGTATTCATCACCCCTCTTGCGCACAGTCGTATCCTTCCACTCTTCAAACCATTCATACTTAACCATGGTCAGTATGGTCATGCAAGACTTTCCTGTTAACATGAAATACACAAGACATCACATCTAATCTGTCTGGATGCCAGGATGTGATATTTTCTGGAGTTCTGTGTCTGTAGGAGTACACCTTTAAAACATGACATGCTTGATTTAGCAACAACACTTTAATATTTATTTGTACCAAACCTTTCTTTCCTGTAACTTCTGTTTTTGGCTACAGTAGAGAAAACAAATGGTTTTGTGTACCAGGATGTCTGATTTTGGCTTCAGGGTCCTTGGAGGATGGGATTGTGATGAACATCATGGGGATGTTATCAGGCGCGTCCTCTTTGCTCAATGCAAAGAAACTGTCCATCCTAAAAAGCACATGAAAATGTCAAATTTACATTATCCTTCCCCAGTCTGAGCTTTATCAGCAGCACATGTTAAAAGTCCTGGAGCTGAAACCTGACTGGTCCTTTACTCCATCTAGTGGACAAGAAAGAAACTCTAACTTGGCTAACTTTGAAAAAGCAACATCAAGTAAAGGATGTTTATTAGTGTAAAATGTTAAGTAAGTCTTTAAAGTCTGTTGTTTTTGAAGAGATAAAAGTAGATTTGAAAAAAATGTGTAAACCTTGTGGCAGCAAACTTACACTGAAGAGTTGATTTTCCCTTTAAGGTTTCCCATGTACGGCTTCTTCTTATACAATAGCACCCCTGTGTGGTTGCTAAATGCTACTTCTGTGTTCTCCACATACTTACGACTGGTCCATGTCATTGTTCTTGAAGAGCCAGAAGTTAGTGGACACCAGACCCAAGTCCTCTGCAGTTCCATCAAAGCCAGAGAAGACCAAGAATGATCCTCTGCCGTGTTTCATCATGTTCAGTCTTTCCTGAACGTCTGCAATTAGGGAAATAAACAGTCATCTTGAAAGATCTTCCCTCGTATCATTAAGAGAACTTTACCTCTGAATCAGTTGGGTTTCTTACCATGTTTGACCTGAATCTCAGGGGGAAGAAGCTTCTGGAAGGTGGTGAAGATGCCACAGTTTGATACAACCACGGAAGCATGAACCTCCACTTCATCTTGACCTTTCCTCACCTTCACACCTGTAACATGGCAGCACAGAAACTAAGTCTTGAGCTTTACGTTTGATGCAATCTCCATTTTAGCAGGTGAAAAATGAGCTGGATCCAGTTTTTACCATAAGCTGCTCCCTTGTCATTAACCAGGATCTGGGAGACGGGAGCTCTGACGAGGCAGTTCCCTCCATATTTCTGAATGGTGCGGATGATGTGGAAAGCGATCTCACTGGCTCCACCTTTAGGGTAGTAGGCTCCTCGTTTGTAGTGATGAACCAGGAGGGCATTGATCAGAATACTGGACTCTTTTGGAGGCACACCTAAATGTAGACAGAATAAAGGTTTAATGATGCGAGTTTCACTCTTTTTTTAAAGTTTGTATGCTGATTTTTCACTGTAGGAACTTGGGGGAAGCACAAGGCGGCACAAACGTTTACAAGAATGACCCCATAATTGTTTTCTGTTGTAGTGTTACTGGACATAACTCCAGTTCTATGAGTACGTAGGAAATAGAACAATGGGTATCTGAATTTTATGTTGTTGATGGCGATATTAGAGAAGACTTGTTCAAGGACATCGAGAGGGCAATCAGTGTTTATCCTCTCTGAGATTTACCAATCACTGTCAAGATCCACACAGCAGGTTTTGATAAATTTGATAGATTTTGACATCGACTTGGTTTGTTGTAATCTTTGTGCAGTTTGATAAACCTAAAAAAAACCTAAAAAAAAAGTGGACTGAAGATTGCTAACTGCTTATCTTCTTCTCAAATGTGTCTATATAGTTTTACTACACCTAAATCTGTGTTTTTGAGAGTATCGTCAGTTCACGGCAGTTTTAAGGATTTTAGTTTTAGCTGCATTCGTGACAGCATAAAGACAAAACATCACATGGACTTGTTAAGGAGAGTGTGTGGTCAGAAGCAGTTTGCATCAATCCTTTCCATTTTCCAAAGACTAGATTAGTATGCAGAATTTCCCTGAAACAATTAAGAAGTAAAGCTCACTGATGGAGCTTTACTAGGGAACATACCATGTGTCTACTGTCCTTAATGTTTTCAAACCATAAAGAAATACATTTTACCAGGCTTCTAATACGGGTAACTTTTTAGAATAATGGCTGCAATTCATACATCTGTCATATCTGAAACTAAAAGACAGTTTTATGGTGTTTACATCCAGTGTTTAATCTCATACTTTTGGTTCCATTTCACATCCAGTATGTTGGAGTACATGTTGTCACCTATCTGAAGACTCACCATAGAAAAGATAAGAAAAGATGACCTGGAGGTCCTTGTTGCTGGTCAACGTGTTTGCCAGATCTGTTGCATTTGTGCCAGAGAGCCTGAAAACTGGGGAGATGAGGTTTGCGATGCCTGATTTTAGAAGGAACAAAGACACCCACTGTGGGATCAGCTTCAGGGTTGCCAGATAGTGAGTCTTCTTAGCTGAGATCTGTTGGAAAGATGAGGAAAATTTGAAATGGTTTTGAATGTATAATTTCAGATAGATGACACTGAAATATGCGTCGAACAGCAGCATGTACCTTCATGATTTTGAAGAACTTCTCGATGGCTTCTGTGTCGTTGGGGAATTGCTTCAGCAGGTGGGCTTTCATCTCGGTTTTACCAGAGAAGATGGTGTACTCTCGTTTTTCATCGCCCAGGCCGATCTGGATGGTGTCAAAATGTTGATGTAGCTCCTGAAACTCCAGCTGGCCCTCAGAGATCTGGTCAAAGGCGATTCGTAACAGACTGTTCTCATGGACCTGACCAATGTAGTGAAGCCCTGGAGACGAAAGAGAAGGAAACGTGAACCTGGCAACTGATTATTTTACGTAGATGGTGAATATGAAATACTCTCCACAACATTATGAATACTCTAGTGTATTGCTGTGCTTGTTTTTGATAGAAAACAGTATTTCTCAGAACTTTATCTTATTCTTGCAAACATAAATTAACAAAAATATCATGTGACGACCACCACAGCTGAGTGGACATGCCTTCATCTGCCGTTTTCCTATAACTGGAAGATAGTGCCTTCAGACAGATTGTCTTGTCGAACTCTTTATCATAATAAAAAGTTGACTTTTTTCCTTCACAAGCGTCTTAGTAGCTCTTATTTTATCTGTACACAAGAACAGGAAAATGTTAGGAAGAGGCTTCTTTAATGGCTGAAACAAGCAGATTTCAGACGTTTCAGTGCTCAGAAGATGCTGCCTTGGGTTTGGGAAATTGTGATTTTAATTATAGTGAAGCAAATATGAATCTTGATTTTGTTGCTCCTGCCATAAAGTTGGAAACATAACATCAGTAACGGCTTCATATTGTCCCTTAAGCATGAGCAATGTCTGTATTATTATTTAACACAGACTGTCTTGGTAAGTATAACATTTCATTGTAGTTTGTTGTTCAGAAACATCACTTACTACTATATTCTTATCAAGTTATACCTTGAACTTATCAGGTTAGAACAAAATGCCATTAAAGGGAATGGCTTCTCATTTTCAAAAAATATTGTTTCCTTGTCTGAAAGAAATCCAAAAATTCAGCAAAAAAATTGCCCCAAATTTATGAAAATTTACAAAACCTTCAAGAAGAAAATTCCAGTAATTCCTTAAAAGTTTCCCATAAAAATTTTATTTTAAAAAAAAAAAAAAAAATCTCCCAAATTTGGCAAGAAAATTCTTGTAAATATTTTCAAAAATGAGTAAAAATCTTCCAAAAAATCCTAAAAATATCTAAAGTGATTCCATATATATCAGTAAAACTTATAATATTTTCTTGAAGAACATTCACATAAAAATCAACCAAAATCCGGCAAAATTCGCTGGATTTTGGTTGATTTCTTGTGAATGTTCTTAAACATTTTCAACATTTCTTTTTTCCCACCAAAGAATGTTTAAAGATTTCCCAAAAATGTTGAAAATGTGGACATCAGAAGTTTCACTGTGAAAAGACTTTTTTTTCTCTCACATTTTCAAATTTTAAAACACGTCACTTTTGACCCGCAGGACGATGTGAGGGTTAAAAGCCTTCTTTGTGTATGCACTCTTATCCCAATACCATCAACTTTAGTCAATAATGAATGAAGTGCAACTAAATTAAATCGTCCTTAACTGATCTGTTCTCTGTACACCACTTAACCAGTCAAACCTGAATTATGTTGTAATATGGAAGAAGTTTTAATGTAAGAATGTGAAAGGTTTCACTTTATGAGATTTTGTTGTCATAAGAAACTTTTGTTGTTATAACGTGACAAGTTTGTATGCTGTAATAATATGAAAAACTTCTTGGTACAGATCAAACTTTTCTCACTTTAATGTGAAATTTATAGTTTTTTCTGTCTGATTTGGCCGCAGCACGTTTCCATTCAGAGCAGCAAATATCTAACCCAGAATAGATTGGTTGAATTGCTCTTGGTGGCCAGTTACAGTCATTTTTACCTGATTACATTGGCTACTGTGGCTGTTCTTCTACTGTCAGGTTGGTGATGAGCATTATTCTGATTCAACATTGGAAAAAATAAACTTATGGCGCCTTTAAAAAGAGAAATTAAATGCGTCTGTCGCCTAAGACAGAAGTCTTCTTACCAACATCGAACTCGAAGCCTTTCTCGATGTATGTGTGGCAGCAGCCTCCAGCCTGGTCGTGTTGCTCCAGAACCAGAACTTTCTTCCCTGCTTTGGCCAGCGTGGCTCCAGCTGTCAGCCCACCGATACCGCTGCCGATGACAATCACGTCCAGGTTCTGGGGCACTTTGTCAACACTAAAACCTGTACAGAAGTCATGATCGTAAAATATAGCGCTCAGTCAGTTCACCCAGTTATCAGTAAGGTGCATCATAAAAATTATCACAATCGAGTGCTGCAACCGACACAGAATTATGTTACATAAACGCGTTACATAACACAGTCTGAAGGTTGCACTGCACACCTCCACTGTCAGATACGATGAACTAATTCCAATATATTTTGGCAGTAAACAGCAGATTAGCTGCTAACAACAACAACGTCCTGATCTAATTTAGATAAAACACACATGAATAACAGTTATTGTACTTCTGTTAGTTTAGGTTTAATCTTTAGTCTGAGTTATGGCCCCGCAACCAGATCATTTAGATAACTGAATCGGAAGTGAATTAGGTGGACATTAATTAAAATATTTTAGTGTCACGGAGAACTACAGCTGAGGGATTTGTGGGAAATATTTGATTGTGATTTTTCTGACAGGTATTGTGGTTTGATCTGCTTCAGTTGAATATTCACTCTGTAATAAATTTAAAACATCATTGAGGATTATTAAATATAATCAAAATCTGACTGTCACACAAGGAGGACAACATGAATTTATAAAACCATTGACATGACAGTTTAAACCCTACATTAGATGCTCTGCATAACAAATATCCCTAATTGCATTGTTTCAATCAGAAATTTTAATTTGAAATTGATTGTTTAGTTCTATAGAGGACCAAACTGAATGCAACTTAGAGGGTTTTAAACATGGCAAATATTTATTATATTATAAACAAGCTTTTATACTTAGCTCATTTCAATTTTCATTTAGGATGCCTAAGATAAAACAATGTAAGTCTAGCAGCCAGCAGTCAGTTCATGGAACATAAAGTACAAAAAAAAGGAAGACAGGCAGCGATCTACCAGGATATCAACATATTATCACTAATTAAAGTGTCTCCTTTGTTTAATTTGTACTGAGATGTAATAGTCAAAGGCACAAACCTCCTCAAGAATGTCAAATTCCATCAGTAATGTTTGCAAAATAGAATAAAATAAAAATGCATTGTAAATGAAATTCGCATATTTCCTTCTCATATTACTCAACCATTTTTATTTATTCACAGGATGTACAATACAGGTACAAATATCATAATGTATATATATGTTGACTTAATAGGACATGTGAATTGAATAGAATAACCATTAACATTATTAGAAAAAAAAAAGATTTTCCTGCTGTGAGAAATGAACAATTTTGGAGTGAAAATAGTCGATTTAAAAAAAAAAAAAAAAAAGGTTGTAGTTTAGTGTGACAATAGCAATTCTGCCATAGTGAACATATTATAATGCCACTGTGCATTTTTTTATTTTTGCAATTTTATTTCTACTACATAATCTGTCATGGTCTAGAAAGGATTTTAAATTTATAGTTTTACTAATTTACAATCTGCAGTTAATGTCTTCTCTGTAATTTTTACACTTTGATAGCCGGATTGGACCCTCTGGAGGACCGCTTTTGGCCCAGGGGCCGCATGTTTGACACCCCTGGCTTAAATAATTATTTATCAAGGCATCACATCATCAATTTAATCTTCAGTCTGCAATAACTTTACCTTGCTTGATGACTTTGTCGCGCTTCTTCTGATCAAACTCTCGAGGCCCAGGCGGTCTCACCGACTCCAGGGAAAACGGGCTCTTTTTACCAAACAGGTACCAGTAAGTACCACCGGCCCAAATAACCACCCAGGCTAAGACAATCAGGAGCCACATCTTGAAGCAAAAATCTCTGCTTGTGGATTCAGCGTCGGTCTGCAGCAGTGGTGGTGGTTTGTTCTGACCACTGATCTTGCCATCAGCCTCCTTTTATTGTGCTCAGTGACAAAGGTTTGAGTGGAAGGAGTCTGACATGAAACACTGCTCATGTCAGGACAAGCAGTAAAGATAAAGTGTGGAAGACCCAGTTTTCTTTCTTTCGTAATTACTGAGCCCTTATTTAGTGCCCAGACAAACACATCAGGGGCAAAATATAGGCCTTTTTTCTCATCATTTTACAGATTTTTGCAATGTTTCACTTGTCTTTGGAGAAATTATTCTTAAATTTCTGATAGATGCACCATTCTTCAAATGTAAACTGTGCAAGAAATCTGCAGAATGTTGGAAATTCAGTTGCTTTAACCCTCCCGTTGTCTTCAGTTATGAGCACCAAAAATATTGTTTCCTTGTCTGAAAAAAAATCCAAAAATTCAGCAAAAAAAATTCCCCAAATTTCTGAAAATTTGCAAAACCTTCAGGAAGAAAATTCCAATAATTCCTTAAAAATCACCCTTAAAAATTTTATTTTTAAAGAATCCCCAAATTTGGCAAGAAAATTCTTGTACATATTTTCAAAATATGAATAAAAAATCCTAAAAATATCTAAAGTGATTACATATATATCAGTAAAACTTGTAATATTTTCTTTAAGAACATTCACATAAAAATCAACCAAAATCCAGTGTATTTTGCTGGATTTTGATAGATTTGTTCTTAAGAAACATTTTTAACATTTCTTTTTTTTCACCAAAAAATGTTCAGAGATTTCCCAAAAATGTTGAAAATGTGGACATCAGAAGTTTCACGGTGAAAATATATATATATAATTTTGACCCGCAGCACGACATGAGGGTTAAAGTCAATCAGAAGGTGCCTTTTCTGTTCAGCTGTAAATTCTAATACTTAAGATTACTATTTACAAGTAAGAACATATTTTATTACATGCAGTATATTGATTTATTTCAAAGAACTTATAGGAAACCTACATAGATTAGAGATATTCATAATTGTTGTTATCTGATAAGGCAATTAAGATAACGCTTGCTGGACGTCATCTTAGACTTTATACATATAGCGTTGACTTTTATGTCTTTACAACAGTGCAACTGAGTGAAATTATGGAGTTTCAGCATTTCAGGTCTGATAAGTGCAGAGTCGGTGTCCTTGGGGAAACATTAACCCTCATGTCGTCTTGCGAGTCCAATTGACCAGTTAAACTTTGAAAATGTGGAAAAAAATATATTTTCACAGTGAAACTTCTGATGTCCACATTTTCAACATTTTTGGGAAATTTTTGAACATTTTTTTGGTGGAAAAAATGAAATGTTACCAAAAAAGTTTCTTAAGAACATAGTCCTCCTGTATCCGCAGTATATATCTCCTGAAAGAGGAAAATAGGCATAAATCCAGTGTCATGTAATGATGATATAGTTTACTGTGCATGCTGTCATTTCACAGACTTCATACATGAACTTTGCACTCAGGCTTTACACTAATGCAGTTAACTTTGATCCGTAGATTTAATCTGCAGCCTCAGATAACATGAACCACAACAAAGAAACGAGCTGTTCTGTCGACTCTGAAGGAATTTGAAACTTATACGGACAAAAATGTAAAACTGAGTTCATGGTAAACATTTTAATGGAAAACCACATGTTCAATATCAGGGTCTTACTACGGTTTGAGCTCAGAATGCTTCTTGTGAGAGACATGGACATATTTCAACCCTTATTCCTCGTAGACTTTTGACTCGTCATGGGAAGAAAAATGCAGGCGACACTAGTCCTGACAGACACAGATAAAAAAAAAAAAATTAAAAATCCATTGACTAATAGTCAAAAAGCTCTATATTTGCCCATAAAATGGGGAAATACTTACAAGTCACTGGTTGTGCATGTTCAGCGTTACCATTACAATGTGTAGTGTCGTCAATAATTGTTAAGGAAGTGTAATTCTAAGTCTATATGCAGCTCCACTGCTGCAACATTCTTATCCAATATTCTTACAGATTTAAAAGCCAGATTCATAGCAGTAGCTGCAGTCGTTGACCAAATGAAGTTTTTTTTTGTTGACGCTTGAATTGAAAATGACACTAATTGGATGGAGAGCTCGAAATGGAAGCCGGGATGAAGTTAAGCTTAAAGACTCTGATACAGGAAGCGGCTCTGGGTCAACGGGCCAATGTGACCGACTGTGCTGCAGCAAAGAAATCCTCTTAGAAATGACACTAAGCAGCAGCCGCACAACTCCTGCCACTTTGCCCTGCTTTGTATAGTTACGCAGGTTGAGGTCATGTTGGTGTTTGCTGTTTTCCAGGCAGAGATGCCGGATGCCAACTGAGTCGTTGCTATTTAATATTAACCCTCCTGTTGTCTTCATTTACGGGCACCAAAAAATGTTGTTCCCTCGTCTGAAAAAAATTCAAAAATTCAGCAAAAAATACCCAAATTTATAAAAATTTGCAAAATCTTCAGGAACAAGATTCTGGTAATTCCTTAAAAGTTTCCCTTAAATTTATTTTTTAAAAAATCCCCAAATTTATAAAAATTTGCAAAATCTTCAGGAAGAAGATTCCGATAATTCCTTAAAAGTTTCCCTTAAAAAATTTATTTTAAAAAAATCCCCAAATTTGGCAAGAAATAAAAATATATTTTTTTAAAAATGTAATTTTTTTAAAAAATGAGTAAAAATCTTCCCAAAAAATCCTAAAAATATCTAAAGTGATTCAATATATATATCAGTAAAACTGCTAATATTTTCTTTAAGAACATTCAGAAAAAAAAACTTTTTTTAACATTTCTTTTTTTCCACCAAAAAAATGTTCAAAATTTTCCCAAAAATGTTGAAAATGTGGACATCAGAAGTTTCACTGTGAAAATATTTTTTTCTCCACATTTTCAAACTTTAAAACGGGTCAATTTTGACCCGCAGGACGACACGAGAGTTAACTAATATGATAAAACAAGTCAGATAAAAGTGAGATATGCTAACGTAGATCAATAATCAGAGCAGGCAGGTCTGGTTGAAGCTTTGTACAGCTATTTGCATTTAATTACAAATTGACAAAGAAACATTTTCATATCAACAGGTACATGTAGTGTCTCTCCTGGTAGCTTTACAGATCTTACGTTTTCTTTTCTACTGCACGTTTTATCCACAAGACTTCTACGGGAAAATCACAAGCGACGTAGCCAGCTCTCATAAAAACCGTGTGACTTTTCCTCGGGTGTCGATGTGCTATGTTATTATGCAGCCTCCCTTGTCTCCCTTGTAGGGGTTCTTGTCATCTGGAACTCCCTTGATGAGCGGATCATTTGGTAGCAGTCCCTCAACGAAAGCAATCGTATCTGTGCAGTTTGCACTCACCTGTTCAGAGAAAAGACGAAAACGTGTAATAAAAATTATCTTTTAATAGCCTTAAAGATGGAAATATTTTAATTAGTGTGCCACAGATTCATTCAACATGTATTTTCCCTGATTGTTAACCAGTTGTTTAGTACAAAGGCAGCTAAAATTGACTATTATTCTGTTGAAAGAAGAGAAATAATTCACTTACTGGTGTCCTAGGTGTGCTAACTTCCTTCTTCAATTGATCCAGCTCCATTTTCAGGATTTCCTTATCTGACATGTCCCGAGCCATCCTGGCTGTAGGAAGAGATCAAGATCCTCGTTTAAAATAAGTCACAACAAATATGTGCTATAAGTTGTAATATCGTTAGGTTATTTAAATATTCACTCTTTTCCTCTAATCCACAGTTTCCAAAACACAAATTAAATGTAAATCCAGCGAAGACAAATACCTGTTGAATGGCGGGATCACCCAACGATCAGAGAAATGTTTCGGCTCCTAAGAGCTCATGGACTGTTTTCCTTCCTCTCGGTCCGGTCGCTTCTTCGCACTGACTGATGTGTGCCGTCCCACTGCTCTTCATCCCAGCTCATCCCCTCCCCGCTGCCAGGCTTTTGGGCGAGGATTGGACCTGATGTCACCAATCCGCCGTGATGAGATTAAACAATCAGGAGCCATAACCCCTGAACAGGAAGGAGGAAGGGAAGGGAGCTCAGGTACAATCTGCAGATGGCATGTTGGAGAAAGTGGACTTGTGAGCTTCACGTCATCGTTTATTAACTGTAAACTATAGTGCTCATGCAAAAATACACTCTTCTTAGTTGCTTGTCATTAGTTTTCTCTGTATAGTTGATCAAAACATACAAATTAAAGCAGTAACAGTAAGTTTACATGGAAAATGTACAATAAAAGTGTAGACTAGGCTCACTGAAATGAAGTATTAGCTGGTATTAGCTGTAAACGTGGGTACATGCAATGAAAGTTGGGTTCATTGTGTTCATACATCATCAGCTCAACGGAGGAAAGAGGCCAAGTCTTGATCACTTTGATCTGATTCTTTAATCTCTCCTACTATCCAATCAGTCTCTTAGTCTGCCAGCGTCACACAAATCAACAAATTGTGAACATGAGGCCTGACACTCATATTTTTTGGGAGTAAACTGATCAGTCTGATTGCACTTTTGGCTCTTTTACAGACATTTTATGCTTTATTCCAGCATTTGGTGAGGCAGTTTTAACAACTGCATGCGGTTTCTCAGTTCTGTTGCACCATGGTTGGGTTTTGTGTAGCTCTCAAGCTGTTTTTCCCTTGATACTGGACGTACGCATGTGTTTTCTCTTTAAGACTTTTGTTTAACCTGTTGTCCTCATTTACAGGCACCAAAAAAATATTATTTCCTTGTCTGAAAAAAATCCAAAAATTCAGCAAAAAATTCCCCAAATTTCTGAAAATTTGCAAAACCTTCAGGAAAAAATTTCTAGTAATTCCTCAAAAGTTTCCCTTAAAAGTTTTGTTTAAAAAAAAAAAAAAAAATCTCACATATGGCAAGAAAATTCTTGTAAATATTTTCAAAAAATGAGTAAAAATGTTCCAAAAAAATCCTAAAAATATCTAGTGATTCCATATATATCAGTAAAACTGCTAATATTTTCTTTAAGAACATTCACAGAAAAATCAACCAAAATCCAGCAAAATTCGCTGGATTTTGGTTGATTTTTTTTGTGAATGTTCTTAAGAAACATTTTTAACATTTCTTTTTTTCCACCAAAAATGTTCAAAGATTTCCCAAAAATGTTGGAAATGTGGACATCAGAAGTTTCACTGTGAAAATATATTTTTTCCCCACATTTTAAACTTTAAAACGGGACAACACGCAGGACAACATGAAGGTTAAGAAAACACTCTAAAGTTTGATTAAAAGTGATAATATAATTTGTGGTGACTCGATCGCGATCCAAACTAAGCATTTTCTTCTACAATTTACCCTCCAACTGACATTTCATCTGAGACATCACGAGCTACTGATCCTTGACTAAACCTTCAGCAGGACTCACACTAAGCCATTTTCAGGATCTGGGTTAGTCTCATCTACTCCAGATTAACCTCGGCAACGTCACTGTGGATTAACAGCAGTGTGGAGATGCTCCTTCTCGTTATGTGGGTCTGGTGTTTCTCTGAGCACCTGATGAAATGGAAATCTCCTTCCACTTTCCTGTTTTTGGTCTATTTCGATTCCCTTTTAACTGTGAAGCTGTTACACTAAGTGGCAGTAATTTAAAAGAAGTTTAATTGCTGTATGAGGCCTTCTTTTGCTGTTTCTGATAAGTGAACATTGTTTCAGGCATCATCATTTGTTCCTACATCCTCCAAAATGGTATTATTAAGTCATTAATATTATAAACTGAATAGATTTGGCCTGTTGTTGGGGGAAAATGAACAAGGAATCTCCCTAAGCTTTGACAACATGTTGCAGTCAGAGCTTTAGCTGCCGTTGAAGACACCAGGATGTTCTTAGCGTTGTTTCAGGGACCTGTGATTTGTAACGGTAATCTTGCGAGCTTGTTAAAGGTGGAGTCTAGTTCACTTATTCACACGGTTAGCATGGGACAGATTTACCCACCGTCTCACTTCCACTGCCCCATTTCTGCCCTCCACCTCCCTGTCCTGTGCACGAGTCGTCTTTACGCAGAACATGCTGGAATAATGTCAGATGGATTTTTTTCCCCATTCCAGAGTCAGAGCTGTGCATGAAGATGCAGAAGAGACATCTAGTGGACACATGAGCAGATATTTGATGAATTTGACCAAAAGTGTGTTGAATTAGAAGCACAAACTCCACCTTTAAGTCAAGAAGAAAGACGTTTAAGACTCGTAAGGGGAAGAGTTGTTCTGTCTGAAGTCACCAGGATTCTTCTGCTGATGTTAAACAGAAAATAGATAGATAGATAGATAGATAGATAGATAGATAGATAGATAGATAGATAGATAGATAGATAGATAGATAGATAGATAGATAGATAGATAGATAGATAGATAGATAGATAGATAGATAGATAGATAGATAGATAGATACTTTATTAACCCTGAGAGAAATCCAAAGCTACGAATTTCTCTGTAAGATTTTTAGATGAATCAGAAAGACATGTCTTATTTTTATACATTCCTTCAATGACAGATGTTAGAACCTGGACACTGATTTACTTTATTGACTACAAAGGCATTCATTTAAATCCTGAGCAGATGAGATGTTAGTTTCTCTCTACAAAACAAAGCAATAACAAACCATCAGATGCTGAAATCATACCAGAGAAACGATGAGTTCTGTTTTTAAGAAAAACATTTAAACCGAGTCATGTTGGTTTTTACAAAAGCTCACTTTTCAAATTGAGACATTAATCATATTTTTAAAATTTTAACACAGAAGAAAAGTAAAAAAAAAACAAACAACTAAGTTAGTATGAAAAACTCACACAGGTCTATTTCCTGCAGAGATAGAATAAGATTATTAAAAATCAATCAAAATTGGTTTATGAAATCACATTGAGTTACATTAATTGTAGGTAAAAACAATGGGATAATGTCAATTTCTGTATAAAACAAATGTAATACACAACAAAACTTGATTTTCACCATGGGGGCGTCTTTAAGCCTCGTCTTGTGCATCAAAATTGACCCGGTTTAAAGTTTGAAAAAAAAAAAACACAGTGAAAATTCTGATGTCCACATTTTCAACATTTTTGGGAAATCTTTGAACATTTTTTGGTGGAAAAAAAGAAATGTTAAAAATGTTTCCTAAGAACATTTACATAAAAATCAACCAAAATCCAGCGAAACTTTTAAGGAAAACTTTTAAGGAATTATTGGAATTTTCTTCCTGAAGGTTTTTCAAATTTTCAGAAATTTAGGAAATTTTTTTGCTGAATTTTTGGGATTTTTTTCAGACAAGGAAACAATATTTTTTGGTGCCCATAAATGAAGACAATAGGAGGGTTAAAGGAATGGTCTTCTAGATAACAGAGTATTAATAACCAATTAAGTATACTGATCTGACTCCAGCTGATTGCCAAAACTGGCAACTAAACATAGATTACGTATGATTATAGGTTTGAAAACCCTCCAACCACAACTTGTCTATATATATTGAACCTGCACATTGTATGCACAACCAGTCAAAAGTTTGGACACAACTTCTCATCCATTACTTTTTATTTATTTGTATTATTTTCTATATTGTAGATTAATACTAAAGATGAACACTTTTTTGTTTACAACATAATTGCATGTGTGTTCTTTTATAGTTTGATGTCTTCAGTATTAATCTACAAGGTATAAAATAATTAAATTGAGAAGGTGTGTCCAATCTTTTGACTGGTAGTGTATGTATGTTGTGTTTAATTCCAAATGTGCTCCATTTTTGAATATATTCAGCACTGTGCAATATCCAGAAACATTAGTTACACTACCGTTTCTACAGTGATCCTAATATACCAGAAAATTTTACAAAAATAAACTATCACTGTTTTCATAGTACATATTATTTAATATATTTCCATAGGTTTATATTGTACATTTTTTATTCTACGTGTACAAATTTTATTCTACTCTATTCTGCATATCTGCACCATAGACTGTAAATAAAGATTTTATTATATGTATTTCATTATACAGTCTATGATCTGCACTTGCTGTGATATTAATGTGGCACGTGAGTCGAGCAAAGAAAGAAAGTATGATGGCTTACTTTGTTTTGAGAAATTTAATTTTATTCTGAATGAACTTAAAATAGTGCAATTATCATGTTGAAATCTATAGATTTCTGGACTGGGTAATGTTTCAAGATGCCAAGTTTGTCTAAAAATACTAAATTCAGCACCGATATTTGTGTGTTTCAGTACAGTAAATTGAATCTATCAATGCTACAATAAATAGATAATTTTTTAAACAGATGAAGCTTCCCTTCCTGTATAACAAAAAGGTCAAGTAGCCGCCACAGACACGTTTTCCTCTGACCTCTAATCTTTTCAGTAATGATCAGTTTTGTCCTATAGGTGGCCATGTCTGACCTGTTTTATCTGTCTGTCGATCCCGCGAATGACCTGTATTCTAATACAGCCGGTGGCCCCGCCCCGATGGCTCTGTCAGCCAATAGAAAGACGCCTTTGAGCTGGCACAAACGGTCTTTTCAAAATGAGAGCATCGCTCTAACCGTTTGCATTTAAGCTGCCTGATCTGAAAAACGCGGACTTTTAATTTGACACGTTACGTTGTTCTTATCCGGCAGTCAGGCTGGAGTTCCGTTGGGGCACAGATGAGCAGGAGCAGCGAGTATGGCAGGTCCCAGTAGGAAGGAAATGTTGAGGTTTCTCAGCCAGTTAGGGGCGTTTATTTTGACCCGGTTCGGATTCTGGAACTGCTTCTGTATGCTGATGCTGTTTGCCGAACGAGCGGACTCAAAAAGGTAATAAATATGGCGCACTTTCAGGCGGCTAGCTGGGGTTAGCTAACAGGCTAACGGCTATCCTGAGTTAACTGAAGTCAAACTTACACAGAACACGGGCTTTTATTCAGATTTAACATCCAGAATGTTAGAACTGGACACATATAATTATTGATACTGAACAACAAGGTTAGATAGCCTAGCTTTTAGTGTGTGAACGCCGAAACCTGCCAGCTAGCTAACGGTGTCGTATCTCCAGTAGGCTGTGGCCATATGGAGATGTTTAAATTAAAACCGCCTCTGCTGGCTTCCCTACCCTTTAATTTGGAGTCGGGCAGTAGTTTTAATCTGTGCACTGGGTGTGTATTGTTTCAGTCTGTGGTGGGCTTGTCCTTCGTGGGCAGCCACACCTCTCTGGATGATCCTGTAATCACAGCAGCTGCAGGGAAGATCTGCACATCATTTGTCTTACCTGTCTGTTTGGCTTAGCTGTTTTCCCTCTCGTGCTTAAATAGTTGCTTTTAAATGGTAGTGTTTGCAGTGTTACAGTAGGGATAGTGCAAAAACGCAAGGAGCATCAGTTAAAGCAGGAAATAAACAAGAAAAGCACACAGAGAGCACAGTACTCTGTCAAGGCTGCTCATTCCCCCATATGGCATTGTCAGAAATGCAGCATATTTTTGTAGAAATGCAGTATTTTATTGTTATTATTGATGATCAGAAATCATGTCACAATAGAATGTGGCCATTTAATATAGTTGAACCCACAAACAAAATGACCTTGTGCTGAGCACAGGCGTGTGTTCTGCAGGTGTACGTTATGTACGGATACCGGATCATGTGACCTAAATATGTATATTACACTTACAAAGGTCTGTTGATCAGTTCATCACTTTTTGCAAGCCTTTGTTTTGCTAGTGTAAAACTAACCGTTCTCTTCATGCTTTTGTTTTGAAGGCCCTTTTTTAATGGTGGGCTTTTATTTTTGGTACCATTCCCGCCACACAGGAAGTGTTTAATCTAAGAAGCGGTTTCTTGACATGAGGAAGTCTGTCAAAAAGTCCGAAAATTCAGGATGGAAAGGAAAATTCTGAAGAACCCCTGCAATTTAATCAATTGGTTTTTGTATCATTTCCGAAGGATAAGTCCGTAGTAAGATCACAATCATGTGATCGTCAGCAGGCAGCTGATGTAGTGTTCACTTGTTGTCATGGTTACAGTGACGCTGTGCTGCTGTCTCACAATGGGAAATCTTTAACAAATCCATGGATCCAGACTATAAGCCGCGTCACTGCCAAAATCTGATCACTTGGTCCTTGTATAATTTCTGACCTTCCCTGAAAATTTCATCCAAATCTGTTAGTCTGTTTTTGAGTAATGTTGCTAACAGACAGACAGACAGATTCACAGACAAACGTACGCTGATCGTCACATAACTCTGGCGCGTTCCTTGGTGGAGTAAAAATACACATAAGCACTGTTGCACAGATCCTTCTACATGCACAAATGTCTATTAGGAGATACATCTCTGATACCATCAAACTTGTGTGAGGCAGAGCTTAGATTGATTCTAACAGCTGTATGGTCGGGGCCAGAATCATCTGACGGAGTTGGAAGAGCCCATGCAAGCCAGAATTTACAGAATGACTTAAGCGTATTACGGACAGTTGCTTTTGAGAATATGATCGCCAGGGTGAACAATGTCCCAAGTAGAATTAGCCAGATGTGGCAGGTTTTTCTGTCTTGCATTAGTGATGCATAACATCAGTATAAAACCTATGATATTAGTGAGATGTAAAACTGATGTGTGATTGCATGTAGTTGCTTGTGTATCTCTATTCTACACCATAGACAGACACAGTTAACCCCTTCAGGGTTTTTATTGCAGGTCAGTTGTTATGGGACACTTTAACCCTCCTGTTGTCCTCATTTACAGGCACCAAAAATTATTATTTCCTTGTCTGAAAAAAATCCAAAAATTCAGCAAAAAATTTCCCCAGATTTCTGAAAATTTGCAAAACCTTCAGGAAGAAAATTCCAATAATTCCTTAAAAGTTTCCCTTAAAAGTTTGATTTTTTTTAAAAAATCCCCCAAATGTGGCAAGAAAATTCTTGTAAATATTTTCAAAAAAAATTAGTAAATATCTTCCAAAAAAATCCTAAAAATATCTAAAGTGATTCCATATATATCAGTAAAACTTCTAATATTTTCTTTAAGAACATTCACATAAAAATCAACCAAAATCCAGTGAATTTCGCTGGATTTTGGTTGAATTATTGTGAATGTTCTTAAGAAACATTTTTAACAGTTCTTTTTTTCCACCAAAAGATGTTCAAAGATTTCCCAACAATCTTGAAAATGTGGACATCAGAAGTTTCACTGTGAAAAATATATATTTTTTCCACATTTTCAAACTTCAAACTGTTCAAAATATGTAATTGCAATTTTCCAGACACATATTGCCATTTTAAGTCAATTTTTAGGTCAACATTCACTGTTTAAAGATATAAATTATGTAATGTAGCGTTACCACATGAGATACCATCAACAGCACGACTGACATACACGGATGACGGCATGAATTTGTTGACATAACAGTTTAAACTCTGGGTCAGACGTGCTTTAACACGTTCTGTTAAATAGTGAGACTGAGTTTATGTCAGTTCAAACACGACACGAATGTCTGAACCAAGTAGATCAAAAGTGTTAGCAGAAACAACCCCGGAAAGTTTCAATCCACTCAATTAAAATTAAATCACAGCATTACTTTCATTATTTAACAGCTTCCTCTCATATATCCTAAATTGTAGGCTCTGACTTTTGATAATGGCATTGTTTCAAACTGTGATTTTGATTGGAAGTCGATTAATTGTTCAGTTAAATGCTGCAATTTTTTTTTTATTGAAAGTCCATTTGCAGCTTCTGTACTTGATGGAGTCACGTTGGTCTTAAAATGTTGGATTTTTCTCACTAACAGATGAAGTGAGTCCTTAAAATGTCACACAACTGAGTAATCACACTTACATGTGATAAGAGATTAATCCATATTAAAAATGAACACGACTTGCAGCCAAAACACATTTAACCCTCCTGTTGTCCTCATTTACGGGCACCAAAAATGATTGTTTCCTTGTCTGAAAAAAATCCAAAAATTCAGCAAAATATTTCCCCAGATTTCTGAAAATTTGCAAAACTTTCAGGAAGAAAATTCCAATAATTCCTTAAAAATCACCCTTAAAAGTTTTATTTTAAAAAAATCCCCCAAATGTGGCAAGAAAATTCTCCTTCCAAAAAACTTTCAAAAAATCCTAAAAATATCGAAAGTGATTCCATATATATCAGTAAAACTTCTAATATTTTCTTTAAGAACATTCACATAAAAATCAACCAAAATCCAGCAAAATTCACTGGATTTTGGTTGATTTTTTGGTGAATGTTCTTAAGAAACATTTTTAATATTTTCACCAAAAAATGTTCAAAGATTTCCCAAAAATGTTGAAAATGTGGACATCAGAAGTTTCACTGTGAAAATATATAGTTTTTCCCGCATTTTCAAACTTTAACATGGGTCAATTTTGACCCGCAGGACGACACGAGGGTTAATATTGATGCACTCGAGTGTCTGTGCAACTTTTATTCTGGCTACATCTGTACAGCACAATTATAGATAATCACATGGTATAAAGTGGGTAAACAATGTCTTAAAACTTTAAATCAGTTCATAATGTTTGATCTGACACTCTTTTGATTAATTGTCGCCTCCAGGAAGCCGGACATCCATGTCCCCTACCTGTATGTGGACATGGGGGCTGCTGTCCTCTGCGCCAGCTTCATGTCTTTCGGTGTGAAGAGAAGATGGTTCGCTATGGCTGCCGCCGTCCAGCTGGCCGTCAGCACCTACGCTTCATACATCGGAGAACAGGTGTATTATGGGGACTGGCTTAAGGTGAGTGACACTGTGCTGCTGCTGCTCAGTTAGTCCTGTGCTTCCCTTTTGATTCTCATCACTGCTTTCTGATAAATATATGATACTGGAGGTAGATTTCTCACATAATTTGACTCAATGTGGAGTGATGTTTGAAGGAAAAGTAGGGCTCTGATGAGCTTAGATTTACCTAATTAAATGTAATGCGTCAACAAATTAAAAAAAAAAAAAAAAACACATATATGAAAGACAATTGGACACAAAATAAAATGTCACCATAACATCTGTATTTTTTTGTAGTTTTATTTATTAATGTTTCCAACAAACAAACACAGTAATTGAACACATCTGGACATGTAAAAGCAGCAAATACAAATATTAAATCTTCAGTAAAGATAATAAATATTTACTGCCAACTATATATGCTTAGTTTTGATTGATTGAATCCTTGTCCTCGTGGTCAGGAATCTAAAAGAGGAAATATCCATCATACAGTATACATAGATAAACTGAAAACAGTTGTTAAATGCAGATATCAGTGTTCGTCCACAGAAAGGCTTTTATTAGAGGTAAAAACAATAAAATACTTTGGATTATTCGTTTCCTAAAAGAGGCAAGACAAAAGGTGCAAAAGTGCATTTCTAACATTTGTGACGATACCTGTTTAATTTTTATACTTTTACCGATAATTATAATCAATGTGTCCAAAGATAAACCAGAATATAATAATACCTATGTGTAGTTCAATGGTGTAAACATTTATCTACTGCATCTCGAACTGATCAAATAATATTGTTCCATGTTTGAATTTAAATCCATATTTTTACAGTTTTGTTGTTAGGATCTTGGATATTTTTTGCTTTTGACTTTAACTAATATTGTTAAAGTGACCAATATTGAATACCAGTTTGAATTAGTGACTATATAGAGCAGGGGTGTCAAACTCATTCTAGTTCAGGTTCCACATTCAGCCCAGTTTGATTTCCAGTGGACCAGACCAGTAAAATCACAGCACAATAACCTATAAATAATGACAACTCCTAATTTTCCCCTTTGTTTTAGTGCAAAAAAAGTACATCTGAAAAGGTTCACCTTTAAGGAATTATGTTTTTATAAAACATTATGAGCATCCTGAAATTTCTTAAGAAAAAGAAGTTGACTTTCAGCAGCATTCAGCCTCAGTTTATCATTCCCACATTACAACTTCCAGATCACAGAGTGTCTACAAAGGAACACAACATTTAATTCAATTCAGTTTTATTTATATAGTGCCAATTACAGGTCAAATTGTCTCGAGACGCTTTACAGAACCCATATGAACCCCCAGAGCAGCCCCAAGGCAACAGTGGCAGGAAAACACCCTTTTAACAGGGAAGAAACCTCGAGCAGAACCCGGCTCTAATGTGGGGGGACCCATCTGCTGCTGGCCGGGCGGGTTGAGAGGGACAGAAGAGGTAGAGAGGTAGAGAGAGAGGGATACAGATGGAGGGATAGAGGTAGAGGGAAGGGGAGATGGAGGTTGAGTGGGAGGGATGGGAGAAGAGGAGGGTGGGGAACAAGGAACATATAACACACAATTGGATACATGCATGATAAGACAGATGATACATACAAAGCACAAGCTGACATTTAGCCACAGCTATCTGGAACTGAACATTCTAGTATTTTACTTTATGATCAAAACAACTTGTCAAGGTCTCGAAATCATGTTAAATTTGCGGGTTTACAAATTTACAGTTGATGTCTTTTGAGTAATTTTTACACTTTGCAAAATCACCCTGGGGGCCGTATGTTTGACACCCTGATATAAGATAAGATAGATAAGATAGTCCTTTATTTCTCCCCACGCCAGGAGAAATTCACATTGTTACAGCAGCTTATGTAGCAATAAACATAGTAATAGTAATAAAATAATAATACAATAGTAGTAATAATATTTACAAGTGTACAGGGATGAGAAATGAGAATGAAATAGTACAGTATTGACACACTGTAAACAATACAATATAAAGTAGCTTGAAAAAATAAGTTTAAAAAAATGCAGAGATGTAGCAGTGCAATAATGTCTGTGCAAATTTTATGGTTTGGGGTGATATGATATGAGTCCAGTTTATGCTAGCATCAGCCACTGATGCTGATGTGTAAAGTCTTACATAGTGTACTGCACATGGTGTCATAGTGGCTCTGTAGGGTTATGAAATATGATTTAGTGTAAATTCTAGATGTCAGCCAGCTCTGGTTGCATCTTCGTTCTGCTTTAAGGTTTTTTCTCATTGGTTTGCCAGACATAAAGCAAGTGCTGGTTTAAAATACTGACTGACTGACTTTCTTTTCCGCTACAGTTAATAGTAATCTTTTAGACTGCTGTCTTTTACCTGCTGAACTCTTCAGATTGGAGACTAAACTGCTGCAGGATCAGAAATGTGTCGCATTTAGGAGAAAATATAAAAGTGGCCCAGATCAGTGTTGGAATATTAATCAAAAGCAGATCTGTGTCACACATGAAGGTGAAACCTGAATCTGGGTCACCACTACGAGTCTCAAAGTGGAGTATTGCATCAGAGTAGTAGAAGCTCAGGTTGTTTTTATCTGGTCGCCCTACAGGTACGGATGTACTCCAGAGCTATGGCCATCATTGGAGGCTTCCTGGTTCTGGCCAGCGGAGCGGGAGAAGTTTACCGACAGAAACCTCGCAGCAGGTCCATGCAGTCCACAGGGCAGGTGTTTCTGGGAGTCTATCTCATCTGCATGGTAAGACTAACGTTAGTTTTATATCTATGTCTTCATGTCATTCTTATCCAAGCTATCGTAAAGACTTAACCCTCGTGTCGTCCTGCGGGTCAAAATTGACCCGTTTTAAAGTTTGAAAATGTGGGGAAAAAAAATATTTTCACAGTGAAACTTCTGATGTCCACATTTTCAACATTTTTGGGAAATCTTTGAATATTTTTTGGTGGAAAAAAAGAAATGTTAAAAATGTTTCTTAAGAACATTCACAAAAAAAATCAACCAAAATCCAGCAATGTTCTTAAAGAGAATATTAGAAGTTTTACTGATATATATGTAATCACTGTAGATATTTTTAGGATTTTTTTTGAAGATTTTTACTCATTTTTTGAAAATATTTACAAGAATTTTTTGCCAAATTTGGGGGATTTTTTTTTTTTTTTAAAAATCAAAATTTTAAGGGAAACTTTTAAGGAATTATTGGAATTTTCTTCCTGAGGGTTTTGCAAATTTTCAGAAATTTGTGGAATTTTTTTGTAGATTTTTTGGGGGATTTTTTTCAGACAACAATATTTTCTGGTGCCCGTAAATGAGGACAGCAGGACGGTTAAGAGCAGGATGTAGTGTTAACCAGAGCTGCAACGATTAGCCGTTTAATCAGTTAGTTTATAATATTATCTGCAGTTACTTAGTGTTAGGGAATTCTGCAATGTCGAAAGAGGAATCAGGAGGCAAACTCAGGGACACTCTGGAGACTCAGATGGCTTATGTTGAGAATAAGCTTTACTGAATTCAGAAGAAATGATACAGCGAGTAACACAGTGACATGAGCACTGGCAGCATCAGTTCTGAGGAGTCTCTCTGGTCTTGGGCATATATACCGTTTGGAAGGCGTGCCATGTTGATGTCACATTCTAAATGTGGAGGCAGGACTGTTAGTTCAGGATCTATCTGAACAGGAACACAGCAATATAATCTTGTTGTTCTGACATCGTCCGCCAGATAGTTGGTCTTTTATCCCTATGTTATGTTTACCAAGCATCTGTCTGTCTCAGGGTCATATTAGGGGATAGAGAGAGCATACGCAAGTTTGCATCCTCTATCTAGGAGAACCATGAGTCAAGGGTGACCATTTGGGATGACTCAGCATTTAGGCTGTCATAAACTAGAACCACCTCAGTCATGAGAAAGTGAGTAATTTTTCCTTCACACTTAGTTCAATGATGATTAAATTATTTTTTTAAGCCAAAACCTAAAACATTTATGATTCCAGTTCATTAAATGTGAAAAATTTTTCACAGTTTTAGATCTTTACAAACATAATGTTTGTGTTCTGGACAAAACAAGATATTTGAAGACATCATCACAAACTCTGGGAATCTCAAAAGAATCTTTTTTTCAGTATTTACAGAGATTTTAGAGATAAAAAATCTGAATCCATTCATTGATTTTGTGTAGATTTACTAAGCAAGGCAGCTTTATGTGTGTTTCATACACGAGGGCAACTCAATGTGCTTTACATTAAAAGCATTACAAGCATAAAAGAGCACAATTAAAATGAAAAATACAACAAAACATAGAAAAGAAGAGAAAAATTAGAAATTACAATTTGCATCTAAAACAAGTCAAAATAAGCTAAAATAGGAAAGCAGTGGCAAACAGAAAAGTCTTGAGCTGTGATTTAAAGAAGTGAGAGTTGGAGCAGACCTCCAGCTTTCAGGGAGTTTGTTCTAGATATGTGGAGCATGAAGAGTAAACGCTGCTTCACCATGTTTAGTTCTAACTCTAGGGACTGAGAGCAGACCAGGACCTGAAGACCTCAGAGGTCCAGATGAGCAGATCAGCGAGAAACCATTCAGTGCTTTTTTAAACCATCAGCAGGACTTTAAAATCTATTCTCTGGCAGACAGGAAGCCGGTGTAGAGATCTAAGAACTGGACTGATGTAATCTACTTTTCTGGTCCTGGTTAGGACTCGAGCAGCAGCATTCTGATGGACTTTTAGGGAGTCCTGTAAAGGCACTGTTACAGTATTCTAGTCTGCTAAAGATAAATGCATGGAGCAGTTTTTCTAACTTCTGCTGAGACATTAGTCCTTTAATCCTTGATATATTCTTAAGATGATAGTAGTAGCTGATTTAGTGAACTGAGGTCTGAGTCGATGACTGCACCGAGGTTTCTGGCTTGGTTTGTACATTTCATTGTAAGAGATTGAAGCTGAGCATTTACTAGTACTTTTAACACATCTTCCTAATGTTCTTAAGTCAAACTCCGAACATCTCTCTGGTTCCACCGAATCAATCACAAAGATTTGCTGCTTTTTTTGTTTTGTGTCTTTATCAACTAAACATCTTTAAACAGCCTTGTAAAGACTGTAATGGATCATTTTGGTTTAGTTTGTGGTGGTTTAATTCCACAATATATGAGACTATTTTGTGCGTAAATCTGCAAAATTATAAAAAAGAAAGAGTTACTTGAAGTCAATTTGTACAAAAGACAGAATCATTTCCATAAACAGAAGTAGAATTTCATGCTCTAAATTTCTGTAAATGTCAGTTCAATCAGTTTCACATTTAATCAGTTTAAAAATCAAGCTCATTACTCTTTTTCTATTATAAATACCAGCACAATTTTGCACCTTATTTCTTCAAATTTTGCACGTTGTTGCCTTATTTTTCTTAAATGTAACATGTGAGCTACTGGAACTTCAAAAGGTATAAATAAAGTATTTGCGATGTGCATTATAACTGGACTCAATCAATCAATCAATCAATCAATCAATCAATCAATCAATCAATCAATCAATCAATCAATCAATCAATCAATCAAACCTTTATTAGTCATTGCACACTTTCATATACAATGAAATTTCATTTGAGCTGCCCTGCCAATCACAGCTCCGGCTGCTGTGCAGTGCTGCGTGCACCTTTCTTGAGGAAAAAAGAAAAAGGACATGTTGGGATCTGGGTAGGGATAGCAGAGGGTAAATGAAAAAAAAGGCCCGTTGTACCAAATGAAACCTCCAATGTTGGGAAATTCAATTTGAGAAGGAACCTAAAAAAACAAACCCGCAACAGACAAAGCATGACGTTAGACAAGGATAGTTGGGATAAGGATGTGGGGAGGTGGAGGGGGGAGCACCGCACAGTTAGCCGGTTCCTGTGCAGCAATTTCTGTGCACGGATTCCTGGTGTATAGTGAGGAAAGCTTGTGGAGGCGGGGGGGAGGGGGGTATGGACATGTGTGTGCGAATGTTTAGCTCAGTTCTCAGTTCATGAGTCCGAATGTTTGTGTATGCGTGTAGCCCATCTACTTCTGTCTCAGACCCCCGGTGTCTCAGTTCGCGAGGGTGGAAGTGCGATAACACAGCAAGGTTGCTATGGAGACGTCCTCGGTTGGCCCGGTCCAAAAGTCAACAGGTGTCCTTGGGAAAGTGGGGGGGGGTGTAGGAGAGCTATCTCTTGGCCATGAAACTTCCAGAGGAGTTTGTTATTGTTCCAGGGGCGCCAGAATGTAATCAGTTTCCTTCATGTTTAGGCGGGGAGAGGAGCAATTTCACCTTCCCCCTACTGCTCTCAACAGTTTTAGACCCCAGCTGTAGCGATTCTCACCCTGATGGCTTCCAATCTGCGACTCAAATCAACAGTCACACCAAGCAAATTGTTCATCTTACGATTGAGTTCGTCATACCGAGCATCGGCAGCTGTGATCCGATCGTTTGCGTAGACCAGCAGTGTTTGGACATCATTTCGATCTGCGGTTTTCCTGATTTTCCAGAAGCTCAGGCCAGTGAACAAGCCAATTATCAGCAGGCCTGTCATCATAAATCCGAATATATAAACATCTTCCACATCCTCCACGGATAGGGGTGCCAGGCACATGATCCCCTTCCACTTCCCCCAGGCGTCGATCACGTAACCAGAGGCGAAACTCCCATCCGGGCAGGTAGGCTCCCCTAGGCCTGTGCTCTTTGTGGCGACAATCTTGTCAATTGTGTTGAGAGACCAGTTAATCAATTCCATGACCTGTGTTTTGAAGGTCCAGTGCCAAGCGATCGCTCCAAGTCAGACAGACGAGACGAAAATGCAGCAAGCAGAAGACATGAGGGTGTGGGGAGGAACAGAGATAGATGAGGAGCGAGGAAAAGTGCGACCGCCTCCTACGAGAGCTGAGAGCAGAGTAGACTCAAGTGCAATACATCTGTTTACTTCAGTGAATTTTCGGTTAATCTTTCTAGTTTTTAGTATTAGTATACAATTAATATCTTGTACTCGTTATATCTGATTTTATTTTTCTTATTTATTTACTTAAGACACACTGTGACACTTCACACAAACATTTTTAGAAACTTATATTTTGTACTTTGCATTCTTTATTTCTATTTTACTACTAATTTCTGTGTAATTGTGTATATTCTACTAACCTTTGTTTATTGTGCTCTGGAAAAATAATTTCATCCGGGATGAATAAAGTAGATCTTATTTATCTGTCTTGTTTTTAGTATTTCCTTAAATCCTGCAGTACTCCTCTGTCTCCTCCAGGTGTACTCCCTCCAGCACAGCAAAGAGGACCGGCTGGCCTACCTGAACCACATCGTCGGGGGAGAGGTGACCCTGATGCTGCTGGAGGTGCTGTTCGGGGTCCTGGCTCTGGCCTTCCTGTCCGGCTGCTACATCCGTCTGGCGGCTCAGATTCTGGCCACCGTCCTGCCTCTGGTCGTCCTGCTCATCGACGGCAACGTGGGCTACTGGCACCACACCCGCAAGGTGGAGTTCTGGAACCAGATGAAGCTGATCGGACACAACGTCGGCATCTTCGGCGCCGTGCTGATCCTGGCCACCGACGGCTGAACCCTCGGGGGGGTTTTCACAGACGACTTTTCTAGGCTGAGGAGTTCTTACGCAGGAGGAGATTATTGATCTTTCTGTTTCTGGTGACGCCTCAGGATTGAATCACTCCGGGACGAGACGGTTGGATGTACGCTGCATCGATTGTCCTCGCCTGCTAGCTGGTAACTTTCGCTTTTACAGGAAAAAGAGAAACACAAGTTTCCTTTTTTTTTTGCAATTTTAATTATTTATTTAAATTTATGTTTACACGTTTTGTTTCTGTTTTGACACTGAGAATCAGGGGTACTGTAAATCTACAGGGAAGTTTTACTCCAAAAAAAGAAGTCTTAAACAGTGTAATCACTTTTTACAGTATAATGGTTTCAGTATTTTACAAATAAAGGGAAACTTAGACTCACCAGCCACTTTATTAGGTTGATTTGTGAAATCTGATGCATTCACACAGAGGAGTTCTGCTATAAACTCTTTGCATTTTTGAAGTTTCTGTTGTGAAAAAGGTTATTCTCCATTATTACTGAGGTCATAGTGGGTGGTGGACTGGATAGAACTGAACTGACATACAAATATTAGAAACCCTTAAATGTCCAGTACACCACAGCCACACGCTTTGACCTCAGTAACAAGGTAGAATCGACTTAAATTTAGAAAATACGTCTATGGCAGAGCTGTTGTGTTGGATTTTAGGGGACAGCAGACCACAGAACTCCTGGTTTGGATGTAAAATAATCCTTTAACTGTCACTGTCAGCTGTTTCCAACATGTTGGTTCATCTAAACGGAAAATTGTTGTCAAAGATTATGCAAAAACATGCCAAATATCATGAAAATTCAACAGTTGGAGCGTGACCAGTAAGATTTAGCATATCCAAATCTTATTCTTTAAAACTGTGAGCTAAGACAGAGGGACTACTTTCTTAGTACACCTTTAACTTTATAAAGTATGCACGGCAGTAAAACTGTATGATCTGTTTGCTTGTAGAAGTTTACATGCGTGACAGACCTGTAGAGGTCGACTAGCGTCGCTGATGCCACTAATTGGATTGCATTAGATTTCACAGCTTCACTGAATGAAGCTGCCGGTGAGGGGATGTTGTATTGCCAATGAAACAGGAGGGCTATGCTTATTGCTTTTAACTCGTGCGTACATGACTGTAAGTAGGTTTTCATTAATAAACACAGCTTTTGTATCTTCTGTGTAATGTTCACGTTTTATATGTAATCATTAATTTACGTGATTTCTGTCTAAATCTGAGAAGTTTCAGCTGCTTAATTTCACTGAAACGTGTAGGTGAACTGTTTATAAAAACACGATAAAAACTGAACTCTAGGTGAAGTAAACAGTGTTGCTCAGGATGAAACGCTGAATATAAGCGAGGCAGCTCCGTGTTCAGTGAGAATATTTACCGGATGTCTGATTAAATATGCAGAAAGCCTTTTCACATGTTTTTGTACTGACTCTGGATTGTGTCAGTGCTCACCTTTGAGCTTTCATTTTTCCATTAAGACCAAGTAATTATATCTAGGTCATTTGTCAAACTCTACAGGGTCAGGGCAGGACAGAATTAGCATATTAATGCAGTTGTACTGCTGTAAGTGGAGGCTAAAATGCTAATCTCACTGAACTACCTTAAACCTGCCGGACTGGTGAGTTTGTGTTTCTTGTTTGGTTTGTGGTGATTGTTGTGATAAAGTTTCCACATGTGCTGCTGCTGCTGCTAAAGAAATTAGAATGTGTGATTTTAACATGACTTCAGACAGAAATAGAAAAGTTTTCTAGATGTCTGTGAGTGGATGCTAATTGAAGCCTGCAGTCACTTACATGAAGATTAGTTTATTTTTAAACACCTAAATTCTGTTTTTGTTGCGATATACAGCATATATATCATTGTAGAAAAAAAACTTGTTTTCACATTTAGGTGTAGTTGAGGCCTTTCAGTCAACTTTTCAAAATAAAAGTTTGTGGGCCAGAAAAGAGGATAATCATGAACCTGTCACTTAAAATATATGTAAATTCCACCTATTCGTTAGATTGTTTACTATAAAACTGTATCAATAATGCAATAATGCTCTTCATTCTGTCCATTTCCTGTATTCTAAAGGGTCATTCTACACTTTTTTCCTCAGTTTTTCTCCAGTGGTTGCCATAAAAATAGAAAAAAAGTCTCAAAAAGGACAACAGATGGTTGCAGTTGACAACAAGCTATTGAGCAGCAGCATCCAGACGAGGCCAGAAGTCAGTCATAGAACCTGTGCTCCTGATTAATAGCCGTAGTTTTTCTTGTCTTGTGACTCTGCGTCGCTCTGCAGCTGTTTGTTCTTCCGATTGCGCTCTGCTTTGACCAGCGCTCCGATCACGGCGAGCATCACGGTGATGGTGATGACGAACACCGAGGCCGTCTCCACCAAACACAGCTGGCTGTCCAGGGAGGCCAGAGATCCTCCGGCCTGCTGAGCGGGAGAATGACAGATGATTTCCTTGTAGTCCTCAATATGCAGATGTCGAACGTAGTGGATCTTGCCAAAGACGCGCTGCAGCTCACAGTCACAGGTCCAGGGGTTCAGGGACATCTGGAGGTGGGTGCGGGTTGTCTGGAGCTTCAGGATGGTCTTGAACCTGATGTGCGTCAGCTTGTTACCCTGCAGGCCCAGCACAGTGAGGCTTCTGAGAGGAGATAGAGCTTCGGACTCGATCTCCGAGATGTTGTTGTGGCTCAGCAGCAGCACCTCCAGGCTCTGCTGTCGGCTCAGCAGGCCGTCTCGAAGCACGTTCAGCCGGTTTCCTTCCAGGTTGAGAAGGCTCAGGCGAGACAGGCTGTTGAAGGCCTTGACGTCCATGGCTCGGATGCGGTTGTAGCTGAGGTCCAGTTTCCTCAGGTTGTCGGAGTCTTGCAGCGCTGTGGAGTCGATGTGCTGCAGCAGGTTGTGGTCGAGCCGGAGCTCCTGGAGGGACGAAAGCCTCTGAGAGAAGTCCTGAGGGAGCCAACGCAGCCGGTTGAAACTCAAATCCAGCCTCTCCAGAAACTGCAGCGACGACAGAGACTGAAGCAAAGAAATACATTAGAAACATGAACAATGATGGAATGTACGATGAATGAAAGAGTATTACCCGCTTTGGAGGTTTTCTCCTTTTATTGAATCACTGTCATTTTTAAATTAGGCTTTACAAAGACTTTGAGACTTCATAAAAAATTACTCAATGTTTTTGGTTGACATACTAAACTATGACGTTTTTTGTCAGATTTCGGACGACATGCTATGACGTTTTTGGTGACTTTCCGGATGACATACTATGACGTTTTTGTCAGATTTCGGACAACATACTATAAAGGAGGCCGTGAAAAGCACTCCAGAAAGGTTTTCTTTGAAAAAAAAATCATCATGAATTTTGGCGCAAAAAAAACGCCTTACTATACTATGTCGAAAAAAAATGGGATTTTTCAAACATGTTGTAAAAACGTGCCATATGATGAAATAATGTAAAGGAGGCCGTGAAAAACACTCCAGAAAGGTTTTCTTTGAAAAACAAATCATCATGAATTTTGGCGCAAAAAAAACGCCTTACTATACTATGTCGAAAAAAAGTGCGATTTTTCAAACATGTTGTAAAAACGTGCCATATGATGAAATAATGTAAAGGAGGCCGTGAAAAACACTCCAGAAAGGTTTTCTTTGAAAAAAAAATCATCATGAATTTTGGCGCAAAAAAAACGCCTTACTATACTATGTCGAAAAAAAAGTGGGATTTTTCAAACATGTTGTAAAAACGTGCCATATGATGAAATAATGTAAAGGAGGCCGTGAAAAACACTCCAGAAAGGTTTTCTTTGAAAAAAAAATCATCATGAATTTTGGCGCAAAAAAAACGCCTTACTATACTATGTCGAAAAAAAGTGCGATTTTTCAAACATGTTGTAAAAACGTGCCATATGATGAAATAATGTAAAGGAGGCCGTGAAAAACACTCCAGAAAGGTTTTCTTTGAAAAAAAAATCATCATGAATTTTGGCGCAAAAAAAACGCCTTACTATACTATGTCGAAAAAAAATGCGATTTTTCAAACATGTTGTAAAAACGTGCCATATGATGAAATAATGTAAAGGAGGCCGTGAAAAACACTCCAGAAAGGTTTTCTTTGAAAAAAAAATCATCATGAATTTTGGCGCAAAAAAAACGCCTTACTATACTATGTCGAAAAAAAAGTGCGATTTTTCAAACATGTTGTAAAAACGTGCCATATGATGAAATAATGTAAAGGAGGCCGTGAAAAACACTCCAGAAAGGTTTTCTTTGAAAAAAAAATCATCATGAATTTTGGCGCAAAAAAAACGCCTTACTATACTATGTCGAAAAAAAAGTGGGATTTTTCAAACATGTTGTAAAAACGTGCCATATGATGAAATAATGTAAAGGAGGCCGTGAAAAACACTCCAGAAAGGTTTTCTTTGAAAAAAAAATCATCATGAATTTTGGCGCAAAAAAAACGCCTTACTATACTATGTCGAAAAAAAAGTGCGATTTTTCAAACATGTTGTAAAAACGTGCCATATGATGAAATAATGTAAAGGAGGCCGTGAAAAACACTCCAGAAAGGTTTTCTTTGAAAAAAAAATCATCATGAATTTTGGCGCAAAAAAAACGCCTTACTATACTATGTCGAAAAAAAAGTGCGATTTTTCAAACATGTTGTAAAAACGTGCCATATGATGAAATAATGTAAAGGAGGCCGTGAAAAACACTCCAGAAAGGTTTTCTTTGAAAAAAAAATCATCATGAATTTTGGCGCAAAAAAAACGCCTTACTATACTATGTCGAAAAAAAAGTGCGATTTTTCAAACATGTTGTAAAAACGTGCCATATGATGAAATAATGTAAAGGAGGCCGTGAAAAACACTCCAGAAAGGTTTTCTTTGAAAAAAAAATCATCATGAATTTTGGCGCAAAAAAAACGCCTTACTATACTATGTCGAAAAAAAAGTGCGATTTTTCAAACATGTTGTAAAAACGTGCCATATGATGAAATAATGTAAAGGAGGCCGTGAAAAACACTCCAGAAAGGTTTTCTTTGAAAAAAAAATCATCATGAATTTTGGCGCAAAAAAAACGCCTTACTATACTATGTCGAAAAAAAATGCGATTTTTCAAACATGTTGTAAAAACGTGCCATATGATGAAATAATGTAAAGGAGGCCGTGAAAAACACTCCAGAAAGGTTTTCTTTGAAAAAAAAATCATCATGAATTTTGGCGCAAAAAAAACGCCTTACTATACTATGTCGAAAAAAAAGTGCGATTTTTCAAACATGTTGTAAAAACGTGCCATATGATGAAATAATGTAAAGGAGGCCGTGAAAAACACTCCAGAAAGGTTTTCTTTGAAAAAAAAATCATCATGAATTTTGGCGCAAAAAAAACGCCTTACTATACTATGTCGAAAAAAAAGTGCGATTTTTCAAACATGTTGTAAAAACGTGCCATATGATGAAATAATGTAAAGGAGGCCGTGAAAAACACTCCAGAAAGGTTTTCTTTGAAAAAAAAATCATCATGAATTTTGGCGCAAAAAAAACGCCTTACTATACTATGTCGAAAAAAAATGCGATTTTTCAAACATGTTGTAAAAACGTGCCATATGATGAAATAATGTAAAGGAGGCCGTGAAAAACACTCCAGAAAGGTTTTCTTTGAAAAAAAAATCATCATGAATTTTGGCGCAAAAAAAACGCCTTACTATACTATGTCGAAAAAAAAGTGCGATTTTTCAAACATGTTGTAAAAACGTGCCATATGATGAAATAATGTAAAGGAGGCCGTGAAAAACACTCCAGAAAGGTTTTCTTTGAAAAAAAAATCATCATGAATTTTGGCGCAAAAAAAACGCCTTACTATACTATGTCGAAAAAAAAGTGCGATTTTTCAAACATGTTGTAAAAACGTGCCATATGATGAAATAATGTAAAGGAGGCCGTGAAAAACACTCCAGAAAGGTTTTCTTTGAAAAAAAAATCATCATGAATTTTGGCGCAAAAAAAACGCCTTACTATACTATGTCGAAAAAAAAGTGCGATTTTTCAAACATGTTGTAAAAACGTGCCATATGATGAAATAATGTAAAGGAGGCCGTGAAAAACACTCCAGAAAGGTTTTCTTTGAAAAAAAAATCATCATGAATTTTGGCGCAAAAAAAACGCCTTACTATACTATGTCGAAAAAAAAGTGCGATTTTTCAAACATGTTGTAAAAACGTGCCATATGATGAAATAATGTAAAGGAGGCCGTGAAAAACACTCCAGAAAGGTTTTCTTTGAAAAAAAAATCATCATGAATTTTGGCGCAAAAAAAACGCCTTACTATACTATGTCGAAAAAAAAGTGCGATTTTTCAAACATGTTGTAAAAACGTGCCATATGATGAAATAATGTAAAGGAGGCCGTGAAAAACACTCCAGAAAGGTTTTCTTTGAAAAAAAAATCATCATGAATTTTGGCGCAAAAAAACGCCTTACTAT